>NC_064619.1:275638198-276263198 GCF_023898315.1 Schistocerca nitens | reverse complement strand
TGGAAAGAACAATAAGAAGGGACTAATAACAGGAACTGCATACATAATTTTCTTTTCAACTACTTGGTAATTTTTTTTTCGTAGAGTAAGTTTTTGTGATGCATCACTCTAGTGTTAAGATGTGACGTAAGTTTTAAACATGGCCATTTTTACTGTAATATTTTTTCTGCTTGAGCTATGTCATGTTTAGGTATAAGTTGCTGCTGTTTGCCAGGCATAGTGTTATTGAATTTGACTTTGTATTATTCTGTTAAGCCAGTTTTACTAATGATTTATTTTTATTGTTTGCTGCACATTGCCTTAGATTAGTTGTAATATTACAATTGCTTTGCTAATTTCTTAATGCTGCTTGCTTCGCAAATCTGCGTTTTTTTTTCATTGCTGTTTATATTAATTGTTTTATGTGATACTGCATTGCCTCGTCCCTTGGTATATATATCTGAGCTCAGTAGATTTAAGTTAGCTTAAGAGGGGGTAGACTATATAAGAAACTAACTATGATGAATTGGAAGCAATGCATTAACAAGGTATATGAAAAAGATTTGGGCCAAAATGAGTATTGTACAATGATCCGTAATTATTTTGAAAGAAATATGGTTAGAATACAGAAAGGAGGTATAGATAGGACTTTTTGGGAATAATGATGAACGAAGGGAGATCTCCAAGAACAAAAAAAGTTTTGTTCGCAAGATACTGCAGTAAAACAAACCCTGTCCTTTCCCTTTCTGTTATTCCGCTATGTGTTTGTGTACTCTTGTACATTTGTGTTCTTCCTGTCTTTATGTGTTTATCTGATGAGAGTTGTAGAATTTTTTCTGATAATATGTTATTTACCTTATAAAGATGCTTAGACATTATTTATTCTGTTTTGTTTTAATGCTTATGTGTGAAGTTGATATTCCAAAAGTTATTCTGATCTTTCATGTATGCACTTATGTCATAATTCCTGTGACACTGATGTATATGTTATTTCGATTCTTTTGTAAAGCCTGTATTACAAATGTTCTCTGTATTGTTATGTTCTTTAATGATGTATTTTGTACCTTTGTAATTGTATTCTTATGCTATAAAATTGTAATTGACACCAGTTCATCAAATTAAGCAACTTGTAAGTTACATTTCACTGCACGCGTTTTTGTTGGTCATAGTATATGGACAATATGTGAGAAGTAGGGACTGATAGTGTTTGCACGTGTGTTAATAATTCAGCAAGGGACTGGATAACAGCATTGCTGGTTCTAACGACAATTCCAAAAACTTTGTAAGTGCACAAGTGGTGGTTATGGACTTGCTAAATTATCCGCAAGACTCTTCAATGGTGATTGTGCACCTGCACAGTCACAATGGATGGCTGCTGGCCATCTCTACAAGGACTACAGTGGGTCTACATCTTTGATGATCCATCACTACCATTATTTCTACAAGGACTACAGTGGGTCTGCATCTTTGATGACCCACCAGTACCATCATCTCTACAAGGCCTACAGTGGGTCTGCATCTTTGATGATCCATCAATACCATTATTTCTACAAGGATTGCAGTGGGTCTACACCTCTGGTGGCCCACCAATACTGTAATCTCTACCAGGACTACAGTGGGTCTGCTCTGTGATGACCTACCCACCAATACTCTTCAAAACTTCGACTGACTCCGCTGTGGGTTTGCTCTGTTGTGGCCCATGACCTGTCTGCATGTCGAGAGTCAGCACTGTCTTTCCGTTTGAAGGACAATGATACTTCTTCAAGACTGCATGGAAATCCACTACTTCCGTGTGCATTTTCTTTTACTGCTCAGACTTTGAGAAAAACACTGCAATGTGATGAATGATTAGGACTGTCTTTATGGACTGTGAGAAAATTTTAGCTTTTGACCAACATTGTATCAATAAGTGTGTGCATTTGATTTCTTTGTTATTGTAATTGTGAAAAAAATTTTAACAAATATGTATTGGCCAGTACCCAACAAAATTTGTAAATTTTTTTTTTGTGGGCAGCATGGGGGCTATGTAAGTAAGCTGTTTAGGTTTTTTTTATTGGTAACGCCACCTCTGTATGAAAATCACTGGCTGTGCTGTGTGCAGTCTGTGGCTGCTTTTCATTGTTGTAATACTCGCCATTGTAGTGTTAGGCAGCTGGCTGTGAACAGCGCGTAGCGTTGGGCAGTTGGAGGTGAGCCGCCAGCAGTGGTGGATGTGGGGAGAGAGATGGCGGAGTTTTGAAATTTGTCATGAACTGCTATATATATATATATATATATATATATATATATATATATATATATATATATGATGATATCAAGGTAAATTTATTGCTTGTTCTCTATTAATATCTTTCATTTGCTAACTATCCCTATCAGTAGTTAGTGCCTTCCATAGTTTGAATCTTTTATTTAGCTGGCAGTAGTGGCGCTTGCTGTATTGCAGTAATGGGAGTAACCAAGATTTTTGTGAGGTAAGTGATTTGTGAAAAGTACAGGTTAATGTTAGTCAGGGCCATTCTCTTGTAGAGATTATTGAAAGTCAGATTGCGTTGCGCTAAAAAAAAAATATTGTGTGTCAGTTAAAGCACAGTCGTGTAAAATTGTTCAAAAGGGGACGTTTCATCTTGAGTGTGTCAACAAATTTCTGCGAGTCGACAACATGGTGTTCACAATGTCCCAATTTTGGTGCTAATAATCCTGCCAGATGTTTAGCAAGTCTGTAAGTGGGCCAACTGATTGCACTAACAATGTGCCTCAGAGGAACACTTTCCTTGTGTATCTTTGGTAATCCATAAAGCCTGGGAGGTCTGGCGGCAAGAGGCATTAATTTCTTCGCCACTTCATCTGGTAAACCAGAATCATTTAATAACTTCCCTATCTTTCTGACAACTGCCTGTGTGGAATTACGACTAAGCTTGCGGTAAGTGGCGTCTTCTAATAAATCTATCATCTTGAGGTGGTAGTCTGCAGAGTACAGAACCGTGGTGGCATTCCCTTTGTCAGCTGACAAGACAACCAAGTCTTCATTCTCACGTAATAACCGTAAGTAGCGTCGTTCCTCCTGGCTAATATTACATTTTGGTGGCTTAGCTTTCGCACGATATGGCTGGTAGTTACCCTGACGTCCTCAGCTGCATCATAGTTACAAAAATGCGAAAAAACTCCTTGTTCTATACCAGGTATTTCTGCTCCCTGTCAATGCAATGGCAGGTAGCGACACCACCACGTCTTCGAAGGATGAGCTCCTCTGGTGCCAGCTAGACCAAGAAGCACATCGGCTGAAGAAACGGAGTCTACCTGTTGTTAGTCTAATGGAGAGTTGGAAAATGTGTAGAATGCTGTTTGATTGTCGATGTACATCCCGGTTTGGTTCAGAATTATTGCGGTAAATTCACTCGATATTTGCTTGTCATTTACATTAAATATCTTGGATAACATAGAGATAGAAAACTTACGGTTTTGAATTCAGTAAGGTCGTCCCGCCCCCCATGAACCATGGACCTTGCCCTTGGTGGGGAGGCTTGCGTGCCTCAGCGATACTGATGGCCGTACCGTAGGTGCAACCACAACGGAGGGGTATCTGTTGAGAGGCCAGACAAACGTGTGGTTCCTGAAGAGAGGCAGCAGCCTTTTCAGTAGTTGCAGGGGCAACAGTCTGGATGATTGACTGATCTGGCCTTGTAACACTAACCAAAACGGCCTTGCTGTTGTGGTACTGCGAACGGCTGAAAGCAAGGGGAAACTACAGACGTAATTTTTCCCGAGGGCATGCAGCTTTACTGTATGGTTAAATGATGATGGCCTCCTCTTGGGTAAAATGTTGCGGAGGTAAAATAGTCCCCCATTCGGATCTCCGGGCGGGGACTACTCAAGAGGACGTCATTATCAGGAGAAAGAAAATTGGCGTTCTACGGATCGGAGCGTGGAATGTCAGATCCCTTAATCGTGCAGGTAGGTTAGAAAATTTAAAAAGGGAAATGGATAGGTTAAAGTTAGATGTAGTGGGAATTAGCGAAGTTCGGTGGCAGGAGGAACAAGACTTTTGGTCAGGTGAATACAGGGTTATAAATACAAAATCAAATAGGCGTAATGCAGGAGTAGGTTCAATAATGAATAAAAAAATAGGAGTGCGGGTAAGCTACTACAAACAGCATAGTGAACGCATTATTGTGGCCAAGATAGACACGAAGCTCACGCCTACTACATTAGTACAAGTTTATATGCCAACTAGCTCTGCAGATGATGAAGAAATTGATGAAATGTATGATGATATAAAAGAAATTATTCAGGTAGTGAAGGGAGACGAAAATTTAATAGTCATGGGTGACTGGAATTCGACAGTAGGAAAAGGGAGAGAAGGAAACATAGTAGGTTAATATGGACTGGGGCTAAGAAATGAGAGAGGAAGCCGTCTGGTAGAATTTTGCACAGAGCTTAACTTAATCACTTAACACTTGGTTCAAGAATTATAACAGAAGGTTGTTTACATGGAAAAGTCCAGGAGATACTAGAAAGTATCAGATAGATTATATAATGGTAAGACAGAGATTTCGGAACCAGGTTTTAAATTGTAAGACATTTACAGGGGCAGATGTGGACTCTGACTACAATCTACTGCTGATAAACCGTAGATTAAAAATGAAGAAACTGCAAAAAGGTTGTAATTTAAGGAGATGGGACCTGGATAAACTGGTTAAACCAGAGGTTGTACGGAGTTTCAGGGAGAGCATAAGGGAACAATTGACAGGAATGGTGGAAAGAAATACACTAGAAGAAGAATGGGTAGCTCTGAGGGATGAAGTAGTGAAGGCAGCAGAGGATCAAGTAGATAAAAAGACAAGGGCTAGTAGAAATCCTTGGGTAACAGAAGAAATATTGAATTTAATTGATGAAAGGAGAAAATATAAAAATGCAGTAAATGAAGCAGGCAAAAAGTGTGGTGTCACCGCTAGACACCACACTTGCTAGGTGGTAACTTAAATCGGCCGCGGTCCTGTAGTACATGTCGGACCCGCGTGTCGCCACTGTGTATTCGCAAACGTAGCGCCACCACAGGGCAGGTCACAAGACACGGACATGACCTCGCCCCAGTTGTACGGACGACATAGCTTGCGACTAGACCTACCAAGTATTCCTCTCATTTGCCGAGAGACAGATTAAATAGCCTTCAGCTAGTCCATCGCTACTACCTAGCAAGGCGCCATGTGTATCATTGCTAATTGCTTACTACTATGCAAGAGATGTATTTCAACAAGAACAAGACTACATTAAAGTTAAGTATATTAAAATCTCTCTTCTTTTCTTTATAGTTTTCATCCAGTCTCCTGTTTCAGAATTTACGCCCGTCTGCGTTAGTTTCGCGTGCACCTAGCCACTCATTGTGTCGAGACCTTAGGGAATCGACACAACAATATTTTGGCGCCGAGGAGTGGTGCCGCGCCCACGTTGCAGTCTTTGTGTTATACTTGCTCTAATTTGCTTGTGTCATGGCTTCGCCGCATTCTCCAGATGTACTGTCCGAATTTTTTCGCTTGCAGAATCAGCAGACGCAGGCGTTATTGGAAGCCCTTGGACAGCTCGTCCAGGGTCAACGTGCGCTGCAAACCGATGCGGCACCCGCCGCTTCATCGCTACCGCAGCCACACAACGCTGTCGCACCGCCATTTAGGCCCTTTGAGGCCCATAACGAGAGCTGGACTGAGTGGGCCGATCAGTTCAACTTCCACCTCACTGCTTATGGAATTCAAGGTAAAGAGCGGCAGCCGTTTTTGCTTTCTTGTGTCGGTGTGTCTACCTACCGGGTGATAGTGAAATTGTTTCCCCGACGCGACGTAGCAACTCTGTCCTACGAGGAAATTTTGTCGGCTTTAGATGCCTATTTCAAAGAAACAGTTAATGTAGTTGCAAAACGGTATACGTTCTTTCGTACAAAACGTACGGCCGGTCAGACTAACAGGGAGTGGGTAGCAACTTTGCAAGGACTTACTAGAGACTGCGCGTTTGCCTGTGAATGTGGCCTCCCATATTCAGATACTATGGTGCGTGATGCAATTGCACAGAACGTTTCTGATGTTCGCATAAGGGAACAGATTTTGAAACTAGTTAATCCCTCCCTGCAACAAGTGATAGACATATTGGACAGGCAAGACACACTTGACTTTGCTCAGGAATCATTTGAAACTTCGCCAGCAGTGTGTCACATTAATCGGCCCGCCCGGCCCGCTGCACGGGACGCTAAGCGGCCCTCGCGCCCGACTTCGCTGCGGCCGCCTCGCTTGCAACCACGTGCGCCGCGTAAGCAAGCAAATGCAGTGAAATCTTGCCCGCGGTGTGCAACTAGACATTCGCGTGACAATTGCCCGTCACGCCAAGCTATTTGCTTTTACTGTCACAAGAAAGGACATGTACAAAGTGTTTGCCAGAAAAAGCTTAGATCAGACAATCACACAAATTCCAGGCCTTTTGCTTCGCGCCGGAATCGAACCCAGGACAATCAGGCTCGTGGACCTTCACCCATGGACATCCATGTAGTACATTCCCACCCGTCCAGTGACACTTTAGCTAACAGTGACTGTGTTCGTCCCACCCAAAGTGTGCGTCGACGTCGCCGGAAATCCCGTAAAGTTGCAAGTGCTTCTGGACCTGTATCAGTTCAAAGTGCACGAGACAGTCGCTCTTGTCGTCAACAAGACAATAAACTTTTTGTGGACTTAGACTTTGCAGGAACAGTGATCCCATTCCAGCTCGATACCGGAGCTGCTGTTTCATTGCTCAATCACGACACGTACAAACAACTGGGCCAACCGCCATTGCGTGCCGCAAATGTTACGTTAACTAGTTACTCACGACAGCATATACCTGTGTTAGGACAGTGCAGCCTTCTTGCAACATACAAGGGACAGACAAAACTTGTGTCATTTTATGTTCTTCGTTCCTCTAGTGCAGTGAACTTGTTTGGATTAGATTTGTTTCAATTGTTTAATATGTCTATTGTACATCAGGTCCTATCAGTGAATCAGACTGTGCCTTCCGCCAGTGTTTCTAGTCTTTGTGAAGAATTTGCAGACATTTTTGCACCGGGCCTTGGTTGCGCTAAGAACTATGAAGCGCATTTGGAACTGAAAGATAACGCGCAACCGAAATTTTTCAGAGCGCGCAATGTTCCCCACGCATTGCGTGATGAGGTCGCAAGAACATTGCACGATTTGGAATCTCACGGTGTAATTGAACGTGTGCAGGCTTCTCTCTGGGCCTCGCCCTTAGTCATTTTGCCAAAACCTTCCGGAAAATTGAGACTTTGTGTGGACTTCAAGGCAACTGTGAATCCACAACTTGTGACTGCTACTTTTCCTTTGCCCCGCCCGGACGATCTTTTTGACAAACTGTGCCCGGGAAAGTATTTTTCAAAATTGGACCTAGCAGATGCGTACTTGCAGATACCTGTGGACGAAGACTCCCAGCGCGTTTTGGTGGTAAACACGCATCTTGGCTTGTATCGCTTTAAAAGACTGCCATTCGGGTGTGCATCCGCCCCTGCTTTATTTCAGCAATATTTACAAACTATTTGTGCGTCGGTCCCTACTGCTGCGAACTATCTAGACGATATTGTGATCTCAGGAAAGACAGAAGCCGAACATTTGCAGAATCTCCGGACATTATTTCAAGTATTGCGTCAGAATGGTCTTCGCTTGAGGAAGGACAAATGTGTGTTTTTTGCTCGTGACTTACCGTACCTGGGGCATGTCATAAATGCCCAAGGAATACATCCGAGTCCAGAGCACCTTCGTGCCATTCAGGACTTGCCGTCACCGCAGAACTTAAAACAGCTACAGAGTGTGCTGGGTAAGGTAAATTATTATCATCGATTTGTGCGCAATGCTTCTTCCATTTCAGCTCCGCTTCATCGCTTACGCCGTAAAGGTGTTCCGTTCGTCTGGACGACGGAATGCGAACGCGCCTTTCGCCAGTTGAAATCGGCGTTACTTTCAAATACTTGCCTTACGCCATTCGATCCCCGAAAACCCCTTTTGTTGATGGTAGATGCATCGGCTTTCGGGATCGGTGCTGTGCTTGCGCACAAAGATGGCTCGCATGATCGCCCTATTGCCTTTGCGTCCAAATTGCTCTCCTCTGCGCAAAGAAATTATTCACAAATAGAGAAGGAAGCTTTGGCTCTTGTGTTTGGTGTAACAAAGTTTCACGACTTCTTGTATGGTCGTCACTTTACCATCATCACGGACCACAAACCTTTGACATCGCTTTTTCATCCGACAAAGCCTGTACCTCCACGTACAGCGCAGAAATTCATTCGCTGGTCACTTTTTCTCTCGCAGTACCGCTACGATATCTTGTATCGGTCCACTGCTAAGCACGGCAACGCTGATGCGTTGTCCCGTTTGCCTGTTGCTGAGGATAAAGCATTCGATTCTTCCGAACTTGCTTGCATGTTCATTGATTCGGAAACCGATGACGTGGTCGCATCGTTTCCGATTGATTTTCGTCGTGTAGCTACTGCCACAGCTGCTGACCCTGTCCTTGCTTCCGTTTTGCGTTTTGTTGCTTCGCAATGGCCCTTATCAAAGTCACGGATCGAGGATCCTTTGGTTCGCCGTTTTTTTGCTCACAAGGAGAGACTTTTTGTCCGACGTGGTGTTTTGTTGTTGCGTTCCGATAATGATCAATCCCGAGTCGTGGTCCCACGTTCGTTACAGTCCTCTGTCTTAAAGCTTCTTCACCAAGGACATTGGGGTATTGTGCGCACGAAACAACTTGCTCGTCAGCACTGTACTTGGTTCGGAATCGATGCTGCGATTACGAATATGTGCTCCTCTTGCGTGGCGTGTGCCGAACAACAATCCGCACCGCCGCGGCAATTCTTTGCTTGGCCGAAAGCCACTTCCCCTTGGCAACGATTGCACATCGATTTTGCTGGGCCGTTCTGGAATGCTCGATGGTTGGTTGTGGTCGATGCTTTCAGTAATTTTCCTTTTGTTGTCCGGATGTCTTCCACGACGTCTTCTGCCACCATCCAAGCCTTGTCTGCTATCTTTTGCATTGAAGGTCTTCCGCCGACTATTGTTTCCGACAATGGCCCACAATTCATGTCCGCAGAATTTCGGTCGTTCTGCAAGGCCAATGGTATTCAACATCTGACATCCGCGCCGTTTTCGCCTCAGTCAAACGGTGCCGCTGAACGATTGGTCCGGACTTTCAAGTCGCAGATGTTGAAGTTGAAAGAGTCGCATTCTCGGGAGGACGCTTTGTTGCTCTTTTTGTCCTCATATCGCTCTCAGCCTCGCGATGGTCGCTCGCCGGCTGAATTGCTCCATGGTCGCACTCATCGAACTCTGATGTCTTTGCTGCATCCGCCACATCAGGTTCCTGTGCAGCGGCAGACTCCTGCTTTTGCTCCTGGCGACGTTGTCTATTATCGCAACTATCGCGGTTCACAGCGTTGGCTCGCAGGGCGCATTCTTCGCTGCCTCGGCCGCGCGATGTATTTGGTTTTGGGGGCCTCTGGTGAGGTGCGTCGGCATCTCAATCAGCTGCGCCTCTGTCGTCGCCTGGGTTCTGCCGCTCCCCGTCTGCTTTCAGCGACGGAGCCGTCAGGTCAGCGCCTTGGGGACCCATCTACTGGCTCGCCTCATCCCCAGGTGTTACCGACGATGCCTTCCATTTTGCCTCATGGCGTCGCGCCGCCGCAGCCGCCGCCGGCGCCGCCAGCAGCGGACGCTTCGCTGCAGCCGCCTCGCGCCTCCCTGGGTCACGCGCCGCCGCTTGCTTCCCGTGACCAGCCGTCCTCCGCCATGGACCTCTTGCCCGCTCCGGACCAGATGTCGTCTTCGCCCGTCGGGTGCTCCGACCACATGGAGGTCGACCCTTCTGTCTCATTACGGGCGCATACACCTCATGTTGACGTGCACCCTGGACTAGGTTTGCAGGCGTTTCCTAGCTCCCCTCGGACCGAATGGCCGGGTGCGGGTGGCACAGCCTCGCCTGTTGTTAGGCTCCCCACCTCATCGCATACGTCAACATGGGGTCCTCCCCACGGCGGGCGGAAGCCTTATCTCACGACCGTTCGCCGATTTGCGGGGGAGGAATGTGGTGTCACCGCTAGACACCACACTTGCTAGGTGGTAACTTAAATCGGCCGCGGTCCTGTAGTACATGTCGGACCCGCGTGTCGCCACTGTGTATTCGCAAACGTAGCGCCACCACAGGGCAGGTCACAAGACACGGACATGACCTCGCCCCAGTTGTACGGACGACATAGCTTGCGACTAGACCTACCAAGTATTCCTCTCATTTGCCGAGAGACAGATTAAATAGCCTTCAGCTAGTCCATCGCTACTACCTAGCAAGGCGCCATGTGTATCATTGCTAATTGCTTACTACTATGCAAGAGATGTATTTCAACAAGAACAAGACTACATTAAAGTTAAGTATATTAAAATCTCTCTTCTTTTCTTTATAGTTTTCATCCAGTCTCCTGTTTCAGAATTTACGCCCGTCTGCGTTAGTTTCGCGTGCACCTAGCCACTCATTGTGTCGAGACCTTAGGGAATCGACACAACAAAAAGGAATACAAACGTCTCAAAAATGAGATCGACACGAAGTGCAAAATGGCTAAGCAGGGATGGCTAGAGGACTAATGTAAGGATGTAGAGGCTTATCTCACTAGGGGTAAGATAGATACTGGCTACAGGAAAATTAAAGAGAACTTTGGAGAAAGAGAACCACTTGTATGAATATCAAGAGCTCACATGGAAACCCAGTTCTAAGCAACGAAGGGAAAGCAGAAAGGTGGAAGGAATATATAGAGGGTCTGTACAAGGGCGACGTACTTGACAATATTATGGAAATGGAAAAGCATGTATATGAAAATGAAATGCGAGATACGATACTGCGTGAAGAGTTTGACAGAGCACTGAAATACCTGAGTCAAAACAAGGCCCCAGGAGAAGACAACATTCCATTAGAACTACTGACGGCACTGCGAGAGCCAATCCCGACAAAACTCTACCATCTGGTGAGCAAGATGTATGAGACAGGCGAAATACCCTCAGACTTCAAGACGAATATAATAATTCCAATCCCAAAGAAAGCAGGTAGTGACAGATGTGAAAATTACCGAACTATCAGTTTAATAAGTCACAGCTGCAAAATACTAACCCGAATTCTTTACAGACGAATGGAAAAACTGGTAGAAGACGACCTCGGGGAAGATCATTTTGGATTCCGTAGAAATATTGGGACACGTGAGGCAATACTGACCTCACGACTTATTTTAGAAGAAAGATTAAGGAAAGGCAAACCTACGTTTCTAGCATTTGTAGACTTAGAGAAAGCTTTTGACAATGTTGACTGGAATACTCTCTTTCAAATTCTAATGTGGCAGGGGTAAAATACAGGGAGCGAAAGATTATTTACAATTTGTACAGAAACCAGATGGCTGTTATGAGAGTCGAGGGGCATGAAAGGTAAGCAGTGGTTGGGAAGGGAGTGAGACAGGGTTGTAGCCTCTTCTCGATGTTATTCAATCTGTATATTGAGCAAGCAGTAAAGGAAACAAAAGAAAAATTTGGAGTAGGTATTAAAATCCAGGGAGAAGAAATAAAAACTTTGAGGTTCGCCGATGACATTGTAATTCTGTCAGAGACAGCAAAGGACTTGGAAGAGCAGTTGAACGGAATGGACAGTGTTTTGAAGGGAGGATATAAGATGAACAACAACAAAATTAAAACGAGGATAATGGAATGTAGTCGAATTAAGTCGGGTGATGCTGAGGGAATTAGATGAGGAAATGAGACACTTAAAGTAGTAAAGGAGTTTTGCTATTTAGGGAGCAAAATAACTGATGATGGTCGAAGTAGAGAGAATATAAAATGTATACTGGCAATGGCAAGGAAAGCGTTTCTGAAGAACAGAAATTTGTTAACATCGAGTATAGATTTAAGTGTCAGGAAGTCATTTCTGAAAGTGTTTGTATGTAGTGTAGCCATGTATGGAAGTGAATCATGGACGGTAAATAGTTTGGACAAGAAGAGAATAGAAGCTTTCTAAATGTGGTGCTACAGAAGAATGCTGAAGATTAGATGGGTAGATTACATAACTAATGAGGAGGTATTGAATAGAATTGGAGAGTAGTTTGTGGCACAACTTGACAAGAAGAATGGACCGGTTGGTAGGTCATGTTCTGAGGCATCGAGGGATCACAAATTTAGCATTGGAGGGCAGCGTAGAGCGTAAAAATCGTAGAGGGAGACCAAGAGATGAATAAAGTAAGCAGATTCAGAAGGATGTAGGTTGCAGTAAGTACTGGGAGATGATGAAGCTTGCACAGGATAGAGTAGCATGGAGAACTGCATCAAACCAGTCTCAGGACTGTAGACCACAACAACAGCAACAACAACAACAAGGTCGTTCCAAGGAAATCAGCTTCTACCGCTATTTACGCTGCGAAATCTCTACCTTAACCACTACTGGGACAAGAAGGGAGCGCTCTTTGACGCATGTATACTCTAGGCTAGTGATGAAATGCTCGCCCTTCATTCGGAAAAGAGTGTTAGTTTCTGGTTCTAATGTCGCTGGAGACAATTCGTTTATCTCTTTTGTGAAAGAGTGTGGTACTGAATGATTTGTCGAGTGGATTTTACTGTGTATGTACCCCCCTGCCGCATCTGCATAGCATTGTGGTACTCTTGTAACGTTACTTCAGTATGTCTGTGGGATGTAGACGCAGACCACTGCGAAGCCGCAAATGCGTATTATTGTGTCAATTCGTGACACTTTCGGTTATTTCGTGTTATTAAAAGAAACCTTTTTTTGGAACGTTATCTTTATCTTTATAGGCTCTAAATCATTCGTATTAGTACAGTGCGTACTAAATAGCGCTTTTCGTTAGTTTACTGAACACAGCGAATAAACATAGGAGATAAATAAATCAGCAGCAGTATAGTGTCCCATATTACATAAAACAAAGTCACAATGTTCGGACAGTTTTTCGACAATATGTTGGTAGCACTTCGTTTGTTTGTATGTTATACTGTGTCAACACACTGCAAGGCTGTGCCAGTCAGCATAGCGATGAGTCGAGAGGTCTCGCTAATTTTGTCACTGAGTGTGCGCTTCATGACCGGGTACTTCCTAAATACTGCATACGTCTGTATAATTCGGAACGGCGGAACACACTGTTATGAAATGCTACAGATACACCGATCCGAGGTCCGGATTTGGTTTACAGCGGAATTGCAACTAGCGGCCTCCGCCGTGTAGATGTTATAAATGCACTTCCTCAAACAGTACATCAAGCAAGATGGCCAGCCCAACGTGTCAAAGTATCGTCGAATAAGGTTAACAGTGACTCTGACGTCGTATACGGTAAGAGAAAGAGTCACCTGTGGTAATGCCAGCCACTGCATGCGATTTTACGACCTCCAATCGTGACTGCTTAGCTCTTGATATCGGAAAAGTAGTCTCGTTCGTTAGCAGAGTGTAGCGAGAAGAGCCAGCTTCGTCTGTGCTGCAGTGGAAAAAACGTTAAAATGGATTCGTGTCAAAAAGTTACCTGGTAGTAAGGCTTGCGTCGTTCACGTCGATATGCATGTAAATTGGGGACTCTAATGATTGTGTTCCAACATTTCCTCCTCAAACTCTGCTGTGGTGTTGTACGCAGGTGTCATACCTGTTCGCTGTAAATTTCAGCTGTCGCGCATTCGTCTGTACAGAAGCGTGGAAGTATGCTGGCCCCAGTGGGATCTGTCTGGAAATGATCCATGTGTTCTCTTGTTATTGCGCAACAACACGCGGCATGCACGTCGAGTCACATCAGAACAAGTCTGTCTTTCAGTGTTGTAAAAAGAGAGTCTAATACCACTTAGTCACACACGCTACCGTTACTAACACATAAATGGGCTCTTATTTCCTTACTTAATAGCATCTGCAGCAGGTTAAGTACTCCAGAACACTGAAGTTTCAAGCCTTCTTTAAAGCTCAAATTCTATCTTTCGCGTAACTACAGATTCGAACATGAGTTGATTAATTCTTACAGATTTCGTCATGCATGATATTTCCGTGAAAAAAATGTGCACGTGAATACGCCTTGGAGAAACAGACTGTATAAGCTTCCATCTTCAAAACGATCTATTTTCTAATGACATTATCAATAGCAATTTGAATTAAAGCAACCAGAATGTATTTATCTGGAGGGCAGAAGGTATATCTTGGTAACTGTAGAGGGTTAATAGCTTTAACAAGCATTTCAACTCTAACAGTTCTTTTTCGCACTCTTCACTACGACATTTTCACTAAGGTTTGTGTCGTTCTGCATCGTTCCCCATGAAAAACACGAAAATTTTGTCCAGTCCCCGTTTACGACTTTCATTGTTTCTTATTATTCACAACATACATCTCAGGACCACTTTGTTTTCACATCAGGAAAGGAAGCTAGAGAAACTGTCCTGAAATTATGAACTATTTTGAAAGAAGATTGACTGTTAACTGGGGACAATCATTTCATTCGTGGTTATAGGGAAAATCTTCGATAATGGAAACTGGAAGAAGCTCTTTAAGGCAATGAAGATTATAGGACTGGACTGCAGGGACGAAGTCTTCTCCTACTCGTGTAAAAAGCCAAAGCACAGAGACAGATGTGAATGTATATGTAAAAACTGAGTATATTACATGGAAAGTGAGACAAGGAAGTGCGCTCCCCTCATACCTAGTCCACGTTTTCACGGAGGAGGCCATGTACAGATTTAGACAAAAGTTGAAAAACATTTGAATCACCAGACAAGAAATCCATTGACAAGGTTTGCAGGTGACATTGCATTAGTTGGAAATTCTGAGAAAGAACTAACTATAAGTAAGATGATGCGAATGTTATCGTTAACTCTAGAGGAAGCAAAACTGAAACTGAACACTTCAAAACCCAAAGAAAATTCTGTCAAAAAATCTAATGACCAGATACAAACAAACGTCAAGGTAGATGATGAAAACCTGCAACACATTCCGTGGGATGGGTGCACCATGGAAACCGCCATCGCCAAACAGGCTTTCAGCAACTGGAAACAACTTCTGACAAGCAGGCATTTAAGTATCTGAACTAGGAAGGAATTCAACGAAACGTCTGTCCGGCGTGTCCCGTTACATGGCTGTGAAACACGGGTCCTAATGAAACAGAATATACAACGCCTGGAAGCAAAGAAAATGTGGATGTGGAGAAGAATGCTGAAAGAAAAAGTCGAACGAGTGCGTCCTCAAGCGATCAGATGAAACAAGGGAATTTATCACTACGACACAAAAGAGTAAAACAAAATTCGTTACTCACACGCAACGCAGCAAAGAATTCTGGCCATCATGTAGGAAAGAAAAATTTTAGGAAAGAACTGAAACGGAAGACCACAGTAGAATTATCTGGATTCTGTGATGGATAGACTTCAATTCAGACAGTGAGCTGACTCAAAATGCTCAGCAGACGAGAGACAAATAAGGTTGCGGTGTCAGGGGGTAGCCTTTAGAAGATGACGACGAGTATTATTCATACGAGAGTGTAAACTTTACCCACATGAGTCATTTTTAATCAGAATATTACTTGTCCAGTATCTCCCTGTCACAATCTCTTCAACCTTATTACTAATTGATATTCTTGCTTTCATCGCATTTCCCCTGCTGTATTCATTGCCTACGTTAATCTGCTATATCATATCGATTAGTGTTCCAGGTGACCAACTCAAAGCTTTCACTGCCTCCACCCGCCTCAAATGCCTCACTATACGAAAATGCAAACTCGAATGAAGAAGAAAAAAAGTCACGCTTTGTCAGTATTACAGTGCCCACGATTTTTGCCAAAGAAAATGGTTTCGGTAGAAATGGTACGCTTCAACCCGTGGCTAACGAAAAACACTTCGACAGTTTGCTCACAAAATCCGTATTTTCGAATGTTACACGTTCAAATGGTTCAAATGGCTCTGAGCACTATGGGACTCAACTGCTGAGGTCATTAGTCCCCTAGAACTTAGAACTAGTTAAACCTAACTAACCTAAGGACATCACAAACATCCATGCCCGAGGCAGGATTCGAACCTGCGACCGTAGCGGTCTTGCGGTTCCAGACTGCAGCGCCTTTAACCGCACGGCCACTTCGGCCGGCTGTTACACGTTTTGCTGGCTTAAATAAGTCCATCTGATGCTGGAGGTATAATCTCCCGAAACCCTTAGGCGAAAGGTGAATAAAAGAGTCTAGTTGAGACGGTTCACGCATTTCAAATGAAAAAAAAAAAAAACTCTAATTAAAATCGATCTTAAATGTTAATTCTCGGAAAGAATAGCGTTAAAATTTACTATCGCTCTGTACTTCCGTTATTTGTACGGGGTAAACACGAAGTCCATGTACCAATTATCAAAGATTTTTCGGGAAATTTTCTGATCATTTTGGTACAAGGGTCCTTTGGCGACTTACTACAGAGTAATTATCCGATCTATTACCTCAGCTACCTTTGTCTCTGGGGAAATACCTCCGCAACAGTGGAACTGCTTGTGATATGCAATCACCAAAAAGTACAAAACAAACTACAGAATGAAGTAACAGCGTGCAGATGAAACAGGTACATTTTCATCGCCGCAGTTGTCGGCGCTGCGGGAACAGGTCGACAAAGCGTCGGTCCTCCATTCTTCTACTGCATTCATTGAATACAAACAGAAGATGTACATCGGCCAACTCTTCATCAGAAAACGCATCCATACTGCGATTTATCGCTGTTGACGTACAACCACACGGGAAATAAACCAGAAACAGAAACATGATCGAGCGGTACTGAATGCAAGCTTGAGGGCGCAGAGTAAAGTGGGCAGTACCGTTGTCGATAGCAAACATCGTGAGAGAATGAAAAATTTTATTTCCGAGCAAAGACACATACACCACAGACCGTCGACATATTTCAGTGCAGTACAGATAGAAAGATAAATGAGTGTAAGGAACAGAACAAAATTCAAACGTTCCAAACACGATACTAGCACTAACAGGCAGCCTATGTTGCTGACAATGGGTAAGAGTATCATGTAAAACAAATTGGGAATTATATCAAAATATTAGAAGCAGCTCATTATAAACAGTATTGTAATGTGCTTAAATTTGATATTAGTACGGCAAAAATGTATTATACGCAAAACATGCGAGGGGCCGGGGCTAGCAGTGTATTTAACACTAAATTCTTCGAGAATAATCATATATAAATGATGCTCTAAGCCCCCCCTATTCTAACTCCGACTTTTGCTGTTGCACATGGATTAAAAAGAAACGCGAACTGACTGTAATCGACCCTGCAAGTGGAGTAGAAAAGAGTTTGGCACCTGCAATAATTTAGTTTGATAGACATTAATTAAATAAAGGAAAGTTTCAGTAACGTAGTGAGAAATGAAAGGGTTGCTCTACCGATTAACAGAATGAAAGTTCTGTCCAAAATAACAATATGATTTACTATGGCTAAACTCAAAATAATAAACAAAACACATGAAACATTTACAATACATCAAATTGGCTCAAATTGGATACTCAAATAAATGCTGTGAAGGTGAAGTTGTCCCTAAACTAGATTGTGACATTTATGACGAAGTGGTATGTGGAGCCAAGTCCTTGCAACTCAAATCTTAAGAGAAAACACACAGCCAACCCAACATTGATTGCTGCTACCCAAGACAGAACGAAGTTAGAAAAAGACGAACAGGCGCGCTCTGCTGATCTCTGATTATCACCTAGGAAAATCCGTATCTGCTGGTGCTGCGGACATTCATTACCAAACTGTCTTCTTAATTGCCAGAACACGATCTGGCATACCGGAGGCGATGGCTGGTTGCTTCGACGTCCCATCGTGGTGATGATAATGTCGTGAGTATAACCCGAAACAAATTATCCTGGTTTGATTGTTCCAGACTAAAGCCTTCCTAGCAATACAAATGCGCCTCTGAGGGAGACGAAGAAGGCTCGCCACACAATCACTGACGGTACAGTGATTGATTTTAACAAGCGAAGTCATACTGTAACTCCGATACAGTCAACTTCAGCCAAAACTGCTCAAGACAGACAACATAGGCCGCTTGTACGCAGAACGCTCAATTGCCAACTGTACTCGGAAAGTTACGTTGAAGTCGAAACTTCAGCAACTTCGTCAAACAGTTACAATTAAATAAAAGTATATTAGACAGCCAACAGAAGGCAGGCTGTCCAGAGCAGCGAGAGCTCAGTCTTGTAACCTACTCCGACCGAAAGGCGAGAGCCGACTACCACAAGAGCACCCGTACAAACCAAACACAGAACATTCCCGCCCCCACGACAGTGGCAGTGGTTAAACGTTCCAATCGGCAACTCGAAAACCGGCGGAAAACGCGGGAATTTGCGCGCCAAGGCTGCTTGGGAACAGAAGTCATTCCCACGCCTTGCTAGTAGCCCGCCAGAAAGTGTTTTCGCTAAGTTTCTGCGAAGTAACGGAACCTCTAGCCCAGCCGCTACTTCAGGCCCCTGCGAGCGTGTCTCCGCCGCTATTCTACAATGTTGGCGTCTGGAAAGCATTCACTCGACTCCCTCACACCCGTCGGCTTACCCTTTTAAGATCAGCAGATCCCGCCTCTCACCGGACCACCCGGGTGACGAGAGACGCTGCATGGAAAGTCCGCTTGTGAAGGAATAGCAACTTTTCACTGCATGCAATTAGAGAGGAAAATCGTAAGATAGAAATATGAGAGGGGGCTCATGCCACCTCTCAAACAGAATAGTTAATTCTCTCGATAAAACTAAAACATTATGGTCAACTGTGAAGGAAATGTATGGTGAGCAGCACAAGCCAGAAGATATAATGCCAATGCGTAGCAGAAATGTTTCAGTTAGTGATAAGTCAGATGTAAGTACAGTATTTAGTAACAACTTTCTGAACACAGCAGGTAAACTAAACAGAAGTTTAGTTACTATAACTCTCTTAGAAAATAGATTTCCGAGACTGTTATCTGAAATGGTCCTCCAGGATACTGACAAGAGGGAAGAGTGAGTCAATAACTGAATCACCAAAGACAAAGAACTCTCATGGATATGACAAGGTATCTAGCAGAACACTAAAAGACTGTTCTTTATATGCTAGCCCAGTATTTACCTACATCTGTAACTCTTCCTTCCGGAAAGGTCAGTTTCATGACCATATAAAGAACTCAGTAGTGAACTCAATTTATAAAAAAGGAGAAAGGGATAATGCAGACAGTTTTAGACCTATCTCTAGCCGTCATGTTCAGTAAAGTTTTGAAAAGGCTGTACATACAAAAGGTATTTGATCATTTAATTCACATAATTGCCTGTTAAATGTACAGTTAGGTTTTAGAAGTGGTTTGACAACTGAAAATGCTGCGTTGTCGTTTCTCTGTGGGGCTCTGGACGCATTGAATAAAATGTTATGAACGACAGGCGCATTCCTTGATTTAACTAACGTTTTTGGTGTGTGATCACAAAATATTACTGCAGAACTCGGATTGTTATGGAATAAGGGGAGCAGCTCACAATTGGTTCCCCTCTTACTTTAAGAACAGACAGCAGAAGGTTATTCTTTACGCTATTGATAATGGCTACGACGTGCAGTCCCAATTGGGCACAATTAAGCGAGGAGTGCCCCCATGACCCGTGCTGGAGCCACTACTGTTTTGTATTTATGTAGATGACATGCCTTCTAGTTTACAGGTGATTCTAAAATATTTCTGTTTGCTGATCACATGAGCTTAGTAGTGAAGGATGTTCCTGGTTCTCCTTACTCCACCTCAGTTACACTATGTCAGCGATTGCTGTGCAAACACTGTCTCCACGTACGTGTACACCATAATTACTCTAGCACGGAAACATTTGGGGTTACAGTCTTCTGGTAGGAAACGTTCCTGGGGGAGGGAGGGGGGGAGGTAGGGTCCACTTCGGGAAGAACCGCACAATAACCCTGGGTTCGGTGTGGGGCGGCGGTGGGGTGAGTGTACTGTTGTGGACTGTAGTGGGGTTGTGAACCACGGAGAGTTACGGCGGCGACGAAGCTTCTCCGTCGTTTCTAGGTCGAGTTTTTACAGCTTCTAAAGCACATTTCAACAAAAACTGATCTTTTGATTACACAGAATGGGCTTATGAGTAGTAGTGAGACTGAACAGTTCGAATTGCAAGGCGTTTAGGTAGGTAATAAAGCTGTCATCGAAAGCCCACACTCAGGCCCTCGTTCAAAAACTAAATTCTGCTTTCTTTACGATCAGAACAGTATCTGAAATAAACGATAGTTCAACACGAAAAGTAGTCTACTTCGCTTATTTTCATTCGCTTATGACGGATGGTATTATTTTTTGGGGTAACTCTTCTGAATGAAAAAGGTAACTTTTGGCCTAGAAACGGACGGATCGAGCAATTTTTATGTAAATTCGCGAACCTCTGGTCTACCCCTGTTCAGTAGTCACGGCATGTGACATTGGCCTGTCAATAAAAATTTTATTTACTGTCGTCTGTTGTTCATAGTATCAGCTTATTCTCAAGAGTTAGCAGCTTTCACTCAGTTAATGCTAGGAAGAAACCAGTCTGCATTTGGAACGCACGTCATTGGCTCTTGTGTAGAAAGGCGTGCACTATTCCGCTGCATCCGTTTTCATTAAGCTGCCACAAGAATTCAATTATCTTAGCAGTAATCCATGTACTTTCAGGTCTATTCTGTCGAGAAACTCCCCGAAAAAATTGAAAAAGCTAAGCTACTTCCTGTGTCATGTTGTTGATTATGTTTATTAAACTTATGGCTTGTCGTCTGCGTAAGATTCACATACGGTTCATTTAATCTGTTATTACTCTTCAGTTATAACTTCCTGCACTGACTCGTTCCATGACCACGTCATGGAGCCTTGATCCTAAATTTGGTCCAACAGAACATGACACATAAAATAAAATAAAATGCTCTCTGTAACGAGTCACCAGCGACACATGCCCTAACACATAAATAGAAAATATCTAAACAACCTCCGAAATTTAGTCGTTAAAGTTCGGGTTCACACAGTATACCACGTTTTTCGTTCTTTTCATAATAAATGTTTCTGTGTCGTGGAATGTCTCAGTGGTAGGGAAACAAATGACGTTTACTGATATCAGTTTACACTAGCCAAGTATGTCACCTTTATCTAACACCACCTCCACTCAAGGCTTTTAGGCCTCTCTTTACCGAACGAGCCTCGCTTACTGCCTCACAACACTCGCTGAGAGAGACAGGAAAATGCCAAAGCGGAATTCGACGCCCACGCCACTTTCGAATGCTTTGTAGGGTTTCCGTGCCGGGAAAGTAACTTTGCTGGTCATGAAGGAACACCTGCTCTCGACTTTTTATATACACAATGAAAACAACACTTCCGCCCCAGAAGGAAAACAGCTTCTCCACACTACCGATCGACTCCTAGATTTCTGGAGCACCAAACTGCTCGACGAGAATATTCAGCATTAGGTGAAAAACCCTCTATTTCGCGGGTATTTATACGTAGCTGTGTCCAAGACTTTCTGTACAAGGAATTTATTTTCTGACTTATAAAGCTTCTTTGTATACAAAGTTTAAAGTACTATGATTGGCGACATAAATAAACAGCTTGTTTGCTACACTAACACGGGCGAGAGCCAGGCTGTGTGAAAAAAATTGGCATTAAGGTCCACGACGGCAACACGCAGTGTCTAGCGTTATGCTTTGTTTATGGATATGGCATACAACATACGCTCACCGTGTGTTGTACATGTTTAAAGCGAAATGGTGGCATTCGGAATATAAAAACTCGCTTGCCTGCGCCACTTCCCGTCAATATTTCCACTTGTGTGATGTTTCTTTGGAGAGAAGTAACTTTAAGCCTCTGTGAGTGAAGGATTCTGAGGAGCGAGATAACGCATGATGCTCTCGATCATAGTTACGTTACGCCTCGCCTTCCGAAGGCGTTTTCAAAGAGCGAGTCAAAGCCTGAAGTTCTTGAGCCACTGCACGCCTCACCTAACGATCTTCAATGGATTCTTGAGACTGCAAGTTCCTGAGGCATTTAGCCAGTCTGGTGTATTCACAAAGATCTTTCCCTAGGAATTTTTATTTGTAAACAAAACGAAATCAAAACTTAATGAGTGGGCACCCAAATCACAAACCGAAGTTAATAAATTCGTTTATACTAGCAAAGAATATACAGTACTTAAAACGTACCGAAGGATGCAAAGCAATGTTGTTAAGCTTTTAATACAGAAAGCATAATCATTAAATCCGTTTATCATAGCCAAGTAAACTGAAAGTTACTTTGTATTCCTACAGCCGGCCGGAGTGGCCGTGCGGTTCTACGCGCTAAAGTCTGGAGCCGAGCGACCGCTACGTTCGCAGTTTCGAATCCTGTCTCGGGCATGGATGTGTGTGATGTCCTTAGGTTAGTTAGGTTTAATTAGTTCTAAGTTCTAGGCGACAGATGAACTCAGAAGTTAAGTCGCATAATGCTCAGAGACATTCGAACCATTTGTATTCGTACATAAAAAACAGTGGCGCTTAATTCCGTCGCTGAAGTAAATTTTAGAAAATATATCTGTCAGTGAACTGAAAACGTTAACAGCGCAACCCGTTGGTTCTTTGGTGTATTACACTGTGATGATTAAGTACATGAACTATTAAACTGAGTAGAGGATTTTAGATAAAACTTTTAAATTACGTTATTTTTTTACGTGTTCCTATGTTGGTGAAGCAAAGCCCTATATGTTGCTCCAAGCTACGTTCAAGCTATGTGTGGAAAGCCCAGGGAAATTCGTCGGCTAGTTTTGGGTATTATCATGTTCAGACAGGCAGGCAATGCGGTTTTAGATAAAACTTTAAAGCACGATACCTCTTTTTCGGTGGTGTGAATGTTTACGTTGAGGAGCATGCCTACGATTACTGGAGAGTTGCCACTTCCCTCTGCCTGGGCGGTAGCGGACCGTACTCTGGAGTTCGACTGTGCCTGTTCCCTGACGCCTTGTTTGGTGGACTTGGCCACAGACACCATCCTTCATACTCCCAGGGCTGACGCATAAATGACGGAGAGCACCATTTGGCACCATTTGTTGTGTGTGGTACAGTATCTGTCACAGTTCGTGCAAACCCCTACGCATTTGCTTGATGTTATTACCGTAAGCTAATACTGCTTATACCGCTGGCCTATGTTTTGACCGAAGTCCTCAACGGGGATCAGCATCCTGGTGATAATAGTGCCCAAGTTAAACGTTTATTCGAAAGTAAGAGGGCGTCATTTTACCTTGTTCTGTCTATTAACCTTGCTCTAAAAAGATTTGTTTTTAATTGTGCTAGCGGTGAATGTAATTTCTCCGCTTAGGTATGTTTAAACAATTTTTTCTAGTGTCAGTTAACTTTGATCTGGAAGGATTTGCCTTTACCTACAGGACTGGTGCGTGTAGTCTCCGGTTTTCGGTATCTTTAAAATTTTTCATTTTTAGTTCAGGGCCATGTGCTACTTGCCGTTTACAAATTACATAAATTTAATCTACCGAGTCGAGCAACCACTCGATGTGAGGGCCGAGTTCAAGCCAGTTACTGTACATTGGTTTCAGCCTCTGTATTTGCTTTGCAATTGTCCTTGGTTGCTATTGTGAATAGTTTCTAATGCTTTTTGGTTTGCTAATGCTGACTTTCTTATCTTAAAAATTAATAAGAGTATCTGCTATCTTGCATCTACTATTGTCTTTTAAGTTTTTTTTTAATGATTAAAGCGTGTGCACAGTGTGGTCTTTGTAGTATCGGTTTTCAAGTAGCCAAAAGTATTGTGAAACCCAGCAAATGCCTTTGAGGTGGTTTCCTAATGTTGCAGAACTGAAAGAGTTTATTTGGTTTTAAAATTCGCTGTGCTATTATAGAAATCGCAATTTAAATTTTGGCTCCTGTGGCGAATAAGTATTGCTCATTATTGTTGATGTTAAATATGATCTCTGTGGTACATAAATATTTTTAAATGATGGTTTCCTTCGTGCTCAGCACCTAGCCACTCCACGATCCTAGCTCCCTACCATTTCAGAGGGAGAACTGGGCAAGTTTGACATTTCTTCGAAAATATTTTCTTTTAGAGATAATAATTTTTGACATCATTACGGAACATAGCGATCGTACCTACCATTTCAATAAAAAGTGGCCTAAAATGCAATATTTCCTTTGATTTTTAATTTTCATAATCCGTTTTCCCAGAACAAAGCTACATATAGCGTAAGCAGCCAGTGTATCAAGATGCTGTGAAGTATCGACTAGTATCTGTCAAGAACTGCAATGACTCATCACGTCATTTGGAAGCTTTCGGCTGAGGGTGGTCTCAGAGACTGAAACCGGTAACCAGAACTAAAAGTAAAACATAAATTATTGGGATCTGGACTGCTTCTTATTAAAATATTAAGTACGTTAGCTGTGTTCCGTAATGATCTCAAAATTACCTCCAAAATAAATTATTTCGAAGAAATGTCAAGCGTCCCCTCTCGTTAGCTCATCTGTTTTTCCCCCATATTGACCACTTTCTTCTTTTCAAGTCGTTCACGGCTGCAGCTTAAATCTTTTAGAGAACTATCGTTCGTTTTCAAATTACTTGAGGATGTGCGAGGACAATTAGCGATTTCAACCGTAATTAAAGAAGCAGAACACTGCTGTGAGAAAAGCAGTTGCTTCTTTCGAGAAGATATCAGCTACTCTAAGATTCCATGCAGCTGGTGAATTGAAGATTGTCAAAAACACTATTTTTGGTACTTTAAATTTTAATCAGTGTTAGTGAAAGAACTACCTCTCTTCAAGATCTCAAATCCTTAAATCCTCGCGCCGGCCGCGGTGGCCGAGCGGTTCTAGGCGCTTCAGTCCGGAACCGCGCGATTGCTACGTTCGCAGGTTCGAATCCTGCCTCGGGCATGGATGTGTGTGATGTCCTTAGTTTAGTTAGGTTTAAGTAGTTCTAAGGTCTAGGGGACTGATGACCTCAGATGTTAAGTCCCATAGTGCTCAGAGCCATTTGAACCATTTTTAAATCCTCGCACATAGGACAAAATGGTAGATATCGAAATAAGTGGCCAAGGAATAGAAAAGCAACTGAAATCACTCAATGGCGGAAAAGCCACGGGACCTGACGGGAGACCAATTCTATTCTACACAGAGTTTGCAAAAGAACGTACCCATCTTCTGGCAGCAGTGTACCGTGGGTTTCCATAGAAGTGAAGCGTTCATAACGATTGGAAAAGGAGGGTGTCGGACAGACTGACAAAGTGAAATGATCGTGTGGCATTGATCACCGGGAGGTCCCATTTGGGGAAATTTGGCCACCGAGTTGCAAGTCGTACTTCAGGTGACGCCACATTGGGCGGCTTGCGTGTCGGTGATGAAGAAACGATGATGAGGACACCCAGCGCATGAGCGGAGAAAATCTCCAACCTGGACGGGTATCGAACCAAGGCTCTCTGCATGATAGTCAAACGCGTTAGCCATTGAGCTAAGCAGTCAGACACACACTGACAATATCTATGATATCAGTCTGCTGTAGAATTTTGGAACATATTTAATGTTCACATGTTGCGTTATTTGACGAGAATGAAAATCTCGTCTGTAGGAACCAACACGGGATCCACAAACAATATTCGTGTGAAACTCAGATCGCTCTGTTCATACACGAGACCCAAAAGGCAGTAGATACGGACGTCCATGTAGATACTGTGTTTCTTCACTTCCGAAAGACATTCGATACAGTTATGCACTGCTGCTTAATCAGTAGAATACGAGCTTATGGAATATCTGAAGGCTTCAGAAGTAAAAGTAACTACAGGTAAGCCCCAGCGTAGTGTTATAGGACCATTACTTTTCACACTATACATAAATGACCTAGTAGATAACGTCAAAAGTTCTGTGAATCTTTTTGCAGGTGATGCTGCTGTAAACAGAGAAGTAGCGACACTAGAAAATGATAGTGAATTGCAGGAAGACCTGCAGAGGATTAACACTTGGTTCAGGCCATCGGCATGCACAAATGTAACATATTGCAAATATATAGACAGAAGGACTGTTTTATGGTTACAAAACTGCATAAAAATTACTGGAAGCAGTTAGCAGTAATTCCTTAAAATATCTAGGAGAATGTATACGGAGAGGTCTGAAATGGAATGACCACATAAAATTAATCGCTAGTAAGGCAGATGCCAGACGGATGCTTTGGAAGCATCTTCAAGAAACGTAGTCCATTAACAAAAGAAGTAGCTTACAAAACTCTCATTTGACCAATACTTGAATGTTTTGTAAGGTGTCAAACAAATAACACACCTTACATGGAATTCCTGAAACAATTCCAGTTAAGCTGATATGTCACCGCGCCGTGGTCTACGAACATGTCTGCTTTAGGCGGTGGCGCGGCACGGACCTGCTGTCCCGGCCGCGGGCGCGCGTGGACGAGGAAGTGTTTACACCGCCGGTACTCGCACGTGTTCTTGTCTGACTCGATCGCCATGGCACACAATTTTCGAAAGACTACGCTCCAATTTACGTTCGACAACGAATTTGCAGACCCAAAGCTTTCGAAATAGAGCGTTTTTTGAGGGAAGAAGTTCGTTTACCTGCTGCAGACATAATTGGAATACACCTGTCCATTGTAAGCAGTACAATGTACGCAAAGATGACCGATGAAGCTGCGTGTGAAAGAACTCTCTCCGCTGCTCAAAGAGGATTTAAATTTCGACACTCTGATGGCCATATCAGCGATGTAACAGTAGCTCCTTCAGGATTGGGTGTGAGGGTCATTCGGATCTTTGAATTGCCGTTTGAGGTGCCAGAATCGATGGTTACTGAATCGCTGCGACCATATGGAACGGTACTTAGTCATACGCCTGAACGCTGGGCAAGTTTTAGTACCTATCCTGTGCTAAACGGCGTGCGACAGGTGCGGATCGTCCTTACTAAACATATCCCGTCTTATTTATACATTGGCGGATGTCGAGCTATTGTGATCTACGATGGCCAGCCACGCACCTGTTCTTGCTGTGGTGGAGAAGGACATTTCCGCTCGGAGTGCATACAACGCCGCGTCGTGCAACTGCCACATGGAGAAGCGTCACAGCGAGAAGTTCCCACGCAAATGCCGATGACGTACGTGTCGGTGGCCCGCCGGGAGGTGTTGCCAAGTTCGGAGCGTGACAAGGACGTGTTTATGCAAGAGCAGACCGAGTTACGGGAGCATGGAAGTGACTCGGAGAATGTCCCTACACCCCCGTCACTTCAGTTGAGGGAGGAACATTCCGAAAACTCACATGTAGCACGCGGCGTGGAAGTAGAGGTCGAGACAGTGGCGCCGGCAACGGACCAACCAACGGTCGACGAGCCGGCCGAAGTGGCCGTGCGGTTAAAGGCGCTGCAGTCTGGAACCGCAAGACCGCTACGGTCGCAGGTTCGAATCCTGCCTCGGGCATGGATGTTTGTGATGTCCTTAGGTTAGTTAGGTTTAACTAGTTCTAAGTTCTAGGGGACTAATGACCTCAGCAGTTGAGTCCCGTAGTGCTCAGAGCCATTTGAACGGTCGACGAACACAGTGAGGCAGCAGAGAGCAGGGCACGCAAACAGCGATCGCCGAAGCGTCGCAAAAAGCGTCGCCGTAGTTCGGGTGACACGTCCCCCCCCCCCCTAGCCTACGGGACACGGAAGGTATCCTAGCCGAAGAACTGTCTTTAGAGGACGCTGACAGGATTCCGTCAGATGGTGACCGGATGTCCTGCCTTTCAGATGGTCCCTCTTCATTGACACCGACTGACCCAGCGCTGCCGATGAAGGAGTCAGGGACACCAATGTCCCGGCAGCCACGTCGAAATACATCAGAGGACGTTTCTCGGATGGAAGACCACTGCGACTGGGCGGAACCAGTAGAAGACATACAGGAATTGCCACCCCCAAATGATGACCACTCACCTACAGGATGCACACCACGGAACGACAACAAAGGAGGGCACCCCGTTGGCGGGCACCCCTCTCAGCACGAATAGTGGGCTACAGCCCTTGGAGTTCTCAATGACATGACACGAGCATGACAACGACAACGAACCAAGCATATAAGGTGGGCACAGTGAACATTAACACCGCACGTTCGCTTGCAAAGATGCAACTTCTCCGGGACATGATTTACGCCACAGACGTTGATATTCTGCTGATGCAGGAAACCTGCAATGCTGCTCTTCCCGACGTGCATGGATACAACACTTACCTAGCGCCGACTCCAGATGGAGGACGTGGCACAGCGATAATAGTCCGGGAAGGGATTCCGATGTGTGACCTCGATTACCTTCCTTCGGCTCGGGGTTTGGCTATGACCGTGAACGGCATTCGTATCGTCAACATCTATGCACCCTCCGGATCTGACAATCGACAGGCGCGTGCGCGATTCTACTCGGTGGAGATTGCCCCTCTATTCCATGGGAGGTATGACCATATCTTGGTAGGGGGGGATTTTAACTGTGTACTCACACCGAAGGATCAAACTCCAAATTTCAGCTCCTGCCACGCATTGAACACGATCTGCCGGGACATGGCCCTAATGGACACGTGGAAAAAGATCCATGGGCAGCGAGAGGGCTACACGTATTTTACTAGCCACTCGGCGAGCAGGCTGGATCGGATTTATGTTTCTGACGGATTAAGAGATCACATGTTGGCTGCTGAACGTTGGCCCACAGCTTTTACGGATCACCTTGCATATTTCTGCACGTTAACCCTCCAATGGCAGCGGGTCTGGCGGAGTCGTAGTTCCTGGAAACTTAATTCATCCTTATTGGTGGATCTCGAATGTCGCCAGCGGATCGAAGAAACATGGCAGACTTGCACTCGCCGTCTGCCGCTACACCGTACGGTTCTTCATGGTGGCTACAGTGTACAAAACCGGCGATACGAAGAGCTCTCATAACGTATGGCAAGGAAAAAGCGAAATGGCTCCGAAATACACTTGATTATTACTACATGGTGCTCCGCGACCTGTCCTCCAGGGCCCCATCGCCCGAGCGTCAAGCGGAAGTCCATCGCATTCAGGCCTGCATTTTATCGATCACGAGACGTCGACTGGAGGGACTTTCGATCCGTGCTCGGTGCTTCGACAACGTCGATGGAGAACGTATTGGCATGCATCATGTGTCCAAGGGACATGCGCGTAATCGCCTATCCCTAATCACAGTGCACCATGATGGCGATGGTCGGCCCTTGACGTCACAACAGGACATTGCTGCTGAGTTTCTGGAGCATTACCGCCTCCTTTTCACTGGGACGCCGATGGACAATCGGACAGGAGAAGAAATTTTGCGACAGATGCAAACGGAGGTGGATGGTCCGGATGCAGAGGCGCTCTTGGAACCCCTAACGGAATGACGACATCCGGGGCGCACTCGCGAAGGTTCAAAATGGCTCTGAGCACTATGGGACTCAACTGCTGAGGTCATTAGTCCCCTAGAACTTAGAACTAGTTAAACCTAACTAACCTAAGGACAGCACAACCATCCATGCCCGAGGCAGGATTCGAACCTGCGACCGTAGCGGTCTTGCGGTTCCAGACTGCAGCGCCTTTAACCGCATTGCCACTTCGGCCGGCTCTCGCGAAGGGTGCGGTGCATAAATCCCCTGGGCCAGATGGGTTGACACTCGAATTTTATCGCGCATTTGCGGATTTAATGATGTCCCAGTTGGTATTGATGTATAATGAGTTATTGAGCCCTGACACGGACGTTCCGTCGCAGTTCATGGTGGGACTGCTCATACCAATACCGAAATCGACAGCGAGTGTCAGCGCCCATCAATTTAGACCGCTCACGATGCTAAATACCGACTATAAGATCTTTGCGCGAATGATGGCGGCCAGGCTCAAGACTGTAATATCCAAGACAATACCACCAGACCAGGCTTGTCCAGGGGTTCGGAGCAACATACATCGTACATTCTATCCTCGGCGAATACCGTGACGTAATTTCCCTGACGGAAGCTTGTCGCATGCGAGCGGCGTTCGTATCGGTGGATTTTGATCGTGCCTTTGACAGGATCAACCATGATTTCCTTGACTCGACCATGCGACGCATGGCGATACCACAGGATTTTATTACCGTCCTCATGTGCCTCCTTCGCGGCGCTTCTTCGACGGTGAGAGTCAATGGCAGGGAGGTAGGAACGATTCCTGTTTGCAGCTCAGTTAGGCAAGGATGTCCCTTGTCGATGATACTGTTTACAATAGCGCTCGAACCATTGATGCAGACTCTTAGACGGACTCTAACAGGCGTCCGACTCCGTGCGAGCTCCTTCACGTGTCGTGCATATGCCGACGACTTGATGATACTCGTCCGGTCGGAGAACGAAGTAAGTCAGGTGGTTACCCTTCTTGCTACGTACGGAGTAGCTGCGGGAAGCAGGGTCAACATGAATAAAACCAAGATCATGCACATCGGTCGAGGGCTGAACTCTCTGCACAGTCCGTTTACGACGGTGGACATCTTGCGATGCTTAGGTGTATTGTTCACCCGATCGCTACGGCAATCAGCGGCGGCGAGCTATCGACGTCTCCTCCAGAACGTCCGACTGCACATACGCAACAATTCACTCCGAACGCACGACCTGCTCCAGAGGGTGGACTACACTAATGTTCACCTGGCCTCGCGACTGCCGCACCTGGCACAGGTACTGCCAATGCCACATGGTATTGCTGACAGATTAATGGCGGCATTTGGATACTATGTCAGCCAAGGAATGTTGTTTAAGATCAAATACGAGACTTTAACTCTCCCACACCATTCTGGAGGACTTAACCTCACGGATGTGCGGAACAAGGCTCTAGCTCTATATCTGCGAGCGACGCTACGCACTTGGAACCAACGGCAACACGCCATCACGTCGGCCATCCTGTATGTGCTTCTCCCCACGTCCTTTGAACCACCGGTGGCGGTAGGCACAATCTCGCCCTCTTTTTCTCACGTCACGCGATTTTTTGTTGATTTTAGATATATTCAGTTACAGATAACATCTACAAGAATCCCCACTACCCGTGAGATATATCGATACTTGCGGCGTCATCATGGCAACAATGTTGTCGAACTTAAATACCCAACACGAAACTGGCGACAGTTTTGGCGAGCTGTCCGTACACCTCTCCTCACGACAGCAGTGCGATCGTCATGGTATACATTAATCAACCGAAAGTCAGTCAACCGCCAACGATTGTACGACATTCGCATGGTGGATTCCCCGCTCTGCCTTCTATGTGGCATGCAGGACACCGACGAACATTCTCTGCAGTGCGGTGGGGCAAAGGATGTTTGGCGGCTGACGCAACGCATCATGGCCCTCCTCCGACGCACCGACGAATCAACGATCACGACGGACGCTTTATTTTTCCCTGACGCTGTCTTTTTCCCCTCACAAAAAACTTCGGCAATCCGATGGATTGGAGGACACTCATCGCACTACGTGCTCTCGCGGACCTTGATATCGGGCATGGACTATTGGCATTATCTACTAGAACAACACGAAGTCATCCGACGCAATTCTAAATATAAAACGCATTTTGCGAACTTTCTAGGCAGCTTGTTTCATAACCCCCCGAAGCGGTGGGGAGTCCCAGGTTTACGTTGTTTCGAGGGATAGGATTTACTCCCAGTGAAGTGACGAGGATGTCACTTCAGCCCTATATTTCTTTCCTTTCTTTTTTATATATGATTTTTCTATTGGGACATTAAAATTAAATGAATAAATAAAATATTATTGTTACTAACACAGAAATTACAATGTACAATGTTTCCTTCCTGTTGCCTCTCCCTTATTTATCCTGTCACGAGACGGGGACACCGTGGCCAGGCCTCTAAATACGACCCCTCCCCACTCTGCCCCCTGACTGTCATTCCGTCATTACCTTAAAATAAAAAATAAAAATAAAAGTGGTTAAAAAAAGGGGTAGCGTCTTTGATTAATAATCAAAAACGTCTTCGGCCCCGGGTTCGATCCCCGCCACTGCCTAAATTTTGATAAATAATCAGCATTGGCGGCCGAAGACTTCCGGCATAAGAAGTCAGCCTCATTCTGCCAACGGCCTTGTCAAAGAGGGCGGAGGAGCGGATAGAGGTTCAGGGCACTCTCTTGTCCTAGGGGTGGGAAATTGCCCCTAAAGGCGGAAGAATCAGCAATGATCAACGACATGAGGATGCAGAAGGCAATGGAAACCACTGCATTAAAGACACGTAACGTTTATCCACAGGACAAGTGGCCTGTAATTGAAGAAGTATCATGATGATCTCTCCATTGGCAAAAGATTCCGGAATAGTCCCCCATTTGGATCTCCGGGAGGGGACTGCCAAGGGGGAGGTTACCATGAGAAAAAGATTGAATAATCAACGAAAGGATAACGTTCTACGAGTCGGGGCGTGGAATGTCAGAAGCTTGAACGTGGTAGGGAAACTAGAAAATCTGAAAAGGGAAATGCAAAGGCTCAATCTAGATATAGTAGGGGTCAGTGAAGTGAAGTGGAAGGAAGACAAGGATTTCTGGTCAGATGAGTATCAACAGCAGAAAATGGTATAACAGGTGTAGGATTCGTTATGAATAGGAAGGTAGGGCAGAGGGTGTGTTACTGTGAACAGTTCAGTGACCGAGTTGTTCTAATCAGAATCGACAGCAGACCAACACCGACAACGATAGTTCAGGTATACATGCCGACGTCGCAAGCTGAAGATGAACAGATAGAGAAAGTGTATGAGGATATTGAAAGAGTAATGCAGTATGTAAAGGGGGACCAAAATCTAATAGTCATGGGCGACTGGAATGCAGTTGTAGGGAAAGGAGTAGAAGAAAAGGTTACAGGAGAATATGGGCTTGGGACAAGGAATGAAAGAGGAGAAAGACTAATTGAGTTCTGTAACAAGTTTCAGCTAGTAATAGCGAATACCCTGTTCAAGAATCACAAGAGGAGGAGGTATACTTGGAAAAGGCCGAGAGATACGGGAAGATTTCAATTAGATTACATCATGGTCAGACAGAGATTCCGAAATCAGATACTGGATTGTAAGGCGTACCCAGGAGCAGAAATAGACACGGATCACAATATAGTAGTGATGAAGAGTAGGCTGAAGTTCAAGACATTAGTCAGGAAGAATCAATACGCAAAGAAGTGGGATACGGAAGTACTAAGGAATGACGAGATACGCTTGAAGTTCTCTAACGCTATAGATACAGCAATAAGGAATAGCGCAGTAGGCAGTACAGTTGAAGAGGAATGGACGTCTCTAAAAAGGGCCATCACAGAAGTTGGGAAGGAAAACATAGGTACAAAGAAGGTAGCTGCGAAGAAACCATGGGTAACAGAAGAAATATTTCAGTTGATTGATGAAAGGAGGAAGTACAAACATGTTCCGGGAAAATCAGGAATACAGAAATACAAGTCGCTAAGGAATGAAATAAATAGAAAGTGCACGGAAGCTAAGACGAAATGACTGCAGGAAAAATGTGAAGACATCGAAAAAGATATGATTGTCGGAAGGACAGACTCAGCATACAGGAAAGTCAAAACAACCTTTGGTGACATTAAAAGCAACGGTCGTAAAATTAAGAGTGCAACGGAAATTCCACTGTTAAATGCAGAGGAGAGAGCAGATAGGTGGAAAGAATACATTGAAAGCCTCTATGAGGGTGAAGATTTGTCTGATGTGATAGAAGAAGAAACAGGAGTCGATTTAGAAGAGATAGGGGATCCAGTATTAGAATCGGAATTTAAAAGAGCTTTGGAGGACTTACGGTCAAATAAGGCAGAAGGGATGGATAACATTCCATCAGAATTTCTAAAATCATTGTGGGAAGTGGCAACAAAACGACTATTCACGTTGGTGTGTAGAATACATGAGTCTGGCGACGTACCATCTGACTTTCGGAAAAGCATCATCCACACAATTCCGAAGACGGCAAGAGCTGACAAGTGCGAGAATTATCGCACAATCAGCTTAACAGCTCATGCATCGAAGCTTCTTACAAGAATAATATACAGAAGAATGGAAAAGGAAACTGAGAATGCGCTAGGTGACGATCAGTTTGGCTTTAGGAAAAGTAAAGGGACGAGAGAGGCAATTCTGACGTTACGGCTAATAATGGAAGCAAGGCTAAAGAAAAATCAAGACACTTTCATAGGATTTGTCGATCTGGAAAAAGCGTTCTACAATATAAAATGGTGCAAGCTGTTCGAGATTCTGAAAAAAGTAGGGGTAAGCTATAGGGAGAGACGAGTAGTATACAATATGTACGAGGGCAGTTCAATAAGTAATGCAACACATTTTTTTTCTCGGCCAATTTTGGTTGAAAAAACCGGAAATTTCTTGTAGAATATTTTAAAACATTCCCGCTTCGTCTCGTATAGTTTCATTGACTTCCGACAGGTGGCAGCGCTGTACGGAGCTGTTAAAATGGCGTCTGTAACGGATGTGCGTTGCAAACAACGGGCAGTGATCGAGTTTCTTTTGGCGGAAAACCAGGGCATCTCAGATATTCATAGGCGCTTGCAGAATGTCTCCGGTGATCTGGCAGTGGACAAAAGCACGGTGAGTCGTTGGGCAAAGCGTGTGTCATCATCGCCGCAAGGTCAAGCAAGACTGTCTGATCTCCCGGCCGGCCGTGCACAGCTGTGACTCCTGCAATGGCAGAGCGTGCGGATCACCATCAAACAACTCAGTGCTCAACTTGACATCTCTGTTGGTAGTGCTGTCACAATTGTTCACCAGTTGGGATATTCAAAGGTTTGTTCCCGCTGGGTCCCTCGTTGTCTAACCGAACACCATAAAGAGCAAAGGAGAACCACCTGTGCGGAATTGCTTGCTCGTCATGTGGCTGAGGGTGACAATTTCTTGTCAAAGATTGTTACAGGCGATGAAACATGGGTTCATCACTTCGAACCTGAAACAAACGGCAATCAATGGAGTGGCGCCACACCCACTCCCCTACCAAGAAAAAGTTTAAAGCCATACCCTCAGCTGGTAAAGTCATGGTTACAGTCTTCTGGGACGCTGAAGGGGTTATTCTGCTCGATGTCCTTCCCCATGGTCAAACGATCAACTCTGAAGTGTATTGTGCTACTCTTCAGAAATTGAAGAAACGACTTCAGCGTGTTCGTAGGCACAAAAATCTGAACGAACTTCTCCTTCTTCATGACAACGCAAGACCTCACACAAGTCTTCGCACCCGAGAGGAGCTCACAAAACTACAGTACACTGTTCTTCCTCATGCACCCTACAGCCCCGATCTCGCACCGTCGGATTTCCATATGTTTGGCCCAATGAAGGACGCAATCCGTGGGAGGCACTACGCGGATGATGAAGAAGTTATTGATGCAGTACGACGTTGGCTCCGACATCGACCAGTGGAATGGTACCGTGCAGTCATACAGGCCCTCATTTCAAGGTGGCGTAAGGCCGTAGCATTGAATGGAGATTACGTTGAAAAACAGTGTTGTGTAGCTAAAAGATTGGGGAATAACCTGGTGTATTTCAATGCTGAATAAAACAACCCCTGTTTCAGAAAAAAAATGTGTTGCATTACTTATTGAACTGCCCTCGTACAACAACCAAGACGGAATAATAAGAGTGGACGATCAAGAACGAAGTGCTCGTATTAAGAAGGGTGTAAGACAAGGCTGTAGCCTTTCGCCCCTACTCTTCAATCTGTACATCGAGGAAGCAAGGATGGAAATAAAAGAAAGGTTCAGGAGTGGAATTAAAATACAAGGTTAAAGGATATCAATGATACGATTCGCTGATGACATTGCTATCCTGAGTGAAAGTGAAGAAGAATTAATGATCTGCTGAACGGAATGAACAGTCTAATGAGTACACAGTATGGTTTGAGAGTAAATCGGAGAAAGACGAAGGTAATGAGAAGTAGTAGAAATGAGAACAGCGAGAAACTTAACATCAGGATTGATGGTCGCGAAGTCAATGAAGTTAAGGAATTCTGTTACCTCAGCAGTAAAATAACCAATGACGGACGGAGTAAGGAGGACATCAAAAGCAGACTCGCTATGGCAAAAAAGGCATTTCTGGCAAAGAGAAGTCTACTAATATCAAATACCGGCCTTAATTTGAGGAAGAAATTTCTGAGGATGTACGTCTGGAGTACAGCATTGTATGGTAGTGAAAGATGGACTGTGGGAAAACCGGAACAGAAGAGAATCGAAGCATTTGAGATGAGATGCTATAGACGAATGTTGAAAATTAGGTGGACTGATAAGGTAAGGAATGAGGAGGTTCTACGCAGAATCGGAGAGGTAAGGAATATGTGGAAAACACTGATAAGGAGAAGGGACAGGATGATAGGACATCTGCTAAGACATGAGGGAATGACTTCCATGGTACTAGAGGGAGCTGTAGAGGGCAAAAACTGTAGAGGATGACAGAGATTGGAAAACGTCAAGCAAGTAATTGAGGACGTAGGTTGCAAGTGTTACTCTGAGATGAAGAGGTTAGCACAGGAAAGGAATTCGTGGCGGGCCGCATCAAACCATTCAGTAGACTGATGACCAGAAAAAAAAAAAAAAAGTCACCCGACATAGGAAGCACTGTGCAGATCATCGGCAAAAGCTGCCACCCTTGTCCCTGCTTTTAACAACGACCCTTCGGAGAGCCTTTCTTCAGGAACACAGCCCTAGATGGCAGAAAAATGTCAGAAGAAACCCAACTCAAAGCATTGGTGACTCACTGTAGCCACCTGTGTTAAAACTCGCATGAAAGGAAAGCTGTTTATCTCAGTATTACGTAGCGGAAGTTAAACTCTGACCTACGAAAGAAAAGACACCTGTGATAGGGTACAAAAACTTTAGTGGGTGGAGTTATCATACGTACAAACGCTCTGACTGCCCAGAAAGTAGATGTGTGGCCACCAGCTTTGATATAGGTAAATTGCCGTCACAAAATTCGCTCTTTCTCTTGCAGAAAATCGTCGAGTGTTTGAGCAAGGCAACTAGCGCCACACTGAGACGATTACGAGAGTCATTATGTGGACACTTGTTGACAGGCTCGTCCTAACTCGTAAGGCGTTAAAGTGCAAAGTTTCCTAGTACAGAGAATCGCACCAAGCACTGGCAGTTAATGCTTGGGAGTGATTTATGGGCAACGATGTACGTGCTGTTCCAACCAAGTAGCATGTATCATGCCAATTAACGTAGGTAGGGAACAACTAGGAGTCTCGGCTTCACCGACGATGTAGGAAATGTATCGTACTGGGGTTTAACAGTCGAGAGAGGAATAGATTCTCAGGTTCACAGTTCGCGCCAACAGCAGCCACTGCCGCCGCCGACGAAAGTTAAACACACGCACTCGCGCTAGCCAGCAAGTAACATTCAATTGACACTCACAGCTGCGGTCGTCTCCGTCTCTCCTATTTTCTCGCACATTAAACCATGACCTGTAGTTAAATATATTCATGACTGCCGGGCTTAATTGAAGCAGAAACGCGAGATATCCGATTTAACGAAAAGAAATGTTTCAAATGGCTCTGAGCACTATATGACTTAACATCTGAGGTCATCAGTCCCCTAGAACTTAGAACTACTTAAACCTAACTAACCCAAGGACATCACACACATCCATGCCCGAGGCAGGACTCGAACCTGCGACCGTAGCGGCTGCGCGGCTCCAGACTGAAGCGCCTAGAACCGCCGGCCGGCTAACGAAAAGAACTGATCAGCCACTGTAGAGTGCTTTATAGTCTTAAGTCATGGAATTTTTAAATTGTGTGCTTTTTTCCGATTGCTCTTTACCGACCCCCATTCAAATCTGGGTATTTTCGTTGTGCATTTTAGATTAATTGATATCTCTGGCTCCAATTGTATTTCATTTGTTCGTATTTTATCATCATCCATCTTACTATTAAAAAACCTTATAATAGTTAGAAATTTTGCGTCACAGCTGCAAACACCCAATATCAATATTTTACCATCCTGTACGTATTTTTGCCAACATTTCTATGTCATGAAGTCAGAGAAAAAAATAAACCTTAAAACGAAAATCTTAAGATTTTCATTTTTTTACTAACATATAGTTACGCCAGAAGCTGTACACTAATTTCTGTTAGAGATAACGTATCCTTACAGGGAATGTAGTGGAACCGACATTGAGATCAGTGTCTGTTTACATCACTGTCCACACTGCTGCAGTCTTCTGAATTCTGCATATGTGTGATGATATCTTCCTACCTTGCAGGCCGTAGGTTCACACCAAATTCCTAACACACTCACAGAGCCTCCTTGCAGAACCAGTCCCACCCATGTTGGAGTCGCTCGCCAGTGTAGGATTCGTACCAGATGGGACTGGTGGGGGAAATAAAGAAGATCCAAAGGAGAGCAGCACGGTTCGTTACAGTTCATATAGTAAGCACGAAAGCGTCACGGAGATGCTCAGCCAAGATTGCAAGAGAGGCGTTCTGTATCATGGCATGTTGTACTGATAAAGTTCCGAGAGCGTACTCCGTAGAAGAGTCAACAAATATGTTGCTTCCTCCTACGTATATCTTGCGAAAAGCGTCAAGATAAAAGTAGAGAGATTCTAGGCCATCCGAGAGGCTTATCGGCAATCGTTCTTCTTGCGAACCATACGCCACTGGAACAGGAAAATGGCCAAGGTACACTGGTACGCAAAGTACCCTCCACCACACACCACCTGCGAAGTACAGATGTCGATGTAGATGTTCGTGACTGCACAGTGGACGCAGAGTTATTATTTTCTTTTTCAACCCTCCTCTTTCCTACGCCGTATGCTCCTTTAACATACAGCATATTATGTTTAATGGAGTATCACGTTGTTTCCCGTTGTTATAATCTTCATTTCTGTCATAAAAAGTCACGGCTAGGGATCAGGTTGCTCAATTAAAACAGTTCCGTGTTCGTTCTACGTTCTTTCTTCTATAAATCACTTTGTGAGCGCACCGCGGGAGGGTGAATTGCACAACTCTTAGCTGCAAACTGCTTGAAAGCACACATGTGAATGATAACTTCGGATTCTATCAGCAGCATTAGTGTAACATGGCATGCATTTCCACGTGCGGATATACGCTGAGGTGACAAAAGTTGTGGGATGCCTCCTAATGCCGGCGAGCATCTCGCAGATTAAACCATCGCAGACAGCCGGCCGCTGTGGTCGAGCCGTTCTACGCACTTCAGTCCAGAACCACGCTGCTGCTACGAGTGCGGGTTCGAATCCTGCCTCGGGCATGGATGTGTGTGATGTCCCTAGGTTAGTTTAAGTAGTTCTAAGTCTAGGGGGCTGATGATCTCAGATGTTAAGTCCCGTAGTGCTCAGAGCCATTTGAACCATTTGCCTCCTAATATCGTGTCGGACCTCCTTTCATCCGGCGTAATCTACATCTACATCCATACTCCGCAAGCCATCTGACGCTGTGTGGCGGAGGGTACCTTGAGTACCTCTATCGGTTCTCCCATCTATTCCAGTCTCGTATTGTTCGTGGAAAGGAGGATTGTCGGTATGCTCCTGTGTGGGGTCTAATCTCTCTGATTTTATCCTCATGGTCTCTTCGCGAGATATACGTAGGAGGGAGCAATATACTGCTTGACTCTTCGGTGAAAGTATGTTCTCGAAACTTCAACAAAATCCCGTACCGAGCTACTGAGCGTCTCTCTTGCAGAGTCTTCCACTGGAGCTTATCTATCATCTGCGTAACGCTTTCGCGATTACTAAATGATCCTGTAACGAAGCGCGCTGACCTCCGTTGTACTTCAAATGTTCAAATGTGTGTGAAGTCTTATGGGACTTAACTGCTAAGGTCATCAGTCCCTATGCTTACACACTTCTTAACCTAATTATCCTAAGGAGGACTCGAACCTCCGCCGGGACCAGCCGCACAGGCCATGACTGCAGCGCTTGAGACCGCTCGGCTAATTCCACGCGGCGTTGAACTTCTCTATCTCTTCTATCAACCCTATCTGGTACGGATCCCACACCGGTGAACAGTATTCAAGGAGTGGGCTAACAAGGGTACCGTAACCTACTTCCTTTGTTTTCGGACTGCAGTTCCTTAGGATTCTTCCAATGAATCTCAGTCTGGCCACTGCTTTAGTCAACAAGTTTTTGGAATTCCCCTGTAAAAATAATCAGTCATGCTGCCTTATTGTGTAGAAGTCCATAGCTACGAAAGTGTTGCCGGTGCAGGATTTTGTGCACAAACTGACTTCTAGATTATCTCCCATGTTGTCCGATGGGATTCGCGTCGGGCTATCTGGGTGGCCAAATCATTCGCTTGAATCGTCTAGAATGTTGTTCAAACCAATAATTAACAATTGTGTACCGGTGAAATGTCGCATTATCATCCATAAAAACTCCATTGTTGTTTGAGAACAGGAAGTCGATGAATGGCTGCAGATGGTAACCGTTTCCAGTCAATGATCGGTTCAGTGGGACCAGAGGACCCAGTCCAATCCGCGTAAACACATCCCACACCATTATGGACCCACCATCAGCGTGGATAGTGCTTCGTTCACAACTTGGGTCCATGGCCTCCTGCGGTCTGTGCCGCGCTCGAGCTCTACGGTCAGCTCTTATCAACTTTATTTATTTATTTATTTAGCGTATGGCATCTACAGAGAAAATTGCACACATACTATTAAGTAATGTAATAAACGAATTACAAATATATTATTAAATGATTGACTGCAAACAACAATATGCGAATAATTAGGGAGACAGCCGCTGCAGCTATTACAAGTCCACATATAAGCAGGTCACCCACTGAACAGCACGTGGAGTAGCATTCATGATATCCCTCCATTCTCCTTCAAACTTCCTCGTAGGGCATTCGAAGATCAGGTGAGGGATTGTTTGTTCATCTGCACCACAGTCGCATCGTGGGTCATCAATGAGTTTCCATTTGTGGAGAATGGCCTTACACCTGCCGTGGTTAGTCCTTACACAATTAAGTCTGCACAAAGTTCTTCTGGGCATTTGCATTCCTTCCACCGGTATCGAAGGATCAAAATCAGAGGATGCTGATTATTCAGCGACCAGTATTGCCTCCATTCCCCTGCTATGTCGAACCTTTCTGGGAATTTGAGGACTTCGTCTTCTCATATAGGTTTCCTAGTTGGTACGTGGTCCAATATTTTTCGGATAGCTGCTTGCTGCCTTCTGAGGGAGGGAGGAGCTATATTCCAAAGGGCATGAAGCCAGGGAAGTGGAGTTGATTGCAGAGTTCCTGAGACAATCCTCATGGTGGTATTAAGCTGTACATCTATTTTCTTCGTGTGTGTGCTCTTGTACCAGACTGGGGCGCAATATTCTGCCACCGAGTAAACAAGAGATTGTGCTGCGGTGCGTAGGGTGTTAGCTTGAGCTCTCCAGGAAGTTCCAGTCAGCTTTCTTAATATGTTATTTCGATTTTTTATCTTTTGACTGGTTATTTCTAGGTGTTTTTTATAGGTTAGTGACCGGTGAAGAGTGATTCCTAGATATTTTGGATGGCTGTTGTGCGTCAATCGCTCATTGAAGAATGTTATTTGCAACTCTCGTCTTGTCTCAGGATTGTATAGGTTGAATACGCTTACCTCAGTTTTATTTGGATTTGGGCAGAGTCCCCATTTCGTATAATACTGGTTAAGAAATTGAAAGTCCGTTGACAGAGTAGCTTCACCTTTTCGAATGTCTTGCTCAGAGTGGCTATTGGAACGTCATCTGGATAGCAGAATTTTTGCGATTTAGTTTCTGGCGTGTCACTCGAGTATAGGTTGAAGAGAAGGGGAGCCAACACTGATCCCCGTGGGAGCCCATTGTTTATTGAGTAGGATTTACTCGTAAATTGACCTACGTTCACTCTGAAGTAGCGATTTTTCAACATGTTTTCCAGAAGCTTAGTTGTCCTAGTTGTTCCTAAATCCTGCCTGGTCTGCGGGATAGACTAATTCCCGCAGAGCAGGCAGTATTTAGGAACAATCTTATCAACTGAAATCGGTACTCATCTGACCAGGCCACGGTTGCACATTCGTTTAGGGTCCAACCGATATGGTCACGAGTCCAGGAGAGGTGCTGCAGGTGAGGTTACGTGCTTAACAAAGTCACTAGCGTCGGTCGTCTGTTGCCATAGCCCAATAACGACAGATTTCGCCGCACGTCCCACTTCGATTTCTACGGTTATTTCGAGTAGTACTGGTTGCTTGTTAGCATTGATAACTCTACACAAACGCCGCTGCTCTCGGTCGGTAAGTGTTGGCCGTCGGCCATTGTGCTCTCCGTGGTGACAGGTAATACCCGAAATTTGATATTCTCTGCACACTCTTGACCCTGTGCATCGCGGAATATTGGATTCTCTAACGATTTCCGAAATGGAATGTCCCTTGCGTCTAGATCCTACTAGTATACCGCGTTCAAAGCCTGGAAATTCCCGTCGTGCGGCCATAATAACGTCGGAAACCTTTCACATGAGTCACCCGAGTACAAATGACAGCTCCGCCAATGTACTGCCCTTTTATACCCCGTGTACACGATATTACCGCCAACCAGTATACGTGCATATCGCTACCCACCTCCGTGTAGACTTGCATTCTGTTATGTACAAGATGCAAGATGGCCGCCTGCGGGAAAGTCAGTCTAGGCGGCTCGCTTCGAGCGGCAAAGTCAGTAGCCTCTTCACGTGACGTCTCTGGCCGGAAACGGAGCCACTTGGCGCTTCTGTTTTTTGCAAGTTCCTTGCGGTTTCGGGTTCGTATCTAAGCACCCACGGACAAGGCGTAACAGGTTCTGGATAATTACTTTACAGTGAACAAGTGTTCCTTTGCACGGCCCGAACGTGCGAACAGCCTGGTAAGAAAAAGACGCATGCGCACACGCAGTCGGCGGGCGGCGCTAGGCGCGCGGTTAGGTGCCGCGGAGTGAGTGCGTTGTTATCTCGCGTAGGCCGTGTATTATTCCAGTCATTACGGCCCGCGCTCGGCCGGGGGCAATTTCGCGTCGCGCCGGGCCGGGCCGCTCGCACTTATCGGAGAGTCGCTCCCACACACGCCCCCGCGAGTTTAACGGCCTCGCAAACTGAGGGACGTAAAACGCGATACTAGCGGCGGGCGGTCGCCACGGGCAAAAATTCGTCCCGTGCGCCTCGCCTCGCCTACGATCACCGTTATCTCCGCCTGTCGTAAGCCGAATGCGTGCGTTACTCTGAAAGCTTTCAGCACAAATTTACCGCTTTTTGCGTTGTTCCCGTCACTTTTACATACGGTGTTGTGGAGCGAGAACTTCGGATTCTTATCCTCTAGGATAATTTTACTGTCGGAGCGGCTGACGGAACAGGGAAAGTGTATTACGAAACTAGGAAACGGAAATTTGCATTATCTTCTTCTTTCCGTCGAGGGAGCACGAGCTCCATGTCGTACCGAGCAAAACAGTTGTGCGGTCACTGGCGTGTTGTTGTTGCGGATTTCAGTCCGAAAAATCCACAATGGATCTCTCCACACTACCCTATCCTTTGCAAGCATCATAAAGCATCATAGTCTCCGAGTAATTGATGCAATCTGCAACCATCTGTACCTGCTTATTGTATCCATCTACTGGTCTTTCTCTATAATTTTTACCCCCTCCCCACCCTCTCCCACCCCTGGCCACCAAACAAACACACACACACACACACACACACACACACACACACACACACGCACACACACACACACACACACACACACACACACACACACACAATCATTCATTTAACATTTAATACTAAGTTGACGATTTCTTGAAGTCTGAGATGTGGCCTAGCAATCGCTCTCTCTTTCTATTCGAGTTTAGCCACAAATTTTTTTTCTCCTCAGTTCGCTTTAGCTCCCTCTCATTAGTTACTCAGTCTACGTTAAGAGATATATCCACTTAATCTTCAGCATTCTTCCGTAGCAATACATTTCAAAAGGATGTTATCGTAAATTAATTAAACATGCCAGAAGAAAACGCTTTATGTAACGTAACTTAGATGTTTATTACTTTGTCGTCTTGAAAATGTTTGGCTGGAATACAGTTGAGGTGTATGACTAGTGTCATTTTCATCCTCGCTACGACTGTAATATCTTCTTGGTCCTTGACTTTGAATTGTTTTCTGTATGTTCTGGTCCCCTAATGCCAGTGCAAGTCTCGTGTCGGTGCTCTTCAGTTAGTTACTCTTCATACAGATATCATACTTCTACTGTTCGAAACGAACGATACTTTTAGTTTTGATATGTAATGTTGGCTCCAGATTAATTTTCTAACGTAAGTAATTTTTCTGTTGGCACTCTTTAAATAATCTTGTCACCCTGTAGGTAATTTCCTTTCTGCATTTTGACATGATTTTTATTTTGTATTTCGCACATGGCTTATGACCGAAAACAGTCTGAATAAAACATAAATAAAATCAGCGTTTGTGTGTCATGCATTTTATAAAGTACATTTCAAAAGCTGCTACTTTCTTCTTGTCTGAACTGATCACTGCACTCATTTCACATCGGTACAAAGCTACACTCCATACAAATAACGCCAGAAAAGATTTCGTCACATTTAAATTTATGTTCCTTGTTACAAAATTTCTGTTCTTTAGAAATCCTTTTCTCGTCATTGCCAGTCTACATTTTATATCCATCCTAATTTCACCATCTTCAGTTACCTTACTGCCCAAATATCAGAATACATCTACTGATTTTAATGTCTCATTTCCTAACGTAATTTCCTCACCTTCGCCTGATATGATTCGAATACATTCCAATACCCTTGGTTTGCTTTTGTTGATGTTCACCTTACATTTTACTTTCAAGAAACTGTCCATTCGTTTAAATTGCTCCTCCAACTCCCTTGCTCTCTCCGGCAGAATGACAATGTCATCGGCAAACCCCCAAGTCTTTATCTCTTCTCCCCTAACTTTAATTCCTTCTTAAATAGGCTGCAACTATATTTCACTCGTATTTGGGAACAATGGGGCGTAAATCCCCAGCTGATCATCCTTATTTAGATTTTCTGTGCTTTCCTTGCATATTGATGATTAGCTCTCTTGCAAGGGCATGGTGTTGCAAGATTCCCGAGTTCGTGAAGAGTACTAGGTGCTCTAGTTTGGTGCGCTGTCCAGGCGCAGAACTTTAATCCTTTATTTATTGACGGGACTTAGGAATGCTGGCAGATTCTGTGTGAAATTATGTAACACAACAGCCCGTTAGACATGTAGTGACAAAAAGCTCAGCCTAAAATGTGAACAGCTATATTGCAAATCGCTGCCTGGTGTGTGAACCAATATTACAGGGTTACGTTTACATGTGAACTGAGATGAGTGATAACTTTTATGTAATTACCTTCATATATACTAATGTAAGTCTGGATAAAATGTCAATACAGTACCGTTGTAATGTTCGATTATAACGTAAAATATATTTAGGACTTAGCAGTTCCTCTGGGTCAAAACAGTGACTTCGCTTTCTTTCAAATTATCATGGAAATTATGTATTCAGGGCACCCAGAACCGAGAAAGATGGATCAAAGATTGGTGTGGGGCACTGACAGTTGTATAAGAGTATAATGAAGATATGGATGGCGTAGATACAGGTGAGACGTTGAGGTCTGTTTGTGAGACAGACAGAAAGTCAAAGTATTGGTGCAGGCTGTTCTTAGCAGTGGTGTAAATGACCTCCGTGAATTCCAATATTTCTTACTGTGAAATAAAATGCAGAACAACAGTTGGTCTGCTCACACTTGGAAAGCAAATGTCCAAAAAATCTGGGAAGAGCCGGAAAGGATCAAAATTCTTCTCTTTCAGCGCCAGAGAGAAGAAAAACAAACAACGTACGTTTTGAGGATCTGGCCAACATCTGTCAGTTCAAGAGGCAGATACGAACTTCGCTCTTCTACAGAGGTGGAATCAAGAGCACATTTAAAGCGTTGAGAATGTAATATTTTTGTGTGTTTCTGAAAAAAAAGAACTAAGTATCACCAGAACCAGTAATCCTAGCTGTATGATTCTTTTGGCAATCTTCAATCCGACTGAATTATGCTGGGAAATTAGAAGGAGCGATCTGTTTTACTTGATATAAACTTTCTATAGCCAAGACCCACAAATATTTCTTTATTTACAAATAACCCGTTTCGACAGACTTCGCTGTCATCCTCAGGTTTGAAGATAACAGCAAAATCTGTCGAAAGCGAGTGATTGTAAATAAGGAAATATTGATGCTATCTTGGCTTTGGAATGTTTTTACTTTTCAGTCCCTAATATATTTCGCCTGTATAGTCCTCGGGACTTACAATTCCCCTGAAAATTACATGGGGTTTAATGACTTTGTGTTGTTTTTGAAATAAAATAATTTACTATTAATTCAGAAACAGTTCATCAAGTTTTAAAGTAAAGATTTTTATCCTTTATTTTATATTTTTTACAGTTACAATAAATGAAGGGATAAACACGGGAGCAGCAGGGGCCTGAAGTTGCGGACAATGTAGAGAACTATAGTCACATTCGGCGAATGACACCATACGTGCCAATCAACCTGTAAATCGACGTGAATGTCTAAAGCCCAGCTCCATCGCTCCAGAAACGATTTCACCACCTGCGCTTGGTGCTTTGTTCATCATGTGCAGAAAAAAACCACGACAAAGTGATGAACCATACCTGTGCTCAGTATTCTCATATTAATTTATTTATATATTTTTGAACTGTTATTGAAGTCTCTTCTTATTCTTTAATACATTTTTTTTGTAATTATTTTGTTATTGAAATTGACATCTTCGGACCGAACACGCAGTCTATTTGAAATATACACTTGTTCACAATCGTCTTTATCGCATTTTATAGATTAATGACAATGCACCCATTTTTACTCTTTACCATCATCCGAAGTAAAAATTCATAAAAAATTGTAGAATTTCTATTAATAAGAACGGTCACGAAAATATTAAAAAAGTTGCAAGATTAGGTGAAAAAATAAAAAGTGTGTATCTTGCATATTTCATATTTTTCTCTTTACCTTGAATTTTGTAAAAGATTTCTAAAATTCGCTGGTATATTTTATCCTTGCTCCCTCCAGAATCACATTTTATTCCACTTAACACTGTCAACAGCTTCCTCTAAATCTAAAAATGCTATAAACATGTATTCACCTTTATTCAGCCTATCTTTCAAGAGAAATCGTAGGATCAGTATTGACTCACATGTTTCTTCATTTCCCCGAACCGTTAACCGATATCCACCGAGTTCTGCTCCTGCCAGTCTTTCCATTGTTCTGTAAATAATTTGTGTCAGTATTTTGGAAGCATAGCTTATTAAAATGTTGGTTTGTTAATATACATACCTGTCAGCATCTGTCATTTCTTTTTTTGTACTGGAATTGTTACGATCTTCCGAATCGTATGAAGATGTTAACGCCGGCAGGAAAGATATAAGAGAACGACTCCCATCGAAATGAGATCGGCGTTCCCGTTTTAGATGCGCGGACCAGTCTTTTGGCTGTATCCACCGGGAACCGACAGGAACGGATCGTTTTGGGCGGCGTCGGCGTCTGCGTCGTGGCCGCCCGCGCAGATTCCTCCGCCCAGCGCCGCCCACGCGTCCGGCGCATCCAAGCCGCCCGCGCCGCCCCACGTAGCCCAGTCACCTCGCCACGATTGTTCTCGTGTTACGTCACGTCCACCACGCGGCGACCCGCTCTCATAAATTAGCAGTCCCTTACGTGGCACAAAGATGACCGCTGTTACGTGCTGCGCCAGAACAGGTGTTCCCTCTGCACGCACGATGGCACAAAAATGTAGCTACTTACTTGTTGTTTTTGTCTTAATTCTTGAAGTTCGCTTTGATATATGACTGCAGTAGCGTTACTTGCCAGCTACGTTCTTCGTTTCAGCGTAATTGCTGCATCCCGTAACACCGAGCGTCTGCGTTATCAGCAACCCTGCCCCCCTCCCCCCCCCCCTACCCGCCGTTTCCTTAAAGACTCGAACTCCCAAGTAAAAAACAGCTAATTGTTCACGCATATCAATATTTATGACGTCGTACAATGGTGTAATTCTGAAGGTTGAGTCCGCGCATGATACGGTAGACGATGCGCACTGACCAGTTTTCGTCCGAAGCTCTGGGTGAGTTCATTTGTTTGTTCAGAAGGGTAGACAGGTAGTGTTTGCCAGATTCGGCCGGTCGGCAATGACAAAATCGAAGCCTAGGCCCTGCAGTCTTCCTCAAAAGATTTTACGGAGTCTTTTCGGTAAAAATTTTTTTTGCGTGACTTATAGCTTTGTATGTCAGCTTCATGACGATCTCTCAAATATTTTTTAATTGTCTTAGTTATTGCGCTATTTACAGGTAAGTAAGACACTGCGAAAAATTCGAACTAGTTTGCAATGAAAAATAGGGGTCACTATTATTTGGCTTTTGGTGCACATTACATAATATATTACTGCATATGAAATTTAGCTAACATATGGAATTTTTCTTTAGACTGGAGTGGAAGTTTCTATCTGCCACCAATCTCGAGAAAATTGATCTGATGTCTCATTTGCGATCACGTCCCGCCAGCAATAAGACCAGAGTGAAATATCCACAACATTCCTCATATTTCATAAAAGATTTGAGATACAGACAAAATATTTTAGTAAATGATAGCACAAAAAGATTAGAGTGTTTCGCCCTATGTTTAGTATGCAAAACTTCCTTATCTACCGTGTTATTCCACTAACAACAGACTTTTTCAGTGAAAGAATGTAATCTTTATGGCCATACATAGCTGGCGAAACGAGAAATGCCATGAGTCTGGGAACAACATAACTGAAGACTTTAGACATTTATTTTTTACCGAGGATGTTCTTTTTCATAAGCTACTGATCTTACTTTCCCTCACTTCCTTACTTAATAAACTTCAGAATTCTCTGGCAATTGTGTCTGCACAACATGTTAGTGAGCTGACATTTTGTAAACTCCGCTTGTGCTGGCAAAAGGAGCAAATTTTATTGTGGCAACAAGAGAAATGTGTAGATTTCACTCATAATTCTCCACTCATGTCACTTCTCTGAAAGTTACAAATCATTAACAAGCCAAGTGAAAATAAATCGCTTCATTTTCAGCAGAACTTTTTTTTACATAGTAACCAAAGCAGAGTTGACATATTTTTGAATGGTCACCATACAAGTATGGGCATGGAGGGGCTCCACTTAATCTTCACAAAAAATGTGAGTGCAGACTCCAGTTTAGTAGGTCACATCTCTTCCAACACTCGGCATTTCCCCTACAGCGCTTGATAATAACCCCCACCACTACTGCTCTCCCCAGACGTGCCCTGCTGACTACGTATCTACTGGAGACAGTACTTGTGCCTACTTTGCATTTCGTGATATATATGGATACTGTCTGAAGATGTGTTACGAATAGAGTTGGTAGTAAAAAAGTAATAAATTAAAACGCCTTGTCTGATGCTGAAGGTTTATTGCATGAATAACGAAAATGTAGTAATTGGTAAACTTCTTAACTTCCATTATTTTGTAGGGGAGAGGAGTTGCCAGCGAAGAAAAGTTTGAAATTATTTGTAAAGTTATTTGGAAGTCGCTAGCCCACTCGTTCTCGAACACTGGATGAATATAGTATGAGTAATTTGTGCGCCGTGAGTTACACTGCTTTTAAGACTAACAAATTTTATAGCTTTAATACGTCTTATTGTGCTCAAACTTATAAAGTAAGATAATGCACTATTTTAAACGCGAAATTTTAAAAATTAATTTTTGATTGCCCAAGGCAGCTTTTAAACTAGCAACCTGCCACTCATACTGTGTACCACCTTAGCAGCACAGTAATATGAGGTACCCATGATGATGACGATGATGATGATGATGATGAGATCCCACACTCTGAGGAGGGTAGGGGACGATGCGTGAGACCCACACCGCCGACTACGCAAGGTCCTAGCGGAGGTGGGTGCCATTGCCTTTCTCCGACCGTAATGGGGATGAATGGTGATGATGAAGACGACACAACAGCCAGTCATCTCGAGGCAGGCAAAATCCCTGACTCCACCGGGACCCCGTACGCGGGAAGCGAGAACGCTACCGAAAGACCACGAGCTGCAAGGTACCTATGCACTACTTGAATATCAGTATCCGGACAACTGTCTGCAATGCTGTCACACGAGCTCAGTGACTTCGAACATAAACTAGTCGTTAGATGTCGACTGTGTAACAAGCCCATCACAGACGTTTTTATCCTTCTAATGTTACCCTAGTCAGCTGTTGGTGATGTGTTTGTGAAGAGGAAATGCGAAGGAACAACCACAGCTGAACCAAGAGCAGCCAGACCTCATGCACTGACAGAGGCCGTCGACCTTTGCAGAGGGTGGTTGCAAAAAGTTTCATGAAATGAGCGAAAGGAATCACTTGTGAGTTCCAGAGTGCTACCAGCAGTCAACATAGCTCAATGACCGTGCGCGTGGAGTTCAAAAGAATGGGGTGGAATGCTCGATCCGTTCCTGGCAAGCCAGACATTTCTGTAGTCACTGCTAAGCTACACTTGAAGTGTCCGAAGAACGACGCCACTGGGCAGTGTAAGAGATAAAACGAATGATGTGGAGTGATGAATCACACTATCCCCCATGGCAATCCGACAAAAGAGTTTGGATCTGGCGAATGCCTGGAGAACGTTCCCTGCCGTCATGTGTAGTGTCAACAGTGAAGTACCGAGTGGGTTGTCATTACGGCATAGTGAGGTTTTCCTCGGTTATGGTGTGGCCCTGTTATTGTGCTTGAGAAAACACAGAATGCGGAAAGATATGAACACATTTTCCAGTGTTGTGTACTGCGTACAGGAGGGGAACAGTGCGGAGACGATGACTGTATCAGCATGATAATATTCCCTGCCAAAGTAGCATGTACGAGACAAAGATCTGTGTACAACATTCCTGAAAAGGACCGGCCCGCCCAGAGCTCCAAGCTTAACGCGATGGAACACCCTTCGGATGAGTAAGAAGTAAGAACGACGACTTCGCTGCAGACCCCAGCGTCCTAAATCACTGTCTTCTCAGGTTTCGGCTCTTGAGGAACAATGGAGTGCAATTTTTCCACAGACAGACACCTTACTGGAAATTCTCTCAGCAGGTTTAAGGCTGTCATAAAGGCGAAGGATTGACACACACCCATATTAATGTCAACATGTAGGTATCCAGACACTTTTGATCAGAAGCGCCTGTGATGCTTTCCCTCTACCATCCCTCCAGTTTTTGTTCTGAGCTACGATTACTGTCGTAACACATGCCCTATCATTCCATCTGTTCGGTTCATATTCTTTGTTATGCATTTCTTTTTCTTGTTGATCCCGGGGCGCTCTTGTCCCTTACTAGTGTTTTTCACACATTCCTTCTCTCTCCGATTCTGCGCAGAACCTCCTCATTCCTTAACTTATCAGCCCACCTAACTTTCGACGTTCGTCTGTAGCACAACATCTCAAGTACTTCGATTCTCTTCTGTTCCGGTTTTCCACTGTCCATGTTTCACTACCATACAATGCCGTGCTCCAAATACACATTCTCAGAAATTTCTTCCTCAAATTAAGGCCTATGTTTGACACCGTGGTCAAGGGGTAGCGTCTGTGATTCATAATCAAAACGTCTTCGGTCCCGGGTTCGATTCCCGCCAATGCCTAAATTTTGATAAATAATCAGCATTGGCGGCCGAAGACTTCCGGCATAAGAAGTCAGCCTCATTCTGCCAACGGCCTTGTCAAAGAGGGCGGAGGAGCGGATAGAGGTTCAGGGCACTCTCTTGTCCTAGGGGTGGGAAATTGCCCCTAAAGGCGGAAGAATCAGCAACGATCAACGACATGAGGATGCAGAAGGCAATGGAAACCACTGCATTAAAGACACGTAACGTGTATCCACAGGACATGTGGCCTGTAATTGAAGAAGTATCATGATGATCTCTCCATTGGCAAAAGATTCCGGAATAGTCCACCATTCGGATCTCCAGGAGGGAACTGCCAAGGGGGAGGTTACCATGAGAAAAAGGTTGAATAATCAACGAAAGGATAACGTTCTACGAGTCGAGACGTGGAATGTCAGAAGCTTGAACGTGGTAGGGAATCTAGAAAATCTGAAAAGGGAAATGCAAAGGCTCAATCATAGTAGGGGTCAGTGAAGTGAAGTGGAAGGAACACAAGGATTTCTGGTCGGATGAGTATCGGGTAATATCAACAGCAGCAGAAAATGGTATAACAGGTTTAGGATTCGTTATGAATAGGAAGGTAGGGCAGAGGGTGAGTTACTGTGAACAGTTCAGTGACCGGGTTGTTCTAATCAGAATCCACAGCAGACCAACACCGACAACGATAATTCAGGTATACATGCCGACGTCGCAAGCTGAAGATGAACAGATAGAGAAAGTGTATGAGGATATTGAAAGGGTAATTCAGTATGTAAAGGGGGACGAAAATCTAATAGTCATGGGCGACTGTAATGTAGTTGTAGGGGAAGGAATAGAAGAAAAGGTTACAGGGGAATATGGGCTTGGGACAAGGAATGAAAGAGGAGAAAGACTAATTGAGTTCTGTAACAAGTTTCAGCTAGTAATAGCGAATACCCTGTTCAAGAATCACAAGAGGAGGAAGTATACTTGGAAAAGGTCGGGAGATACGGAAAGATTTCAATTACATTACATCATGGTCAGACAGAGATTCCGAAATCAGATCACAATATAGTAGTGATGAAGAGTAGGCTGAAGTTCAAGACATTATCTAGGAAGAATCAATACGCAAAGAAGTGGGATAGGGAAGTACTAAGGAATGACGAGATACGTTTGAAGTTCTCTAACGCTATAGATACAGCAATAAGGAATAGCGCAGTAGGCAGTACAGTTGAAGAGGAATGGACGTCTCTAAAAAGGGCCATCACAGAAGTTGGGAAGGAAAACATAGGTGCAAAGAAGGTAGCTGCGAAGAAACCATGGCTAACAGAAGAAATACTTCAGTTGATTGATGAAAGGAGGAAGTACAAACATGTTCCGGGAAAATCAGGAATACAGAAATACAAGTCGCTAAGGAATGAAATAAATAGGATGTGCAGGGAAGCTAGGACGAAATGGCTGCAGGAAAAATGTGAAGACATCGAAAAAGATATGATTGTCGGAAGGACAGACTCAGCATACAGGAAAGTCAAAACAACCTTTGGTGACATTAAAAGCAACGGTGGTAACATTAAGAGTGCAACGGGAATTCCACTGTTAAATGCAGAGGAGAGAGCAGATAGGTGGAAAGAATACATTGAAAGCCTCTATGAGGGTGAAGATTTGTCTGATGTGATAGAAGAAGAAACAGGAGTCGATTAAGAAGAGATAGGGGATCCAGTATTAGAATCGGAATTTAAAAGAGCTTTGGAGGACTTACGGTCAAATAAGGCAGAAGGGATAGATAACATTCCATCAGAATTTCTAAAATCATTGGGGGAAGTGGCAACAAAACGACTATTCACGTTGGTGTGTAGAATATATGAGTCTGGCGACATACCATATGACTTTCGGAAAAGCATCATCCACACAATTCCGAAGACGGCAAGAGCTGACAAGTGCGAGAATTATCGCACAATCAGCTTAACAGCTCATGCATCAAAGCTGCTTACAAGACTAATATACAGAAGAATGGAAAAGAAAATTGAGAGTGCGCTAGGTGACGATCAGTTTGGCTTTAGGAAAAGTAAAGGGACGAGAGAGGCAATTCTGACGTTGTTGTTGTTGTGGTCTTCAGTCCTGAGACTGGTTTGATGCAGCTCTCCATGCTACTCTATCCTGTGCAAGCTTCTTCATCTCCCAGTACCTACTGCAACCTACATCCTTCTGAATCTGCTTAGTGTATTCATCTCTTGGTCTCCCTCTACGATTTTTACCCTCCACGCTGCCCTCCAATGCTAAATTTGTGATCCCTTGATGCCTCAAAACATGTCCTACCAACCGATCCCTTCTTTTAGTCAAGTTGTGCCACAAACTTCTCTTCTCCCCAATCCTATTCAATACCTCCTCATTAGTTACGTGATCTACCCACCTTATCTTCAGCATTCTTCTGTAGCACCACATTTCGAAAGCTTCTATTCTCTTCTTGTCCAAACTAGTTATCGTCCATGTCTCACTTCCATACATGGCTACACTCCATACAAATACTTTCAGAAACGACTTCCTGACACCTAAATCTATACTCGATGTTAACAAATTTCTCTTCTTGAGAAACGCTTTCCTTGCCATTGCCAGTCTACATTTTATATCCTCTCTACTTCGACCATCATCGGTTATTTTACTCCCTAAATAGCAAAACTCCTTTACTACTTTAAGTGTCTCATTTCCTAATCTAATTCCCTCAGCATCACCCGACTTAATTTGACTACATTCCATTATCCTCGTTTTGCTTTTGTTGATGTTCATCTTATATCCTCCTTTCAAGACATTGTCCATTCCGTTCAACTGCTCTTCCAAGTCCTTTGCTGTCTCTGACAGAATTACAATGTCATCGGCGAACCTCAAAGTTTTTACTTCTTCTCCATGAATTTTAATACCTACTCCGAACTTTTCTTTTGTTTCCTTTACTGCTTGCTCAATATACAGATTGAATAACATCGGGGAGAGGCTACAACCCTGTCTCACTCCTTTCCCAACCACTGCTTCCCTTTCATGCCCCTCGACTCTTATAACTGCCATCTGGTTTCTGTACAAATTGTAAATAGCCTTTCGCTCCCTGTATTTTACCCCTGCCACCTTCAGAATTTGAAAGAGAGTATTCCAGTCAACATTGTCAACAGCTTTCTCTAAGTCTACAAATGCTAGAAACGTAGGTTTGCCTTTTCTTAATCTTTCTTCCAAGATAAGTCGTAAGGTCAGTATTGCCTCACGTGTTCCAACATTTCTACGGAATCCAAACTGATCTTCCCCGAGGTCGGCTTCTACCAGTTTTTCCATTCGTCTGTAAAGAATTCGCGTAAGTATTTTGCAGCTGTGACTTATTAAACTGATAGTTCGGTAATTTTCACATCTGTCAACACCTGCTTTCTTTGGGATTGGAATTATTATATTCTTCTTGAAGTCTGAGGGTATTTCACCTGTCTCATACATCGTGCTCACTAGATGGTAGAGTTTTGTCAGGACTGGCTCTCCCGAGGCCATCAGTAGTTCTAGTGGAATGTTGTCTACTCCCGGGGCCTTGTTTCGACTCAGGTCTTTCAGTGCTCTGTCAAACTCTTCACGCAGTATCTTATCTCCCATTTCGTCTTCATCTACATCCTCTTCCATTTCCATAATATTGTCCTCGAGTACATCTCCCTTGTATAAACCCTCTATATACTCCTTCCACCTTTCTGCCTTCCCTTCTTTGCTTAGAACTGGGTTTCCATCTGAGCTCTTGATATTCATACAAGTGGTTCTCTTCTCTCCAAAGGTCTCTTTAATTTTCCTGTAGGCAGTATCTATCTTACCCCTAGTGAGACAAGCCTCTACATCCTTACATTTGTCCTCTAGCCATCCCTGCTTAGCCATTTTGCACTTCCTGTCGATTTCATTTTTGAGACGTTTGTATTCCTTTTTGCCTGCTTCATTTACTGCATTTTTATATTTTCTCCTTTCATCAATTAAATTCAATATTTCTTCTGTTACCCAAGAATTTCTATTAGCCCTCGTCTTTTTACCTACTTGATCGTCTGCTGCCTTCACCACTTCATCCCTCAGAGCTACCCATTCTTCTTCTACTGTATTTCTTTCCCCCATTCCTGTCAATTGTCCACTTATGCTCTCCCTAAAACTCTCTACAACCTCTGGTTCTTTCAGTTTATCCAGGTCCCAACTCCTTAAATTCCCACCTTTTTGCAGTTTCTTCAGTTTCAATCTGCAGTTCATAATCAATAGATTGTGGTCAGAATCCACATCTGCCCCAGGAAATGTCTTACAATTTAAAACCTGGTTCCTAAATCTCTGTCTTACCATTATATAATCTATCTGAAACCTGTCAGTATCTCCTGGCTTCTTCCATGTATACAGCCTCCTTTCATGATTCTTGAACCAAGTGTTAGCTATGATTAAGTTGTGCTCTGTGCAAAATTCTACAAGGCGGCTTCCTCTTTCATTCCTTCCCCCCAATCCATATTCACCTACTATGTTTCCTTCTCTCCCTTTTCCTACTGACGAATTCCAGTCACCCATGACTATTAAATTTTCGTCTCCCTTCACTACCTGAATAATTTCTTTTATCTCGTCATGCATTTCATCTATTTCTTCATCATCTGCAGAGCTAGTTGGCATATAAACTTGTACTACTGTAGTAGGCATGGGCTTTGTGTCTATCTTGGCCACAATAATGCGTTCACTATGCTGTTTGTAGTAGCTAACCCGCACTCCAATTTTTTTATTCATTATTAAACCTACTCCTGCATTACCCCTATTTGATTTTGTATTTATAACCCTGTAATCACCTGACCAAAAGTCTTGTTCCTCCTGCCACCGAACTTCACTCATTCCCACTATATCTAACTTTAACCTATCCATTTCCCTTTTCAAATTTTCTAACCTACCTGCCCGATTAAGTGATCTGACATTCCACGCTCCGATCCGTAGAACGCCAGTTTTCTTTCTCCTGATAACGACGTCCTCTTGAGTAGTCCCCGCCCGGAGATCCGAATGGGGGACTATTTTACCTCCGGAATATTTTGCCCAAGAGGACGCCATCATCATTTAATCATACAGTAGAGCTGCATGTCCTCGGGAAAAATTACGGCTGTAGTTTCCCCTTGCTTTCAGCCGTTCGCAGTACCAGCACAGCAAGGCCGTTTTGATTAATGTTACAAGGCCAGATCAGTCAATCATCCAGACTGTTGCCCCTGCAACTACTGAAAAGGCTGCTGCCCCTCTTCAGGAACCACATGTTTGTCTGGTCTCTCAACAGATACCCCTCCGTTGTGGTTGCACCTACGGTACGGCCATCTGTATCGCTGAGGCACGCAAGCCTCCCCACCAACGGCAAGGTCCATGGTTCATGGGGGGCTACGTTACGGCTAATAATGGAAGCAAGGCTAAAGAAAAATCAAGACACTTTCATAGGATTTGTCGACCTGGAAAAAGCGTTCGACCATATAAAATGGTGCAAGCTGTTCGAGATTCTGAAGAAAGTAGGGGTAAGCTATAGGGAGAGACGGGTCATATACAATATGTACAACAACCAAGAGGGAATAATAGGAGTGGACGGTCAAGAACGAAGTGCTCGTATTAAGAAGGGTGTAAGACAAGGCCGTAGCCTTTGCCCCCTACTCTACAATCTGTACATCGAGGAAGCAAAGATGGAAATAAAGGATATCAATGACACGATTTGCTGATGACTTTGCTGTCCTGAGTGAAAGTGAAGAAGAATTAAATGATCTGCTGAACGGAATGAAGTCTAATGAGTACACAGTATGGTTTGAGACTAAATCGGAGAAAGACGAAGGTAATGAGAAGTAGAAATGAGAACAGCGAGAAACTTAACATCAGGATTGATGGTCACGAAGTCAATGAAGTTAAGGAATTCTGCTACCTAGGCAGTAAAATAACCAATGACGGACGGAGCAAGGAGGACATCAAAAGCAGACTCGCTATGGCAAAAAAGGCATTTCTGGCCAAGAGAAGTCTACTAATATCAAATACCGGCCTTAATTTGAGGAAGAAATTTCTGAGGATGTACGTCTGGAGTACAGCATTGTACGGTAGTGAAACATGGACTGTGGGAAAACCGGAACAGAAGAGAATCGAAGCATTTGATATGTGTTGCTATAGACGAATGTTGAAAATTAGGTGGACTGATAAGGTAAGGAATGAGGAGGTTCTACGCAGAATCGGAGAGGAAAGGAATATGTGGAAAACACTGATAAGGAGAAGGGACAGGATGATAGGACATCTGCTAAGACATGAGGGAATGACTGTCATGGTACTAGAGGGAGCTGTAGAGGGCAAAAACTGTAGAGGAAGACAGAGATTGGAATACGTCAAGGAAATAATTGAGGACGTAGGTTGCAAGTGCTACTCTGAGATGAAGAGGTTAGCACAGGAAAGGAATTCGTGGAGGGCCGCATCAAACCAGTCAGTCTGCTTTTGATGTCTTCTTTGCTTCGTTCCTCATTGGTTATTTTTTTGCCAAGGTAGTAGAACTCATCTACTTCGTGACCATCAATCCTGATGCGAATTTCCTCGCTCTTGTCATTTTTGCTACTTCTCATTGCTGTCGTCTTTCTTCGAGTTACTCTCAATCCATGTTCCGTACTCATGAGACTGTTCATTTCGTTCAGGAGATAATGTAATTCTCCTTCACTTTCACGCAGGACAGCAATATCATCAGCGAATCTTATCACTAATATCCCTTCACCTCGAGTTCTAATTCCACCTCTGAATCTTCCTTTTACTTATGTCATTGTTTCTTCGATCTCCAGATCGAACACTAGGGGCGATGGATAACATCCCTGTCTTACACCCTTTTTAATCTGAGTACTTCGTCTAGGTCATCCAGTCTTATTATTCCCTCTTGGTCTTGTATATATTGTATATTACCCGTCGCTCCCTATAGCTTACTGTTATTTTTTGAGTTTTTCGAACATGTTGCACCATTTTACATTGTCGAACGCTTTTTCCAGGTCGACATATCGTATGAGCGTCCCTTGATTTTTCTTTAGTCTTGCTTTTATTATCAACCGCAAAGTCAGAATTGCCTCTCTCGGGCCTTTACCTTTCCTAAAGCCAATAATGATCGTCATCTAACTCATCTTTAATTTCCTTTTCCATTCTTCTGTATATTATTCTTGTAAGCGACTTGGATACATGAGCTGTTAAGCTTACCGTGCGATAATTCTCGCGCTTGACGGCTCTTGCAGTCTTCGGAAATATGTGGATGAAATTTTTCCGGAAGTGATGGTTCAAATGGCTCTGAGCACTATGGGACTCAACTTCTGAGGTCATCAGTCCCCTAGAACTTAGAACTACTTAAACCTAACTAACCTAAGGACATCACACACATCCATGCCCGAGGCAGGATTCGAACCTGCGACCGTAGCGGTCTCGCGGTTCCAGACTGTAGCGCCTAGAAACGCACGGCCACTCCGGCCGGCTCCGGAAGTGAGATGGTATGTCGCCAGACTCATACATTCTACACAGCAACGTGAAAAGTTGTTTTCTTGCCACTTTCTCCAATGATTTTATAAATTCTGAATGTTATCCAACCCTTCTGCCTTATTTGGTCTTAAGTCCTCAAAAGCTCTTTTAAATCTGATTCTAATACTGGATCCCCTCTCTTTTCTAAATCGACTCCTGCTTGTTTTTCTATCACACCAGGCAAATCTGCTCCCTTATAGAGGCCTTCAATGTACTCTTTCCCGCACTCTTAATGTTACCACCCTTGCTTTTAATACCACCGAAGGTTGTTTTGAGTTTCGTGTATGCTGAGTAAGTCCCTCCGACAATCATTTCTTTTAAAATTGCTTCACAGTTTTGATGCAGCCATTGCGTCTTAGCTTCCCTGCACTTCATATTTATTTAATTCCTCAGCGACTTGTATTCCTGTATTCCTGAACTTCCCTGAACGTTGCCGGCCGTTGTGGCCTAGCGGTTCTAGGCGATTCAGACTGGAACCGCGCGACCGCTACGACCGTAGGTTCGAATCCTGCCTCGGGCATAGATGTGTGTGATGTCCTTAAGTTGGTTAGGTTTAAGTAGTTCTAAGTTCTAGGGTACTGATGACCTCAGATGTTAAGTCCCGTAGTGCTCAGAGCCATTTTTAAAACCTGAACATTTTTGTACTTTTCCCCTCGTCGATGAACGGTGTATTTCTTCTGTTACTCACGGTTTCTTTTTAGTTACCTACTTTGTACTTATGTATTTATTTGCATCTTCTGTGAGTGCCCTTTTTAGAGATGTCTATTTCTCTTCAACTGTACTGCCTACTGAGCTGTTCCTTATTCCTATATCTACAGCCTCAGAGAATTTCAAGCGTATGTGTTCATTCGTTAGTACTTCCATATCCCACTTCTTTGCGTATTTATTCTTCCTGAGTAATCTCTTAAACTTCAGCCTTCTCTCCATCACTTCTACATTGTGATCTGAGCTTATGTCTGCTCCTGGGTGCGCCTTACAATCCAGTATCTGATTTCAGAATCTCTCTCCTACCATGATGCAATCTGACTGAAATCTTCCAAGTACACCAACTCCTCTTGTGATTGTTGAACAGGGTATTCGCTATTACTAGCTGAAATTTGTTGCAGAACTCAGTCTTTCTTCTCTCTCAATCCTTGTCCAAGTCCATAATCTCCTGTAATATTTTCTTCTATTCCTTCCCCTATAACTGCATTCCAGTCCCCCATGACTATTAGTTTTCTTCCCGCCTTACGCACTGCATTACCCTTTCAATATCGTCATATACTTCCTCTATCCTTTGATCTTCAGCTTGCAATGTCGGCATATATACCTGAACTGTCGTTGTCGGTGTTGGTTTGCTGTCGATTCGGATAAGTGCAACTGTATCACTGAACTGTTCATAGTAACACACACTCTGCCCTACATTCCTACTCCTACTCCCGTTATACCATATTCTGCTGCTGTTGATATTACCCTTTAGTCGTCTGACCAGAAATTCTTGTCTTTACCATTTCTGCTGCTGTTGATATTAGCCTTTAGTCGTCTGACCAGAAATTCTTGTCTTCTTTCCGTTTCACTTCACTGACCTCTACTAGATCTAGATTGAGCATTTGCATGTCCCTTTTCAGGTTTTCTAACTTCACTTCCACGTTCAAGCCTCTAACATTCCACGCCCCGACACTTAGGACGTTATCATTTCGTTCGTTATTCAATCTTTTAATCATGGTCACCTCCTCCTTGGCAGTCTCTTCATGGAGATGCGAATGGGGGACAATCCTGGAATCTTTTGCCAATGGAGAGACCATCATGATCCTTCTTCAGTTACGGGCCGAATGTCCTGTGGATACACGTTGTGTGACTTTCTTTAATGCAGTGGTTTCCGTTGCCTTCTTCATAGTCATGCCGTTGATCATTGCTCATTCTTCTGCCTTTAGGGGCAGATTCCCACCCCAAGGACAAAAGAGTGTTATGGACTTCCTCCCGCTCCTCCGGCGTCTTTGACACAGCGGTTGGCAGAATGAGGGTGACGTCTTTATGCCGGAAGTCTTCGGTCGCCAGTGCTGTTTATTAATCAAAATTTAAACTGTGGCGGATTTCGAATCCGGACCAGGTTCGCTATCCCTAGACCACGGGTCTGATTCTCTATCTCCAGCTCTTCAAATTCTCGTTAAGTGCGTGGCAGACATTTCTGTACTTCCTATTTTACCGCGTATTAGATTTCCTTCCCGTTCAATTTGCGGATGGAGTACGGGAAAAGCGACCACTCAGATTCCTCTGCGTATGCGGTAATTATATCAATCTTTCCTTCTCGATGCCTATGTGAGAAATACGTAGAAGGTAGTAGGATATTCTTAGGTCCCACAGTTAATACTGGGTTTTGAATTTTTGATCTCAACAGTTACATCTGAAGGGTCCCTGCTTCTCCTAAAACCAAAATGGTTCTCTTCTAATTGCTGTGCGGAAATTTTCTTATCCATCTGTTCAGTATTTCGGCGATCCAGCTGTCCACAACCTTCAGGAGAACGCTGCTGCCGCTGAGTCCCTCTGAAAACTGATGCCAAGGCTGCAAATCGTCGTCCTTTACAGGCCTCCGTACTGTACATGGCGCATGCGTCCCCCATTACAGGTGCTGCCCTCCAAGATTGGGCAGATGGCGCTGGCCTTACAGGGGAAGAAGCTCCCCACCGCAGATTTAGTGGTAACATGACCCCGTGGATAGCCCGTCAAAAAATGAATATACATCAAGCTTGAAAACAGGAAGAAGGTGCACAGAACTGTGAAAAAAGGAGCAACATAGATACAGTGAACAGCCCACACTTAAGACGTGCAGCATCGAGAGAACTTCAATAGTCACGGTGACGTGGTTATGTAGTCACGGTGTTGCACTGCGAAATGGGAGACCCGTGATATTTTTTATCTCACGAAATTATGAACTGGCTGTCCGGCCGTAGATGAGTCTGTTCACTGTATTCAAATTCGTGTCTGTGTTGTGGTGTAACTTCTGTTTGCAACAGCGAGGCTAAGAAAGGGACCTCCAGACCCACATACCTCCTATTCGTCCTACACAAGTGTTACATGTTATGACTCTCGCTTTCTGTTCTGGAAGTTTTGACTCTTGAATTCTACATCTACATCTACGTGATTACTCTGCTATTCACAATAAAGTGCTTGGCAGAGGATTCAGTGAACCACCTTCAAGCTGTTTCTCTACCGTTCCATTCTCGAACGGCACCCGGGAAAAATGAGCACTTAAATTTTTCTGTGTGAGCCCTTATTTCTCTTATTTTATCGTGATGATCATTTCTCCCTATGTTGGTGGGTACCAACACAATGTTTTCGCAATCGGAGGAGAAAACTGGTGATTGAAATTTCATGATAAGATCCTGTCGCAACGAAAAACGCCTTTGTTTTAATGACTGCCACTCCAATTCACGTATCATGTCTGTGATACTATCTCCCCTATTTTGAGATAATACAAAACGAGCTGTCCTTCTTTCTACTTTTTCGATGTCATCCGTCAGTCCCACCTGATGCGGATCCCACACCTCACAGGAATACTCCAGAATAGGGCGGACAAGCTTGGTGTAAACTGTCTCTTTAGTAGACCTGTTGCACCTTCTAAGTGTTCTGCCAATGAATCGCAGTCTTTGATTTGCCCTACCCACACTATTATCTATGTGATCGTTCCAATTTAGGTTATTTGTAATTGTAATCCCTAAGTATTTAGTTGAATTTACAGCCTTCAGATTTGTGTGACTTATCGCGTAATCGAAATGTAGCTGATTTCTTTTAGTACTCATGTGAATAACTTCACACTTTTCCTTATTCAGAGTCAATTGCCAGTTTTCGCACCATACAGATATCTTACCTAAATCATTTTGCAAGTCGTTTCGATCATCTGATGACTTTACAAGACGGTAAATGACAGCATCATCTGCAAACAATCTAAGACGGCTACTCAGATTGCTCCTATGTCGTTAATATAGATCAGGAACAATAGGGGGCCTATAAAACTTCCTTGGGGAACGCCGGATATTACTTCTGTTTAACTCGATGACTTTCCGTCTATTACTACGGACTGTGACCTTTCTGACAGGAAATCACGAATCCAGTCGCACAACTGAGGCGATATTCCGTAGGTACGCACTTTGGTTAGAAGACGTTTGTGAGGAACGGTGTCGAAAGCCTTCCAGCAATCTACAAATCAGTTTGACATCCCCTGTCGATAGCACTTATTACTTCATGAGTATAAAGAGCTAATTGTGTTTCACAAGAACAATATTTTCTGAAACCGTGCTGATAATGTGTCAATAAATAATTTTCTTCGAGGTACTTCATAATGTTCGAATACAGTATATGTTCCAAAACCCTACTGCAAATCGACTTTTGTGATATAGGCCCGTAATTCAGCGGATTATTCCTACTTCCCTTTTTGGGTATTGGTGTGACTTGAGCAATTTTCCAGTGTTTAGGTACGGATCTTTCTGTGAGCAAGTGGTTGTATATAATTGCTAAATATGAAGCTATTTTATCAGCATACTCTGAGAGGGACCTGACTGGTTTACAATCTGGACCGGAGGAATTGCCTTTATTAAGTGATTCAAGCTGCTTCGTTAATCCGAAGATATCTACTTCTATGTTTCTCATCTTGGCAGTTGTTCTTGTTTGGAATTCAGGAATATTATTTACTTCGTCTTCTTTGGTGAAGGAGTTTCGGATAACCGTATTTAATAACTCTGCTTTGGTGGCACTGTCATCAGTGACTTCACAGTTGATATCGCGCAGTGAAGGTATTGATTGTGTCTTTCCACTGGTGTGCTTTATGTATGACCAGAATCTCTTTGTTGCAACATAGTTCATACCTGTTTATCTGTTGTTTTTATCTCGCCTGCTCTCACATGACCCGTATTCTATACACAATGTGTAGTATGACAGTTGCCAAGACTGCAGAAGGAGAACAGACACGACAATGAACGGACGGAAAGTGCATAATTTTGTGAAGAAAAAAACACTGGTCTTCCACTTCACAGTGCAATACCGTGATCACATAACCACGTCGCCGTGACTATTAAAACTTCGTTGGATGTTGCACGTCATAACTGCAGACCGTTCACTGTTTCTATTTTGCTTCTTTTTTCACAGTTCAGTGGACCTTTTACCTTTTTTCCTGCTTGATCTGCGTTCAGTTATTTACCAACTATCGGTTGGCCATTTTCATGCTTGATCTGCGTTCAGTTACATTTTGCCGGCCGGTGTGGCCGTGCGATTCTAGGCGCTTCAGTCTGGAACCGCGTGATCGCTGCGGTCGCAGGTTCGAATCCTGCCTCGGGCATGGATGTGTGTGATGTCCTTAGGTTAGTTAGGTTTAGGTAGTTCTAAGTTCTAGGGGACTGATGACCACAGATGTTAAGTCCCACAGTGCTCAGAGCCATTTAAACCATTTTTTTGCGTTCAGTTATTTACCAACTATCCGCTGGGTCATTTCACCACTAAATCTGAAGGGAGTGCAGTGGGTAGTTTCCCTTGTTAGCAGAACACCGACAGGGTGATTCAGAGCCTTTGTCTGGCAGTGTATGCCTACGTTTCGCTAGACGATACGCTTAACGTCAAAAGTTTACTTCAGTACTCTCAGAATTGTTGTGTTTGCTCCTTCAGTCGGTTGTGTAATAAGTATTCTAAGGCTCTCTGAGTATTTCATTGTACAACATAAACGTTATTTCAGTGCGGATTGATTTCTAGAGCTTCGTGCCTTCCTCAGTCAGCTGCCCAACCAATGCTTCTGACCAGAGTTGGCCTTCGTGTCACTCAGGCTTAAGTTATCCCCAGTCTTGAATAGCGACATGCGTTCTTACGCGGTACTAGTATTTCCACTTTCTCTTACCAGTGAGTTCATTACTTGTTTTACTCTCAGCTGCAGGATGTGATAGTCCTGTAGAATTCTAATCACGTCACTCCAGTGACTGATCTAGCCGGATCTATTTTCTGGCAAAGACTCTGCTGCAGTTCCGTAATGTTTCCATCATTCTGACTGGGTGTAGATTCACGTCCGTCTGACGATGTCTTTATGAAAGGACGCGGTATATTTTCTTCGTTATCCAGTTCGAGCCGGTGGTCCGCCTCTGGCGACCTGGTCGTCGTCGGTAAATCCTAATCTTCCTTGCGAACAATCCATTAAGAATAATGGTGCAAATGTACGAGTGAACTGACGAGATACAGTGATAGTCTGATGATGGCTATGGCCGAAACGCGTTAAAGCGTATATTTAAAAAATAAAAAATATAAATAACGATCAAGACGAGCAGTTACGTTGCCTTAGGAATTAGTTTAGACATAGTCCACTAGTTATTTATGCCACTCTTCAAGATTATTGTCATCTTCGCTACCGCCACAGATTTTCGCCTACGGTCAGTATTAAAATCACTGGTGAAGGTTCACCCCATGTTTACCAGCATATGAAGGTCGCCCAGAAACAAAAGCGGATTTATTCGAAGGTATGCACTGTTATTGTTGTAGGCTACAGTCTGAAGACTGGCTTGAAGCAGATGTCCACACAAGTCTATTCTTTACAATCCTCTTAATCTCTGCATAACTACTGCAATCTTCATCCATTCGAACCTGCTTCCTATAGTCAGTCCTTTGTGTCCCTCTACAATTTTTATCTCCCCCCCTTCCCTCCGTCACTAAACAGTTGTTACTTTTCATGCCTCTTACCGATGTATCCATTCCTACAGAGAAAGTTTCGTCGTAGGCATTTACTATATGGGTGTAGATATGGTTAACAGTTTTTCGCCGATCTTTTTAAAAACTACTTCCAATGACCTCTCGGCGACGGTCCGTTCATTATTCGTTATTAAACGTCTCTGCTATTTTAATTGTTGCAATTTGTTGGCGGACGGACGGTCGTTGGCCAAAAACCATCAAATTGCCAGTCCAGAAATTATTGTTTAGGTGTGGTGCATCTCATCATAGCTATAGGTTCATCAAAGTACAAACAGAAATCATGAAAATTGTACTTCAAGACCTACGCATCCTCACACTGGTATTAATTTACATCCATCCTGTAAAAGGACGTTAGCTTATATTTAAATATTGATAGCATTGTGCAAAGCTGTACTAATACAGCGCCATCTCTTGATTGTTTAAAAAGCCATAGAAGTCATCGTTTTACTTCAGTAGTCGTTTGACTGTTGGTGAAAACATACAACAATGGCTTCTAAAATTGATGCTCTGGCCAGTTTTGAATTGGGTCTTGTAATTCGAGTTTTGTGTGCAAAAACATCAGCAACAACTCAAATTCACAAGGATTTGTGCCCACTTTATAGATTTTACAATTATGTCGAGAACTTATAAGTGGATTACAAATGTAGACACAGGACCAGAAACTGCGATGTGATAGGTGATTGACGATGGTTCTGTAGCTGATGAATATCTTCATGTTGGACGTTGTCTATTTACAAGATTGTCACAGCAAATCTCAGATACTGCTGTGTGCAAGGTGGCAAGTGGAAATACTCACCGACTAAAACAAAGATCAAAGAATGTCCACGAAGATGAATGTTGATCTTATCCCAAATGAGACGTGGATTTTCTACGCCAACGTGTAATTATAACAGTCAATGCAGTAGTGCAAGTCCAAAGTTTCAGGAACCGAAATCTTTTTACTTTTTTAGAAGCTGCCATTTTCTGGGACAAAAAGGCCTTTATTTTGGTTTATTTCATGAAACGTATATCTGCAATTACTGCTGACGTGTACTGCGAAATGTTCACCGGAGTCAGATGTGGATCCGAAATCGTAGTGTGGGAAAGTGTGGTACGGGATATCCTTCCTCAACGACAGCGTGTGTCCACGTACTGGGTGGGAATGACGTACTTCGGTTCCGCGGAAATTTTAGATAACCGGCTCTACATATTCGGACTGGCACACTTCAAGCAATGGCTTGGATACAGCTGTTTTGAGATGACTAAGACGACGGTGAAGACGAGATTGCTGTTTTCCACTGGTGCTCAAGCGGAGAGAACATCTGTGCGAAGAGATTAAAGAAGCAAATGCAGCACTGAGAAAAGGAAACTAAAAACCGCCAGTGAGTTTTTCTGTTTTCGTTCAGTTGTAGCTCCAACTAAGAACGACGCGTTGCGTCGGAATTTATACATTTTATTATGTAACGGCGTAGTTCTCGGCGTAAACAATTAACACAACTGAAAATAACTCGTCAATCAGTCGAAACCGTTTGTCTGAATATAATTTAAAACAATTGGCAGCTGAAGCCTTCGATTTCAATAAACTCGTGTTGCGTGTCATATGTCCCAAATACGAAACCAAATTTATACGTTAAGTTGAGGAAACAGTATTTAAGGAGTTGGTTGATGCCACTGATAATAATAAATTTGCGAATAATATTTTTATGCTTACACGTTGACATCCTGTTGCTGTTGTTGTTGTTGTGTTGTGGTCTTGAGTCCTGAGACTGGTTTGATGCAGCTCTCCATGCTACTCTATCCTGTGCAAGCTTCTTCATCTCCCAGTGCCTACTGCAACCTACATCCTTCTGAATCTGCTTAGTGTATTCATCTCTTGGTCTCCCTCTACGATTTTTACCCTCCACGCTGCCCTCCAATGCTAAATTTGTGATCCATTGATGCCTCAAAACATGTCCTACCAACCGATCCCTTCTTCTAGTCAAGTTGTGCCACAAACTTCTCTTCTCCCCAATCCTATACAACACCTCCTCATTCGTTATATGATCTACCCATCTAATCTTCAGCATTCTTCTGTAGCACCACATTTCGAAAGCTTCTATTCTCTTCTTGTCCAAACTAGTTATCGTCCATGTTTCACTTCCATACATGGCTACACTCCATACAAATACTTTCAGAAACGACTTCCTGACACTTAAGTCTATACTCGACGTTAACAAATTTCTCTTCTTCAGAAACGATTTCCTTGCCATTGCCAGTCTACATTTTATATCCTCTCTACTTCGACCATCATCGGTTATTTTACTCCCTAAATAGCAAAACTCCTTTACTACTTTAAGTGTCTCATTTCCTAATCTAATTCCCTCAGCATCACCCGATTTAATTTGACTACATTCCATTATCCTCGTTTTGCTTTTGTTGATGTTCATCTTATATCCTCCTTTCAAGACACTGTCCATTCCGTTCAACTGCTCTTCCAAGTCCTTTGCTGTCTCTGACAGAATTACAATGTCATCGGCGAACCTCAAAGTGTTTACTTCTTCTCCATGAATTTTAATACCTACTCCGAATTTTTCTTTTGCTTCCTTTACTGCTTGCTCAATATACAGATTGAATAACATCGGGGAGAGGCTGCAACCCTGTCTCACTCCTTTCCCAACCACTGCTTCCCTTTCATGCCCCTCGACTCTTATAACTGCCATCTGGTTTCTGTACAAATTGTAAATAGCCTTTCGCTCCCTGTATTTTACCCCTGCCACCTTCAGAATTTGAAAGAGAGTATTCCAGTTAACATTGTCAAAAGCTTTCTCTAAGTCTACAAATGCTAGAAACGTAGGTTTGCCTTTCCTTAATCTTTCTTCTAAGATAACTCGTAAGGTTAGTATTGCCTCACGTGTTCCAACATTTCTACGGAATCCAAACTGATCTTCCCCGAGGCCCGCTTCTACCAGTTTTTCCATTCGTCTGTAAAGAATTCGCGTTAGTATTTTGCAGCTGTGACTTATTAAACTGATAGTTCAGTAATTTTCACATCTGTCAACACCTGCTTTCTTTGGGATTGGAATTATTATATTCTTCTTGAACTCTGTGGGTATTTCGCCTGTCTCATACATCTTGCTCACCAGATGGTAGAGGTTTGTCATGACTGGCTCTCCCAAGGCCATCAGTAGTTCTAGTGGAATGTTGTCTACTCCCGGGGCCTTGTTTCGACTCAGGTCTTTCAGTGCTCTGTCAAACTCTTCACGCAGTATCTTATCTCCCATTTCGTCTTCATCTACATCCTCTTCCATTTCCATAATATTGTCCTCAAGCACATCGCCCTTGTATAAACCCTCTATATACTCCTTCCACCTTTCTGCCTTCCCTTCTTTGCTTAGAACTGGGTTTCCATCTGAGTTCTTGATATTCATACAAGTGGTTCTCTTCTCTCCAAAGGTCTCTTTAATTTTCCTGTAGGCAGTATCTATCTTACTCCTAGTGAGACAAGCCTCTACATCCTTACATTTGTCCTCTAGCCATCCCTGCTTAGTCATTTTGCACTTCCTGTCGATCTCATTTTTGAGACGTTTGTATTCCTTTTTGCCTGCTTCATTTACTGCATTTTTATATTTTCTCCTTTCATCAATTAAATTCAATATTTCTTCTGTTACCCAAGGATTTCTATTAGCCCTCGTCTTTTTACCTACTTGATCGTCTGCTGCCTTCACTACTTCATCCCTCAGAGCTACCCATTCTTCTTCTACTGTATTTCTTTCCCCCATTCCTGTCAATTGTTCCCTTATGCTCTCCCTCAAACTCTCTACAACCTCTGGTTCTTTCAGTTTATCCAGGTCCCAACTCCTTAAATTCCCACCTTTTTGCAGTTTCTGCAGTTTCAATCTGCAGTTCATAACCAATAGATTGTGGTCAGAATCCACATCTGCCCCTGGAAATGTCTTACAATTTAAAATCTGGTTCATAAATCTCTGTCTTACCATTATATAATCTATCTGATACCTTTTAGTATCTCCAGGGTTCTTCCATGTATACAACCTTCTTTTATGATTCTTGAACAAAGTGTTAGCTATGATTAAGTCATGCTCTGTGCAAAATTCTACAAGGCGGCTTCCTCTTTCATTTCTTACCCCCAATCCATATTCTCCTACTATGTTTCCTTCTCTCCCTTTTCCTACTGACGAATTCCAGTCAGCCATGACTATTAAATTTTCGTCTCCCTTCACTACCTGAATTATTTCTTTTATCTCGTGATACATTTCATCTATTTCTTCATCGTCTGCAGAGCTAGTTGGCATATAAACTTGTACTACTGTAGTAGGCATGGGCTTTGTGTCTATCTTGGCCACAATAATGCGTTCACTATGCTGTTTATAGTAGCTAACCCGCACTCCTATTTTTTTATTCATTATTAAACCTACTCCTGCATTACCCCTATTTGATTTTGTATTTATAACCCTGTATTCACCTGACCAAAAGTCTTGTTCCTCCTACCACCGAACTTCACTAATTACCACTATATCTAACTTTAACCTATCCATTTCCCTTTTTAAGTTTTCTACCTGCCCGATTAAGGGATCTGACATTCCACGCTCCGATCCGTAGAAGGCCAGTTTTCTTTCTCCTGCTAACGACGTCCTCTTGAGTAGACCCCGCCCGGAGATCCGAATGGGGGACTATTTTACCTCCGGAATATTTTACCCAAGAGGACGCCATCATCATTTAATCATACAGTAAAGCTGCATTTCCTCGGGAAAAATTACGGCTGTAGTTTCCCCTTGCTTTCAGCCGTTCGCAGTACCAGCACAGCAAGGCCGTTTTGGTTAATGTGTTTTGGTTAATGTTACAAGGCCAGATCAGTCCATCATCCAGACTGTTGCCCCTGCAACTACTGAAAAGGCTGCTGCCCTCTTCAGGAACCACATGTTTGTCTGGCCTCTCAACAGATACCCCTCCGTTGTGGTTGCACCTACGGTACGGCCATCTGTATCGTTGAGGCACGCAAGCCTCCCCACCAATGGCAAGGCCCATGGTTCATGGGGGGGATCCTGTTGCTAACGAAATAATATCCCACAGGGTGAAAACATGGCCAGTACCTTGCTTTAGTTTACTACCTCAAATAAAAGTTCTTTTCATGATGTGAAATGCTGATGACTGTTGAATGTTCTCTTATTTCCGTCATTTACTGAGTTAAAAGTGTTGACAAACAATGTTAAAAGTAAAAATTACAAAATCTATATATATTCCATTTTTTAAAAAAAATTCCATATTTTAGTGATTTACGAAATATGAAAGGTCTTAAAACGATTTTTTGCTGAAGTAAGACAGAATAATATCTTTCATACAGAGGCTCGCACGATTTCCAGGCTCCAAACGGAATACCCTGGAATTAATTTGCTGCTTTTTAGCAAATGTAAATGTCGTGTGACTAGGACCTCCCGTCGGGTAGACCGTTCACCGGGTGCAAGTCTTTCGATTTGACACCTCTTCGGCGACTTGCGTGTTGATGGGGATGAAATGATGATGATTAGAGCAACACAACACCCAGTCCCTTAACGGAGAAAATCTCCGACCCAGGTGGGAATCGAACCCGGGCCCTTAGGATTAACATTCTGTCGCGCTGACCACTCAGCTACCGGGGGCGGACTGTTTTTTAGTCATTTGTGCTCTCTGAAGAGTACATTATTCTATATCTTCTTGTGATGTAAGTGTGTGAGTTGATTTACTCTTCGTTTTGCTCTTCTCACCTCCTTCTTTTTCTCACTTTCTTTCCTGTGATGATGTATCCTCTTTCAAAGTAATTTTTCATAAAATTTTCTGCAGTATCCACTCTGAAGCGTTAATATTACGTTATTTATCTCGTCAGTCATTTCTCAAGATGTCTTATACTGAGTGTATGATTCAGAAATAGCGAAATAAAAAGCAGACGTAGCATTCCTGTTCCAAACACATCCTACACTCAGGAAAACCAAGACGTTATACAAATATTAACATAGATTCGCTTTGCAGTCACATTAATGTGACCACCTGTCTGAAGCCTGAATAACCACCTTTTTCACAGGGCAGCCTTTTGCGAGCCGGGCAACTAGAGAGTTGCTGAAGTTCTGGAAGGTACCAATAAGGATGTGGAGCCAATGCCGACTCCAGGGGCGTGGCCAGCTGCGCCAGGTTTCTCGGCTGAGGATCCATGGCACGAACAGCCCAATCGAGGTAGTACCAAAGGTTCTCCATTGGGTTTAAATCCAGGTGTGACCAGGGGAGTATGATAAACTCAGCCTGGTGCTCTTCGAACAACGCACGTAACACTGCGAGATGTGTGACACTTTACATTGTCCTGCTGGCAGATGCCAACGGGCCGAGGGAAAACATACTGCCGGCCGAAGTGGCCGTGCGGTTAAAGGCGCTGCAGTCTGGAACCGCAAGACCGCTACGGTCGCAGGTTCGAATCCTGCCTCGGGCATGGATGTTTGTGATGTCCTTAGGTTAGTTAGGTTTAACTAGTTCTAAGTTCTAGGGGACTAATGACCTCAGCAGTTGAGTCCCATAGTGCTCCGAGCCGTTTGAACCGTTTTTTTTGAAAACATACTGCAAGTACGGATGGACGTGGTCCCCAAGGATAGATGCAATTGTTGATCCATTGTGCCTTCCAGAATGACGAGATCATCCAGGTGATGCTCTCCACCCTGAACCCTTTGGATGATTGTTGTAGGGTGTGTGCTTTCAGATATTTCACGCTGTACGCTCCAGTGCCATCTGTCCGACAAAGCATATATCGTGAGTTATCTGAAAATACCGCCACAAGTAGACGCCCAGCTGCGATAATAACGTGCAAATTCCAGCCTTCATCGCTGATGAACAGCTGTTAGTATGGATGTTTGAAGTAGTCAGGGCCGGCCACTGTGGCCGGGCGGTTCTAGGCGCTTCAGTCCGGAACCGCGCTGCTGCTACGGTCGCAGATTCGAATCCTGCCTCGGGCATGGATGTGTGTGATGTCCTTAGGTTAGTTAGGTTTAAGAAGTTCTACGTCTAGGGGACTGATGACCTCGGATGTTAAGTCCCCTAGTGTTCAGAGCCATTTGAACCATTTTTAAAGTAGGCAGCTGCTGTGGAGGATCATACGCAGCAACGTTCGTTGAACTGTCGTTGAGGAAACACAGCTGCTAGCCCCTTGGTTCATCTAGGCGCTCAGTTACTCAATAGCTGCAAGTCTATTCGCCCGAAAAAATTTCCATAGTCGTTCATCCGTGTCATCTATGCACTGCAATTGTGTCGGCCCCGGTTTTGGATAGCGCTATTTTGCCAACCGTGGTATACTTTAACCACTGTAAAATATATGCCACCAATATTGTAACGTAGCTACAGCCAATATAGCCTATGTTCGTCTGTGAAACTGGACTCGATTAGCAACCTGAGCTATCAGTAAACGGAATTTAACCTGCATAACCCTGTATGTGTGTTGTATGAGTGTGAGTTGCACCGTCATTTAAGCTCTCAACACATCGTTACATGAAAATCTTAGAACTAACATTTGGATAAGCTTTCTTATTGCGTATTTGAATATGAAAAACTATAGAAACAAAAGAAACTGCAACAATGAACACCTTGACTATCTGATTTTTGCAACGGAATTTACTGGACTAGAGCACATGACATATTGTGTGTCAGTGTCTCTATTTTGGCCCTAAGTTTTGCACTCACCTCTTTAGATGACTGGCTTTTTCCATGTGGTTTACAGCAATGCGTAGCACCATGCAACAGCGGCGGCTAAAGCTTATTGTTACTAAGAATGAATTTAATAAAATGGAGTTTGCTTGGGTCCTGTTAACTACTAAATAACTTTTGAGAATGGATTTCATTAATTATGTCTATTTAAAACTTCAGAATCATGATTAACAAGTATTAATAATGGCAACGGCAATGACATATTGTAAGTAGCCTGTTTAGGTTTTTATATTGGTAACGCCACGTAGCGCTCTGTATGAAAATCACTGGCTGTGCTGTGTGCAGTCTGTGGCTGGTTTGCATTGTTGTTGGCCATTGTAGTGTTGGGCAGTTGGCTGTTAACAGCACGTAGCGTTGCGCAGTTGGAGGTGAGCCGCCAGCAGTGGTGGATGTGGGGAGTGAGACTTTTGAACACTATTAAGGTAAATACATTGTTTGTTCTCTATCAAAATCTTTCATTTGCTAACTATGCCTATCAGTAGTTAGTGCCTTCAGTAGTTTGAGTCTTTTATTTAGCTGGCAGTAGTGGCGCTCGCTGTATTGCAGTAACTTGAATAACGAAGATTTTTGTGAGGTAAGTGATTTGTGAAAGGTATAGGTTAATGTTAGTCAGGGCCATTCTTTTGTAGGGATTATTGAAAGTCAGATTGCGTTGAGCAAAAAAAACATTGTGTGATAGTGTAGTGTTGATCAGAATAGGTAAAGAGCGAAATGTCTGAGTACGTTCAGTTTTGCTCAGCTGTTTGAAAATCAAATAATGTAAGAGATTTATCAGCACAGTAATTCAATAATTTTTCTAAGGGGACGTTTCAATATGTGTGAATAATGGCCGATGTCAGATTAACAAATTATTTCAGTTTTAAAGTTACATTAACGTTTAGTAAAGACAGCATATTATTTAGATGTGGAGAATAATTACTATTATTTGGAGGATAAGGAGGCTTCACTGATAAGCAAAACATGGGGTTATAGCAAACTCAGGCTATCACGAGTCTAACCCTGCAATTGCTTTTGAGTTGTGCTTGCGAATATTATCTTGAATTCCAACTTCAGGCGTAGTTAAGCCATCTACATCTCTCCTGGCTATATAGATGAAATCAGGCTTTGAGTGTGGTTAAGATCTATCATCACCGACGTGAAGGCAGCATGACACGTCTTCTGTCTCCGAGCTCTCGACTGACACTACTACTTCCACTCTCACAGACAGACCTCGTCTCACAACAATGCTTAGAATCGGTCTCTCATGTTTCGCCCTCAGTTTGTTACTATTGATATCTGAGTGCTTACACAATACAAAGAATAGCGTTAGGTTGACTATATTGTTTTCAGTGTAATGAAGAGTTCTGATACTCTCCTCTCACCACGACGGCACATGAAACAGTTTACAAACCTAGCCCTTTCGGAAAATCTTCTACCTTTGGCCCAAAAGCCAATGATTACGCCGTTTTGGAGCTCAGATGAATGTTTCAGTTTCACATTACTGGACTATTTTCGCATCCCCGCGACATGCTTTATATATCCTCCACTGCTAGTGGTGCCACCTGTCATCCGTGAGTGGATATAGCACTTTGACGTCGAGTATAGGCGGTGGTCACATTATCTAGACTGCATAGTGTTTATAAGTGCTAAGAAAAACAACATATAGTGGCAGCTACGTTTGAACGAAGTAAAATGGCAACGACTAGCAGTTGTTTGGACCTGTAAGCAGTAGAGGTGTGGAGAAAAATCAACTTTTATTTCATTTTCCTTAAAAGAACTAGAAGTAGGTAATTAGTTACAACTGTTTAGCACTGTGAAACGTACCCTTAGAAAAATTATACATGACTGTGCTTAAACTGGCACACAATATTTTTAGCGTAACGCAATCTGACTTTCAATAATCCCTACAAAAGAATGGCCCTGACTAACATTAAACTATACCTTTCACAAATCACTTACCTCACAAAAATCTTCGTTACTCGGACTACTGCAATGCAGCGAGCGCCAATACTGCCTGCTAAATAAAAGATTCTAACTACTGAAGGCACTAACTACTGATAGGCATAGCTAGCAAATGAAAGATTTTGATAGAGAACAAACAATGTATTTACCGTAATAGTGTTCAAAGGTCATAATATATATATCAGTCCATGATATCCAATGTTACAAATTTACTCTTTCTGATGGACACACGTCCAGATCGTCCGCTCTCAAAATTCCGCCATCTCTCTCCCCACATCCACCACTGCTGGCGGCTGACCTCCAACTGCGCAACGCTACGCGCTGTTAACAGCCAACTGCCCAACACTACAATAGCGACTATTGCAACCATGCCGACCAGCCTCAGACTGCACACAGTACAGTCAGTGATTTTCATACAGAGCGCTACGTGGCGTTACCAATGAAAAAACCTATACAGCCTACTTACAACTGTTTTAGAAGTAAGTAAAGATAGATCACCAACACTGGCATTTCATTTGTGGAGCCTTGTTGCACTGCTTGCAAACTAGTTTTTAATATTGTAGAATGAAGGCTTTCACGACCGGGTGACATGGCTGTTGATATACTTTCCGGGATGTGAAGTCGTGGTCCAAGAAATTTTCTGCTCAGTCCTGGACGAAACGTAAGGAGCAGAAAAGTTCTTGGACCACGACCTCACATCCCGGAAAGTATATCAACAGTTTTCAATAATTGCTCCTGGCAAGGTTATTTTGAAAAGTTAGTATTAGCTGACGTGGTCGTTCTACAGGGTAACGACGTAAGCATTTCCGTTTGTGTGCCTGACAAAAGGCTTGAAGATATTGCCATCGAACTACTCCTTCGATGGGCCTTATCGGGAGGGAAGCATTATCTTTCATCCAAAGAAATCATCTGCTCGTATGTTTTTAGTTGGTCTCTCGACCTCCCTGGGTGGGAGTGTGTGGGTTGGCTAATTATAAAACAAGTGATAGCTGAGCACTGCCGTGTAGGGCGTCCATCAACAACACAAAAAAATGTGAGGGCGGGCGGAAACGGCGTCAAGCAGTTCGAGAGGTCAGCAGGCATAAATCTGAGGCGTCGCGTCGCGTCGCGCCGTGGACGGGTCAGCCCATTTAAGGGCACGGGCGGGAGGCGAGGGCGGACAGCCGGCCCTGCGGCACCGCTGTAGGGTTTCCAGAAGCGCCGGCCGCAGCTGGGGGACGCAGAAATCCAGCCGCCGAAACCGTAGAAGCGCCGCGATGGATCGAATCTCGTTGTTGCCTGTCCTGATTGAATTCCTTGGCAGGCTTCCCCAATCAGAGCAGGTGAGTGCCGGACAGGGGCACGCGCGCCGGCCGACAGCGTGGCTTACAAGCGGGAGCTGGGTCGGGCCACACCCTTCCACCCATCCATCTCCACGAGCTGGGATATACTAACTGGGGCCACTCGTAAGTAGCCACGTCCGTTATTAAAAAAAGAGAAAAAGGTCAAGTCAGTAACGTGTTGGTCCACCTCTAACCCTTATGAAAGCAGTTATTCTGCTTGGCATTAATTGACGAGAGTTGTCGGACGTCCTCATGAAGGACATCGTGTCAAATTCTGTCCAACTGGCACGTTAGATCGTCAAAATCTCGACCTGGTTTGAGGGCCCTACTCCCTGCTCCAAACGTTGGGAACTGGGGAGAGAACTGGCGACCTCGCTGGCCAAGTTAGAATGCGGCATGCACGAAGACAAGCAGCAGAAACTCTCGCCGTGTGCTGCCGGGCATTATCTTGCTGAAATGTAAGTCCAGGATGGCTTGGTACGAAGGGCGATAAAACGAGGCGTAGAATATTGACAACTTACCGCTGTGCTGTTAGGGTGCCGCGGATGACAACAACAACAAAAAAAAAAAAATGTAGCTCCCTCTTGGGTTTAAGGGCGTGCGACAGTGGCTAGTCGATGATACTGTACCGATAGCCGTTATTTTGATACTGTTGTATTAGGCAACCAGTTTCGACAGTCCAGTCACGTTGTAAGCGTACTGTCATATCGCTGGCTTAGTTGTGGAGTATCTTTGCGGGCAGTCGCGTCTGTCGAATCGAGCGCGGCACACGGAACTGTTATGTTGTGTAGTGTGTAGCTCCGTATGTGAGAGGCATTGTTAGCATGGAAGTTGAAGTGTTGCTACAAGGGCTATTACAGTAAAGTGAAAAAATAAGTAAATGATTCAGATGAAAGTGCGTCAAGAAGTAATTTGAAAATGAGCAGTGCTGCAGATAACGTATTTGTGTATCCTCTTGTTGCGTGTCGTACCGTACAGTATCAATCATCCGCGCCGTGTTCGGTCTCCAAGAATGAACTAATGTGAATCGGTAATACTATTTACCACAAAAGAGAGAATTTAAGGGCCAGAGTCTTGTAGCGAGCGTGAGGACGTACTTTCGGTCATCGCGTTCCACATTATCAACTATCAGCCGCGCCGCGACGGTTACGCGCACGCTCGTACAAGTGAGAACTGAGAACTGAAAAATTAACTTTACGAATAGTGTTATATCATTAATAGTGTCAAGGAGGACTGATACCAAATATCTATGTATGCGTGACGAGCGTAAGAACTTTCGTGCGATCATTCGGCTTCCGCATCATCAACAATCATCCGCGTCGTGTCGGTTACGCGTGCGTTCGTCCGAATGATATTGTGGACTGTTAATCAACCATTAATTGGGATAACACTTCTGAATTAGAATGTAAGCAGTGCAACCTGCGACTTTCTTTTATCGTCTCAGAGTATAGTTGTTCATACCAGACGTCGGACAGTGTTGTGTTTTAACGTTGAGTGGCTCTCTTAAACCCGCTTGCATATTTCGATAGATAATTTCAGTCAAGCCAGCAGCAGTGTGGAGCAGAACAGTACGACCGCCGCGGGATTATAAGGTACGTGGTGTGGACAGGGCGCACGGCTAAGAAAAGCAGAAACGACCACCAGTTTAAAGTACCCCCCCCCCCCCCAATTAGTACTCCCGGGCGTGTTACAGCGTCATCTTCAGGCTTGTCACAGGCATGACACCAAGTAACATTCGTCCATGTTTAAGACAAGGCAGAATATTCGTATACAGTTCTGTAGGTATTCGAACTTCACTTTGGATGTCTACGGAACCAGATACCAATATTAGCGCCTTCTTTTATACAAACACGAGTGGTGCTAGGTGTCATTCATGCGACAGTATTTGATCTCGCTCAGTTTATTCTGCTTCACAGTCAACAAATGGCACAAATGCTTGAAGGGATGAACCGCTTCGTGATGGAACAAATGACTTCACAAAAGACATCGAACCAACAGCAGCGCCACCACCTGCATTGCGTGCGTGTGTGCCGCGATTTAGTGAGTCTGACGAGGCGTAGGAAGGCTGGACAAAGTACCTCGCACAGTTCAACGCTGTGTATCACATACAGCGTACTGACAAACAATATTATTTCTTGGCCACAGCGGAAGAGACTATTTATAGGCTCTGTGCGAACCTTTTTCCCACAGTACAACAGGAGGACCTATTGCAGGCACTTACAAAATGAATGAATGAGTGAATGGCGTGTGACGAGGGCCTCCCGTCGGGTAGACCGCTCCCCTGGTGCAAGTCTTCCGAGTTGACGCCACTTCGGCGACTTGCACGTCGATGGGGATGAAATGATGATGATTAGGGCAACAGATCACCCAGTCCCTGAGCGGAGAAAATCTCCGATCTAGCCGGGAATCGAACCCGGGACCTTAGGATTGACAGTCTGTCGCGCTGACCACTTTTTTTTTAATCTTATTTTGTTCGCGTTCGTTCGTTGTATCTGCTCGGGGCGGACGTCGTAAGACATCCGTTTAACTTCATTGTTGATCGATTAACTCAGTTTTTTTTTTATTACAGAGGGCAGCTAACCCTCTGACCGAACACGCTGAGCTACCGTGCCGGCATCACTCAGCTAACGGGGGCGGACTACTTACAAAGTACTATGACAGGGTACAAGTTGCGGCTGGTGTGCGTGACCGAATAGCAAGACCTTACTAGACAGTGTAGATTCATATGTGACTGTGGCAAATATTACAGTGGTGTAATGGTTCGTGATGCCATCACGCGTAATATAGCTCGTTCTCGGCTTCGGGAACAAATTCTTACATACCGGGATCCTTCCTTGCAACAGATTCTGCAGATTCTAGACTATCAGGATTCCTCCGAATGTGCAACAGACAGTTTTGTGGTAGCGCCTGTTTGTTCTGCAGACAGCCGCGACAAACTAGGCCTCACAGCCGCCTCCCAAACAGCCACCCGGCTAGCCACAGCCACAGTGCCACGTAGATACGTGTCGAGTCAGGCACAAGGTGTGAACACATGCCCCGGCTGTAATACGGCACATGATCGCTGATCTTGTCCCTTGCGTGAAGGGACTTGCTTTTTTGCAGCAAACGGTAACATGTATAGTCTGCATGCTTACAGAAATACAACTCCTTCTGCTACTCCTTCACGCAAATCAGAGTCACAAAAAGTGTGTTTTCAAAGCCCCACAGTGTCGTTAGTGCGAAGCAACAAAGTAATAGCCGTCCAGGAAAGGTTCCTAACTCATCTGCAGTGCTACGTGAGGACAGAAAACTTTTTCTGCCTCTTATCATCACTGGAAGATCAATCCGTTTACGGTTTGACACTGGAGCTTCAGTGACTTTGCTCAGCAGTAGCACTTACGATTTGCTTGAAAAACAGACGTTGTACACAACGTGCCTTATGCTGACGGCGTATAACAACCAAGACATTCCTGTCTTAGGCATTTGTAACCTTCCTGCTAAAGGAGAGATCATCAAGTTACTTTTTCAATTACATTCGTATCTCCGGGAGGGAACTGACAAGGGGGAGGCGACCATGAGAAAAAGATTGCGTAACCAGTGGAAGGATAAAGTTCTACGTGTCTGGGGGTGGAATGTCAAAAGTTTGAACGTGGTAGGAGAGCTAAAAAATGCGGCAAGGGAAATATTAAGGCTCACTCTGTTTAGATATAGTGGGGGTGAGCGAAATGAAATTGAAAGAAGACAAGGATTTCTGTTCAGATGACTAAAGGGTAATATCAACAGCAGCAGGAATTGGTATAAGGGGAGAAGGGGAGTAGGACTCGTTACAAATAGGAAAGTAGGGCAGAGAGTGTGTTACTGTGAACAGTTTAGTGGTAGGACTGTTCTCATCAGAATCGACAGCAAACCAACACCGACAACTATAGTTCAGGTATACAAGCCGACGTTGCTGCTGTGTTATTTCTACTTGTTTCTGGCGCCTCTGCAACTTCGTTAATGCACCTCTACTTAGCTTTGTTGTATTTTCTGTCTTCTCTAATGTTTCAAGAGCAATCCGCTTTGCGCCCCTCGCTAGTATTGCGCCTCGTTCACGGTTCTTCTGACCTCCGCAACATCTCGTTCTAGTTTTGTTCGGAGGTAACTACCGCGTTTTTCACTTCCCTCGTTTCATGTTTTATCGACTGAATCTCTATACTAACTTTCTGAATATTTCTTTCCATTTCAGAGCGTACATCATCATTCCCCTTTTTTACTTGGCTTCCCTATTCAGAGCTGACTTTTTGAATTTTACTTCCTATTTCGGAACGTACTTCATCGTTCCCCTTTTTTATTTGGCTTCCTAATTCACTTCCCAGTGCTTTTAGGTATGAAAGGATGTCCAACACACGTGTGTTATCTGAACCTTCTCTCCTATTGTGACTTTCTCTTCGTCTACTCTTAGGTGATCTTCTGCCCGTTTCCCTTTCCATTTCTTGGTATTGAAGAAAGTCATCACCGCACGCTCCTGATATGCTGCCTCGTGACGATGTCACTGACGGCGATCTACAACGATTCTAACAAGGGAACCTCCCCATCGCACCCCCCTCAGATTCAGTTATAAGTTGGAACAGTGGATAGGCCTTGAAAAACCGAACACAGATCAATCGAGGAAACAGGAAGAAGTTGTGTGGAACTATGGAAAAATAAGCAAAATATGCAAACTGAGCAGTCCATGGGAGACATAGACAACATCAAGGAGAATGTGAGCGCAGTAGCGCCGTGGTCCCGTGGTTAGCCTGAGCAGCTGCGGAACGAGAGGTCCTTGGTTCAAGTATTCCCTGGGGTGAAATTTTTTTATTTTCAGACAATTATCAGAGTTCAGGCACTCACACATAATCAACTACGCTCTCCAAAATTCCAGGCCATGTTCAGATTTGCTTGGACATATGCAGGATTTGACGGTCTACACACGGGAAAATTTGAAAAAGTTAAAAACATATGTTTTGACAGAGCACAGAGAAAACTGTGCGACTGTGAAACTGTTGCATTCATTTGCTGCAGTTTATGTGACACACTCTTATGTTTTCATCACTTTTTTGGAAGTGATTATCACATCCACAAGAAAACCTAAATCGGGCAAGGTAGAAGAATCTTTTTACCCATTCGCCAAGTGTGCAAGTTAGGTGGGTCGACAACATATTCCTGTCATGTGACGCACATGCCGTCACCAGTGTCGTGTAGAATATATCAGACGTGTTTTCCTGTGGAGGAATCGGTTGACCTATGACCTTGCGATCAAATGTTTTCGGTTGCCATTGGAGAGGCACGTCCTTTCGTCTATTAATCGCACGGTTTTGCGGTGCGGTCGCAACACACAGACACTGAACTTGACAGACAGTGAACAGAGACGTCAATGAACGAATGGACAGATCATAACTTTGCGAAAATGAAATAAGTTAACTTTTCGCTCGAGGGAAGACTTGAACCAAAGACCTCTCGCTCCGCAGTTGTTCACGCTAACCACGGGACCACGGCGCGCCTGTGGTAATATCATTCTTGATGTTGCCTATGTTGCGCATGGGCTACTCAGTTAGTATATTTTGCTTATTTTTTCATAGTTCCACACAACTTCTTCCTGTTTTCTCGATTGATCTGTGTTCAGTTTTTCAAGGCCTATCCACTGTGCCAAATTATAACTAAATCTGAGGGGGGTGCGATGGGGAGGTTCCCTTGTTAGTTGTTCCGCGTTCACTTGGAATCCCTACATTATAATCCTGTAGCTTTACGATTGCCTCAGTGTGTGTCTGTTTCTCATCTTCGCTATCAGATTTTCCACCACAGGCTTGGCTGGGTCCATCATCCTCAAAAAGTTCCCTTGGATCAGTATTCCCCTCACCTATGCCTTGTGCTGCTAACAAAGCTAACTCTTTGTCATCCCATAGGCTTTCTTGACTACCCCATGTATCTGCCATTTCTATATTGTTACAACTAGTGATCTGTTGTGTTACTAAGCGCCCTTTCGACCTAGTTGTTACGGAGTGATCTCTGATAATAGTTCTCTCTTAAAAATACACACACTTTACACTACGCACATTTATTATGTAAGGGGCATGTAACATAAAATATCTACAACAAACAGCTAAACTAATGGCAACGTCGTGAACGAGCAGTGTCGTTACAATATCAACAAAATACAACGACAAATGACGTAATATAAATATCAATAAATTGCAGCCAGCGGGCTGAAGCGCAACGCCTCTAAAAAGAAAATATACAGAAATAATATTTTTAATGTTGTCGCGTGACTTTACCACTGCAAACTATACAAGCAAGCTGGTGATCACTATCAGTAGCACCTAAACATTATAAATGAATTTTTTTTTAATTTCCGAGGTTTCTAGCCACTTTATGACTACTATAAGAAGACTGTAGGTAGGATCCTGGCAGGTTAAGCAATATCCAAGATGCTACTCCAGGCGGGTGAAAAAATGAATGTGCGCAACGGAAAATACTGAACGCGAGAATGAAGTTTTGGCCCTGTCTGCTCTTTAACATATAAATTACAACCATTAATGAATGATTAAGGGAACTAGTAACTACAAAATGATAAATGCTGTTTCTGCTTATACATTGATTGTAGATTAAAACCCCTTTGTATCCCACAAATGTTTATATATCAATTACCAATGGACATAAAGAGATACAAATGAGTTTTCTAACCAATATTACTGATCAATTGCCCAAATCTGCCCCTCTTTTATGGCTACGCGATCTAATATAAATAACACGAGATGAGTGGCATCATCTACGTACCAAACCCTAGAAGACACTACTTTCAAACATGATCCACAGTGGTTTGCAACCTCAGTAGCAATAAAAGTTACGTGATAACAGTTGCTCAGCTTTATATCCCTAATAAGCCGAAGCAATGTACTGCGTCCGGTGCGACGGAGTGATGGTTCTCGTACACCTCTGCGACGATGGAAGAATTCCAGCCACAAAATAAAAATTCATTCAAACACTAGGACGGCAGAAGGCGGTCCTCTAACTAGTATAATCTAATACTGTCTTCTCCTCTCTGTGTTCTACAGACAAGAAACGCGAACTCGCAGCCACAAGTACGGAATTCAGATAACGTCTCAACGTGAGTATAGACAGAAGAAATACTCTCAACGGCGACTTCCTACCTGGAGGCTAAGACCAGAATCTTATAAGTTCGCAACAGTACAGTGCCTAACCGTTCTAACTATAAAATCTCCTGAGAGCAAAGACAGCAAGTCCGTCTGTGATAACAAAAGCTGATACTGAGCGACCGTCAAACAAGAGCACTCAAAAACGGGAGACCTCTTTTTTCTCCACCGCTGGCTTCCCAGCAAAGCTCGGCTTTCCCCACTCGTAACTATAGAAGGCGAATCATGCTCTCGAAACCACGGAATATTCTCCCTCTCTACACATTCTTCCGCACGCCGGCCAACCATATTTTAGTCCTTTGTCGTCCAGTGCGGAAAGTTTGCGAGGAAATACCTATACCCGTAATTAGGAATACATACAATGGTACGCTTTTCAGAGTAAAAATCCTTGGAAATAACCCAGCCTTCGTGATTTCTGAGGCAACGCTTCCTCGTTCCTCTCTGTGACGCCCAAGATTTTCAGAGTTTTCGAAGTATTATCCGGTTATCCTTCCGGCCTCGCTACAAACCGGCCAGCCGCCACTCTACTGTGCTTCAGCTCTTAAGTGCCACAACCGTCCGTCTTGGGCTACTTGTTCATTTTCACTGGCGTTCCAACCTCTGCTATTATAGGCAATCATTCATTACGCCGTTTTGATAATAAAGACAATTCATCACTTTTCATACAATAGGCTTTAACAACTATTTACAAGGTATACGTGACAATTTCAGTCTTCTTTAAATATTCAAATAAACGATGTACAGCCTGAAACTTCCTGGCACATTAAAACTGTGTGCCCGACCAAGACTCGAACTCGGGACCTTTGCCTTTCGGTCGGGCACACAGTTTTAATCTGCCAGGAAGTTTCATATCAGCGCACACTCCGCTGCAGAGTGAAAATCTCATTCTGGAAACATCCCCCAGGCTGTGGCTGAGCCATGTCTCCGCAATATCCTTTCTTTCAGGAGTGCTAGTTCTACATGGTTCGCAGGAGAGCTTCTGTAAAGTTTGGAGGGTAGGAGACGAGGTACTGGCAGAAGTAAAGCTGTGAGTACCGGGCGTGAGTCGTGCTTCGGTAGCTCAGCTGGTAGAGCACCTGCCCGCGAAAGGCAAAGGTCCCGAGTTCGAGTCTCGGTCAGGCACACGGTTTTAATCTGCCAGGAAGTTTCATATCAGCGCACACTCCGCTGCAGAGTGAAAATCTCATTCTGGATGTACAGCCTATCAAATGATATCTAATGCCGGTTGTAAATCACAGCAAAGTATGTAGATGAGTACTTGTAAGGTGCGAAATTATAGCCACCTTACAAGGCTAGTAAAAAAAAATCAATGCGCAAAGAAGTGAGATACGGAGGTACTAAGGAATGAACAGAGACACTTGAAGTTCTCTATAGCTATAGATACAGCGATAAGGAACAGGTTGATAGGCAGTTCAGTTGAAGAGAAGTGGACATTTCTAAACAGAGTACTCACAGACGCTGAAAAGAGAAACATACGTGCAAAGAAGGTAACTGGGAAGAAAGCAAGGGTAAACAAGAAATACTTCTTTAATCGATGAAAGAAGGCAGTACAAAAATGTTCAGGGGAATCAGGAATAAAGAAATAGGAGTCACATACGAATGAAATAAATCGGATGTGCGGAGAAGATAAGGTGAAATGGCTGCATGAAAAATGTGAACAAATCGGAAAACAAACGGTCGTCGGAAAGACGGACTCAGTATGTGGAAAAGTCAGAACAACATTCGGTGAAATTAAAAGCAAAGGTAGTATCATTAAGAGCGCAGTGGGAATTCCACTGATGAATGCGGAAGAGGGAGCAGATAAACGGAAAGAGTACATTGAAGGCCTGTATGGGGAAGAAGGCTTGTCTGATGACCTGACAAAGCAAAACCAGGAATCGACATAGAAGAGATTGGGGGTTCCAGAATTATAATCAGAATTTAAAAGCGCTTTGCGATACTTAAAATCAAAGAATGCAAAATGGATAGATAACATTCCGTCAGAATTTCTAAAGTCATTGGGGAAAGTGGTATTGAAATAAATAAATAGATAAATATATAAAATATTAAAAAACTGCCTTTCGGGAAAGCATTATAAAAGAATTCCGAAGATGGCAAGAGCCGACAAGTGCGAGAATTATCGCATAGTCAGCTTAACAGCTCTTGTATCCAAGTTGCTGTCAAAAATAATATGTAGAAGAATGGGAAAGAAAATTGAGGATGTTTTAAATGTCGATCAGTTTGTCTTTAAGAAAGATAAAGCCACTAGAAGCAGTTCTGACTTTGCGGTTGATGATGGTAGTAAGAGTAAAGAAAGTCAAGACACCTTCATAGTGTTGTCGATCGGGAAAAGCGTTAGGTATCGTAAAATGGTACAAAATGCTGGAAATTCTGAGAAAAATAGGGGTAAGCTATAGGGAAAGACGGGTAATATGCAAGATGCACAGCAGTCAGGAGGGAACAATAAGTGTGCAAGACCAAGAACGAAATGCTCGGATCAAAAAGCGTGTAAGACAGTGATGTTGTCCTTCTCCCCTGCTGTTCGATCTGTACATCGAAGAAGCAATGAAGGAAATAAAAGAAAGGTTCAGGAGTGGAACTGAAATTCAAGATGAAAGGATATCAATGATACGACTTGCTAATGACATTGGTATCCTCAGTGAAAGTGAAGAAAAATTACAGGATCTGCTGAATGGGATGAACAGTCTAGCGAGTACAGAATATGGACTGCGAGTAAATAGAAGGAAGACGAAAGCAATGATAAGTAGTAGAAATGAGAACAGCGAGAAACCTAACATCAGGATTGGCGATCACGAAGTAGGTGAAGGTAAGGAATTCTGCTACGTAGGCAGCTAAATAGTCCGTGACGAGCGGAGCAAGGATGATATAAAAAGCAGAACAGCACTGGCAAAAAGGGCATTCCTGTCTAAGAGAAGCCTAGTAGTACCAAATATAGGCCTTAATTTGAGGAAGAAATTTCTGAGAATGTACGCTTGGAGCACAGGATTGTATGGTAGTGAGACTTGGATTGTGGGAAAACCGGAATAGAAGAGAATCGAAGCGATTGATTCGTGATGCTACAGACTAATGTTGAAAATTAGGTGGACTGGTAAGGTAAGGAATGAGAAGGTTCTTCGAATAATCGCTGAGGAAAGAAACATATGGAAAACACTGCAAGAGGGACAGAATGGTAGGATATCTGTTTACACATCACGGAATAATTTCCAAGATACTAGAGGGAGCTCTAGAGGATAAAAACTATTGAGAAAAAGAGAGATTTGGATACATCCAGCATATAATTGAGGACGTAGGTAGCAGTGCTACTCTGAGATGAAAAGGATAGCACAGTAGAGGAATTTGTATCTGGCCGCATCAAACCAGTTAGAAGACTGATGACTCGGAAAAAAACGTCCTGCAACTTTTCGAAATTTGACGAAGTCAATGACATTAACAGTGCTTCCTCTCGAAACAGTGCTAATATTTTTGGTCTCGACTGTTTTGATATGTTTGGGTTAAGCATTCAGGACAATATACACTCCTGGAAATGGAAAAAAGAACACATTGACACCGGTGTGTCAGACCCACCATACTTGCTCCGGACACTGCGAGAGGGCTGTACAAGCAATGATCACACGCACGGCACAGCGGACACACCAGGAACCGCGGTGTTGGCCGTCGAATGGCGCTAGCTGCGCAGCATTTGTGCACCGCCGCCGTCAGTGTCAGCCAGTTTGCCGTGGCATACGGAGCTCCATCGCAGTCTTTAACACTGGTAGCATGCCGCGACAGCGTGGACGTGAACCGTATGTGCAGTTGACGGACTTTGAGCGAGGGCGTATAGTGGGCATGCGGGAGGCCGGGTGGACGTACCGCCGAATTGCTCAACACGTGGGGCGTGAGGTCTCCACAGTACATCGATGTTGTCGCCAGTGGTCGGCGGAAGGTGCACGTGCCCGTCGACCTGGGACCGGACCGCAGCGACGCACGGATGCACGCCAAGACCGTAGGATCCTACGCAGTGCCGTAGGGGACCGCACCGCCACTTCCCAGCAAATTAGGGACACTGTTGCTCCCGGGGTATCGGCGAGGACCATTCGCAACCGTCTCCATGAAGCTGGGCTACGGTCCCGCACACCGTTAGGCCGTCTTCCGCTCACGCCCCAACATCGTGCAGCCCGCCTCCAGTGGTGTCGCGACAGGCGTGAATGGAGGGACGAATGGAGACGTGTCGTCTTCAGCGATGAGAGTAGCTTCTGCCTTGGTGCCAATGATGGTCGTATGCGTGTTTGGCGCCGTGCAGGTGAGCGCCACGATCAGGACTGCATACGACCGAGGCACACAGGGCCAACACCCGGCATCATGGTGTGGGGAGCGATCTCCTACACTGGCCGTACACCACTGGTGATCGTCGAGGGGCACTGAATAGTGCACGGTACATCCAAACCGTCATCGAACCCATCGTTCTACCATTCCTAGACCGGGAAGGGAACTTGCTGTTCCAACAGGACAATGCACGTCCGCATGTATCCCGTGCCACCCAACGTGCTCTAGAAGGTGTAAGTCAACTACCCTGGCCAGCAAGATCTCCGGATCTGTCCCCCATTGAGCATGTTTGGGACTGGATGAAGCGTCGTCTCGCGCGGTCTGCACGTCCAGCACGAACGCTGGTCCAACTGAGGCGCCAGGTGGAAATGGCATGGCAAGCCGTTCCACAGGACTACATCCAGCATCTCTACGATCGTCTCCATGGGAGAATAGCAGCCTGCATTGCTGCGAAAGGTGGATATACACTGTACTAGTGCCGACATTGTGCATGCTCTGTTGCCTGTGTCTATGTGCCTGTGGTTCTGTCAGTGTGATCATGTGATGTATCTGACCCCAGGAATGTGTCAATAAAGTTTCCCCTTCCTGGGACAATGAATTCACGGTGTTCTTATTTCAATTTCCAGGAGTGTATTTTTTGTTTCTTTCTTTGATCCTCGGGACGGTGTTACTAAGTTATTTACAAAATTTTAGGATTTGTTTTCTGAGGGTTGAGGCAATAATTTTATTACCGTGTCAAAGTAAAGGACAATGAAAAGCCACCATTTTTTAGAGATCGTCCTGTCTCTCAGGTTCTTTGAGAACAAATGGCGCAGGAAATTACTGCTTTGCAAGACATTGACGTCGTAGCACCCATTACTGTCAGTCAGAGGGCGTCCCCTCTTGTTATTCTAAAGAAACCGTGCGGTAGACTCCGGTTGTGCGCCGATTTTAAGAAAAACTGTGAATCCTTAAACATTCATTGACAGTTATCTCTTGCTGCGCTTGGAAGAACTGATGGCTCTGTTGGGCGCCAGTCGTTACTTTTTCAAAACTGACTTGCGCGACGTTTATTTGCAAATCCCTCTGGTTGAGCAGTCTCAAGAGGTCTCTATCATTAATGCTCATCCGAGTCTCTTCAGATTTTTGAGACTGCTGTTTGTCAGTGCTTCCGCACCTGACACATTTTGGCGCATTCTGAAGCGGCTGACTGTAGAAGTTCCTTTTTGCTCGAATTTTTGGATGACATTGTCGTCTCAGGCCGCACTCCTGAAAAACACATTAGCAATCTTACCATTCTCTTTTAAGTGTTGTCTGCAGTACAGGCAAATGTGTAGCTTCTCAGACAGGACGGAGCACTTCGGAAACGTCACTAATAGCCAAGGTGTTCACCCATTGCAATCACATTTGCTTGCTATCCGTGATCTTCCAACACCACGCAATTTGTGGGAACTACAGTCTGTGCTAGGGAAGCTCACGTATTACACCTGATTTATTCCTAATGCCGCGCAAATCGCGGCTCCCTTACATTGCTTGCGCAGGAACAATTTTCCTTTTATTTGGTCGCAAGAGTGGAAGACTGCTTTCCAGAACTTGAAAGTTGCTTTTCTTAGTGATCGATGCCTTGTTCATTTTGATCCAGCCAAACCTGTGGTCTTGGCTGTAGTTACTTCCCCTCCTACCATCTGCGCAGTTTTGTCCCACAGATTTGGTTCTGTTGACCGGCCTTTTCTTAGAAATTGTTGAACAAAGCTCAGTGTAATTATTCGCAAACAGAAAAAGGGTCTCTCAACATTGTCTGTGGTGTTACTAAGTTTCGCCAGTATCTTTTTCGTAGAAAATTTTGGTTGGTGACTGACCATAAATCTCTACAATCTTTGTTTTGACAGTGCCATCACTTACAACTCGCACACTGCAGGATCTGCAATGGTGGTCTCTTCTTTTGTCTAATTACCAATTAGAGATCGTTCATCGCCCCACGTCTAAGCATGTCAACACAGATGCTCTTTCTAGCCTCCCTGTCAGTTCAGATTCAACATTTGACGAGTCCTCTGCTTCTCGTTGCTACATTGATGCAGACGACATGGATCCTTTGCATAGCTTTCTGCTTAGTCACCGGTAAATTAACCAGGCCACAGCAGCGGATCCTGGTTTGCAGATTCTGTCGCACTACATCCTCACAGGACGGCCGCATTGAGGCACACAGATTCGTTGCTCTGTGTTTCGCCGATATTTTGTCCGTTGGCAAGTTCTTGCAGTTCACGAAGTTTTAATTTGGTTTGCACCGATGATGACCAGTCAAGTGTTGTGGTTCCCCAGGTTCTCTGGCCTGACGTGCTTCGTTTTCTGCACTAAGGTCACTGGCGCGACGTCACTGTAGTTATCATGGTCTAGATTCGCAAACTACTTAGTTGACATCTCATTGCCAAACTTGGGCTGAACATCAGTCAGTCCCGCCTTGTCAGTTCTTTGCATGGCCTGAACTCAAGCACCTTGGCAACGTTTGCACTTGTATTTCACGGGTCCTTACTGGAATACAAGTTTTCTCATCGTCTTCGAAGCTTTCAGCAAATTTTCTTTCGTGGCTACGCACTCTTTTACGGTTCGCCCACAGTCCATCTCTTGTAGTCTGAAGTGATTGTGACTGACAATGGACCTAAGTCTGTTGCCGCCGCCTTTTTAACAGTTATTCATCGCCTCCAGTATCAACCACATATTAGTGCATTGTTCCACCTGCAATTCAACTGCAAAACTGAACATTTTGCAGCTACATTTAAGCAACAGATGGACGAAATTCGTGCCTCCCAAACATGCGGTCAAACTCTGTTGCTATTGTTCCAACCCCTCCCAGCCATGCGATGGGCCTTCGCCGGCAGAGTTGTAACATGGACAGCACCACTGCACCTTGTATCAGTTGCTCCACCTACCCACACAGGCGGCGCCTACTATACCTAGGTAGGCAAAGTATGACACTAACGATTCGGGTTTTTACAGACTGTATAGCGGAGGCGCTGGTAGCTAGGTACCATTGTACTTTTTCTTGGACGTTCTATGTTACTACTGCAAGGACCGAGAAGATTGCTGCGACGGCACAAGAATGAAAGTCGTCAGTGTGAATTGCGTGATTCTGCCGTATGCTTTGCGTTTTCAGACACCATGCCTGCGTGGACGCAGCAGCCCTCAATGCATCCAGCTCCTGCAGTCCATCGGCACCAGTCTCTGAGCTGAAGGGAGTCGACGCCCTTTCAGTGTCGTCACCGTCTCGACCGCCTCTTTCGTCTGTGATGGGCCGATCTTCCCCGAGGCAGGCCCACGTGCCGTCTCGGATCCCTCTGCAGCTGTCGGGATGCCCTCATCTTCGTTTTCTGCTCCGTCCCTGGATGCTGGTGCGTGCCCTCTGGTCGTTTTATCAGGTGGCATTCTTTGACGGACTCAGGACGCACGCGAAGGCTCAGGCACCCACACCGGCTGCAGTTTCGGATCCCTTTTCCTCAATACCACCTGCACCCAGTCCTGCCCCCTACTATCATTCGCTTATCTACACTTCACGACGACAGTGAGGAGGTTTACTGGGGATGGACGTTGTATCACGAATCGATACCACCCCACGGGCGTCTGGATTTGCAAGTTTCCGTCAGACGCCGATAGCGGTCATACGAGATCCGGCGGACCCAATGGTACACTCCCGCCGAGCCACGCCTCCAGTGGCTCTGGACTACGAGTGCTCCTGCCGCTGCAATATAGGACGGCCGGAGAAAGCCAAATCGCCCACTTGCACTTCGAGCAACTTCGCTACGTGACAATATGCAGAAGCCACATAGTCACAATTCTGACACCATCGTCCATGCTTAAGATCAGAGGGCCTCATCCTTGTTGCTACTGTATCAGCTGGACTGTTTCTTGCTGCATTACTTGTAATGAGTCTTCATACGCTTGGAGAAATGCAAGTCAAGTAAATCTTCTGTTTACTGTGTTACCTTGTTTGCTGAGCATTTATGCTCCTGTCCACCTTTCCTACAATGATAGTTGGCGGACCACTCTGTAGCCCATCTTTCCTTACCATTGTGAACGAAGTCGTACGTTTTTGCCGGTACTCTCCTTGCAACGGGAAATAAGAGACAGGTCTGAATTTTAAAACGTACCAGTACCGTTGTACCTTCAGGTTGTCATATTATTTCTCCTGTTACAAGTCAACATTAGTATTGCTAAGAAGGTGAATGTAGAAAGTGATCGAATTTGTATGAACGTAATATGTACAAATCACTTAGAAACTATGGTTTCTAAGTTGAGAATAATTTTCGTGGTAGATGCCTAATAGAAAGACGAAGCATCAGGATGTTCGGTAAGTAATAAAAAGAGATTTTTCAATGCCTCAACGGTAAGTAACTTCGTTGCACTTTCTCCAGCTTTCGCCCTTGCACGTAACCAACATCAGTTGCTCCTCCCCACCCTCTCCCCTCTCCCTCCTCCAGAATTTCAGATTTTGGGTAATTTTGTTACCATACAGTAGAAATTATAGGAATAATTTCGTTCCGAACGCCTGCGCAAGTAGGAAAACTACGACAGGAACGGAATTATAACAACTGATACGCATCCTATTTAGCAGTATCTCCCCTTGTCAGGTATGTCAGTTGCGGATCAAAATCACCAACTTTTCGGTTTTTCTGAAGGTATTACGTTGTATGCAGAACACGTATACACAAAAATTTCACATTTTCGAGCGCTCTAACGATTGCACCTGGTCCCAGACCTATGACCTCTGACCTCATGTTTCTCGAAAATCGAAGCTTAGTTACCCAAATTACTTCGGCGAAGTTGGTGCGTCCTTGTTAATCACAGGATCGCGGCGAGCCGGGAGAGAAAAGCACAGCTGAGCGCGTCAGAAGGCAGGCAGGCATCGTACGGGAAACGAGCCAGCGGTGGGGAAACAGATTCGCCACTGCCAGGAATTAACAGTGGCGCAATTCTGCGAAAGGACCAGCAGCACTGGGTTGCGGTATGCCCACAGTCTTTTACTGTTACTCTCTCAACACGTAATATTGGGCTTTAATTCTGAAAAGGTGTGTCAGCATGCCACTGAAAATACATTGATTTACGTATATAGATTTTTGCAGAGACGATCAATTTCATTAAAATCCTTCTGGGTTTTTTGCTCCGTAATTACGTAAAATAGGGGAGAGTGTTGTTTCTAGAGGACAAGGTATCAGGGATCACATAATGAGTTTCCGTCTGTACTTCGCTTTAGTGACTAATTTTCGAATCAGATGATAGCATGCGCACTAGAGACCACCATACCCATTTCCGAAATTTTCTACAGTTTTTGTTGTTGTTAGACATGAGGTTATGTTTCGCGGAGAATTTGTAAATATTTCGCATTCGTCACATTTAAATGCTGGAATATATTGTTCATTTTTAGGAACATAGTTTTATGGTGAGTAAAATGCAATACTTTTTAGAACTATTGACATACCATGTTGAGAATTAAGCCATACTACGTCCGTCGTGCACCATCTTGTACATTGACACAGAGAAAGGGCTCTCACAAGGGAACATACGATAATTGCAAATGAACTTAGTTTCTTTAACGCCTTAAAAACTTTGCCTGTCTTCAAAATGTAAATTTCTGTTTGTTTCCAGTAACTTTTGTTTAAAAATGTATTTAATTTGTAACTCATATTTGATGATACTTTTAATTCATTTAATTTCACTTACTGATTACTGGTGTGTGGTAAGGTAATACTGTAACAGATACACTGTTAAGTACTGTGTTGACAACATTTTCTCTATCGAAAAGCTTTTTTATTGCAATGGACGATGTTGAACCTTCTAACATGTTCTTACATTTGGTTCAAATGGCTCTGAGAACTATGGGACTTAACATCTGAGGTCAGCAGTCCCCTATAACTTAGAACTACTTAAACCTAACCAACCTAAGGACATCACACACATCCATGCCCGAGGCAGGATTCGAACCTGCGACCGTAGCGATCGCGCGGTTCTAGACTGAAGCGCCTAGAACCGCTCGGGCACACCGGCCGGTTCTTACATTTGGAAAAATCCTACTTTTCCGGGGTAATTTATGAATGGCAGAGAAAGACTGCAGCACATAAAAAGTGAATGACGTTTTTCAAAAATGGGGTAAGAAAATATATTTAACTGTTATTACAGGTTGACCACAGGCGAAAGTCTGTACCGAGGTACAACACTCTGACCTACAAAAATTCCAAAACAACCGAGGTTTGAGCCATGTTGAACGACCTTCTTCAGAGCACGGACTGATAAAATACTAAGCTATTACGAAAGAGATGGATTGATTATTACTAATATTGTTTAGCGGCAGCTCAAAAGGTGAGTGCCTATTCATCAGAGTCCTTGTGAGTTGTGAAGTTAGCTCACAAGATAGCGGCCAGACAGCATGGCATGCACAGGTGAGCGAAATGCTGTAGAGATGACAACGTTCGGTTTCGGGTGAAACCGAAAGACATGAATCGAAAAGTAGTATATTGTCAGCAAATACAGGCGGATAAGTTTTCAGCCCTGCAGCAATATTTCAACCTACAATTCCCTGATTTGAATGTACAAGCAGAGAAAAACATATCGTTCTGACTGAAGAAAGCTAGGCCTTATACTTCAGGATAGGGTAATGTCTTCAAATTTAGAACAGCACGAAGTAAAATAAATTCTGTGAAATGCAATAACCAGCTTCGAAACAGTTACATATTAGGAATCTGTGAGTCCCAATTTCACTCGTGTAATGATCTTCATTGAATAGTGCTAAAACAGCCTCGCTACGAAAAATGAACATCATCACTGCAAGTAAATTGTAATGATCTCACCCGATTCGTAATACATTTAGTATCTACTCTTTGTTAGGGGCATTTGCCAGACAAAGGCAGTCTTCCTCGGAACACCAGGATACGAACTGGAACTCAGTAAGTTCAGAACCAGTAAACGAAGAATACAGAACAGAATGACTAAATCTATTTTTTCCTAAAAGAAAAAGAAAAAATATCCCACATGGACAGCAGCCCGCGAACGAATTCTAAAACTGGTTACCGTGACCAGGCACAGAGGTTGCTAGGCTGCTACAGACCTTTCATCGATTGTCTGAAACTGGTTTGAACATATTAGTATAGGTATAGCAAATATAACCATGGTGACCCACGGCAAACAAGATATAACGTGAGGAAAATGAAATTGCTGAATTAGTAGGCACTTTTGCGTATGGAGTTATGAAGCAGATCGGAACGCACGACCACAACGTGTTTCAAACTGTTCGCCTGGAAACGGCATTGTATGCAAGACGAATGTGAACACTGGAAATATGGAGATGAAGAAAGTGAAGGCTTTTGAAATTGGACGCTATCGAAGAGTTTTAAAGATTAAGTAGAAAGATAAGGTATACAGTGAAGAGGTACTAAAAAGAATAGGTTAGAAGAAAAGTCTATGAAAAATCCTTAGCAGAAGATGGCATATGTTAGTGGAACGTCTGCTATGGAACCCAGGAATGGTTAACCTGATGCTGCAAAGAACATTATAAGGGAGAAATTGTACGGGAAGGCAAACACTAGAACATGCAAACAAGATTGTAGGTAGTAGTTGTTTAGTGGTGAAAAGATTAACACATCGTAGGACAGCATCAAATTGGTTTCATTATTAATAAAAAGATGTCCGTTAGAAGGGCAGAGGAAGAGATGAAAACATCTCCAGCAAGACCGTACGTAGGTATCAAACCAATCTTCGAGGTGAGGTCAGCTTCTTCTTACTTACAAGTCTATGTTCATGAAGCTGTGTGTTGAACATCAATAAGGAATTTTCATAGGCTGCCTACGTGGTCCCTTTGTTTGCAGAATTTCAGTCCCGCTTCTCACGCGTGGGAAGGAAGGAAGTAAATTTGCATTTAACGCCTCTTAGGCTCCAATGCTCGTCTTTTGTCCTAATGGCCAGAGTTTATCAACACCCCTCAGAGATAAACTTCTGAAACTCATGGTACCAAATAGCTCCTCACAGAAGTGCTGTGAGATGGCGAGATGGCTGTGGACCTGTACATAAACCTGACCGCTGAAGATGCTTTCAAATAAACGAAACGTGTGTGACGTTAACAGGACTTTTGTAACAATCGCCAAAGACGGAATTAACCTGTATAGAGTGGTCAGAAACAGTCCGAAAAGCTTGTAAGGGTGTTTCAGGGTAGATTATACTGAGAAATAATTAAACGAAACAACAAATTTACTCTTACCAGTCACTGTTCATTTATCTCCACGACGCGTTATATCATCAGGTGGATTTACATTTGATAGTATGACATTTGTGTGTGTGTTTGTGTGTGGTGTTGTGTTACCACTTTTTTTGGCGGAACCTGTTGCACTGTCTAGTGGTGAAAACAAAACACTATTCTAGAACATGGTTTTGGGTTTATTTTGACAAAAATTAAATGTATATCTAACGGTAAACATGAAATAAATAAAATAAAGTACCACCAGTGGTCACAGGTTTCTTCCGCTGTCGTAACCTGTGACCACTAGAGGTACTCTATTTTACTTATCTTATGTTTACCGTTAGATATACGTTTAATTTTTGTCAAAAGAAACCCAAAACCATGTTCTAAAGTAGTGTTCTGTTTTCGACACTTCACAGTGCCACAAGTTCCTAAAAAAAAATCGTAACGCAACACATACACAAATGTCATACTAACTAATGTAAATCCAGCTGATGATGGAGGTTTAAACCTTTGAAACGCGTCGTGGATATAAATAAACAGTGACTGGTAACAGTAAATTTGTTGTTTCATTTAATGTCAGCAACAGTCACGGTAAAGCCTAACCTAAAATGTTCGCATTTATTGAGAAATAATTGTTAAGAAAGATGTTCCCTACGTTGCGTAGTTTACGATTTAACTGGCACTGAAGTTAACCAATCAGGTCGCTGCGCACACAGATTCCAGCAGCCTGCCAGGAACAGTGTCGCCAAACGTATTCTTTGTCTGATTTCCCCAAACCGAAAAAAAGGCAGCTTTTGCTCACATAGCTTAAACTTACCACATTTAAAACGTAATGAGCAGTTGTATTAATGGTAAATCACTGACCCGCAGATGTCTGTGTATTATTACATTTTAGCGCTTACGAGTGCTTGAATTTACGCGCGCAACGACCTGTTTGGCTAGCATCAATGCTAATTATGTCGGAAACGGCGCAAGGAATCGAACTGTTTTCTTAACAATTATTTCTCAGCAAAACCTACACTGCAACACCCTTACAAGCTTTCTGACTATTTCTCACCAACCTGTAAAACTTGTAAAATGCTTAGCCTCTGCTTCAGATTCTGGCTGACTGTATTGGAGCACCAAAAATCAGGAGTCGGCCTTGAAGTCCTCGCGAGAATAGAAAGAGAGTCTTGGGCACCGTGAGACGGAACCGGTGTTTCTTGGTGTGCTGAATGTATCAAGTCGGGCAACAGCCCTCGTGGTATGCAGGAGGCACGTTTCGAACCTCTGAGATGTAGGTGGTTTTGCGATCTGTGGTAAATAAAGTTGATCTTTCTGTACGAAAGAGTTCGCCAGGGCGTTCCCGCGAGCAGGTGTTCGAGCTGTTTTGGTCATCTGACCGTTTTCGAGGTAAGTGCTGCTGTTTAGTGGGCGTACAAGTACTCTGCAGGAAGAGGCCGCACACCGGGGCGTGGAGTTATTAGCTAGCTGGAGGCGGTGTTTTAACGAACGAGGCGGATCTGACGAGGTCTAATAGAAGATAATAAATTCTGTACTGCTGTTGGCTCCTGTGTAGGTCAACCTTTGTTTAAACATTTTCCTGACGTTTCGCTAGCACGAGTGGCTGTCACTTTCAAACGTTCACTTTCTATTGTTGGTGGCAGGCTGGAATTGAGACCACAGCAGGAGATTATGTACCTGTCACGCCAGCGTCTGAGGACTTTCTTTGGTCATTACCTGTGTCGTTGTCTTGTTACCTGCAACGGTCGTTCGTTGCAGTATGGAAATCACTTTACTTTTACCTTGAGGCTTTCTTAGAGAAACTACTAGCTGAGTCTTCGGCTTTGCCCAGGTATTTATTTATTCCAGTCTTATATTAACCTTGCCCCCTCTCTCTCTGGCCATCTCTTCCTCCCCCTCTCTCTGTCCGTCTCCTTCTCCCACTTTTATCTGTCCATCTCCTCCTGTGCCCCTTCTCTCTCCACCTGATCCTCCCCTTGTCACTGTCCGTGCCCTCTCTCTCTGCTCAGCAGTGCCCATCCACACGTATAGCCCGTGGAATGCATTTCGATGCTACCGACGTAACATACCTATCATGCAGAGCAACCCTTCTCGCCCCTACCTGTATGGGAGTTAGGTGGTTCTTATCCCCACACTATTTCTTCCCAGTCAATAAATAGTATGCGTACAAATTAAATAGTAATCAGGCCGAGCGGTTCTAGGCAATTCAGTCTGGAACCGCGTGACCGCTACGGTCGCAGGTTCGAATCCTGCCTCGGGCATGGATGTGTGTGTGATGTCCTTAGGATAGTTAGGTTTAAGTAGTTCTAAGTTCTAGGAGACTGATGACCTCAGATGTTAAGTCCCATAGTGCTCAGAGCCATTTGAAATAGTAATCAGTCCGCCGCGCTGGGTACTCGCGCGGTCTGTGGCGTCTTGCCACGGATCGCGCGGCTCCCCCCGTCGGAGTTTCGAGTCCTTCCTTGGGCACGTGTGTGTGTGTGTGTGTGTGTCCTTAGCGTAAGTTAGTTTAAGTTAGATTAAGTAGTGTGTAGGCCTAGGGACCGATGGCCTCAGCAGTTTGGTCCCATAGGAACTTATCAACACCTCCCTGCCTTATCAATCCAGTGGTTTAGGAGGAAATGTGGAAAATACATACACAGACATAAGCACATCCATTCTTGTAGATCTACGAGAATATGAGTGCTATTTTTTTTTCCAGTTTGCCTGAACAAGAAGGCGTAGTAGCTCTTCTTCACAGCGAGAACCTCTGAATCGGCAAAGTTTAGCATTTGTTCAATCTCACACGACGTGTGCTCCACCACAGCCATGTTCTCCACATGTCCCAACTGACAACACCGCTCAAGTTCGTTGCTGCTGATACTGATGGATCGTCTGATGATACTGATGGGTCGTTCGATAATCCCAACATGTACTTTTCCACATATACACAGTATGCATTATATTCCTGACACTGTGAAAGGGCTCTTAACACCCTGGAGTCTGACGCTCTAACAAACGATCGTTGTAGGTATCAAGGGGAGAACCACAGCGGTAATGATCAGGGAAATGTCCTCAGACGTTGGCGCGACAGATAGATGCAATCCCGGCGACGGGCTCGACTCCAGTCCGTCTCCAGCAAAGGAGGGTGAACATCTGATAATGTCAGCCTCTCTGCTTGTGAAACGTCAGCAAAATCTTTAAACGAACGTCAGCCGAGTTTAACGAGACAGAAACCAACAAGTAATACGTCAACAAGCGGCCACGAAATCCTTAACAATTTTGGACAGTAAATACCATTTGTTACAGAGGAAATTTAAAGTGAACTGTTGTTGACTGTCCTTCTGTCGTTAGAGGTCAGACGTCCTACTTTGTTTACCGGCGGAGAGGCGGTAGAGACGAGAAGCTAGTTTCGTTTAGTGTTTGGAGTGCTCATTTTCCAGGTCAGTGGTCGAATCTGAGAGCCGTCTGGAAATTGTTGGACTGCAACAGTGGATTGACTACTGGTGCGTGAGGAACAACAGCTTCAACTCTTGCCTTATGGGTCAAAGCGAGGCTGGTGTCCGTAATGCAGCGTGATAGTGTGTTTGCTGTACAGGTAGCCCAGCCAGTGTGATATTTAGTCTGAATTTTTCTTTAAAATCTTTTCTAGTACTTTTCACATGTAATTCTTTGTGACCTGCGTGCCAAGTAAGACCGTAGTTTCAGCAGAGGTTGTTTGTTCCCATGGATCTTGAGCTGTCGTCAATCTGCCGACTATACACAAGCCTAGTGCAGCCATTAGGGAGAGCAGTCACATGTTAATTGCTGGCCGCCAGTGGCGAGCGTGGTCTCCAAACCACAAGCTCACTCTGACAGACAACTGCTCACAGCTTTTCAGCACGCGTTCCATTCCTTTCTCCGTTGCGGACTTAAAATCCGCTACGACTATCTTATGTAACGTGTCACCTCCCAACCCGCCAACGTGGCTGCAACCTTGCACACCCGAATGTACTCAGAGTGAGAAATAAGCTTCCTTTCGGCTCATACAAATCTAAATTTTATGATTTAACATCCCCTGAAGAAGCACAAAATTTTACAATCGTGACCAGATTCAGTCCGCACCTGCAAGTGTAGGAATACGCAGAATTAACTCGGGTTCGCCAGTAAACGTTTCCTGTTCCGTCTGCGAAGCAATAAGTCATGTGCTTTGTCTCGCGCTCCGCTCATCGCTGTGAACGAGTGGGCATTCTGGCCGCGACAACAAGTGGTATTTCGTCCTACACAGCGGAAGCTTCGAGACAGGACGAGGAATATTTCGTGTCGTATTAAAGTATGGTCATGATAGCGGACCACGAAGCAGACGAAGTTGAGGAACTCTGCTACCTAGGCAGCAAAGTAATCCATGGCGGACGGAGAAAGGAAGACATAAAAAGCGGACTTGCACTCGCAAAAAGTTCATTCCTGGCCAAGAGAAGTTTGCTAGTATCAAACATAGGTCATACTTTGACGAACAAATTTCTGAGAGTGTACGTTTGGAGCACAGTACTGAATGGTGGTGAGACATGAGCTGTGGGAAAACCGGAACGGAAGAAAATCGAAGACTCTGAGATGTGGTACTATGGATGAATGTTGAACTTAGATGGCCTGATAAGATAGGGAATGAGGAGGTTTTCCAGAGAATCGGCGAGGAAACGAATGTATGGAAAACACTGACAAGAAGAAGGGAGTGGACGACAGGATATCTGTTAAGACATCAGGGAAATAACTTCCGTGATACTAGAGGGGCCAACGACCTTGCTGCAATGGTAATATCACTTCCTGCTAGATTGCCGAAGTTAAGCGTTGTGGGGCTGGGCTAGCACTTGGATGGGTGACCATACGGTCTGCCGAGCGCTGTTGGCAAGCGGAGTGCACTCAGCCCTTGTGAGGCAACCTGAGGAGCTACTTGACTGAGAAGTAGCGGCTCCGGTCTCGTAAACTGACATATGGCCAGCAGAGCGCTGTGCTGACCACATGCCCCTCGCCGGCCGGTGTGGCCGATCGGTTCTAGGCGCTTCAGCCTGGAATCGCGCGACCGCTACGGTCGCAGGTTCGAATCCTGCCTCGGGTATGGATGTGTGTGATGTCCTTAGGTTAGTTAGGTTTAAATAGTTCTAAGTTATAGGGGACTGATCACCTTAGATGTTAAGTCCCAGATTGCTCAGAACCATTTGAACATGCCCCTCCATATACGCAGCCAGTGACGCCTGTGGACTGAGGATGACACGGCGGCCGGTCGGTATTGTTGGGCTTTGCAAGGACTGTTCAGACGGAGTTTAGTTTTTGGTTAGTTTTAGATAGTAGAGGGAGCTGAATAGGGTAAAAACTGAAGAGGGAGACCGAGGTTGGAATACACCCAGGAAATAACTGAAGAAGTAGGCTGCAATTACTACTCTGAGATGAAAGTGTTGACAGGGGAGAGAAATGCGTGGCGGGTCACATTAAACCAGTCAGAAGAAAAGAAACGCCTGTACGTTCTTAGTCAGTGCAATGAAAATTACGCGGTATGGCTTCAGCAGAAGGAAATGTAATCCTGGGGACGACCCCTTTACGGCCCAAGCGACACAAGCAGACGTTTGGGGCAGCAAGTTGAGACGTTGCGCCAGATGCGTCCAAGTGCGAAATATCTATTCGAGGTGTTTCCGTTAGTAGCGAGAACTGGCAAGTATGAACACATACGATCACAGAAGCCGCTTACGAGAAGACTGCGTATGTGTGGGGTAAAGAGACACCACTGACTTTGTTATCAAACAGTGCCCTACTTAGTATAAAAGTATTTTAAATGCATACTTTTCTAACGTGGCTCAAATTTCACCCATGGCACCTTAAAAAGAAATCCCAGGTGGTTATAATTAAAGTGCAGCTATTCACAGACGTCCAGTGCGGGCTGTAATTACTGTATGACAGCGAAACTTGGCAGACACTCTAATGCTTTAACGCGGAACCGATTTATCCTGGAAAATAATTAGTTCCAATTTTGGTCGCCAGGTGCAAACCTGGCGCTGTCCAACGTCTCGTCGACGTCTCCGGTTTCTCGTATTGAACAAATTGTTTAAGTGACGTTGAATAGTAACATTTTACACATTACTTGTTTGAGTTTTTGTGCCAACATTCCGTTCCTAGCCCATTACATACGGAACTATTTCCACACGTCTTTCTTGCATTCACAGCGCCAGAGTTGCACCTGGTGCTCCAAATTAGAACTAATTTTATTCCAGGGTAAGTCGGTTCCACATTAACGCATTAGAATATCTGCCACGTTTCTCTGTAATACGACAATTACAGCCCACACTTTACCTCTGTAATTATAACCACACAGCACAATACTACTTAATGAAGTATTTCGAAACTCATGCCGATGAAGACTTAAGATATGTCAACACTTTTTGAAGGATGTCAGTGTGATCTGTCAGTTTTAGGCATTGAAAGCGATATCGTGAAGTAAATAGGCTCAAATTTTAGTTTGTAAGGTTGTATCAAGTTAAAGGCTAGAAAAATTCAATATAATGTTTATCCAAATGAAAACTTGGCATCGGCTGTAAGTATATCGGACCAGTGTAGACATTAAACATGTCTTTATTAACACAAAATTTCTCTTTCGTACCACACGCAAAATTGTGTTTCCTTTTTGATCTGCATGCATAAAAAGCTTGACCACATTTATCAATTTTGAACTACTTTCGTGAGAAATTTTCTAAAATTTAAGTGCTTGCAAGTGAGTTTGCCTCATGCGTAACACTGGAATAGTCAACATAAAATTAGACGATATTTTTGCGAATTTCTGTCTCACTTTTACCGATAGAAAGTGGAGTAGTTTGTAAACTACAGAACTAGAGTTTCCATTATTAAACTAAAAACACAGAATTGTTAAATTTTCATTCTTTCCAGCCAGCTTAATAAATAACAAATTGTTATTGCAGATAGTTTCGATACTCAATAAAAACTTTTAATGATATTAGGGATTGCCTTAAATGGAAATGTATTGTTTTATCTTTTAATATTTCACACTGAAATAAGATTCTGACATTTATTTCTATTAACCAGAAATATTGATGCAGTGCTTATTTTGAAAGAAAAATCAGCCTGTTTTCACGATCACTCGAATTACTTTTATTATTAAAGGTCATACCAATAGTAAAACCGAGCGAGGTGGCGCAGTGGTTAGACACTGGACTCGCATCCGGGAGGACGACGGTTCAATCCCGCGTCCGGCCATCCTGATTTAGGTTTTCCGTGATTTCCCTAAATCACTTCAGGCAAATGCCGGGATGGTTCCTCTGAAAGGGCACGGCCGTCTTCCTTCCCCATCCTTCCCTAATCCGATGAGACCAATGACCACGCTGTCTGGTCTCCTTCCCCAAAAACAACCAACCAACCAACCAATAGTAAAAATGAATTATCAGACAAAACGGCGGGAAATCCTCCAGACTAATAACCATGCGTTTGACGAACCAGATGAATTTAAATTCCTGGGGGTGGTAGTAAGAAAAGAAATGTTGAGCAAGGAAAAATAGGAGCGAGGATCAAAGCAGCATTCAGACCTTCATATTTACTGAACAAATTACTATTATCCAAATGTTTTTAAGGAGGAACAAAAATACGGATATATAGCAGTGTTACTACATGGGATGGAGATACGGAGAAAAATAAAGGTTTCTGAAAATGAAATCCTGAGGAAGATATTTTGACCAGTTTGTGAGGAAGGAGCGTGGCGAGGAAGGAATAACAGGAAACTGAGCGATAAATATAATGAACCAGATGATATCGCGGAAGCTAAGAAAAGGACACAGGTGGGCTGGCCACGTCAGCAGAAGAGACAAAGGATGAAGTTTGAGAGAAACCGAAAGACCGTTAGGCAGACCAACGATGTGATGGAGAGACCAGATGGCTGAAGGTCCTCAGACACTTGGAGCAAGGGACAGAATGCGGTGGAGAAGGATACTGGACGAGCTTTAAAAGCGACTGCGGTTTATGGGGCCGGGAAAGTAAGAGTAAGTAGCAAGAGTCCAAGGAAAAGCAGTTAATGTCTGAAGGAGAGGACGGAGGAAAATGATATGTCACTTGTGTGCAGAGATCCTCTCGAACCGGTGTTGGCCATAGGCAGTCCTGCAGTCAGAGCTCAGGCCTGTTAATGTACAAATCCTACGACGCGGGTGGTGACTGCGGCTATCGCAGTGCGACTCAAGCTCACCGCAGACGCATTAACGAGCGGTTCCCACGAAACAGCTGTGGCCTGCTGCTGGTGATAGTACACGAGGATCATCAATTTTTAGATTCTGCTGCTGTAAAAAATTCTGTATGTAAATGAAGCAAAGATACATCACCTCCTGGAGTTATTTTTTCGGTCGTTCTCACTTTCCTTTAAAAAACTGGAAACCTCTCTTTCGGATTTGCGCGTCTTCTTCACCATGTAGTAATTCTCATTCCACTTTGAGAAAACTAATTGGCACGTAATGTTGATTGTCTCATATCTTATAATTTCACATCACAGCTTGGTGATAGCGTCGCTGTTTTCGTGATATTGTTCACAGTTATTGTGATATTTGGATATTAATTGACCAATCGTATAAAATTTGAACGATTTGAGTAACAGATGTGGTCGCTGGTTACTTTACTTTTGGATTACTTTGGCTGATACAGTGCTGCATAAAAAATGCAGATAACATATCCAAATGGTTTTCAAAGCTGGAGTGAAAGCCGTATGTTATTGCACTATGGAAGAAATAGGAGTTGACATATTTTATTTGAGGGCGCTAGCGCGCAGCCTGTTCACTCCGCACAAAGTGGACTGTAGCCGAGTCGCGAGCAGTTTCTCAAAACGAGTAGCCGCGATTTATTGTTGTGCTTACTGCTGGAAGGAAATAACGAAAGAAAAGATGTTTCACACCAATAGTTACATAATGGAAAATTTGAAATATATCCGATCGTTACAACAGTGTTTGCCGAATGTTTTTTTTAAGACACAAATCGTCGTATATTAAAGGACGACCAAAAGTTGAAATCTTCAGGTTAAATATTATCCAGTATAACTGTGTCCTAGATGTGGCCATAAAAGATCTCTGGAAGAATTCATCAAATACATATTTGTATCCAATAAAACCGTAGGAAAAAACTACCCCTAGCATTAAGGTAAGGAAAGGCCAAATAGTTTGTAGGCTGTTGTTGTTGTGGTCTTCAGTCCAGAGACTGGTTTGGTGCAGCTCTCCATGCTACTCTATCCTGTGCGAGCTTCTTCAACTCCAAGTAACTAGAGCAACCTACATCCTTCTCAATCTGGTTAGTGTATTCATCTCTTGGTCTCCCTCTACGATTTTTACCCTCCACGCTGCTCTCCAATACTAAATTGGTGAGCCCTTGATGCCTCAGATCATGTCCTACCAAACGATCCCTTTCTGAAGTCATAAAGTGAAAAAGACACGTTGGGGAATCTTACTGAAAGTGTACAGCAATATCGAGCATGACAGATATTGTGGACTTCCGTTTGAAGTACAGAACTGTTACGGAAAAATGTCACCTGCAGAACATGCACGTCATCTCTTTTCAGTACCAAGTCTGGAGATGCCATACTGGCTTCCAGTTGAAGCCTGTATTTGGTGTATTTTGTATGAAAACTTACGTCCTACGAACATACGCCGTTTCAGTGCACCAGCAAACTGATCTCTCGAAAAGGTATATTGGTACGATTTATTATGATAAAATGACGGGAAACGCCATATTGGTGGTCAAATAATTTCCTAATGCAGACTACCGTTCATGAAAGCATGCGGGATCAAGGCAAATGTACACTAGAGATCCATCAAAACATTTTTCTTGATGCTTTTTGTTGTAATTACATGACAGTTAACAACGTATAAGTGATTAAAGCCTTCAGAAGATACAAACATACAAGACGAAGCCGCCATCACACTTAGTTTAAGAATTATGAAAGAAGGTCGTATACGTGGAAGAGGCCTGGAAACACTGGAAGGTTTCTGATAGATTATGTAATGGTGAGACAGAGATTTAGGAATCAGATTTTAAAATGTAAGACATTTCCATGGGCAGATGTGGACTCCGACTACCATATATTGGTTATGAACAGTAGATTAAAACTGAAGAAACTGCAAAAAGGTAGTAATTTAAGTAGATGGGACCTGGAGAAACTGAAAGATGATGATGACGATGTTTGGTTTGTAGGGTGCTCAACTGCTCGGTTATCAGCACCACTATAAACACCCAACCTTTGCTCAGTCCAATCTAGCCACTTTCATGAATGATGATGAAACGATGAGGACAACACAAACACCCAGTCATCTCAAGGCATGTGAAAATCCCTGACCCCGCCGGGAATCGAACCCGGGACCCCGTGCTCGGGAAGCGAGAACGCGACCGCAAGACCACGACACTGAAAGAACCATGAGTTATAGAGAGTTTCAGAGGCAGCGGTAGGGAACGATTGACAAGAATAGGAGAAAGAAATACAGTACAAGAAGAATGGCTAGCTTTGACAAATGAAATAGTGAAGACAGCAGAGGATAAGGTACGTAAAAAAGGCGAGGGCTAGTAGAAATACTTGGGTAACAGAAGAAATACTGAATTCAATTTATGAAAGGAGAAAATATAAATATGCAGTTAATAAATCAGGAGAAAAAGGATACAAACGCCTCAAAAATAACATCGACAGGAGGTGCAAAATGGCTAAGCAGGGATGGGTAGAGGACAAATTTAAGAATGTAGAGACATATATCAAGAGGTGTAAGATGGATACTGGCTGCAGGAAAATTAAAGGGACCTTTGGAGGAAAGAAAACCACTTATATGAATATCAGGAACTCAGATGGAGATCCAGTCCTAAGCAAAGAAGGGAAAGCAGAAATGTGAAAGGAATGTATAGATTGTCTATACAAGGGCGATGTTCTTGACGGCAATACTGTGAAGATGGATAAGGCTGTAGTTGAGGATTAAATGAAAGATATGATACTGCATGAAGAATTTGACAGAGCACTGAAAGACCTAAGTGAAACCAAAGTCCCGCGTGTTGACAAAATTCGATTAACACTACTAATAGCCTTGGGAGAGCCAGACATGACAAAACTCTATCATCTGGTGAGCAAGATGTATGAGACAGGCGAAATACCCTCAGACTTCAAGAAGAATGTAGTAATTCCAGTCCCAAGGAAAGCAGGTGTTGACAGGTTCTAACATTCTGTGTGGTGTCTGTTGTTCTATGTCGTGTCTCCCTACCACTTTCGCGCAACGACGCTCTGAGCATGTTTTTTAGGGAATTGATTAGTTTGAACCTGGGACCTGTTGCAGGTAAGGAGACGCCAGACCATACATGACATGTAGAGTTCAGAAGAGTTCAGTGAGACTAGCGATGATATAACCAAATACTTAATGATTTCAGCGTCAACTCCACTGCACTCCCTGTAAAAAATTCTTAATACTAATTAAATTTAGTGGAAGGGGTTCAAGGCTTTCCTATTTTTAGTTAGCTGGTAAAATAACGTCGAAAAAGCAGTTAAGTTTACCATTGGAAATTTTATTCTACTCACAAAACATTGTTTATAAATTGCACTACTGATAAAAGGAAATATTTTAATACAGGATGATAAAAACCAACTGCATTCAACAAAAATGTGAACGAATATTCCCTGAGTGGGTTTCCAAGTTCTACAATGGATCGAAGGATGACCTATGCCATATCACATCTATAATCTAGCTTTTAACATGGGCTGGGGGTGGTCCTGGTGGTTAGCTGGCGACGTGTGTGTCTGTCCCTTATCGTAGGGCCTTCTGGCTTAACACGGTTCTGCTCTCGGCTTCTCCCCTCAGAACTGCGTCTGTCTCACGGTGGGAAGGTATGACATGCATTTTGGCATTCTTGTGTTAGTCTGTGGTATTCCATTTGCTCACTCGTTACTCGTATTACTTTGGTTAATTTAATGTCACGATTTATTCGGAGCTATGTGACATACTACTGGATTTGCTTGTCATGTCAGGGTTTTAATGGAAGGTGTTGGATTTGCCTGACACCTTACATATCACCACCCTTAGAACTTAATTTTTGCACTGAAGTTTGGCAATGATTGAATCGTTGTCTAAGTCAGTCAAAAATTATTCCTTTATCTAAATTTTGTTGCCTTCTGTTCAGCCATTTTATTCTGGTTCTATGCTAGATTGTATTACTAATTTATATTTTTATATTCTTCCACATTATTCTCAAAAATATGTTTATATTGACAAGAGAAGAATATTTTTATGCTATTATTATTATTATTAATTTTTAATTATTTTCTTTCTTTATTTAAGTGTGAAGTTTGTCTTTTCAGGAGTTATCGAAAGTGAGGAGTCTTTCACATCGATTTTCTTAGAATTTTTTTTTTACATAAATGTAGTAATTAAGTAAAATCTATTCCTAACACATTTTCTAAATATCATGAACTAGTAAAAAGTTTTTGTTTCTAGACACTCATTTCAACATTGTTACACTAACAAATAAGAATTGTTTCCAAGAATTGCTTTGACAAAGAAATATACATACACAAGTATTGAGATATTATCCTAACAAATGGTACAAATGTTAAAAAAAAGGGGGAAACATCCAAGAAGATAATTTTTTATTCTTTGTTTTTATAAGGAGAAAATAAGTAAAATATAGTTATTCTTTTATTTTTATGAGGAGAAAATAAGTGGCATATAGTTTTAGTGTTTATTATGCCTTACTTTTGTTCTTTATATACTGTCCATTTCAGAACTAATGACTTAGTTTTATCGATAGTCTATTTTTTACTTAAGTCCATAGTCAATCACTTATTTTGTAGTTTATTAGCTGTCTGGTGTGCTTAACTTACTTAGTTTTTCACACATTTCTTTTGCACAATTCCTACATCACATAATTTTATTTCACACATTCACACAATCCTGTGAATGTTTATTAGGCTGGCGAATGTTTTTGCATGAGGGTGATGGACTTGAGCTACATGGATGTGGGCAAGTATTTGATGTACAGCTTCGTTCGTAGTTCCTTGTTGGCTTTGCAAGTGTGTGTTGCTGTTGAGTAGGTCCCATAATGGAATGAAGCTGTGAGTGCAGAATCTCGTGGTTTACTGTCTTTGTATGCGTGAAAGTCATCGTTATGTGTCGCTGAAAGCGGTCGTTTTTTGTTGTAGTACTTTGCAGACTACTAGTTTACAATAGGATAGGGATTTGGGAAGGTATGTCGTCTATTCTTCACCCATCTTCTTTCTTCATCTCAATCTTGCGAATCTTCAACTTCTGTTCTTCCTGCTTTTTCCCTGCTTCTTACTTGCTTCTTGGTTCTTCTCTGGCCAGGATATGGAAATATTTCTTGATAACTAGTCGCTTTGAAGTTCTCCTCTTAGTAACAGTTTGATAAATTGTTTGGGCGTGTCATTTTTACTTTGTGGAAGTTTTCTTCAGTTTCGTGAATTAGCGTGCTGTTTAATAGCAGTAGTGTGACTTTTACACATATTTTTTTGCCAGTGGTGGCTTGCCCAAGCGGTCTTCTCGTTGGGCCGTTTTTTGCTCGCTCCACTGAGTCGGGGCATTCCAAGACCCTCTTGGCCTCCCGCGTTCCGCCACTGTGTGGTCCCGTGTTCTGTCCCAGCACGGTTCTGCTACTCTGTCGTTCAGCAGATTTACTGCCCGCTTCGGCTACAAGGGCCCTCTGTTGGTGTCGCTGTCCTTTCCCTTCTCTCGACGCTTCTGCCTTGTAGGAATCGTGTCGTGCTAATTACGTCCTTTTCTTTCGTGATACTTCTCGCGTTGCAACTTGTGGGTCGTTGCGTCTGGTCTTTGCTGGAGTTTTTAAAATGGTTCTTACAAAAAGTTTTACTTATAATCATCTAACATATGTCTAGCTTTACAAATTTTGGCGCCCTTTCCATGTTACAATTCTAAGATATTTTGAGTCTTAACTTCTACAAGAATCCTCAAATTCGTTTTTTATTTTTGTTTAGTGTCATGGTGTATAGCATTTTAGTATTTCATGCTGTTAGACTATCTACGCTTTATCTCTTCACCTTAATCTATGCTACTATTGGTGTTATTTTTGTTTTTGTTTTTATTGAAACTACTTTCTTTTTCCCACCTTCCTCTCTCTTCATTCTTCTTTCTCCTGACGATCTTATCTGCAACATAATCTTGAATTATTGTGCTGATTATTTACCAGTAATAAAATTAATCTTCAAACTTTTTGATATGGCTCACATGGTGAAGCCCTAAGGTTTTGCCTGTTTTTGGGTTCATTAGTTCCACAGCATTATCATGAGCATTTTGGCTAATTATGACAGGTCCTTTGTATGTGGCGTAAAACTTATGTATTTTGTGTTTCTGTTTGCTGGAGAGATGGTGTGTTTTTACAAATACTTTCTGGCCTACTGAGAATGTTCTTTCAATTTCTGTTCTATCTCCTCTTTCTTTTCTTTTAATGGCTGCCTTTCTGATGTTGGAGAGTGCTGTAGCTATGACTTGTTTGCGCTGTGTACATGGTACAATTGGAAATCTAACATTTTCTCTGGTTATGTTTGGGGGTTCAATATTTTTAAGTACAGCAACTGGAGGTAGTAGTGTAGTGCTATGTGGCATTTCATTTATTACTTCTTGGAACTCTTTAAGGTATATATCCTAAGTGTTGTGTCTTTTACCTGCTTATAATCAGCATGAAGTGCCTATGTCCTTCATAGATAGTTCTGCTGGATTTACACTAGGTTTTTACTTAGATATGTAGATGGGTTTTATTTTGTGTTGTTTTAACGTGTTCTGCCATTGCACTGATTTGTATTGTGGGCCGTTATCCGAAATTATTCGTTCCACTCGACCTACTTATCTGAGAAAATCTTGTCTAAATGCTTTACTTATAGTAAGACCTGTTGCCAGTTTTAATGGTGTCAAGGTAACATATTTAGAAGTAAGTTCCAAAACGACAAATATGAAAATATATCCATTTTTTGTGCGTGGGAGGGGCCCCAACAAATCTGTTGCAGCTATTTGTTTTAATTTTTTAGGGATTATTGGAAATATAGGTGGTTTGGTTTGGAAAGTGATGTGTTTAGCCCTCATACATTTTTTGCATTTGACTAGTACTGTTCTAATTCGCCTTTCCATATTAGGAAAATGGCTTGTTTGTTTTATTTTTAAAAAGCATTTCTTTGGTCCAAAGTGGCCATTACTTAAATGTGTATACCATATGTACTTATTAATTAGTTCATCTGGGATATAAATTAACCATTCATTCGTGGCAACATTTCGTCTAAAAAATAAAATATTGTTTTTTATGAGATAGTGCTGTCGAATGTCTGGAAAATCCTTACTTCTCCACTTGTGTTTGATTCCTAGTATTTCAGGATCCTTGTCCTGTTCTTTGCCTATGTTTTTCAATGCTGTCGTAATGTAGTTTTCGAAAGGTACTTGTTTCATATAGTACATTGTAAAATGGTCTTCTGCTGCTTCCAAACCTATGTTATTGGGTGCACCCTGTGTACATCGTGATAAAGCATCTGCTAATACATTCGCTGGTCCTGGTATGTGAGTAATAGTGAAGTCAAATTCTTGTAGTATTAACATCCATCTGGCTAACCTCCCATGAGTTAGTTTGGCGGATAACAGAAATTCTAATGCTTTGTGGTCAGTGTATACGTTTGTTTTTCTTCCGAATAGGAAGTATCGAAAAAGTTGGAAGCCCCATACAATGGCCAATGCTTCCAGCTCCATGACTGAAAAGTTTTTCTCGCTTTTTGTGAGTACAAAACTGGCAAATGCAATTGTCCTATATGATCTTAGCCCTGCCTGTTCGTATTCTTGCAATAAAACAGCTCCTAAACCTGTTTTCGCTATCGGTGGCCATACAAAAATTTTGTGTTAGATCAGGATGTGCTAAAATCGGTGCTGTTGTTAGTGTGTTTTTCACTTTTAAAAATTCTTCATTTGCTTGTTGATCCCATACTCATGGCATGTTTTTCCAGTCAATGCACATAGGCGATGTGTTGCGAGAGAGTCGATCCCAATAAATTTTTTATAGAATCCGGTGAGACCTAGAAATCCTCTGAGAATTTTCTTATTATATGGAGTACAGAATTCTTTGATTGCCGTTAGTTTTTCTGGGTCGAGCATTACCACTTTCTCTGAAATTATGTGTCCTAGAAATTTGACCTCTCGCCTTCCAAATTTGGATTTTGTTATATTTACTGTGACCCCATGCTCTTTCATGATCTGTAAAAACTGATTTAATGTGTCGTTGTGATGTTCCCAAGAGGGTTCTGCTATAATCACATCATCAACATAACAAGTAATTTTTTGTAAAATTTCAGGACTAAGTATAGTATTAAATCCCCTAATAAACGCTGCTGATGATATGTTTAAACCAAATGGCAATCGTTTAAACTGGTAACATCTACCGAATACGATAAATTCTGTAAATTTTCTACATTCTGGGGCCAATTCTATTGGCCAGAAACTACTCCGTAAATCAGTTGATGAAAATATCTTAGCACCATTGAAGTTTTGTATCAATTCCTCTAATTTTTCTGGGCGATCTGTCTCAGTGATTATGATTGTGTTGATCTGTCTGGAATCAAGCACTAACCTGATGCTCCCATCTCGTTTTTGTACAATATGGAGTGGGCTGTTATATGTGGAGGTAGCTGGTTCAATAATATCATCATCTAACATTTTAGATATCTCCTGGAATACTTTATTCCTGTAGCTTAATGGGATTGTTGTTTTACTTCAAACTTGTACTGAAAGTGTTTACTACTGCCAGTCTTAGGTAAAAATACCTCTGTTTTATCTCGTAAAATACCCTCTAATTATCTTTTACTGTGTTCCGAAATACCTTGAACTTCTTGCAATTTTTCGTCGATTTCTTTATGGACTTCTAACATGAGTTGAGGCGATTTCCCCTTTTGTGCATACCATTATAATTCTTCATCCTCTTTATTTCGCGTCATTCTTAATTGTTTATTTATAACTGGTATTTCTTCTAATTTTAGCTTTTGCTCAAAGAGAAGTGTGACATTCCCGAATGTTACGCTACCTTTCCCCATATCTATTATCGCTCGTCTCTCATTTAAAAAATCTGCGCCTATAATCAAATCTACAGTTAGTTTAGGTATAATCACGAAGTTGGCTTCGATCTTTTGACCTTGACACGAAAGAGTTAACCTTGTTTGTCTCGTAACTTCCGCAGCATTGTTTCTAATAGGACCTCTTACTTTCATCTTACGTCTTTTCAGAACTGGCAATTCCTCATTGGCATTAGACTGCATGAATAAATTTTCTGAGATCGCAGTCAGTTCATTTCCGGTATCAATTACAATATTGACTGGGATATGCTTTACCATGGCCTTCACAATTGGTTGAATTTGAAAGGGTTGGTTCTGTTCTTCTTCTTCTTGCATCAACGAATCCTCCACTGAACCATACATGAGTCTTTTCAGGTATTTCCCTTGTGAATTCGAACTTTCTGTAGGATAAGCTTCGACTGCTACTTCTCTCTCTTTCATTTCCTCTTCTCTATTTCTTCCTTCATTTACACTTTCTTCAACATCCTCTACTTTTCCCTCATCCTCGTCTATCTTCTCCTTCTTCGTCGATACTTCCACATAATCGCATCTAAATGCTCTAATTATCGCTTCATAACTTCCTTCATTATATACGTTGGGTTGTGTGCCCACTAGTAACTTATTTTCAACTTCTGTCGACTGCGCATTATCCTCATTGAATTCGCTTTCCCTGGTTTCCATCTCAAATAGCTCTGCAATACTCATTACTTCATCCTTTCCTCCTACATTCCTTGTGCATTCATCTTCCTCATCAGTATTCTCCCAATTAATTTCGTCCCTACACGATATTGTTATTTTCCTGTCATCGTTTTCATCTAGTCCCTGCGGATTTGTTTCTTCCTTCTTCTCTTCTCGTGATAAGGTATTTACTTCTCTGTTCAAGGTGCTGCAATTGTCCTGGGTCGGTGCGTCACTCCCTTTGGCATGGGCGCTTAGCTGTCAATTCGAACGTTTATCGGGGTTTGGTAGTCTTACCTCCACCTCTTCTATCTGTATTCTCTTTTCTTGTTCAGCTTGTTGATATTGGTTTCTTTGTTGATAATTTGTCGGTCTATTGGCGCTCCAATACCCGTTCCGGTTGTCGTTATTCCCTGTGTAATAGTTGTTGCCGTTCCTGTGTGAATTATAGTTATTGTCATATTCTCTTCTAAATCCATAACCGGTTCTTTGTTGAAATCTATTGTCGTTTCTTGGTGCGAAGTTATCACGTGGTTCGTAATTATTGTTTCTTCGCAATGTGTCTTTTGGATTCCACTGCTTTTTGCTTTCGTTTTCACGTGCGCTTCGTCTTTTTCTTGCGTCATCTTCCGAAAATATGAACTCTAGCTCCCTTAGAATACCTTTAAATGCTTCGACGTCATTGCCTCCGCGCCCTACTAATGATTGCTGGTATTTCAATGGTAACTTCATCGCGCATAATTTAATCAACTCTCCGTCACTGTATGGTACATCTAAGCATTGATTTTTCTTTGCCATTAATTCGAGAAATTTCACGGGACTCTTCTCTCCTGAATTTTCAAAATATGGGTTCTGTAATAATTCGTACTTCACTCTGCTCTGTGCTTCGCTGGACCAATATCGTGAGAGAAACTTCTCTCTGAAATCTTCGTACGATCGGCATGTCGCTGCAACATTTTGCATGGTTTCTGCGACTGTTCCTGACATGCACATATAAAGTCGAATTTGTGTGCTAGCGTCTAGTGTTCTGGTAATCCTACTCGGAATTGATCAATAAAAGTTCGTGGATGTAATGAGTTTCCTTCTCGAAAGTGTTGAAATTTTCTGACTGTGAGGAAATGATCGTTGTCGTACTTCGTCATAGTTCCATATGAAATTCGCGATTCTTCGCCACTTTTGTTTCTGATCATTTCTCCCGTCGTTCTTTCCGGTTGTGGTAGATCCATTGGATATTGTCCACTGTAACTTTCGCCTACCCTTGCGTAGTATCGTTGGAGTGGTACGCAATAATTTTCTTTCATCGGTTGTGAACGTGTAGCTGAATGCATTGCACTGTACTCTTCGCGACCTGGCTTTCCATTGTCACCTATTGGTTGGGTATCTTGTCTGGCTAACCTTGCCGCTTCATTGCACGATCCAGACTGTCTTGAAATATACATTTGTGGTTCTGCATGTGTTTGTGGTGCCGTTTGTTCATCAAGAATTTCGAAACGTGTTTGTTGCTGTGCAGGCTGTCTGATTTCACGTATGTTCCTTTCCGCCTGTGATTGGAATCGCAAATGCGTAAATATCTTCGTTAATTGCTTGTTTTTCCGGTGCTGTTACAGATACGGATGTGGATGCAGACTCAGTGCTTGTTCGATCCTGTTCACTACGCTCTTCAATAGTTTGCAACAACTCTGTTCGCAATTTCTGAAATTGTTGCTTCGTTTGCGCTTCTATTTTCGCTATGCGGTTATCATATCTTTTCAGCGCTGCTTTTGTGATACGTTTGTGTAGCACACTGTTTTCAACAATTTCACGCGCTGTACCTGCTGCTTGTCTAGTAATTACGTTTATCTGTTTATCTAGTTTCTTGACTTCTCCCTGGGTGTTGTTACGTAATGTTTTGATCTCGTCCTGAGTATCATTACGCCATGTTTGTACGTCAGCTTGTACCTTGTCAAGTCTGTTCTCAATTGATTGTGACCTGTTATTAAGTTTCCTATCACTTCTCGAGATTCTTTTGCCTCGTCTTCAATATGACTTACGTGTAACTGAATTTTTTTGTTTTGTTATTTAATCTCACGCATTTGTCTCGTGGTTTCTGCATTTTGTTTCGTCATTTCTGCATTCTGAATTTTAATTTGGTTCGCAATTTCTTTATTTTGTCTTGTCATGGTTTCCGTCATTAATTGTAATAATTATGCCAGATTGGTGGGTCCTATTGCGTTTTCTTCCGACGTCCTACGCTCTGTGTTTTCGCCCAAGTGTTGGTTTGCAACCGATTGCATTGAGCTGTGCGGTGACATGTTTCTGCTCGAATTCCTTGTACTCTGTGGTGAGGGATCTCTGATTACTTGTACTATGGGTTCTACGTATTCAAGACTCAAGTTAGAATCCTCATCGCCTGTCTCTCTGCTTTCCTGCTCCTCTGTCGTATGCTGACCTAGGTTTTCTGTGCCTTGACGTACATTATCCTCGTTATGGTGCGTTATCTGTACTATTTCTCGCGATACTGCATCGTCTGTTGTACTGTCCTCTATTCTCTGTCCATCTTCATGCTGGGTCTCTACCTCAATTCGGTCAAGGTCTCGATCTGCCATTGCTGATCTTTAGAATCCCTTATTTTCTGTTTTAAAAGCAATTCACGCGCCCTACTTCGCGTCAGCATGCGCCCTTACGACCTCACGCGTTTCGTAAACTTTTTGCACATACGACTTGACAATCCATTCACTTACTTGTTGGGTCAGAACCAACTTGTTAATGATGTATCCGCCACCTGTGCGCTTGCATTGGAGAGAAAACTTAATTCTAACAATATTAAAATTCATAACGTAATTATGCTATTGTCTCTGCTAGAATGTCTCACGTTCTATTGAATACTTTCTTACTATCTATCGCAACAGCTACTGTTTTCGACTATTTATAACTTTAGGAAAAAATGTTGTTTCAAAAATTTTTCAACAAGATATTTTTCTGACCTAGTTAGGCATGTGGTCGACCTTCAATCATGGTATTTTACCATCCTGGCAGGGTCGCCATTCTCTAACATTCTGTGTGGTGTCTGTTGTTCTATGTCGTGTCTCCCTACCACTTTCGCGCAACGACGCTCTGAGGATGTTTTTTAGGGAATTGATTAGTTTGAACCTTGGACCTGTTGCAGGTAAGGAGACGCCAGACCATACATGACATGTAGAGTTCAGAAGAGTTCAGTGAGACTAGCGATGATATAACCAAATACTTAATGATTTCAGCGTCAACTCCACTGCACTCCCTGTAAAAAAATCTTAATACTAATTAAATTTAGTGGAAGGGGTTCAAGGCTTTCCTATTTTTAGTTAGCTGGTAAAATAACGTCGAAAAAGCAGTTAAGTTTACCATTGGAAATTTTATTCTACTCACAAAACATTGTTTATAAATTGCACTACTGATAAAAGGAAATATTTTAATACAGGATGATAAAAACCAACTGCATTCAACAAAAATGTGAACGAATATTCCCTGAGTGGGTTTCCAAGTTCTACAATGGATCGAAGGATGACCTATGCCATATCACATCTATAATCTAGCTTTTAACATGGGCTGGGGGTGGTCCTGGTGGTTAGCTGGCGACGTGTGTGTCCGTCCCTTATCGTAGGGCATTCTAGCTTAACACGGTTCTGCTCTCGGCTTCTGTTCTCGTTTCTCCCCTCGGAACTGCGTCTGTCTCACGGTGGGAAGGTATGACATGCTTTTAGGCATTCTTGTGTTAGTCTGTGGTATTCCATTTGCTCACTCGTTACTCGTATTACTTTGGTTAATTTAATGTCACAATTTATTCGGAGCTATGTGACATACTACTGGATTTGCTTATCATGCCAGGGTTTTAATGAAAGGTGTTGGATTTGCCTGACACCTTACAAGGTGTTAAAATTACCGAACTACCAATTTAATAAATCACGCTGCAGAATACTAATACGAACTCTTTACAGATGAACGGGAAAACAGGTAGAAGCCGACCCCGGAAAAGATCACTTTTGATTCCGAAGAAATGTTGGACTCGCGAGGCAGTACTGTCCCTACGACTTATCTTAGAAGACATGTTAAGGAAAGCCAAGCCTACGTTTCTAGCATTTGTATACTTGGAGAGAGCTTTTGACAATGTTGACTGGAATACTTTCTTTAAAATTCTGAAGGGAGCAGGAGTAAAATGCAGGGAGTGAAATGCTATTTACAATTTGTACAGAAAGCAGATGCAGTTATAAGAGTCGAGGCGCAAGGAAGGGAACCAGTGGTTGAGAATGGAGTGAGACAGGGTTGTAGCTTATCCCGGATGTTTTCCAATCTGTATATTGAGTAAGCAGTAGAGGAAACAAAAGAAAAATTTGGAGTAGCAATTAAAATCCAAGGAGAAGAAATAAAAACTTCGAGGTTTGCCGATGATATTGTAATTCCGTCAGATACAGCAAAGGACTTGGAAGAGTAGTTGAACGGAATAGGCAGTGTTGTGAAAGGAGGATATAAGATGAACATCAACAAGAGTAATACGAGGCTAATGGAATGTAGTCGATTTAAATCAAATGATGCTGAGGGAATTAGATTAGGAAATGAGACACTTAAAGTAGTAGATGAGTTTTGCTATTTGGGAAGCAAAATAACTAATGTTGGTCGAAGCAGAAAGGATATAAAATGTAGACTGGTTATGGCAAGGAAAGCGTTTCTGAAGAAGAGAAATTTGTTAACGTCGAGTATAGATATAAGTGTCAGGAAGTCCTTTCTGAAAGCATTTGTATCGAGTGTAGCCATGTATGAAAGTGAAACATGGACGATAAATAGTTTAGACAAGAAGATAATAGAAGGTTTCGAAATGTGGTGCTACAGAAGAATGCTGAAGATTAGATGGGTAGATCACGTGACTAATAAGGAGGTGCTGAATAGAACTGGGGAGAAGAGGAATTTGTGGCACAACTTGACTAGAAGAAGGGATCGGTTGGTAAGACACATTCTGAGGCATCAAGGGATAACCAGTTTACTACTGGAGGAAAGCGTGGAGGGTAAGAATCGTAGAGGGTGACCAAGAGATGAGTACACTAAGCAGATTCAGAAGGATTTAAGTCACAGTAGTTATACGGAGAGGAAGAAGCTTACACAGGATAGAGTAACATGAAGAGCTGCATCAAACCAGTCTCTGGACCGAAGACAACACATACTATAGACAGAATAGAGAACAGAAGAGATGTGCGTTTCACTAGAGCTGACGTAAGAATTTTACGTCAGCCCATTCCTCCAGACATAGCAGACGAGATGTAAGTGACCTTTCGACTACTCTTTTGATTATTGTGTGAGGCGTTCTACACATTTTCAGCGAGTAATTTTTGTAAATATAGAACAAATGAAAATACTCCATCTATTGATAGCTTCTTATTGTAAAAGAGGAAAGAAACTAAGAACGTATAAGCGTGCTTATTGAGGCATACGGCAAGGAAACGTGTCTACACGACAATGTACCATAATAAAGTAAGTCTACCGATTTTGAATTCGGAGTTTAAATGTTAACGTAAATTTGCATTTAATTTTACCTTCGATGTGTGTACGTATCACCGTAATTGGTGAGAGTAACGCACGTGTTCGATTTGATTTTGTCTTTCGTACTGTTTCAGCACGCCAGGAAGGACGGTGTTGCGAAAACAGCCACTAGAGTCAGGGCAGTAGTGGCGGCTGCGACCAGTGAGGGCTGCAAAACCATTTTTGCGTCTTTGCGGTGGTGCTATTGTGTCGAGCTGAAAGAAAGAGGCTGAGAGGGGTGGCAAAGGCACGATAAAAGTGCGTAAACCGAGTGTATGATGGTTTCCTCATCAGTGTGTCATTTAGGCGAATACTGTCACACAGACGACAGCAGTTTGTCAAAACAAGATACATCCATTCCGACGAAGTTCCTGATTCCTACACTGCTTCATTAATGGGGGGCAAAATGTCCCTGCCTTCAGCCCTCCTTCCCAGCCAGGTTCAAATGGTTCAAATGGCTCTGAGCACTATGGAACTTAACTGCTGAGGTCATCAGTCCCCTAGAACTTAGAACTACTTAAACCTAACTAACCTAAGGACATCACACACATCCATGCCCGAGACAGGATTCGAACATGCGACCGTAAGGGCCACGCGGTTCCAGACTGAAGCGCCTAGAACCGCTCGGCCACTCCGGCCGGCTCCCAGCCAGGATCGAACAAAGTTCCTACTCCTGGCTTTGCGTCGTCCTTCGGCCCTTCTCCTGACGATTAAGGCGGCCAGTTTTACGGAAAGTGCTGCGTACATAATTGCGTCCTCCGTGGCCAATTTGCTCTGAAACATAAACCTATTCATTTGATTGTACCAGCAGGACATAAAAGGGACACTTTAGTCCATAATTCTATGTAGTCCTAATATAATCTCATTCTAACTGCACAAGTAAAAAATACCTGCTTAACAAATTCGAACCTAGACCTCTCAGAAGTTACAGTGCGAGTAAAAAGCAGCTTTACAAAAATACCAAGTTTCATACTCAACAACGTAAACAGCTTCCAGTTCCGAATATATACTTTTGGGGCGCTGGGTAGACGTACACGTTAGGTGCAGGAGGCTCGGAAATTATCGTTACGAACTTCTAGGACTGGTACAGGACACTGAGCACATAACATAATGAATAGGAACAGACTCCCGGAAATGTACCTTTTCCGTGCTGCAGCCGTTTGAAAACATGTTTAGTATGTAGTTTCTGAACAGGTTAGTCATGCTAGGGGGTGCTTTCGTCGGACTGACTGATGTCTTTCGACGTCTGTGCTACCTTTCTGACCTGCCTCATTCACGTGCCTGTGAGTGTTAGAGCAACATGGTCGAGCGCACGTTTGCAGACTGCACGGTCATGATCCTTCTGGATAACGAAGCTGGCGGAAATGGAAGAGCTGCTCGTCGTCTTTATTGACATCGCTACGCACAACGTCCGGCTCCATCGCTTCGAGAAAGGGGTACCTTCACGGTAAACAGGCGTGACTGTGGTGTTCCAAAGAGATGCCACACACCCCAATTGCAAGAGGCCGTATTATACCATGTTGAAGAGAACGCGTCAACGAGTACACGAGCAACTGCGCCCGCAATGGATGCTGCTCCCAGCATCGTCTGGTATGTTGTAAAAGAACTATAACTGCACCCTGCCCATCTCCGACACTCCATACCACCTATAACACTCACAAAGATGCGAATGAGGCTCGAACCAGGTGAGAGAAGTAGGATAGACGTCAAATGGCCTCGGTCAATCCGACGTAATCGCCTCCCGTAATGACTACACTGTTGAAAACCTACGTAGCACATGTTTTCGATCGGATGTAGCGCGTAGGTTTTCGGACATGGACTCCTATTCAAGATATTCTCTACTCACTCTTCTCTATTAAGTCCTAGAATTTTTAACAGGAACTTCCGGACACCCTGTATAACATGTAATAGTTCTAACGAAAATGTTTACAGTTCCAGACTTGTACGCTTGGGGCTGTGGTGCAGACTTGTAGCGGTCTAAGGCGTTGCAGTCATGGACTGTGTGGCTGGTCCAAAAATGGCTCTGAGAACAATGGGACTTAACATCTGAGGTCATCAGTCCCCTAGAACGTAGAACTACTTAAGCCTAACTAACCTAAGGACATCACACACATCCATGCCCGAGGCAGGATTCGAACCTACGACCGTAGCGGTCGCGCGGTTCCGGACTGAAGCGCCTAGAGCCGCTCGGCCACGCCGGCCGGCATGGCTGGTCCCGGCGGAGGTTCGAGTCCTCCCTCGGGCATGGGTGTGCGTGTGTTTGTCCTTAGGATAATTTAGGTTAAGTAGTGTGTAAGCTTAGGGACTGATGACCTTAGCAGTTAAGTCCCATAAGATTTCACACACATCATCTGCAGACTTGTATACGATACGTCCGCAGCGACCAACCGCATGACAAGAATCGTACCTTTAACGGGTTGACGTGGTTCGCAGTATTTTAATACCTGCGGTTGCGGGAACGGACGCGTTTCTCTGATCGGCGTAGACCGCTCTTGCTGTGGTGAGAGCGGGGAGCCGCCTAGCGGGCAGCGAGCCAGCTGGGAAGGCATTCAGCCCGGCGCGGCTCAGGTGGACGGGCCGGGCCCGCTTTGATCGCACAATCAGTGAGCGGCGACTTCAAAGCGGCCGGCACTCAGACGCCCCTCGCCCAAAACATTACGCGCCGAGCAGCCGCGGCGCAGTCCAGCACGGCAGCTAGCTGATACCGCCGCGCCGCCTCCGCCGTCTCTTTTTAAACTAATCTGGCCGCCGCCCGCGCCTTTTTCTTCCCCCTGGACAAAAATGTGGTGTGGTGCCCGCTGCCTGGAGCCTGCCGGCGTGCAGCTCCGTCGCTGCTGCTGCGCGGGACTTTATTTTTTCTCTTTTGCTCCCGGGAGATTTGACTTTTGCTCGAGTGCCACTGCAGCCAGCCACACTTGAGACCGAGCTTCCATTCTCCGCAAAGAAGGAAAAAGAGAGAGGAAAAAAATGTGGCACAGGGGGGAGGGGGGGGGGGGGCGAGAGAGGAGGAGGAGGAAGAGGAGAAAGAATTCGTGGCCCACCACTAATGAACCTAACCTTTCTTGCGCGCAAATATTTCAAATGTCATCTCTTTTAATGGCACAATATTTATTCCGCTCGCGGTTTCTCCTCCTCATTTCAGTTGTATCTTAAGCTCTACTACCGGCGCGGAATCGGTAACTAATTTGTGGTAATAAGCATGCACCACACTTCACTAATTCTGAGGACTGTTGCCGTAAATTTATAGCCCCGTTACTCCACTGCCTGGGAGAGCAATTTTTCGGCTAAGCCCATTCAGAGGAACAACTCGCCCATTCGACGCGGTATTACAACAAAACTGTTGCGACGCCCCATATTTCAAGACTTTTCCTTTTCTGTATATATGGAGGGAAGCTTATAAACATCGTTTAGCAGCCATTTGCCTTTGCTTTCAGTAGTACGTCCTCCTGGGACTGAAATAATGCTGATGTTTGTTTCTACGGTGTTTATCGCATCCGGCATTTTTAATGCTGATCGCTACCCAGAACCGGGTCCGAGAGGTTGGTTTAATTCCGGAGGTACGCATAAAATATCATCCGAAATTGTGCTAAACGCATTCTCTGAAAATTATTTCGAGCAGTTAGTTCATGAGCCCACGCGAATAGTAAAAGGTTGTGAAAACACACTTGACCTCTTAGCAACAAATAATCCTGAGTTAATAACCAGCATCAAAACCGATATAGGAATTAGTGAACACAGGGTTGTCGTAGCGAGATTGAATATTGTAATCCCAAAATCCTAGAAAAATAAGCGAAAAATATGCTGCTGCTGTGATCTTCAGTCCTGAGACTGGTTTGATGCAGCTCTCCATGCTACTCTATCCTGTGCAAGCTTCATCTCCCAGTACCTACTGCAACCTACATCCTTCTGAATCTGCTACCTATTCAAAAAAGCAGATATAATTCACTTGACGCCTTCCTGAGAGACAATATCCACTCATTCCAAATTATGAATATAAGTGTAGACCAGATGTGGCTTAAATTCAAAGAAATAGTATCGGCAGCAATTGAGAGGTTTATACTAAATAAACTAACAAACGACGGAGCTGATCCTCCTTGGTACACAAAACGGGTTAGAACACTGTTGCAAAAACAACAAAACAAACATGCCAAATTTAAACAGACGCAAAATCCTCAAGACTGGCGATCCTTTACAGAAGCTCGAAACTTAGGGCGGAGATCAATGCGAGACGCCTATAACAGTTTCCACAACGAAACCTTGTCTCGAAACCTGGGAGAAAATCCAAAGAGATTCTGGTCGTATGTGAAGTTTGTTAGCGGCAGGAAACAATCAATGCCTTCTCTGCGCGATAAAAATGGAGATATTATCGAAGACAGTGCTGCCAAAGCAGATTTACTAAACACAGCCTTCCGAAATGCCTTCACAAAAGAAGACGAAGTAAATAACCAGAATTCGAATCGAGAACAGCTGCCAACATGAGTAACGTAGAAGTAAATATCCTCGGAGTAGTGATGCAATTCAAATCGCTTAATAAAAGCGAGTCTTCTGGTCCAGACTGTATACCAATTAGGTTCCTTTCGGAGTATGCTGATGCATTGGCTCCATACTTCTCATATACAACTGTTCGCTTGACGTAAGATCCCTACCCAAAGACTGGAATGTTGCACAGGTCACACCAATATTCAAGAAAGGTAGTAGGAGTAATCCACTAAATTACAGGCCCATATCGTTAACGTCGATATGCAGCAGGATTTTAGAACATATATTGTGTTCGAACATTATGAATTACCTCGAAGGAAACGGTCTATTGACACACAGTCAACATGGGTTTAGAAAACATCGTTCCTGTGAAACACAACTAGCTCTTTCTTCACATGAAGTGCTGAGTGCTATTGACAAGGGATTTCAGATCGATTCCGTATTTCTGGATTTCCGGAAGGCTTTTGACACTGTACCATACAAGCGGCTCGTAGTAAAATTGCGTGCTTATGGAATATCTTCTCAGTTATGTAACAGGATTTGTGATTTCCTGTCAGAGAGCAACTGACGGAAAATCATCGAGTAAAACAGAAGTGATTTCAGGCGTTCCCCAAGGTAGTGTTATAGGCCCTTTGCTGTTCCTTATCTATATAAACGATTTGGGAGACAATCTGAGCAGCCGTCTTCTGTTGTTTGCAGATGACGCTGTCGTTTATCGACTAATAAAGTCATCAGAAGATCAAAACAATATAGGAAATATATCTGAATGGTGCGAAAAGTAGCAGTTGACCCTATATAACGAAAAGTGTGAGGTCATCCACATGAGTGCTAAAAGGAACGGTTACACATTAATCAGTCTAATCTAAAAGCCATAAATTCAACTAAACACCTAGGTATTACAATTAAGGAACAACTTAAATTGGAAAGAATATAGTTCGCAGATCGTGGTCGTGCGGTAGCGTTCTCACTTCCCACGCCCGGGTTCCCGGGTTCGATTCCCGCTGGGGTTAGGGATTTTCTCTGCCTCGTGATGACTGGGTGTTGTGTGCTGTCGTTAGGTCAGTTAGGTTTAAGTAGTTCTAAGTTCTAGGGGACTGATGACCATAGATGATAAGTCCCATAGTGCTCAGAGCCATTTGAACCATTTTTTTTTTTTTTGGAAAGAATACATGGAAAATATTGTGGGGAAGGCTAACCCAAGGCTGAGTTTTATTGGCAGGACACTTAGAAAATGTAATAGACCTACTAAGGAGACTGCCTACACTACGCTTGTCCGCCCACTTTTAGAATACTGTAGCGCGGTGTGGGATCCTTCCCAGGTAGGACTGACTAAAAAGTTCAGAAATGGCAGCACGTTTTGTATTATCCCGAAATGTGGGAGGGAGCGGCACAGAAATGATACAGGATTTGGGCTGGAAATCATTAAAAGAAAGGTGTTTTTCGTTGCGACGGAATCTTTTCACGAAATATTTTGTTGACACCGACCTACGTAGGGCGGAACGATCACCACGATAAAATAAGGGAAATCAGAGCTCGAACGGAAAGATATAGGTGTTCATTCTTTCCGCGCGCTGTACGAGATTGGGATAATAGAAAATTGTGAAGGTGGTTCGATGACCCCTCTGCCGGGCACTTAAATGTGATTTGCAGAGTATCCATGTAGATGTAGATGTAAATGCTATGCGCCTTAAGGTAATAGTTGTAAAAGTAACTAGATTTACCTACAAGTGGGTGTATTGACTGAAATGCACCAAAAAAACTCTCTCCGCCGAACAGGCTTCAGGCCAACGGTTCTAATCGAGCACCGCGCCATCCTCGGCTGGCAGGCTTCAGTGGATGTGGATACATGGGGGCATGTGGTCAGCACGCCGCTCTCCCGGCGTTGTCTGTTTTCGTCACCGAAGCCGCCACTCCTCAGTCACGTCGCTCCTCAATTGGCCTCACAGGGACTGAATTCATTCCGTTTGCCAACATCGTTCGGCAGACGCAGATGGTCACCGATCCGAAAGCTAGCCAGACAGAGCTTAACTTCGGCGTTACCAAGGGACAGGTTTACCACTGCGGCAAGGTGGCTGGCGCAGTGCACCACCGGAGGTTGAATTAATTTGAGGATAAATAAAAAGGCGTATCGCCGGTCGCAACAAATGTATCAAATGTCCTTCTTGAAGAACCTCTGACTGCTGAAAAAATCCGTCTCAGTAGGTGGAAATAAAACAATCTACAGCACAAATTTTACATTCTTTCTACTGGTTTGGAGCTGTTGTGCACTTTGTTCTGTGTTGTTCTAATCTTTTCATACCTCTGGAACTACTACAACATTCTCTATGACTTCTTTTAGCGTCTTTTGACTGCCTCTACTGTTCGCCCTCTGTACTACTCTTTCCAGCACCAAGTTAACGTATTCTCGATGCTGTAGCATCTCTCCCACGAATCTGCCCATCTTCTCAGAACTTTTCGGTGATAAGCGTTTCACTTCCATATAATAACGTGTTCTTGACTTCTTCTTCATCCCACAAGATACCATCACACATCTTTTACTGCAGAAACCTTCCTACATCTTTGCCACTTTACCTCTGACATCTTTGTTGTTTCAGCGACCCTGTGTACTCAAATCCTAAATAGAAGAATATTTTACAACTTTTACCACTGTCTAGTTACCATTTTTAATGCAGAGCCTGGACATAATAATATTGTGGCATGTGATATAGTGCGCAAAGAGAGGTTAATCAAAACATTAAAAAAACATTTATTTTGTTTCCATATTATTTCTTGGAATGTAGTTGGTGGCGACGGACTGACATATCCAACGCTCGTCTTTGCTGTTTCAATGGATCGGAACACATATCTAAACAGACAATAAGTTTACTGTCAGGTGCTGCGGTTAAGCTCAAAGATGGCGTGAAGATCGTTGCAGAAGTGGACAGTATCGTCCAGGCTTGCTGGCTGAGGATTTCAGGAGTCACACGATCTTTTTGTGAATAGACTGATGCAATGTGACCTAGGGGTGCCTGAGATGGATTGGTACTTGGATCAGCTGTTGATCAGGTGGGCGGGGCGGGGGTGAGGGGGAGGGGGAATAGAACGGCACAAGTGATCTTCCGCACCTAAAGAAATACCACAGTCTCCTAAAAACTGGGTCTATCAATCACAGCGTTGCATCTAAACTGTGTGTGTGGTCCTATTTAATGCAACAGTTGCTTCTTAAATTTGCGAGACGTCTCTGGGCTATAGCTAAACATAAACAATGCCTTCGACATAAATCGAATAAATCCTCTCAGTGTGCAAATCGCCCCCTCCAACTCAGATATATTTGATAAACTGAGTGCACTAGAAACGGACTGAAAGATGTTGGCAATGACAAATGAGCCGTAGATGTGTTTCTTGTGAAATTAACGGTAATAACGGGCATAAAGAGGTTCACCTTTAATAACTGAACTGAAAGTTAAGTCACTTAGACCATCGTTTATTACAAAACATTCCACAAGAGAAACAGCACATCATAAACAAACGTAATACACACATCAAAAAAAGTTTTGCATCACCTCAGTTACGAGAGTTCCGGAACCTGTACAGAAAATTGGAATAGAGATCAACGTAAACATCATTTCCGCCCATTTTATTGCTCATGAAAACCAACATTGCATGTTATACCACCATACAGCGCGACCTTCAGAGGTGGAGGTCCAGATTGCTGTACACACCGGTACCTCTAATACCCAGTAGCACGTCCTCTTGCATTGATCCATGGCTGTATTCGTCGTGGCATACTATCCACAAGTTCATCAAGGCACTGTTGGTCCAGATTGCCCCACTCCTCAACGGTGATCCGGCATAGATCCCTCAGAGTGGTTGGTGGGTCACGTCGTACATAAACAGCCTCTTTCAATCTATCCCAGGCATATACGATAGGGTTCGTGTCTGGAGAACATGCTGGCCACTCTAGTTGAGCGATGCCGTAATCCTGAATGAAGCCATTCACAAGATGTGCACGATGGGGGCGCGAATTTTCGTCCATGAAGACTAATGCCTCGCCAATATGCTGCCGATGTGGTTGCACTATCGGTCGGAGGATCGCATTCATGTATCGTGCAACCATTACGGCGCCTTCCATGACCACCAGCGGCGTACGTCGGCCCCTCATAACGCCACCCCAAAACAGCACGGAACCTCCACCTTACTACACGCGTGGGTGGTGTGTCTACGGCGTTCAGCCTGCCCAGGTCGCCTCCAAACAGGTCTCCGACGATTCTCTGGTTGAAGGCATATGCGACACTCATTGGTGAAGAGAACGTGATGCCAATCCTGAGCGGTCGATTCGGCATGTTGGTGGACCCATCTGTACCGCGCTGCATGGTGTCGTGGTTGCAAAGATGGACCTCGCCATGGACGTCGGGAGTGAAGTTGCGCGTCATGCAGCCTATTGCGCACACTTTGAGTCGTAACACGACTCCTGTGGGTGCACGAAAAGCATTATTCAACATGGTGGCGTTGCTGTCAGGGCTCTTCCGAGCCATAATGCGTAGGTAACGGTCATCCCCTGCAGTAGTAGCACTTGGGCGGCCTGAGCGAGGCATGTCATCGACAGTTCCTGTCTCTCTGTATCTCCTCCATGTCCGAACAACATCGCTTTGGTGCACTCCGAGACACGTGACACTTCCCTTGTTGAGATCCCTTTCTGGCACAAAGTAACAATGTGAACGCGATCGAACAGCGTATTGACCGTCTAGGCATGGTTGAACTACAGACAACACGAGCCTTGTACCTCCTTCCTGGTGGAATGACTGCAACTGATCGGCTGTCGGAACCCCTCCGTGTAATAGGCGCTGTTCATGCATGGTTGTTTAGATCTCTGAACATTCAAAGGGACTGTGTCTGTGATACAATATCCACAGTCAACGTCTATTTCAGGAGTTCTGGGAACCGGGGTGATGCAAAACTTTTTTTGATGTAGTTAACTCTCTCACACACCGGATACAAGCAGAAGTCGGAAAATAAAATACGGATAATTAAACAATGGACAGAAACTGAGCAGCGAAGTCTCCAGCGAAAGGAACAAGATAACCTGGTAACTAGCTTGTGACGTAATATAAAGGAATCAAATACACGGTTTCACAATGCCCGTGATGACTGCATTGACCTGTTGGGGATAGAAATACGCATACAGGAAGTCGAAGTAATTGTGTCACGAATGAGCTATCAACCTCCAAAGCGAAAGTGACGACAAGAGGCCCAGCTTACTTTAAATGAAAACGCATCTACTCCTGCATCGTTACTAACATCTCGCCTCACAGTGCTGCCTGAACTTACCAACATAGAATAGCAAGGAGCTGACCAGCTACCGTAGCAACTACCAAAGTGCTCTGCATTACAGGTGTTCAAAAGTGGTTCTGAGCACTATGGGACTTAACATCTGAGGTCATCAGACACCTAGACTTAGAACTACTTAAACCTAAGGACATCATACACATCTACGCCCGAGGCAGGATTCGATAGCAGCAGCGCGGTTCCGGACTGAAGTGCCTAGAACCGCTCGGCCACAACGGTCGGCGCACTACAGGTGTAGCCCGCGGCCTGCACAGAGGCTTGATTTCTCGCCTCTGTCCCTATACAGCCGGAGAGTACTGCTACAGTTCGGTTCTATATAAGACTCTGCTTCGCATCCAGACTAAGAGTGCCATTCCGCGTCATGGCCCGACCAAGAGAACCACTCAGCATTGTCGACCAAGAGTCCTCCAGAGAAACGGCGCTCCTCTAAGCTCTCTGCGGAAAGACCTCCAAAAATTGTTGTTAGTCCAGTCAGACAGAAAGAAATGCCGCCAGTGAGAAGCCGCATAGCAAACATGTCTCTCTAGTGAAAAGTTTTTTCTTACATAAACAGTCTCTTGATTTTTCAGTTTAAACAGATTTACTATAATTTGGCGGGAGACACCCATTCTGGAAAATGGTGGCAGCTTGAGCCAATGCGAGAGAGCCCACGCTTCCTGCCCAGCGCGAGACGACGCCAGTCCTCCTACCCCGGCTAGTCAACAGTAGTCTATTCCCAACGACAAAATCTCGGGTCGATAATCCGCAAGTCTTGTGCCAGTTGGGCGTGGTGGTAAAATTCAGGAGTGGGCCTAATGTGCGAGATAGCGCTCCATGTCCTCTGGAAGATCTTATCTGCAGTCCAAACTACTGTCCATATTTTCCAGAAGCCTCCTCTTTGCTCGCCCGACTGGTGCTATCTGCGATGCGGTGGAATTTCAAAGTGGGCCTAATGTGTACCCAGTTGTGCTCCTATTGTCTCTGCAAGACATTAACCGCAGCCCACACTACTACAAAGTTCTCCCGACAAGCCCTGCGCTTTCGCCAGCGTGGCACCACACACTATAACGGGAACCTACGGCCAGGGAACACAAGAGATGGGGAATGCCGGACCACCCATGAGCTGGCGACACGTTTACCTGAAGGCTCCAGGTAACCGCTGCCGAGGCCCTACCCATCTACACAACGGTATCGGTTCGATGCCGGCGGCCTCGTCACGAACCAGTGAATGCACCAGGGGGATCCCACATGCAAACCAGTGAGTGAATTAATGGAAAACATTTTGTTATAAGGAAGCGATAACCTCTGCAATCAACACGTATGTTTCGTTTAAATGTCAAAATCCGAATATCTCTAGCTCTTGGCAGAGTAACTAATAGTCTTAACAAATAATTGACCAGATGCGAGTAGGACTCGCATTCTGACGGTTCTTACAAACATAATTTCGTATGTAGGCAGTTCATCCACCCTGGGAATTAAGAAACACAAATTTTTTTGCCTTTTATCGACAATGAGACTGTGAAGATATCGGTTCCGGGAATTCCAAGAGTTTCGAGAATTCCAAGCCTTTTGATCAAAGAAATATTTGATTCGTGTGATATAATTACAAATTCACAGTTTTCGGGTTTTTTCCCTTACCTGTGCTGTGAAACCTTGATTCTCGTCAAATTTTGTGATTTTGTGACAACAGGAAGTACATTACTGATTTCGCAACTATCAAAATATGTCAGATATGAAGTCGAATTAAATCAGATGCTGAGGGAATTAGATTGGGAAATGAGACACTTAAAGTAGTAAATGAGTTTTGCTATTTGGGGAGCAAAATAACTGATGATGGTCGAAGTAGAGAGGATATAAAATGTAGACTGGCAATGGCAAGGAAAGAGTTTCTGAAGAAGAGAAATTTGTTAACATCGAGTACAGATTTAAGAGTCAAGAAGTCTTTTCTGAAAGTATTTGTATGGAGTGTAGCCATGTATGGAAGTGAAACATGGACGATAAATAGTTTGGACAAGAAGAGTATAGAAGGTTTCGAAATGTGGTGCTACAGAAGAATGCTGAAGATTAGATGGGTAGATCACGTAACTTTGAGGACGTATTCAACAGAATTGGGGAGAAGAGGAATTTGAGGCACAACTTGACTAGAAGTAAGGATCAGTTGGTAGGACATGTTCTAAGGCTTCAAGGGACCACCAATCTAGTACTGGAGGGCAGCGTGGAGGGTTAGAATCGTAGAGGGAGACCAAGAGATGAATACACTAAGCAGATGCAGAAGGATGTAGGTTGCAGTAGTTACTTGGAGATGAAGAAGCTTACACAGGATAGAGTAGCTTGAAGAGCTGCATCTCCCAGTCTCTGGACTGAAGACCATACCAACAATAAGTGCCCATATGAACCTTGTATTTATTACGTCGCAAAGGGATCATAGACCTCAGCATGTGTCGTAAATTTCAACTTGATACGTCTATTCGTTCCTCATAAAAAAGGGCTCTTAACAGACGGACGGACAGACAGACAGTCATAAAAGAATGACAAATACTTGTTTTCGGTGATATAATTACAGATTAACAATTTCCTTATTGCGTTTTGCCAAATTTAATGATTATAGGTCAATGGGAAGAACCCTATATATCTTTATGAGTAATATTCGTATTGTTTTCGGTAACGTATCTACAAATGGTGACATAAGATTAATAGCGCTCCACAAAAATTACCACAAAGAGAACGAAAATTTTGAAGAAAAAAGTTTGTAGCTTAAAAAAGTGCTTATGTTCCATAAGTGGTGTTATAGTGCGATCTCCAGCATGTGACCAGATGAGAGGAAATGCAGATGCCAGCCAAAAACCCAAATAACTGTAAGCAATCACTTATTTACTTGAAAAACAAGACGTGGCTGTTTTGTAATATACAAATATCGCATATCAAAACTAAACTGTATCATTCTAGATTCCACTTTAAGATGTCTTAAAGTAAAAGCCGAAACGCTTTTGGAACAAATAAAATACATTGCAGCAGTAAAAATGTCTTTTTTATTTACAAAACGAATATTACTTTGCTACTGTGCTTGCTTCCTATGAGCATCACGCAAACAAACTTGATGAGTTAGTTCGCGAGTATCAAAATTTGTGACGTAAATGGCTGTATATTCTGGTTGCATTAAGACAGAAGTTTTTATTTTTGACTCCGCCAAGGGACCGTAGACCTGAGTATGTGGACATAAACTTCGACTTGAAATGTCTGCCCGTTCCCTAGAAAAAGTGATTTTCACGCTCGGGCAGACAGACGTGCAACGATGTGATAGCAATAAGGATTCCTTTGTTAACGACTGAGGTTTAGAACCCTAAAAAAGAAGCCAAGGGACTAGCTCCAGCCTGACGCATTTCAAATACAAGACACTGATGAAAAAAGATTCAGTCACCCACCAAGTCTTCTGGGAAGATTAACTATATCTTCAAGGCTGCTGTTAATACAAAATTACATTAAAAGCTAAAGCACCTTGGAAGGCGGTACCAGCACCTGTTTGCCTGACACAAACTTTCTTTGTGCAATGGAGACGATGCCGCTCGCGAAAGCATTTCGTCCTGTGCACCCGAGAGCGGCAAACGCCCAAGGCTTCTTACTTGGCACTCACTAGCTGGCAGATAGGTTTGACTGTAGCATTACGCAACACCGGTGAGATATTGTGGATCATTTACCTCGCTCCAGAGGCTTTTGTTTTTCCTACTCACAAGGGGAGTCCGCCAATAGTGAAATTCAGATTCGATTCATACTGCGCATAATAAAAGCTCATGGCCAGAGGTGTATTGTGGCAAAGCACCAAGATGCACTTCTCAGCCGTTGTCGAGAAAATCGACAGTTAAAAGAAACCGTTGCGGTGAAATACTCTCTACGATTAATAGTTTTCTACAGCGTCGTGGCGCAGCGGTAAGCGCTCGGGTTTGTAATCCGAATGTCGCCGGATCGAATCTCGCGCCATGCAAAATTTTTTTATTATTAGTTTTTTGTATTTCATATATATATATATATATATATATATATATATATATATATATATATATATATACTGTTAATGAATTGCTTATGCATGTTGGTGAAGGCGGATCACTCTCCAATTGTACCGCCTCCATTTTTGCGTTTGTTTAACAGGGTGTACCAAAGCTCTCACGTCCGCACTGATTTTCGACGATGTTAAGTTACGCTAGGGACCGCATCTACCTTCTTTCGAAGTTAGCAGGCAACTACGCTGTTATGCGGCGGCTCGTTTCGGCCCATTCAACATCTGTCCTTCAAGTGTAACGAGCGAGTAACAGAGTTTATATTTCATACCTGCCACAGCAAATTTGTGTTCGTGGGGTTTCTATTCTAATTCGAACGTTTGACTTGCGCTATACGTATGCGTTTCGGAATATCGTTTCTACGTCTTCCGTTAACTATACGTGGTTAACATTATGAAGACAATTAATAACATTTGTGAAATACAACTTTGCCCGCATCTCGTGGTCGTGCGGTAGCGTTCTCGCTTCCCACGCCCGGGTTCGATTCCCGGCGGGGTCAGGGATTTTCTCTGCCTCGTGATGGCTGGGTGTTGTGTGCTGTCCTTAGGTTAGTTAGGTTTAAGTAGTTCTAAGTTCTAGGGGACTGATGACCATAGATGTTAAGTCCCATAGTGCTCAGAGCCATTTGAACCAAATACAACTTTGTTTGCGGAAAACATAATGATGTTCGAAGTCGCCAGTTTTTCCACGACAAACGACTTTCAACAACTTATTATATGCATAATTGTTGCAACTGATTACCTGCAATTATATATATATATATATATATATATATATATATATATATATATATATATGTGTGTGTGTGTGTGTGTGTGTATGTGTGTGTGTGTGTGTGTGTGTGTGTGTGTGTACACACATTTGAATTACAAAAAACAAATACTAAAAAAAAAAAAAGTCGCATGGCGCGAGATTCGATCCGGCGACCTTCGAATTACGAACCGGAGCGCTTGCCGCTGCGCCACGACGCTGAAGAAAATTATTAATCGTAGGGAGCATTTCACCGCAACGGTTTCTTTTAACTGTCGATTTCCTCGACAACGGCTGAGAAGTGCATCTTGGTACTTTGCCACATTACACCTCTGGCCATGAGCTTTTATTATGCGCAGCATGAATTGAATCTGAATTTCACAATTGGCGGTCTCCCCTTGTCAGTAGCAATTCGTGCCCCAGCCGTTTAAAGAGAAATATGGTAGTCTCAGATATAGTGCTTCCACAACGCTAACAAAAACGTGTTGTGGGTGGGTCGAACAATGACATTAAGAGAAACGATGTTATCCTGGCTTACCTTTGTTTATTTCGGCTTGAGAACCCCGTTGCAACCGGGGCGTTTTTATTACTTCTTGCTAATGTTGTTTCACATTCTATACACAGAGTGTTGGGTGTATCCGTTGTGCGACAGAGCACAGAAGTGAAAATATGCGAGGTCGTTTCGAAAGTCTTGCACGCTACCCATGCGCGGTCGTCACGATGGCATGATCAAGTTGTAATTCGCATAATTTGTGAGCACGACTTCAGGCGTGAGGGTTGTACATGTGTTTCTTGATTCGCGTGGCTGTTTCGTGAATAATTCAATTTTAAAATGGAAGCTGAAGCGGAATCAGGTCGGAAGACACGTAGTAACCAGCGTTCCTATCTCAAAATCGAATACCTACGTGGAAAGAACACAGGGGAAATTTTCGACGCTTTGAGAGAGGTGTATGCGAATAATGTAGTCGATCGTAGCACGATATTACAGTGGTCTGTTTGTTTCCGTGAAGGTCAGGTAAGCTTTGAGGACAACCCTTGAAGTGGAAGACCGTCAGCTGCAACAGATTACATCTCTCAGGTTACTGTCACTGACATTCTGAGAGACGATCGACGAAAAAACTTGAGGAAATTGCATATGAGGCCAGATGCCGGTCGCTTCAGTTTACAGAAACTTAACTGAAAAGTTAAAGATCAGAAAATTTGCTGCCAGATGGGTTCCGCATGGTTTGAGTGAAAAGCAGAAAGCAGGTCTCAAAAGAACTGGGTTGTTTTGGGGGAAGACATCAAAGAGCGAGGTCATTCGGTCTCATCGGATTAGGGAAGGAAGTCGGCCGTGCCCTGTCAAAGGAAGCATCCCGGCATTTGCCTGAAGCGATTTAGGGAAATCACGGAAAACCTACACCAGGGTGGCCGGACGCGGGATTGAACCGTCATCTTCCCGAATGCTAGTCTAGTGTGTTAACCACTGCGCCACCTGGTATGGTGCAAAAGAATTTTTTCAACGTTATCCAACAGAAGGAGAACAGGGTCTGGAAATGACTTTTGCATTTGATGAAACCTGGATACGATATTTTGAGCCGGAACTTAAGCCTCAGTCGTCACAATCGAAGAGTTTTTCGGCTCTCCACAACCGAAAAAATTCCACCACCAACAACCAGTGGTGAAACTGATGACGATTTTGCGTATGACAGGAATGGAGTCATAGCTGCAAATAGTGTGACCCAGGGGACGTCAGACGTGTACTACATACTGTTTCTGCAAAATATTTTGCTCACAAAAATTCGTCAAAGAAGGCATGACCTTCTTGCAGTTGGTGTTCTCATTTGGACGATATTGCCCAAACAGTGAGAGAAACCCTCGACAAATGTGGATGGGTAGTACTTTTCCACCTACCAATATAGTCGTGATATGAGACCACCAGACTTCGGATTTGTTTACTAATTTGAAGGAACAGTTCTGTGGAAGAAGTTTTGATGCAACTGATGAAGCTGCCAGTGAGGTGCCCCGGGTAATCAGACAGCTCAACAGTGGAAGTGCCATATCCGGAAAACAGAAGTTGGACGCTGTCATAAGCAAGACTGGAGACTATATTGAAGACCTGTGAAGGTATTTTGTAAAACAAATTATTTTCTTTGAGTCTATCTCACAGCGCGTGGAACTTTTGAAACGAATCTCGTAGGTTACAGAATTTGTATACGCAAAAACAATACAGCAACAACATTTTAACCCACAATGCACACGCTTAATAACATCAGATTAAGTTTACCCTCCAGCAGTATTCTGCATGGTGCGTGCTTTCTCTTACTACCAACATGTCTTGGGCCCTTATTTAAAATAGCCAGAAGAAGTACGTTGTCTGGGATTCATTGTGTTAGTGCATGTTGCTTTTGCACCTTTAGTTCACTTCCGAAGTTCCGTTTCCCTTGCATCATTGCTTCTTCGATGTACAAGCTGAACAGTACTGGTTCTATAGTCGTAATCTATACCCTGCCTAACACCTGCTTAATAATAATAATAATAATAACGTCTGAGAAAGTAAAGAAATAATAATAATAATAATTTCACGTGGCACAATGCCCGGGTGCAAATCTTTTGATTGGACGCCACATCAGAGGCTTGCGTGCCCCCCTCCGCCCCCCCCCCCCCCCCCCGCCGATCAATCTACCCCAGTTATTCAACAGGTGACGGGGGACGTGCAGTTTAACATGGAATCCCAACCACCTATCATTTCTTGCGACTACCCACATTGCTGAGAGGTGAAGGTCAGATAAAATGCAGACTGAAAATTTCCGTGGTCCAACCAGGATTCCATATCGCGACCCTTCGGTTTCCATGCATGCGCTTTACCATTTTTTTTATTTCCTTTTTTGGGAACGGTTTCTTCATTGTTACATCGCCAGTGTTTCTTTGCGGATGTCACATAACATCTCTCGTATTCTGTCACTGAGAAATTCACTAGGTTTTTTTCATTACATGGGTTGCCATTCCCCTAAATGAAAACGATGAGCTACCATGCCAGCTGAACCATGACCCAGACCAGGAATCGAAGCCACCAGACCACCAGATCCGACGTCTTCCTAGAGCAAAAATGTCTTTCTTGATCCTCCACGTAGAGGGTGATTCAACGGCTCCTACCGATCCATTTTATGCAACCCTCAGCACCTTCAAAAACCACAGGCCAAATTTTCGTATTCTCTCGCTCACTATGCACAAACTGTTAGTCCAACAAAAAATGAACAGGACCTGTTTGTAGAAATTTTAATGTGGATGAATTTTGTACTGGAATACGTTTTCGCTGGAGACGAAGTTTTTTGATTTACTCAAGGAAAGTGTATTTGAAGGTCACTTTTGTAGGCTTTTCTTGAATAATTCGAAAAATTGCAGTACAAAATTTAACTGCTTTAAATTTCCTACAACAATATCCTGTTCATTATTTTCTGTGGGCCTATCTGTTTGGACGTTGCAAGCGAGAGAATATGAAAATCTTGGGCGTGGCATTTGAAGGCGTTGTGGGTTACATAAAATACAACCTTAGGTGGAAGCATAAGCGGCCAAAGACACCACTAGCTAGGGCGTAACCACCTATGGCTAGCTAACATACACCAACAAACGATAAACGTCGGCAAGCCGCTACGCAACAGGAACGCTGACTGGATATAACAGCTGCTATTAAAGCAAGCTACAGCAGGGAAACCGATGAGCTCTCTCACTAACGCATAAACAAATCGCCAACATCACGCTGCACTGTGCATCTGATATATGACCTATCGGATACAAAACGATGATGAACCTAACTGTCACAGGTTTGTTGACGTTGAGCGAGAGATCAGCACCGACACCCAGCGGCAGCCGCTGAGTAACAGCAACGCATAACGTCAAAGGTATCGACCTGCATGGTACCCACTACTAACAAAGTCTACCCTTGCATGATATGTCGCAGGCAGCAAGACATCCGCTACTGCTCTTACTACCCGACATAACTACCGCAGAGGTTTTTTTCCCTTGGCTCTTGCCTTGGCACTTTTTTTCCTCTGCCCTTCACACCGCTACCCTTCGTTCGACTTTCGAGCCAATCTATCTCCAGATGAGCGCGTATTAATGGTTAACCTTAACCAGACGTACGCAAACATCGCAGTACCCACATCCTGCAACGCCTTTAGTGAAAACTAACCCTTATGCAGAGATGGCAGTAGACCTTTTTAGTTTGCCATCATGCCGGTGTGGGCGTGGAGGGGCTCCACGTTTTATATAAAAGGAAAAAAAGAAACAGTGGTATGGCCCTGTATATTACTCTCACGTGGATGTTGTTGCAGATTAATTGTCTATGTATTTTAGGCCTATAGTTCCCACAACGTATAAAGTCCAAATAATGTTCGTTAAAAATGAGACATTTGCAAAAATGGCTCTGAGCACTATGGGACTTAACATCTGAGGTCATCAGTCCCCTAGACTTAGAATTACTTAAACCTAACTAACCTAAGGACATCACAGACATCCATGGCCAAGGCAGGATTCGAACCTGCGACCGTAGCGGTCGCGCGGTTCCAGACTGAAGCGCCTAGAACCACTCGGCCACACCGGCCGGCTCAGACATTTGCATAAAATATTCATATGTCTGGACAGATTTCGTCTTAACACTCATTTTCAGCAGCCTGTGGAATGATTCTTTGGTGTAAGAAATTCACAGAGAGTCATCGCAAATGCGAAGCTACTTGGAGTACTTTTCTGCAGCGATAGAAATGCTTTATGCGTTATTTCACTGGAGTATAGTTGTTTGTTACGAAAATGTACTGGCTTCTGCTCTGGGCCAATACCATGACAAATATGATCTTATAAGATATAATCGAATAGGCCCTTGCTGTTGTTGCTGTTATTTTTGTTTTGGCGTTAAGTCCGAAGACTCGTTCGATGCAGCTCTCCAAACTAGCCTAAGCTGCGGAAGTATCTTCATCTCTGATAAATAATTCACCCTACATCCACTTAAAACGGCTTACCGTATTCATCGCTTGGTCTCCCCCTACAATTTTTACGTTCTCCCCTACACTTCCTTTCATAACCAGACTAACGATTCCTTGTTTCCTTGTCAACCGATCCCTTCTTTTAGTCAAAATGTGCCAAAAATCTCTTTTTTTCCAATTCGGTTCAGTAACTCGACATTTGTTATTCGATCTACTCATCTAATCTTCGGTAATCTTCTATAGTACAACATTTCGAAAGCTCATCGTCCAAGTTTCAGTTTCATAGAAGACCACAGTAACGATAAATACTATCAGAAAAGACCCACATGTGTGGAAGTAAAAGATGGGCAATAAGCAGTTTAGTAAACGCTTTTGAAGGAAGGAAGGAAGATTGGGTTTAACGTCCGGTCGACATCGAGGTCATTAGACACGGAACACAAGGTCGATGTTGTCGAGGATGGGGAGAGAAATCGGCCGTGCCCTTTCAAAGGACCATCCCGGCATTTGCCTTGAGCGATTTAGGGAAACCACGGAAAATCTAAATCTGAATGGCCGGAGGCGGGTTTAAATCGTCGTTCTGCTGAAAAATGCTTTTGAAATATAGTGCTATAGAAGAATGCTTAAGATTACGTGGGTAGATCACGTAACTAATGAAGAGGTAATGAACAAAATTGGGCAGAAAGAAATTTGTGGCAGATCCAGACTAGAAAAAAGGATCAGTTGACAGGACAGATTCTGAGGTATCAAAGGCTCAACAATTTACTGATGATGACGACGATGTTTGGTTTGTGGGGCGCTTAACTGCGCGGTTATCAGCGCCCGTACGATGTTCAAATTTTACACAGTCCAATCCTGCCATGTTCATTAATGACGATGAAATGCTGAGGACAATACAAACACCCAATCCCCGGGCAGAAAAATATCCCCAACCTGACAGGAATTGAACCCCGTGATCCGGAGGCGCCCGCAGCTCGTGGTCGTGCGGTAGCGTTCTCGCTTCCCACGCCCGGGTTCCCGGATTCGATTCCCGGCGGGGTCAGGGATTTTCTCTGCCTCGTGATGGCTGGGTGTTGTGTAATGTCCTTAGGTTAGTTAGGTTTAAGTAGTTCTCAGTTCTAGGGGACTGATGACCATAGATGTTAAGTCCCATAGTGCTCAGAGCCATTTTTGATCCGGAGGCAGCACCGCTATCCATTTTTTGTTGATGTTGATATCATTTTGTTCTTTATTGTTCGTTGAATTTGTTCGGGCGGACGTCCGATGAAAAAAATTTAGTAGCGAAGTGAAATATAGGGGTGAGGGTGGGGGATAAAAACCGTAGGCGGAGACCAAGAGATGAATACAGTAAGCAAATTCGTAAGGATGTAAGTTGCAGTAATTATCCGGAGATATAGAGGCTTGTATAAGATAGATAAAGCAGAAGACTGTTCTGACCACGAGTGACATTCGCAATGTAATGAGGGTTTTGCACAGGTACCCTTCGTCAAATACAGCAGCGCCACTTCCAGGCTTGGCTAGCACCTGCATTTATGGTCAATCATGAATCTCTTGCGGTGTTTCCATATTTTTCTCCAACCCTTGTACACCCTTTTCCCTTTGTACAGGATGAGAATGTCCCATTTCACCTGTTTACAAAAACTTTATTGACAGAGGTCTCAATAATTTACAACTGCAGACGCGTGACTAAGTGTTTGGAGTTTCATGTGGTACACAGCACTCACTTCTTGAAGATCACGTCACTCACTTGAACACCCCCTTTATCGGAGCACTCATGTAGACGAGCTATGAAGCCACTACACGAAGTGTTCTCCAGTACAGCCACACGAATACCGGCGACTTCTCTGCGGATGTTGGCCTCCAGCTCCAGGACGTTTGAAGGGCGATTTTGGAACACTATGGATTTAAGGCTGCCCCAAGGGAAGGAGTCGGGAGCCGTCTTATCGGTGTACTGAAAACTGCGTCCACTGAAATTTGTGGCCAGTGAAATTTGCTCCCAGAAAGAGTCGAGGAAGAGTCCACTAATCCCCTTTCCCGGTAGGTAAAGTGCTAAGGGACGCTACCTAGAGGTCTCCGAGCTCGCATTTTCAAGTCATACATTACAGCGCGCTGTGAACTGTGAAGTTCCACATTGACGTTCGAGTGAGAAAAGCGCTGTCGAATCCTTGGTTTTAAGCATTCTTCGGCAGTGGCTTGCTTTCTGTCTTGGACAGCTCCACGTCACAGTCCCACTTTCTTTCGTTCTCTCCGCTATGTTAGAATAACCATCATAGTGGCAATATGGCATATCGCGAATGGTCGTTGAAACTTCCGTAAAGGAACTATTGTGATAAAAATACACAATTCGCACGACGTCAACTCTACGACAGCTAGAGCGGTACTAAGGCTGTTTGTTTAGAGTGTCGGCAACTGTGGAAGAGGAGGTCTACTGGGGAGCAGGTAGTAATTATGAGCCGGCCGTTGTGGCCGAGCGGTTCTAGGCTCCTCAGTCTGGAACCGCGCGACCGCTACGGTCGCAGGTTCGAATCCTGCTTCGGGCATGGATGTGTGTAATGTTCTTAGGTTAGTTAGGTTTAAGTAGTTCTAAGTTCTAGGGAACTGATGACCTCAGATGTTAAGTTCCATAGTGCTCAGAGCCATTTGAACAATTTTTTTGATGGACGGATTGCGAGTTTAGAGTCCTGAAACTGAGGGAGTAAATTTTTTTTCATTTTTTGTTCGATTCCTAAGGAAATAATAGGGAAAAACCGAAAACAGTTATTCCAGAAACCGAGTTTTGAGCGGTTTTAAGACTCCTGTTAAACTGGCGTTGAAAAACACCAATATAACCAAAAACAGGTTGTTTCAGCGGTAATCGCCATCCCTACCTTGCTCATTCCACGTCTCTATCTTAACTAGAGTTCTTTATGAGATATCTATATGTCGATGTTTTTCCTAAAAGGTATCGATATATACAGGCATTATATTTTTCCCTATATATCGATATCGAAATGGCACTATCGAGTGCAGATATTTTTATTAGATATTAATATTTTTTCTCAATTTTCGATAAATATTCTCAAGAAATTGTAGTAGAACATCATTTTACTTTCACTGTATGACGGCGTCTTACAACTTTTTGAGTTTTCATCAAGTCCAGTCTTTCTCTTTTATTGTGAGGAGCAAGTATAGCTGGCGAAAAAGTCCGATTGCACTGGGAGGTGGCGGTGTGAATGGAATATCAAGATATCCGATATAACCAGCTGCGTTAGCAAACAATTCTTTACGTAAATAATGTGCTATTTCTTCACATCGGCATTCTTCAAATATAGTTGCTGAAAGTGATTAACAAAACTCGAAATGACAAGATTGGTCTTTGCGGGACGTGTGAGGGGAAATGCTGACGTAATCGGCGCTCGGAACTACCAACAGAAACTGCAATGCATTACTTCACCACTCAACTTTGACACTTCAAGTGCTAGGTCGCTGGCGTCTGCAGAAATAACAAGAGGAGGGACGTCGACATGAAGTGTTCCAGATAAATCCGATATGTGACGAAACCGAACAACGGACCCATAGGACACCTTTTATTGTGCTACTGCAGTTTAGCAAAGTTTTTATTGCCAACCGTGAACGTGCATCGTCTTCCTTTCAGTTTTTACTCTGAGGAGGATAAGCACGCTGCTAGCTTGTTCATGTACAGAATATCTACACTACTGGCCATTCAAATTGCTACACCAAGAAGAAATGCAGATGGTAAACGGGTATTCATTGGACAAATACATTATACTAGAACTGACTTGTGGTTACATTTTCACGCAATTTGGGTGCATAGATCCTGAGAAATCAGTACCCGGAACGACCACCTCTGGCCGTAATAACGGCCTTGATACGCCTGGGCATTGCGTCAAACAGAGCTTGGATGGCGTGTACAGGTACAGCTGCCCATGCAGCTTCAACACGATACCACAGTTCATCAAGAGTAGTGACTGGCGTATTGTGACGCCAACATTGACCAGGCGTTTTCAGTTGGTGAGAGATCTGGAGAATGTGCTGGCCAGGGCAGCAGTCGAACATTTTCCATATCCAGAAAGGCCCGTACAGGACCTGCAACATGCGGTCGTGCATTATCCTGCTGAAATGTAGGGTTTCGGAGGGATCGAATGAAGGGTAGAGCCACGGGTCGTCACACATCTGATATGTAACGTCCACTGTTCAAAGTGCCGTCAATGGGAACAAGAGGTGGCCGAGGCGTGTAATCAATGGCACCCCATACCATCACGCCGGGTGATGCGCCAATATGGCCAGTATGGCGATGACGAAAACACGCTTCCAATGTGCGTTCACCGCGATGTCGCCATACACGGATGCGACCATCATTCATCCGAAAAAATGACGTTTTGCCATTCGTGCACCCAGGTTCGTCGTTGAGTATAACATTGTAGGCGCTCGTGTCTGTGATGCAGCGTCAAGGGTAACCGCAGCCATGTTCTCCGAGCTGACAGTCCATGCTGCTGCAAACGTCGTCGAACTGTTCGTGCAGATGGTTGTTGTCTTGCAAACGTCCCCATCTGTTGACTCAGGGATCGAGACGTGGCTGCACGATCCGTTACAGCCATGCGGATAAGATGCCTGTCATCTCGACTTCTAGTGATACGAGGCCGTTGGGATCCAGCACGGCGTTCCGTATTACACTCCTGAACCCACCGATTCCCTATTCTGCTAACAGTCATTGGATCTCGACCAACGCGAGTACCAATGTCGCGATAAGATAAACAGCAATCGCGATAGGCTACAACCCGACCTTGATCAAAGTCGGTAACGTGATGGTACGCATTTCTCGTCCTTACACGAGGTATCACAACAACGTTTCACCAGGCAACGCCGTTCAACTGCTGCTTGTGTATGAGAAATCGGTTGGAAACTTTCCTCATGTCAGCACGTTGTAGGTGACGCCAGCGGCGCCAACCTTGTGTGATTGCTCTGAGAAGCTAATCATTTCCATATCACAGCATCTTCTTCCTGTCGGTAAAATTTCGCGTCTGTAGCACATCATCTTCGTGGTGTAGCAATTTTAATGGCCAGTAGTGTAATGGTAAATCAATACTGAGATATACAGCTCTAAAAGTGGTAGTATATTAATTTACAATGTGCAGCTGATATTTTTTTTTCTTGGTACGGCGATATTTTTCCCGTCGTAGTATCGATTGCTTTTCCGAATGACCGAGGTCTCAATAATGATATTCTTTTAAATATCGGTATCTCGGATTCCAGATATTTTTAAAAATATCAACAGTCATAATCGTCACTGAATTTCCCATTCCCTTGCAATACTCTAGCGTGTGTCACTGACTACCTACGCGCGCGCACACGCAGTTACAACAGCCAACTGAAAAGGGGCGTAATTTCTGTCTCACTTTCTATAATATCGATACAATCGGCGACGGGCGATTCGCTTGCAGCGGCTGCAGCGCGTAACGCTGACACGTGGATTGGTTACGAAAGGCGTACCCGTGGGAAGCGGGAAGCGAGCGCTGAACGTCTCCCGGTAAGAAAAGCGAGCTCAGAAAACTGGGCGCGCGCAGCACGGGGCACAGGGGCGGCCGTGTTCTCGGGACAGCCGTGCGCCTGTCCGCCTCTCGCCGCACCGGCCTGCAGCGGGCGGCGGGGCGGCGCGCTTATCTGGGGACAGAGGGCTCTCTGTGCGTGCCGATAACGCCTCCCGTCCCGTCCTCTCCTCCGCCCACAGTTTAATTACTTAACGAATATTGCCCGCCACAAAAAGCGCCCTCTCTCCCCCTCTCTCCGTCCTAGACACACACACACACACACACACACACACACACACACACACACACACACACACATGCAAGAGCGGCCTACCGACACACTCGCCAGCAGAAGGCATTGAGAGGGGTAAATAAATAGCGACCAGCCACCAAGCAGTGCAAAATGCTAGCGTCGGCTACTTTCCCGACTTCTTCCGCCTCTAGAAAGGCACAAATTGCACTAGTCTTGTGTGTATGTCAGCCGGTAACACAGGTCTGCAAAACCTTATTTTTTTAATGGTGTTTGAAATTTGATAACTGACTTTTATTTACTTTTCAGCGCAGATTTCAAAAATGCGATCTTTTTTTTTTTGTATCACGTCAGGTTTTCTCACAAAAAAGGTAGTATTTTTGGGTATAATAACAGCTGATAGGCACTTGGTGCAGGGAGTAGCAGCTCCATCTACATCTACATCTACATGATTACTCTGCAATTCACATTTAAGTGCTTGGCAGAGGGTTCATCGAACCACAATATACTATCTCCCTGCCATTCCGCTCCCGAACAGCGCGCGGGAAAAACGAACACCTAAACATTTCTGTTCGAGCTCTGATTTCTCTTATTTTATTTTGATGATCATTCCTACCCATGTAGGTTGGGCTCAACAAAATATTTTCGCATTCGGAAGAGAAAGTTGGTGACTGAAATTTCGTAAATAGATATCGCCGCGACGAAAAACGTCTTTGCTTTAATGTATTCCATCCCAACTCGCGTATCATATCTGCCACACCCTCTCCCCTATTACGCGATAATACAAAACGAGCTGCCCTTTTTTGCACCCTTTCGATGTCCTCCGTCAATCCCACCTCGTAAGGATCTCACACCACGCAGCAATATTCCAACAGGGGACGTACGAGTTTAGTGTAAGCTGTCCCTTTAGTGGACTTGTTGCATCTTCTAAGTTTCCTGCCAATGAAACGCAACCTTTGCCTCGCCTTCCCCACAATATTATCTATGTGGTCTTTCCAACTGAAGTTGTTCGTAATTTTTACACCCAGGTACTTAGTTGAATTGAAAGCCTTGAGAATTGTACTATTTATCGAGTAATCGAATTCCAGCGGATTTCTTTTGGAACTCATATGGATCACCTCACACCATACAGCAATCTTTTCTAAATCGCTTTGCAACTGATACTGGTCTTCGGTGATCTTACTAGACGGTAAATTACAGCATCATCTGCGACAAACCTAAGAGAACTGCTCAGATTGTCACCCAGGTCATTTATATAGATCAGGAACAGCAGAGGTCCCAGAACGCTTCCCTGGGGAACACCTGATATCACTTCAGTTTTACTCGATGATTTGCCGTCTATTACTACGAACTGCAACCTTCCTGACAGGAAATCACGAATCCAGTCGCACAACTGAGACGATACCCCATAGGCCCGCAGCTTGATTAGAAGTCGCTTGTGTGGAACGGTGTCAAAAGCTTTCCGGAAATCTAGAAATACGGAATCAACTTGAGATCCCTTGTCTATAGCGGCCATTACTTCGTGCGAATAAAGAGCTAACTGCGTTGCACAAGAACGATGTTTTCTGAAACCATGCTGATTACGTATCAATAGATCGTTCCCTTAAGATAACCCTTAACATAGACAAATGTAATGTATTGCGAATACATAGGAAGAAGGATCTTTTATTGCACGATTATATGATAGCGGAACAAACACTGGTAGCAGTTACTTCTGTAAAATATCTGTGAGGATCCGTACGGAACGATTTGAAGTGGAATGATCACATAAAATTAATTGTTGGTAAGGCGGGTGCCAGGTTGAGATTCATTGGGAGAGTCCTTAGAGAATGTCGTCCATCAACAAAGGAGGTGGCTTACAAAACAGTCGTTCGACCTGTGCTTGAGTGTTGCTCATCAGTGTGGAATCTGTACCAAATCGGGTTGACGGAGGAGATAGAGAAGATCCAAAGAAGAGCGGCGTGTTTCGTCACAGGGTTATTTGGTAAGCGTGATAGCGTTACGGAGATGTTTAGCAAATTCAAGTGGCAGACTCTGCAAGAGAGGCGCTCTGCATCGCTGTGTAGCTTGCTGTCCACGTTTCGAGAGGGTGCGTTTCTGGGTGAGGTATCGAATATATTGCTTCCCCCTACTTTACCTCCCGAGGAGATCACGAATGTAAAATTAGAGAGATTCGAGCGCGCACGAAGGCTTTCCGGCAGTCGTTCTTCCCGCGAACCATACGCGACTGGAACAGGAAAGGGAGGTAATGACAGTGGCACGTAAAGTGCCCTCCGCAACACACCGCTGGGTGGCTTGCGGAGTATAAATGTAGATGTAGAATTGAAGCATTTTCTCCAACGTTATAAAATTTTGTTATATTTATAAATCATGTTCTAAACTACATTTCCAGTACACTTCCATTTCTCTTTATGCTCATAAATCCTTCTAAATGCACTTTCGCTTTCTGTCGAAGCTTCTGTTATTGTTTTTTCGGCTGTGGACTCGTTGAGGACTCTGAAGGGCCAAGCTTTTTTATGTAGTGTTGCTTTCTGTCTCTACTGTCCCATTCACAGAAAAAGCAAGGGAACTTTGTATAGCCACTTTGTCGACCAAGCAGCACTAAAATCACTTTTAAATCACCACATAGTGTCCATTTGTAGTCTGAATAGCAGAGTTTTCGTAACTTTCTTTTAAGTGAACCGAGTGTCCAAGTGGTATAGAAGCATATTTATTGCCATTGTGTAGAAGTACTGATTTAAGGCTTCTTTTTGAAGAATGAATAAAAAGTCTCCACTCATCAGAAGCATATTCTGTTTTGAAACATGCCATAAGTCCAGGAACATCACTGCAAAACACCAGGTCACCTTCTTGAGAGAAGAAAGATACGAACTCCTTTTCCATCGATCGATACCAAGATAAGGATGTACCCGGAGCCAACATATGTTTATCTTTCAATCTAGATCCTAGAACCTCTGCCGGTTCTTCTCTAACTAAATCGTTCAATTCAGATTGTGGGAATGGAATGGGATCGGTTGTGCCAGGATCTTAGCAATCTCTGTCTTCTTCACTATCACCTTGCTGAGCATGGCTCGTGATCATCTATAACATCCAAAGAATCTGGAGGAGAGGGTGTTGGTACTTCAGGTCCATGAGGAACAGGGCGAATGGCTGATTGAATGTTAGGGTAAGAAATATCGTTTTTCTTTTTCAAATTGAAACATCTTACGTTGCAAGAACAAAAATAGCAGTCATCACTATGATTTTAGGGCTCCCCCCCAAACCATTGGTATTCCAAAACGTAAGGACTGCTTTTTACGTGGAAACCATTGCCTCAGTTATTCAACACACGCTGAACAAACTTTGTCTGGGGCCCAAGGCTTATCTTGATAGCCTAACTTTATACCAGAATAGGCTAAATATACTTTTTCAACAAATTCGGAAATGTTTCTTGGTTGCTTTCTAACGGTATAGTTTCCACAAATGTAGTAGAAGCAAACTGGCGAGTTTATACATCCTCTGGTAGCCATTGTCCATTGTCCATAAAACAAGTTCACAACACAAGAAAAGGACCATTACTTTAAAGCACTAGTAACAACAACACGTGAAAAGCACGGAGTGAAATGGTACTGTGAACTGAAGGACGATAGCAGAAGCTCACTGCTTGGTGATGGCGGCGGAAGGGGCAGCGCGACTGATAGGCACTGATATGAAAGTACTGCTGGTTTCACCCAATTACTCTTTATTTTACGTATATCTAGTATATAAACGGCTAAATAACAGTTTATGGAGATCCTAAAAACCAAAATTCAAACTCACTAGAGTGATGAAATATCGAAAGAAGCTGAAACTAGACAAGCAGTTTGTGAAATAACTGTACGTGATGGATTTTTTTCACTATTTTTCTCGAAATCAGCGTTGGAGACACTATAAAAATCACTTAATAAAGATGAAACATTTTTTATGTCGCAGACCTGTGCAATCGTTCTAGGTCGGATGTGCTCAACTCGCAGATGACGATCGACCTGTCGATCGCCATGGCTCCGGGAGTTGATCTCTTAAAACCTTCGTCAGCAGTCTGTTTAAATGGGCCGTTTTTGTAAAATACCAGTCCGTTGACAGTGAGTCTCGACCAGTATTTCACCGCCTTCTAAAGTTAGCGACAAGCGGCGGACTTCCCTCCTGCATGGTGAGGTTGGTACTCGAGAATTGTAGCTTGGCGCGTTGTCAGCGGGGTATGCGGTAATCGGTGAGAGCGCTCAGGGCCTTCTCCGGGATGGGGTGCGGCGTGCAGTGCGGGGGAAATAAGCTCCGCCTCCAGTAAGCAACACCCACCGCTGTTTTCGGGTTTCCACGAAACAACAATGTGCACAACGGCGGAAATAACTTCATTTCTAGATGACATTGCTTTAAAGTCAGAACATGCTGAAGACACCTTTCTGAAATTAATAAATGTAAAAATCTACCCCATCGTTTAAAAGAAGATCTTACTATCATTTTTGAATCAAATTATCTATGTGAGGCAGCGTTTTCAAAGATGTACATAGTGAAATCTAAGGGAAGAAATAAACCTTTGAGACTGTGTGAGGTTGACTCCGACAAGTTATTCACCAGATTATAATAAACTTGCCAATGATACCCAAAGCCAAGTGTTCTCATAAATATTTTTCAACAATTATGATGATGTATATCAAATTTTTTTCACATGTGTAATATCTTGTAAACGGAGTAGTAGGTCTACAACTTTTGGTAGAGTGAAAATTAACTTTTATTTATGCTGTGTAATTACAATGGTTAATTTTGGCTACTGTGTTGTTTTGTGTTTAAATCTTCATGAATTGTTAGGTTAGTAAATCTCTAAATGGACTAAATTGCATAAATTGCATTTATTAGATCTCAAACGTAAAGAGTATGAACATCCCTGTTCTAGATAGTATCACTGAAATTGAGCAAAGATTACACGAACGCTTTTTCTTAAGGAAAACTGACCACTTACGGCAGGCTTAAATTAAGCACTCAAACAGAAATTTCGGCGAACTCCTGTATCATAGCAAAACTGACTGGCACCAACAGCTGTATCCATACAGCCAACCAGACGACACAGACAGGAAATCCGAACACGCACAACCCACAGAGACCCCCACACGACTCTACATAACGAGCGGCCGGTTTATAATCAAATTGACCACTCAGATGACGAATTGACATGTTAACAGGTATGGTGACGTTGCACCTGATCCACGAGACATCACCGAACGGCAGCAACGACGGTAAAACCTCTCTACTAACATTGCCCAGTAACCACGCGTAAATTGTCGCTGCTGGCACGCATGCGCCAGCAGCTCTGCTACCCTTCCACACTGTCGCAGAGGTTTTTCCAACACGGCGCCTCTCGTTGCGGTTTTTTGACTGTGCCCTTAGAAACCTCTACTCTTCAAATGCTTATGTCTACTGTATCTTACGTGGGACCCAGACGTATAAACAATATCACAAAATGGTTCAAATGGCTCTGAGCCCTATAGGACTTAACAACTCAGGTCATCAGTCCCCTAGGACTTAGAACTACTTAAACCTAACTAACCTAAGGACATCACACACATCCGAGGCAGGATTCGAACCTGCGACCGTAGAGGTCGCGCTGTTCTCGACAAGCGCCTAGAACCGCTCGGCCGCCAGCGGCCGGCAAACAATATCACAGATCCGCATCCCGTGACTCCTAGATTACAACACTAACTATATTGCACTAGTGACAACAATCTTTTGTGATGGTCACCATGCTAGTGCGGGCGTGGAGGGGCTCCACTTTCTTCTAAAGAGATTACATGACTTGTTGAATGAAATGGCCAGTTTACTGCTCGCTCGCATTTATGTCAGTTCCATGTCCTTCTTCGTACGCACTCAGTCGGTAATCCTTCTACGCTGATAACGTCAGTGAAGGCGAGGAAGGATGGAAGGGCCTGTTGAATGAAACGGACGGTCTACGGATCGCAGAAAATGGATGGAAGTAATGAGGAGTAGGATAAATGACACAAGCGACGAACTTAACACCAAACTAGGAAGCACTTAGTAAACGAAGTGAAGGCACTTTGATACCTTGCAAGCAAAATAGCGCGTGCCCGTCGGCGAAAGGAGAGCATAAGAAAAATTAGATTAGACTTTACACCCTCTCTACAACGAGTGATAGAGACGTATCACAAGCTCAGATTACAGACAGACGAGGAAGCACATCGGCCGTGCCCTTTGAATGGATACTGGCATTCCCCTTAAGTGATTTGTGGAAAGCATAGGAACCTAAATCTGAATGGTCGGACGTGGATCTGAAACGTCGTCCTCCCGAACACGAGTCCAGTGTGCCAACTATTGCAATATCTTGCTCGCCGAGGGCATAAGAAGCGATCTAGCGTAAACAAAGAGAGTTTGCGGATACAAAAGAATGCTGCTATCAGGCATATACCTTAACTCGAGGAGTAAATTTCTGAGAACGTACTTCTGGTTCAAATGGCTCTAAGCACTATGGAAGTTAACATTTGAGGTCATCAGTCCCCTAGACTTAGAACTACTTATACCTCACTAACCTAAGGACATCACATACATCCATGCCCGAGGCACGATTCGAACCTGCGACCGTAGCAGCAGCACGGTTCCGGACTGAAGCGCCTAGAACCGCTCGGCCACATCGGCCGGCGTACTTCTGGAGCATGGCATTATGTAGAAGTGAATCATTGACTGTGGATCAATTGAAAAAGAAGAGAATCGAATCGTCTGAGATGCATGTAACAGAGGAATTAAAAAAAAATGTGAGTGAAATCTTATGGGACTTAACTGCTAAGGTCATCAGTCCCTAAGCTTACACACTACTTAACCTAAATGATCCTAAGGACAAACACACACACACCCATGCCCGAGGGAGGACTCGAACCTCCGCCGGGATCAGCCATACAGTCCATGACTGCAGCGCCTTAGACCGCTTGGCTAATCCCACACGGCCGAGAGGGATACTAAATATTAAATATAAGAAATGAGTCGGTTGTCCACACTGTCGTTGAGGAAAGGTATGCCTGGAACCCACTAACTGTAAGATCGGACAGGCAGTTTACGGGTGTTAAAAACTTCAGGGAATGACTTATGTGGCACGTGACGGGCTAAAATGAAGTGTAAAGATGGCACAAGAGGGAGCCCTAGTGCGCAAACATTGGAGGGGAATACAGAATTGGAATATACGGGGAGAATCTATGATGATGTTACAAACCTTCGAGGATGAGGGAGAAAAGTAAATGCACGAATTTGAGGTAAGGGTCCCTGGTCCGTAAACGACCGAGTAGTAAGTTATAAGCGAAAACCGTTTTGATGGATCTGACAGTGGACCTTTTCCTCTGCAAACTCTTTGCTTCCTGAATTTTGGGAGAAGGCAGTAAGGACCAAAACAAGAAAATAAGTCCTTTCAATATGGGATCTAAAAAGCGCATGTCTCAAGAACTATGAGCACTTGCTGATCTTTGCTACAGCGAAACATATTTTTTCTACTGAACAGGTGCTAGTAGCGTGTAAGGTATGCATTTTAGAGGCCATGTTTATCAGACAATTTTTTCTTGTTTTGGTCGACACTATCTCCTCGCAAAGTACAAAAAGCAAAGAGCTGGCAGAAGAACAGGTCCACTGTTAAAGGTGTCAGAACGATTTCGCTTATAACTTTTGTCTCGATCGTTTCCGGATCAGAGTCTCTTGCCTCAAATAGATACATTTACCCTTTGTAAGGTTATCACAGAATCACCGTGTATAAACAATATAAATCAGGAAATTGGCTGCGTGGTTCTCTGACTTCAAAAAATTGTGACAGGAGAGGAAATCGAGGCAAGCAACATCAAACGGAAAGGCTGACGACCCAAAAAGAAATGTTAGGGACTCATACCTTCGTTTACGCGATCAACGGCAGAACAGCAAGTGCAGGTAGAACTGCTGGGTAGCTAAATATTGCAAATTCTCTCTCGAACGCAGAACAGATAAACAAAGAAGATGCAACAAAAGGCATTAGTGTAAGACGTACCTGCAAGGACTCTGCCAGATAAAAGAAGGATTTATATAAAAATAAACAGCTGGTACATAAAACAATATAAACCTTTAGACCAGAATAATATTCATGCGAATCTATGTTTGGAACGCAGCTCTGCGTGCGAAACGGCTTCAACGGCGGAAACAGAAATGTAAAGATTAGAAGGCCTTACAGAGTGGTGTTAAGCCGGCCGGTGTGACCGTGCGGTTCTAAGCGCTTCAGTTTGGAACCGCGTGACCGCTACGGTCGCAGGTTCGAATCCTGCCTCGGGCATGGATGTGTGTGATGTCCTTAGGTTAGTTAGGTTTAAGTAGTTCTAAGTTCTAGGGGACTGATGACCTCAGATGTTAAGTCCCATAGTGCTCAGAGCCATTTGAACAATTTTTAGAGTGGTGTTAAAGGCGACTGTTGATTAGACGGCTCGGAGGAGTAGGAAATGAAGACGTCCTGCAACAAGTCGACGAGAAGAAATGCTAATAAAGAACATAATGAACGCAAGCGGTAGAATCGTTGTAACCTACAAAACTGTATGTAAAAACAATATTTATTTAGATAAGTAAATATAAGGAAGGTTAGTCTGTCCATAGAGCTATAAACGTAATTTATTTGGATATTTTCCATGGAGCTACAGCAACGAGCTACGATTGTTTAGTTGGAACATTATTTTTTCCTTCATGAAGCTGATGTGATTGAACCGTAAACAAATGAAGTTAAATCAGATTTCCTTCACTTCTAGTTAGTAAGTTAGAAACGTTCGAAGTCATAGGAATGGTTTTAACGTACATCAAACCAGTCAGGAGACTAATGACTTAAAAAAAATGTAAAGATCTATCTTCAGACTAACGGCCTGGTTTCAGTACGTTCATTTAACTGAGGTGTTAAAACGCGTGCCCATTCTCCTGACAGCATAACTCAGTGCGCCACCTAAACGACCTGTGGATGAAACATAAAGTTACCAGTGTCACATAGTGATTTCGATTAGATTGCAGAATGTATTCTTACACATCCGTATATACAGCAGATCAGAATGTGCAAAAAGCGAGCCTCGGACTGCTACGGAAACGGACGTGCAATAAACATGGCAAATACATCCAACGAGAGCGTTGACATATTACTAACGCTCGGCTAATGCCCACACGAAGCCAATGACTCAGCTATGGCTTATCCTGTGAGATACCCTGGTCGAAGAGCTTAATCAACAGTCAGCTTCTTACGTATTGAAGAACGACTTCGAGAAACACGTGGATTGAGAAGGTGCGGTGAAACAGAAGAAGACTAGCAAGAAGCCAGGATACAGAAGTTGTTTGGCTGCGATACACTACAGTTCCCGTGTCAGCTTACGAGAAGTTGCTCCAGCCGTTGGTATCAGCCTTACATCTGTGTGGCGAATGATACACGGTTACAGCTTACAGCTGTACCACCTGTCATTGATACAGGAGGAGCATGAGAATCGGAGAGCTACTTTCTCCACATGAACGGTGAATAATTTCGTTTTGGACACCTTACAGTTACGTAAGAAACTGAATATACGTTCACGAATTATGCCACAGTGAACCGTCGTAATAGTCATTACTGGGCCACAGACACTGCTAGGTGGTTAAATTATCTCGATCGTCGAGGTGGTTCATTAATGTGTGGTGTAGAATCCTTGGAGATCGGTCCACATTAGCTCGCAGCTATTCTGACAGGTGAGAGGTATCGTGTTTTAATCGCAGACAATTTAGGTGCTGTCCCTGACAATGTCAGTCTAGAGGGCGTATGCGGATGTATGAGGATGGTCCATTCTGCGCGTGACGCTGTGCAAGAGCTAAACAAAAGATTTCCTGGAAAACCGTTAGTAAGCTGCAGTTATCAGCTCGATTTAACAACAGTAGATTTATTTTTACGGAGACATGTAAAGAATCGCGTTTGAGTCACCGAGTCCACACCCAAGATGACTTCACACAGAGAATCAAGGAAGCCTTGTCGCACTGTGACACCAGCAACTTTACATCTCGTCTGCAGGTTGTTTAGAAAACACATCCAGGAAAATTGGCACGAGTTTTATATGAACATTCCACTATCAGATCATCCTTCTGAACACAACCAATTACGTGCAGCGTGTTGCATCCACCTTAAACTTTGAACATTTCTAGATACCCAGGTAAAATTTGTAGAAATTTGAATTGATTTGTGTATGATTTAAATACATTAGCTGAATTATACAAAAATAATGATCTATCTAAAAAGTGTCAAATTGTTGCTGTAACACTCTGGAAAATAACTAAATGTTCATACCTTCACAGAATGTGTAACGTTTCTGATGTTTACCTGTCTAAATAAATATTCTTTCACTTATTATGTTATAAGTTGCAGGGAAAAACCCCTCATCAGAAACGCCCTGCACAGCAGATCGCTAATGATGTAGAATGAAATAGTTTTGCTGAAATTGATAGTTAACAAGGGACAAGACCAGAGCACTGAATGGACTAACATTAGGGTCGACAACCGAAGAAATATCAGAAGCAATCTATCAGCTGAGAATTGAACATTCTAACTAGTTGGCGTCGGGGCGAAAGATGTTCTGTTGTAATTCGGCCATTATGATTTAGGTATATGCTGTGTCGTAAATCACATCAGGTGAATACTTCAAGAAGGCCACAGTCGTTTCTTATTGTCCATCTAAATAACGCTCAGTCTATTACGTCTTCTGAGTTGACGAGACATTTAATGTCCATTTTATTTCCTGTTTTACAGACAAATAAACAAGTACTTGGTGCGTAGTTAGTTTGTTAGCTAAATATCAGTACCTTACATTGATTATATTTAGTATAACTCGCTATGACAAGGAAGTGTGACTCCTCAGCAAGTATTTTGTTATATGTTGTGTAGCTGAGTATCATCTCACTGTATATTAAAAGCATTTACGATCTTCATTTTCTTATCACCCACCCACCCACATACCCACATACACACACACACACACACACACACACACACACACACACACACACACACACACACACACCAAAGCATTAGAGTGGTAGAGTGGCATGGTGGCATGACAGAGACAGAGGGAGAGAGAGAGAGAGAGAGAGAGAGAGTGAGTGAGTGAGTGTGTGTGTGTGTGTGTGTGTGAGAGAGAGAGAGAGAGAGAGAGAGAGAGAGGAGAGAGAGAGGAGGAGAGATTATAGTGGCAAATCTTCTTCTCTGGGTTATGAAGACAGAGACACAACACACACACACACACACACACACACACACACATGTATGCACATACATACATATTTATTCCGAAGTTAATATTATGTTACGATAGATTTTGGAACCATAGGATTCTGCCTTCAGGTACGTGTAGGATGCTCTTCTAATAACCCACAGATTTTTTGTGGACCTTAAATTTAATTAATTATGAATATTGAGAAATTATAAAAATATTTTGGGAAGTAATAACACTGAGGAGAAATTAAAAAAAAAACGATCTGCAGAGATGCTGTAAGGCACGTTTCTCACCGGGTGAGGTTAGGGCTGATGTCGTTGCCACAGGAAATGTAATGTTGAGAGGGTTTAAGATATTTAAAAATTCAAGCATAGCAAAGGAAGACAATTTCAGGAATACATTTAGAGCAATACATCAATTTATTATAATTTTAAAAGAATCGTCTTGTTCCTTCACTGAATAAATAATTCAGAAGCCAGTTGACAGATGAGATCTTTTTAGGACATTTTCAAACAAGAAATTTTAACCTTTTCAGGATTATGAATGACTGGAATGTCGAAAACAGTTGTAATTTTCGTATAGAACACACGGAAATATGTGTACAAGAATTAATGCTGGCATATAGAACACTGATGTCAACTACACTTTATATATCTTTACAGAGATATTTTCAGATCGTAAAGAATCTTGATGTAAACTGCTTTACCTCCCACATAATAGGAAACATAATCATTAGTAATGATTTTAATAAAAATGATTTGAAGGATTTAGATTAAAAATATATTGAGGAGGTTACTTATGACACTTATAGTATGAGTGCGATTCCAAGTGTTCCCATGAAAATTGTTCTTTATAGTAATACTACATAACATTTTTTGTTTATGGAATTTTATGACCCACGTTAATATGCTCCAAGTTCGAAGTGGGCTCTCACGTCTTAATGAAATATTATCGTTATTTATCACCACGAAGCCTCAAGTAAAGTTGCATAATAGAAATCAGAACAGTTAACAATGGTGACCACAGTGTGTCAAGAACCACATAATAAAAGATCAGATTGACAAAACTAATGGAAGAATATGGATCGATCTGAAACTGAAAACATGTATCAGCAGATGGTGTAAGATTTATGACGCTTGCAGCCATGGCTACTTTATTATTAATCAAAAATCCATACGTACTGTAGCAGACAGCTGACGTCATCAGGAAATACTGATCAGCGTGAGCGACGAAGGAACTCACCTTGTTGCTTTGCACACGGCACCTCAATCCAGTGGGTTCCTGCATTTAGCCGATGTGGCACCGGCGAAGCGATCCTATGCCCTGATTAGCTACTGGGGACTTGGATGTTGCATACGCGCCAAAAGATATAACTTTTTAAGTTGTTATATGTTAAATAAGACGTCAGATGGGAAGTTATATGCGTATGAAGGGAGAGTACTAATTAAAATAGTAAGGCAGTAGAGTTTGAATCCTAAAAAAAGTTACTAACAGCAAGGGGTAATTATTGCGTGTCGAGTGATCAAGAACGATGCCTCACAAGAGTGATTACACTGGCTGCGAGAAGGCCAGTTCGCTTGGGTATTGACGGACTACGTCGGTATAATTTTAGTCTTTCCAGCAGCCAGTTAAGATATGCTCCCTGCAGCGTGTCTGTGAGCAATGCAGACCAATTACATATTAGGAAAGCTTTATCTAATACTGAGTTGCGCATGAAAAGTGTATTAATGAAACGTGTGGATTATTATGCATCTGGATTAGTAGATCGCCTATCTTTGTAAGAACACAGCTGTGTGATGACTCTGGTTCTGTCGTGTCAAACAACGCTAACGTTGCATGTAAAATAACTGGCAGCCTATATGAAATTCCGACTACGTCAATTAAAAATCTGCCTCACCCAGACTAGTCTTATTATTTTCCTTAGGGCCTTGGTCCCACTTCAACGCGAGGACGGCCTTGTTACTATGGATTTGACAATGTTAGTGTCAGACGGTGGCCGGACGCCCAGATGCCCTTCCTGTCGCCGCCCCAAGATGCCCTTCCTGTCGCCGCCCCATACGCCCCCCCCCCCCCCCTCCCACCGGGATGGAATTAGTGTACTCCAGACCCCAGGTGTCTGCATCTAGTGTAAGCCATGAAATAGTGCGAACGTTTTCAAATGTCTGCGAGTCGTGTAACTGAGGCGGGACGTGAGGACCAGCCTGGTATTCACCTGGTGGGATGTGGAAAACCGCCTAAAAACCACATCCAGGCTCGCCAGCACAGCAGCCCTCGTCGTTAATCCGCTGGGCGGATTCGATCTGAGGCCGGCGCGCCTACCCGCGTCCAGGAAGCAGCACATTAGCGCTCTCGGCTAACCTGGCGAGCCTCACCCTGACTACCCGAGTCATTTAAAGCACCGAGCGAGGTGGCGCAATGGTAAGCACACTGGACTCGCATTCGGGAGGACGGCGGTTCAAACGTGCGTTGGTCCATCCTGATTTAGGATTTCCGTGATTTAAGTAAATCGCTTCAGGCAAATGCCTGGGTGATTCCTTTGAAAGGGCACGGCTGACTTCCTTCCCCATCTTTCCCTAATCTGATGGGACCGATGACCTCGCTCTTTGGTCACCACCCCCAACTTAATGAACGAAACATATATAGGAGTAATTGATTTCAGCCAACAGCGTGTGGTCAAGATCGGAAGCCTCGCTTTTCACTGTACTGGATACAATTTCACTGCCTGACAAGAAAAGTGAAGCAACCAAAAGGGAAGGAGGTAATGAAATGAAACTTCGAAGGTTGACGAGTATGTGGCGATATTTCAGCGCTTGCAAAATAGAATCATATTTATAAAGAACTTGGCAGTGTAAGTCTACTTGTCAGTAAGACATTGTACTCGTTCTGGCCTGGATACAAGCGCCGACTCTGTTGGGAGGGATATCATGAAGCCGTTGCGCCCCTCCTGAGGGAAGCTGGCCCACAGCTGTTGTAATTGCTCTTTGACACCCTGTATACTGAGCTGACATCAGAGCGGATCCCGCACATGTTGTTCAAATGGCTCTGAGCACTATGGGACTTAACTTCTAAGGTCATCAGTCCCCTAGAACTTAGAACTACGTAAACCTAACTAACCTAAGGACATCATCATTCGAACCTGCGGGCACATGGCCACGAGAGTACCTCAACTTCACGGAAAGAGTTCAGGAGAAACGTGCCATGTGTGGACGAGCATTGTCCTGTTGGAAAATGGCGCCTAGATGGTGTTGGTTGGTTGGTTTTTGCAAGAGGAGACCAGACAGCGAGGTCATCGGTCTAATCGGATTAGTGAAGGATGGGGAAGGAAGTCGGCCGTGCCCTTTCAAAGGAACCATCCCGGCATTTGCCTGGAGCGATTTAGGGCAATCACGGAAAACCTAAATCAGGATGACCGAACGCGTGATTGAACCGTCGTCCTCCCGAATGCGAGTCCAGTGTGCTCGATGGTGTTGCATGAGAAGTAACACATGAGTTAGGAGGATGTCCGCGAGGTATCGTTGGGCCGTCAGAGCTCCCTCAGTCACTGTGAGCCAATGGCTCCTCTCATCATGACGCTAGGCTGTGACTCTCCGAAGTATCGTAAGAATGGGACCTCTCACCAGGTCGCCGCAACATTCGCCAGCGGTGGTCAGCCAGGATAGTACAGAACCTGGATTCCTCTCTGAACAAAAATGGTTCAAATGGCTCTGAGAACTATGGGACTTAACATCTATGGTCATCAGTCCCCTAGAACTTAGAACTACTTAAACATAACTAACCTAAGGACATCACACAACACCCAGCCATCACGAGGCAGAGAAAATCCCTGACCCCGCCGGGAATCGAACCCGGGCGTGGGAAGCGAGAACGCTACCGCAAGACCACGAGATGCGGGCCTCTCTGAACACAATGCGACGCTGCAGGATTGGACCAGTCGGCAGTGTAGGCACCCAAGGTGTCTGTCAGATGCTACCAACGATGTCTGACAAGAGCAGCTGCATTTCCGTGTCCTTCACAGTGATCACATATCTCTGGCCCTATTGTCACCCCTTATTTGCCTACCAGGCCTGATAACAAGACTAAACACGAACAATACTGATGCCCTTTGTTGCCTTCTACATGTCACAAAGAGTTGCGATGTTGGACGTAAAGAATTTAGACATGTAGCTGCTAGTGGGTATTGATTTAATTCGATGGGGAAAGTTGAAAATTTGGGTCAGACCGGGATTCCAACCCGCGTCTCCTGCTTACAAGACAGATGCTCTGACCTCTGAGCCATCCAGACACAGCGATCATCGCACATTCACGGACTACTCTAGCACGCCTCCCGTCAGACCCAAATTCTCAACTTATCCGCACACTACCGACGTAGTACCCCTGCCCGTTATCCCGATTACTCGCGGCGTTTCACCGAACCCACTAAGAGTTCGAGAGTGCTGTGCATTTCCACTGAAGGGATCGCTGGCCAGTCTCACCTTAATTGCATATGCGATGCCAGTTCTTTCGAAAATGTCCGAAAGAACAGAGACTAGATAGATAATTGCAATTCTAGTCATTCACAGACCCGCCGATGTTGCGTACGTGCACAAAGTGACAATGATGTCCAGCCTTGTGTTCTGGGTGCTCCACTTTTTTTCTTCGCGATGTACTTTGAGTGAAGACGCCAGGTCTTACAGAAAAATGAGATCCATCTGCGACCCCCAACTGACTGCAGTTTCAGCGTACATGAGGCTAGTGACGTAGACACAGTAGTAGCATTTGTAACGGAAGGCTATACCCAAATACCAAATACAACAGTCGTAATGAGCTTCCGTTCAGTAGTATTACGTAAGGACGCTCAGAATAAACTTTGGTTAGTACACTACTGGCCATTAAAACTGCTACACCGTGAAGATGAGGTGGTACAGACGCGAAATTTAACCGACCGGAAGAAGATGCTGTGGCATGCAAATAATTAGGTTTTCAGACCATTCACACAAGGTTGGCGCCGGTGGCGACACCTACAACGTGCTTACATGAGGAAAGTTTCCAACCGATTTCTCATATACAAACAGCAGTTGACCGGCGTTGCCTGGTGAAACGTTGTTGTGATGCTTCGTGTAAGGAGGAGAAATGCGTACCATCACGTCTCCGACTTTGATAAAGGTCAGATTGTAGCCTATCCCGATTGCGGTTTATCGTATCGCGACATTGGTACTCGCGTTGGTCGAGATCCAATGACTGTTAGCATAATATGGAATCGGTGGGTTCAGGAGGGTAATACGGAACACCGTGCTGGATCCCAACGGCCTCGCATCACTAGCAGTCGAGATGACAGGCATCTTATCCGCATGGCTGTAACGGATCGTGCAGCCACGTCTCAAACTCTGAGCCAACAGATGGGGACGTTTGCAAGACAACAATCAACTGCACGAACAGTTCGACGACGTTTGCAGCAGCATGGACTATCAACTCGGAGACCATGGCTGCGTTACCCCTGACGCTGCATCACAGACAGGAGTGCCTGCGATGGTGTACTCAACGACGAACTGGGTGCACGAATGGCAAAACGTCATTTTTTCGCATGAATCCATGATCTGTTTACAGCATAATGATGATCGCATCCGTGTTTGGCGAGATCGCGGTGAGCGCACATTGGAAGCGTGTATTCGTCATCGCCATACTGGCGTATCACCCGGCGTGATGGTATGGGGTGCCATGGGTTACACGTCTCGGTCACCTCTTGTTCGCATTGACGGCACTCTGAACAGTGGACGTTACATTTCAGATGTGTTACGACCCGTGGCCCTACCCTTCATTCGATCCCTGCGAAACCCTATATTTCAGCAGGATAATGCACGACGGCATGTTGCAGGTCCTGTACGGGCCTTTGTGGATACAGAAAATGTTCAACTGCTGCCCTGGCCAGCACATTCTCCAGGTCTCTCACCAATTGAAAACGTCTGGTCAATGGTGGCCGCGCAACTGGCTCGTCACAATACGCCAGTCACTACTCTTGATGAACTGCGGTATCGAGTTGAAGCATGGGCAGCTGTACCTGTACTCGCCATCCAATCTCTGTTTGACTCAATGCCAGGCGTATCAAGGCCATTATTACGGCCAGAGGTGGTTGTTGTGGGTACTGATTTCTCAGGATCTATGCACCCAAATTGCGTGAAAATGTAATCACATGTCAGTTCTAGTATAATATATTTGTGCAATGAATACCCGTTTATCAGTTTTGATGGCCAGTAGTGAGGATGAAATCACGACGATGACGTTAGGAACTTCCCGAAACCCCGAAATCCAATATGCATTAGTAGGTGCGTGGTCTTAGCCGTGACATATCTCTCCTGTGGAGCTGGGAAGGACGCACATAGACTGGCACCTGGGACCGGGGCGACGTCACGGTCCGGCGTGGGCCGGCCAGTAAGCGCCACCAAGGGCGCGTTGGCGCTGCCCGCCGGCAGTGCCTAGTACGGACGCCGCCGGCTGCATCACCCGAAATAACCCGGCGGCGCGGAGCGTCGAGCTTCCCAGGCCGGGCGCGGGCGCGGACGCGGGCGCGGGCGTCGCCCACACAATCGATTAGTCGCGGCGATAACGCTGACACCAGGTGCGACCCGGGCAGAGTAATTAATATCGGAGGCGAGCCGCGTAAATTGGCAGATCGGTAGGCGCGATCCCCTCACACGCAACAGGTTTTGCCGGCTCTTCGTGTGCAGCCGGCCGCGTGAGACCGAGAACCCTACCCCCCCCCCCCCCCGCCCCCACCTCTCCCCCTCCCGCACTATACGTATAGACAACACGCGTCTCGCTCCGACGCGATCCACGTGAGAGGCAGCGGCTGGTACAGCAGTCGCGACTGTCGTCTGGTATCGTGCGGGCTGGCAGAGAAGGCGCTCGACGCCAGTTTCACGGCGCATAAAAAATTCCTGTAACGGATCGCTATTCACAGCACACACCTACCACCTACGCAACGATGTAAACAATGTAATATAAGATGAGCTTCAAATACAAACTGCTTATCGACTCGTACCCCATAGAAGAATTTCCGAATGTATAATAATCTACGAGGGACATTCGGTAATTAAAGAGATAAATTGACGTAGAAATGGAGCAGTTTGTACGAGCAGTTTTGTACTTTGCTTTAGTTGTAATTTTAATAACCAGCAGACTCAGTTGCAATGTTTACTCGATTTACCTAGGTTTCAGTCGGGATAACCCAACCTTCTTCAGAATACAAGTAACTACCGTTTGTGCATAGTGGACATTGTCAAGCTAAAACTACAAATCCATAAATTATCGCCTGCCGGATTGGCCGAGCGGTTCCAGGCGCTTCAGTCTGGAACCGCGCGACCCCTACGGTCGCAGGTTCGAATCCTGCCTCGGGCATGGATGTGTGTGATGTCCTTAGGTTAGTTAGGTTTAAGTAGTTATAAGTTCTAGGGGACTGATGACCTCAGATGTTAAGTCCCATAGTGTTCAGAGCCATAAATTATCGTCAGACTGTAAAAACTTACCTGAAACTGCTTCGGCCCTACTTCGCTACCGTGATGCGGCAGCCACGAGTGCTGTACTGGAACTGACCGTAGCGTCATGAGGCCCGCCTAGGCGGACACAATACCTTGCGCCTGCGCTTAAACTGTGTGATAGTTACTAGTTGGGACAAGACGCTGACCTTACTCCTAACCTTGAATTTACTAGTAAAGTGAAATAAAAGGTGCAGCTGAGGAAAAGGACGTGTATGTTATCCAGTGCAGAAAGTACTTAGATCAGCTGTCTTAACATTTATGAAGTCTAGTGCTTAAGCAAAAAATTTTCCTAGACAGGCCATACGTTGTAAGCACGTGATGTCTTCCTCATATCATGACCAACGAATACTTCATAAATGTTAAGACAGTTGATCTAAGTACTTTCTGTACAGGCTAACATAGACGCCCTTTTCCTCAGATGTACCTTTTACTTTACTTTACTAGTAAATTCAAAGTTAGGAGTTAGGTTCGCGTCTTGTACCAACTGGTAACTATCACACAGTTTATGCGCAGGCGCAAGGTATTGTGTCCGCCTAGGCGGGCCTCATCACGCTACGGTCAGTTCCAATACAGCGCTCGTGGCTGCCGCATCGCGGTCGCGAAGTAGGGCTGAGGCAGTTTCAGATAAGTTTTTACAGTCTGACGATAATTTATAGATTTGTAGTTTTAGCTTGACGGTGTCCACTATGGACAAACGGTAGTTACTTTTATTCTGAAGAAGGTTGGGTTACCCGAACGAAATCTAGGTAAACATTGTAACTGAGGCTGTTGGTTATTAAAATTAATATTTATACAGTTGCTGACAGGGCCGCGAAATGTTGAAAATATTTAACTTTGCGTTGGCATCACTGAGACGAGCTAAGAACAGCTGACAGAAAAAAACTGTTCTCTTGATAACCTCAATATTGCATTTAACGATGACGTGTCCGCTTGAAGTTTCCACGTTAGTTGAACAACACTCACTGATCCGTTTTTTGTTTACTGAATGTGAAAAACGGCCTAAAACCTTTTCTAGAATGATTTTACAGTGTGGTGAACTTTCTACGAAAATCAAATATTTTTGTAAGTGGGGAGAGTAGTTCAAAAGCTGTCGAACCTCAGTGATTGATAAACAACGTCCTGGCTGGCCAGATGAACTGTCAACTCCTTCGCTCAAAACCCTCATTGACGACATTATTCGTGAAGACCGAGGGTTAAAGTTGAATACATAGCAAAAAAGAAAAAGAATGCAGTAAGTGTTCGCACAGTTCGTAAAGTTATCAGTAACAACCTCAAGTACAGTGGAATAAGAGCAAGGTGGGTCTAAAAAGAGTTGACGCAACAACACAATCAAACAAGACTCAAAGTCTGTGCGGACTTGAAAGAACATGTGAAACATAGGTCTCAACATTTTGAACATGGGTCCGAAAGAAGCAAGGAATGAAAGCACACCACGCAATCTGTCCGAATGAAATTCATTATACAGGAATCAAAGGGAAAAGCCATTTTGACCGTCTTTTGAGACGCCCAAGCTCTAGCCTTTGGTGGTTATTTGGAACATCAGCGTAAAAAGACATTGCCTACTCAGACATATTTACGAGCAAAGTAAAGGCATCAATGAGTCAAAAACGTAGGGCATCTCAAAGAAAAGACGTGATAATGCTAAATGACATGAAATACCGCCCACCTGACCCAAGAAACCGTTTGAGTCCTAATCCAGAATGGCTCCCTCAGATTTTTAATTTGTTTTTTCCACCCATGAAGGAACTACGTGTGAAGATGTTCAGTAACAACGAGAAAGCCAAATAATTTGTGGTACAGTGGCCCAAACATTAGACAAAGACTTCTTTGCACTTGTTCTAACGCAATAGTAAAATCCTCATTTTGTAAACATACACTGTTTTTTCTACACTGCTGGCCACCGTAAATGCAACACCAAGAACGACAAGAGGTAGCACAACAAGATTTATTTTGTAGATAACATGTTGACCAAGTATCAAATGATTACGTTTACAGACGTCTGTGACATGTGGTTCCTGCCAGAATCAGAAGCCAGAGTAGCCGCCATTGTTGGAGATCACCGCTGCCACACGTCTCGGCATTGAGTCAAAGAGACGTTGGATGTGTTCCTGGGGTACAGCAGCCCAAGCAGCTTCCACACGTTGCCAAAGATCATCTGGTGTGGCAGCTGGGGATGTAATCTGGGTCACTCGTTGAGCAACCATGGACCACATGTTTTCTATCGGTGAAAGATCCGGAGAGCGAGCCGGTCAGGGAAGCAATTCAATCTGGTTATTGACGAAGAACCTTTGGACAATGCGTGCCATGTGTGGTCGCGCATTATCCTGTTGAAATATGGCTGTGGCCGATCCCTGAAGGTAAGGAAGGACAACTGGCTCCAGCACCTCGGATATGTAGCGCCGGCTATTTAAAGTACCGGCAATGCGTACTAGAGGCGTGCGAGAGTAATATCCAATACCGCCCCATACCATAATACCCGGCGCAAGACTAGTGTGGCGGTGCATAATGCAGCTGTCCAGCATCCTCTCTCCACGGTGTCTCCACACTCGAATCCGACCATCGTGGTGCTGCAGACAGAAGCGTGCCTCGTCAGTAAAGACAACGTCATTCCATTCTGCCGTCCACATCCGTCTGTCATCACACCATTGGCGACGGAGATTATAACACTACTGGGCTGCGTGGTGGTGCAATGTTTACGTAGCTTGCGTAATCAAATACCAAGTTTGGTATATTACTTATTATGTCCTAACAGAAAAAGTAATCCTGTCAAAGAAAAGCCACGTATAACACTACACTCTGCTACTATTACACCATAACCCCAAAGTAGGAGTCAGTTTACAAAACAAAATTATTTTGTTATAGTAATTATGGTATAACGCACTCAGAACAGTGTTACCCTCTGAGAGGAATTTTATTGTTTGACCATGTTGTACCTAACGGAAGTGGCTTATCGGAAATGAAAGTCAGAATTACGTAACTAATTAAACAGTGACTAACGAAGAAATTGCCTTCCTGCACTGTTAAACTGATAATGGTAAAACGGCCGCCAGCCTAACTAGGCAAAAGAATGACCAACATTCTCGTTGAAGAAAATAGTAATTAATAATTTTAACAGATAAACACAACCTATACTTGACCACAAGCGAGTGCAATTAACTCTGATACATACATATACATATGATAAAGTTGAAACCAACAATTAGAGCAGCAGAAGCAATTTGCAAAATTATAACAGCTACTAAAACACACTATTACTTTACACAAAGTGACTTGTCTTTATAACGTTATTATTAATATGCACTTCTAATACACGAGAGAGAGAAAGAGAGAGAGAGAGTAAACCTGAATATATAATTTCCTACTATTGCAGTTTTCCACTTTTACTGCAGTGAGACACAAAAATAACATATATGCAAGACACTGGCTCACCTTCTGCTATTTGCAATAATAAGCAGTAATGTAATCATTTACTAAGCAAGAAACATTATAAGCCTCAGTCTTAAGAACCTTTACTTGAAATTGGCAACAACACGTTAATAAGCAGTTTTCACTAGGAAAATCAATTTTCAGTTCAAGAGGCTTTAATTAACAAAATCACTCTAGGCTCCAATATACTTTCAGTAAGGACACTCGGTAATCAGTATAGTCCAAACGTTGAGGATCCTAAGAGGTTATGATGAGGAGAAAAGTCAAGGTAGATACACAAATTCAGATATAATTTACCTTATATTTCAGCACATTAGCACATCCTTTAAGCTGATCCTTCACCGTACATCATAATGTCACTATGAAGCAATGATTGCGCAATGTGGTGGCAACTGCATGCAGGTAGGTGGAATTGCAGGCCGATTTCTTGATGGCGATGATAGAGACAAATTCCAGAATATTTCCAACTATTCGAGCCCTTGGAGAGAAGCATGAAAATCCTCTCTTGGAAATCAGCACAATATGCGTCTTTCCCATGGAATAGCACGGACTCGTAACTCGTGTCCGTCTGGTGGCTCGTCTCCGACGGCTTCCGTCTCCGTCTCCGTGTGCTTTCCGACTGACTTCCTCGTCTACTTCCGTGTCCGTCTCCGACCGGTGGCTACCAGTCCCACCTTTTTCCGCAAGGCCAAACACAATTTGCGCATTCTGATGCAATACCGTTCCCGTGGGGAACCACTACACCTTATGGTGCAATAATTGCTAAGATTCCTAAGTGAGGATCAGCAGTTTACATAACAACAAACAAATGTATTGGATAACACAGAACATTTGCACATATTAACAAATAAAGAAATATACAGTTATGTGTTACCCATTCAATCACACACATTTACAGAAGTAATATTAAATAAATAAAAGCAAAATAAATCAGTAGATCATTAGAGCTATGGTGTTACAAGATGTCTGTGGTTCTGCGTCAATGGTAGACGAAGCAATGGACATCTTGCAGACAGACCACTCTGCTGTAAACAGCGTCGAATGGTACGCGCAGACATTGGATGATGCGTTACAGACGCAATGTGCTGTGCTATGGTTCGGGATGTCACTGAGCGATCCGTCACTGCCATGCGCACAATTTGCCTATCAGCACGTGCAGTGGTGCACCGAGGTGAATGCGATCGACCACGTCGGTCCGTCGTACCCTCCTGCATCCAACGGTCACATATCCGCATTACAGTTGTTTGGTTTCGTCCAACATGACTAGCGATTTCTCTGTATGATAATCCACAATCTCGGTAAGCCACTATCCTTCCTCTGTCGAACTCGGATACTTGATCAAAAGATGTTCGCTGTTGTCTACGAGGCATAACTGATCGTCTTGTGAAACAACCACAAGGTAAACACACGTGCCGAACGTACACTCGTCGAAATCGCCAAGCCTTAAATGGCGCTATGAGGTGGCGCCACAGGCGCGCGTGATGTGCGTCTGCGCTGAAATTCTAATCAGTTGCATATCTCATCGCTGCAAACCCATGGTGTAAATTTCACTTGATTCGGATGCTTCCTTCAGGGTGTTGCATTTACGGTGGCCAGCAGTGTACATCAGATAGTCTCTTTATTTATCGAATGTCCCTCGTAACGGTGATCAGACCATGTTTTTAGTCCTTGGTGACGGCAGGAGTAGAAAATCATCTTATGATGGTCTTATAACAGTTCGAAACCGGTCATCAAGTAAAATACATATAAGAGAAATGCGGTCAGGACTGTTTTACTGAAATAATTTTAAAAGCGTGTATGTGGTCAGCATGTTCCTTATTGTTCACTGAGCAAGTGCACCATAATTATTATAAAACTAACTCGCTCCACATTCTAATGAGAGAATGCAATTATAATCCTTGTGACAAATAAATAAGTAAACTAAACGAAACTAAAATGGATAGTATTATCAAGATTCACCGTCCATTACTGGTGGCCAGAGACGAGCGCCAACAGGAAACGCGTCAAGAACTGGTCTTGAAAGCCTCAAGAGTTTTATTTTCTTACACATCTCACTGTCTCCATACGTTGAAATAACGGGTTATAAGACGGATGAAAACACTACTTCTCTCCGTGTATCAGCTTTAGATTACGAAGATTACCTTACATACATAGGCTGAGCGACGACCTGTCAATTGACGCTACAAATGAAATTTTTCGTAAAATATATTGTGACTGAAACTTCCTGGCAGATTAAACTGTGTGCCCGACTGCGAATCTAACCTGAGACCTTTGCCTTTCACGGGCAAGTGATCAGCTGGCTGAACTATCCAAGAACGACTCAAGATGTGGCCTGACAGCTTCGCTTCCACCAGCATCTCGCCTCCTACAATCTAAGCTTCACAGAAGCTCTCTTGCAGCCTTAGGCGATTAAAACTCCTGGAAGAAAGGATAATGCGGAGAGACGGCTTAGCTAAAACCTGAAGGATTGTTGCCAGAACGAATTTTCACACTTCAACGGAGTGTGCACTCATATGAAGCTTCCTGCCCGGTTAAAACTGTGCTTCGGATCGGGACTCGAACCCAGGATCAGTGCCTTTTGTGGGCAATAGCTCTAGTGACTGAGGTATCCAGTCACGATTCAGGACACGTCCCCACAGCTTTAGTTTCGCTAGTACCCCATCTTCCACATTCAAAACCTCCCAGAAATTCGTAGAGAATGATGTCAGAGATAGAACCATTGTGATAGAAACAGAATTTATCTCTGCGTAACGAATTAATATCTTTCTCCGATTTTCTTAAGTAAAAGTGAAACACAGTAGCTCCTCTTCCAGCTTAGCTAGGTTTTCAGTCTCTAGCAATGTGATTTATCCTTTTTACTAATAATGTATAAAGCTTGTGTTTATGTTTCAGCCTGCTAAATTCATTGGAAGTGGCTAGTCTGGTGACACAAATATTGCGCGCCATCAGGGCGCTATCGTTTATACATTTCCATTTTTGTTAGTCCAGCCTGCAATCTAACGTTCCTTAGAGTGGATCGATTATCACTGTTATTATTATGGTTCAAATGGCGCTAAGCACTATGCGACTTAACTTCTAAGGTCATCAGTCGCCTAGAACTTAGAACTAATTAAACCTAACTAACCTAAGGACATGACACACATCCATACCCGAGGCAGGATTCGAACCTGTGACCGTAGCGGTCGCTCGGCTCCAGGCTGTAGCGCCTAGAACCGCACGGCCACTCTGGCCGGCTATTATTATGAAAATCATTTTTAGCAGTGAAACTAAGTATCAACACCGTCTTGTGTCACCAAACTTTTCCGGTTTCCGACAAAGACTTCTGGTATTTAATCAGTTGAAGGGATTAGACGAAACAGGAGAACTTGATTCTAGTTCATTAATTCTAAATTTAGGTTTTCATGACGTTAGTGTTCTCTTGCAGAAATCAGTGTGATGCAGTTTTATTTGCCAAACTTTGAAAAATCCGCACTCGTCGAAACAAAGCAAGGATTGCAAGTTCTCCTGCAGCCTTCCGGGACTGGCATCCTGGATGAAAGGATACTGTGGAGACACAACCTGGAGGCTTGTTTCCAGAATTAATTTTCGCTCTGCAGCTGTGCGGCGAAAGGCAAAGGTCCCGGTTTCAAATTCCTGTTCGACACGCAGTTTTAATCTATTAGGGAGTTTCACATCAGCGCACACTTCGCTGCAGAGTGAAAATTTATTCTGGTATATTAGGGTTACTCCATAGCGTATTCACGACTGGGGGACGTGATGACTGATTGTCTATTTGTTTTCGAGCTTGTGGCAATTAAAGAAGTTCATTGTAGTTGGAGGAAGGAAAAGAAACGTCTGCAGCGCAGCAAATAAATATGCAAAACAATAAAAACAAAAGCAGAAACAAAAGTTTACATGACGAAACGCTGTGTTTGCCTCAGTGACTAATGCAGTAAACAAAGCTCCAAGGTTGTCTACCTGATGAGCCGATCAGGACCGACCGACCGCCGCGTCATCCACTGTCAATGGCGTCATTGGATGCCGTATGGAGGGGCGAGGGGTCAGCATACCGCTCTCCCGGCCGTTGTCGGCTTTCTTGATCTTTCAGCCGCTGCCGTTCTATCAAGTAGCTGCTCAGTTGGCCTTACAAGGCTGAGTGCAGTACTATTCACAGCAAGGAAAAATCCCTGGCTGTACAGGAATAACGAACCCAGGTCCTTCGAATATCAACCGGACAAGCTGTCCACTGAGCTACGCGCCGGATTTCTTTAGTGAAGGCAAGCAATGCACATGGCTTCCGCTTCCTACTACTCTGAACACGGCTGCGGAATACAGGTCAAGAACGACATCCAGGTATTCTGAAATGCCGAAGATTCGCCTGCTTTATTGGGTCAACGATTGACTACATATAAACCAATAGTACAGGGTGATTCAAAAAGAATACCACAACTTTAGGAATTTAAAACTCTGCAACGACAAAAGGCAGAGCTAAGCACTATCTGTCGGCGAATTAAGGGAGCTATAAAGTTTCATTTAGTTGTACATTTGTTCGCTTGAGGCGCTGTTGTCTAGGCGTCAGCGTCAGTTGATGCTAAGATGGCGACCGCTCAACAGAAAGCTTTTTGTGTTATTGATTACGGCAGAAGTGAATCGACGACAGTTGTTCAGCGTGCATTTCGAACGAAGTATGGTGTTAAACCTCCTGATAGGTGGTGTATTAAACGTTGGTATAAACAGTTTACAGAGAATGGGTGTTTGTGCAAAGGGAAAAGTTCTGGACGGCTGAGAACGAGTGATGAAAATGTAGCACGCATCCAGCAAGCATTTGTTCGCAGGCCAGGAAAATCGACTCGCAGAGCTAGCAGAGAGCTGCAAATTCCACAATCAACTGTATGGAGAGTCCTACGAAAAAGGTTAGTTATGAAACCTTATCGTCTGAAATTGGTTCAAGCACTGTCTGCAGCTGATAATATTAAAAGAATCGATTTCTGTGATTTTATCCTTGCTCAAATGGAAACAGATGAATCTTTCGTTTCAAAGATTGTGTTTAGTGATGAAGCAACTTTCCACACCAACGGGAAAGTCAACCGTCACAATGTCGTATATGGGGCACTGAGAATCCGCGGGTAACAACTCAGTATGAACGTGACTCGCCTAAGGTGAACGTTTTCTGTGCCATTTCAACCAATAAAGTTTTTGGTCCCTTTTTCTTCGAAGGTGCTACTGTAACTGGACTACAGTATCTGGAGATGTTAGAGAACTCGCTGTTCCCTCAGCTCGAACAAGAAGCACAACAATTCATATTTCAGCAGGATGGAGCGCCACCACATTGGCACTTATCTGTCCGTAACTACCTGAACGTCAACTACCCGAGGCGATGGATCGGCCGCCAGGCAGCCCGTGACAGAGCACTTCATCACTGGCCTCCAAGAAGCCCTGATCTTACCCCCTGCGATTTTTTCTTATGGGGGTATGTTAAGGATATGGTGTTTCGGCCACCTCTCCCAGCCACCATTGATGATTTGAATAGAGAAATAACAGCAGCTATCCAAACTGTTACGCCTGATATGCTACAGAGAGTGTGGAACGAGTTGGAGTATCGGGTTGATATTGCTCGAGTGTATGGAGGGGGCCATATTGAACATCTCTGAACTTGTTTTTGAGTGAAAAAAAAACCTTTTTAAATACTCTTTGTAATGATGTATAACAGAAGGTTATATTATGTTTCTTTCATTAAATACACATTTTTAAAGTTGTGGTATTCTTTTTGAATCACCCTGTATTTCATACAACGTTTTAGTCTTAAGGGGTCCTTATAGTATTTAGTTGCGGACCTTGACTTCTCACTAAAATGGAAGTCACTGCCCTTGTATCCAGTACCTCAATCACCATCGTGCCGATGTGGTCGGTACTGTTGGTAGACGACGGAGAAGAACAGCGGTGCCACATTAATATTCCACGGGAGCAGTCGGTAGGCGACCCTTTGTGTAGCGCCCAGTCGCCCCAAGGAGCGCGGCTAACCGGTTCAGTGGTCGGCCTGCCACGTCGTCTGATAGCATTATCACCGCTCAACACACACAGCAGGTCAAACTGTGTACCGGCCGTGACTCGTGGCAGGAGGGGAGAGTTTCAAGGCCAAGAACCCTCAAAAATACAACGGGAAGGGCGAGAGGGCGAATATCTAATCGCTGACTGTCAGTCGGTGCGCCGAAGGATCATCCGTCCGAGTATGTAAGGCCAAGATGTGAGGAGCGTAACTCATCGTGTAAATGTCTGGACACTGTATTTACATCTGTAGTATATGTCAGCTAACTAGCACACGGTGATAAACTAACGTAAAAGCGCCTGATGGCCCAGTTTTCGTTATGGGAATCGAAGAGCTGTGCTGTGGTGTTCGGCAATGGAAAATCAAACTACAGTTACACTACGATCTTGACCAATCGTCTTGTAAAATGACGATCCTATTTGCTGATGATCAAATTTTAATCTCGAACAGTGAAGATGGACTACACAAAATATATCAGATACACGACATGTCAATATCCGTGCAAGAAACAAAAGGAATGTGTCTCTGTGGGAAAAGCCCAGCAAGGCAAGAAATAGTAGTAAAAAAATAAAATCATAGAGCAAGTCGATAGATTTAAATTTTTAGGGGCCATGCTGACATATAGGGGAGACCAACATCAAAAAGACAAAATCGAGGCCGGCCGTTATGGCCGAGCGGTTCTAGGCGAACAGTCCGGAACCGCGCTGCTGCTACGGTCGCAGGTTCGAATCCTGCCACGGGCGTGGATGTGTGTGCTGTCCTTAGGTTAGTTAGGTTTAAGTAGTTCTAGGTCTAGGGGACTAATGACCTCAGATGTTAAGTCCCATAGTGCTGAAAGCCATTTGAACCATTTTTTGAACAAAATCGAGAAGTTCAATTACCTAAACGATACCATTAGAACATCGCTTCAAAGGTAAGTAAGAATAGAAACTTATCTTAAAATTTATAAGCTTACGTTGTTACTAAATTTGCTGGGCGGGAATGAATCTTGGGTAATGGAAAAAAGACAAAATAAGATTACAGGCCAACGAGCTGAAATTCCTTAGGTACATTACAGGATACACAAAATTAGATTATAAAAAAAAACAAAAATATTAGGAATAGAAAATATTTGATATAGGCGAAAAGGTTAAAGAAAATAGGCAAGAATGAATATAATAGCCAAGATGACTAAATTTTTGGAAATATATTCTGAAAGGTAAAAGATGCTTTATAAGACCAGCAAAACGCTGTAAAACCAAATACAGTAGGTCTAGTACGGCTTAGCGCATGACAAAAGAAGACTGCGGTGTATGAGATAACTTCGAGGTTTAGAACTTAAACAGCGGCAACTATTTATTCACAGGCGATACTAAAGAGTTATATGTTTGCACCTATTAGTGTCCTTCAAATCAGTCACCAGCGTTGTGTAGAACCCGTTGCCAGCGATGTGGAAGGCGTAGTATACCGTTAGCAGAGCCTGTTCTGTTGATGGTCCGAATGGAGCGGTCTAACGTTATGGTGATTCTCGTGTACGACGGTGATGATGTTATCCTAACGCATTACGTTCCTCCACGGCAGACCATCAATGCTCAGTATTACTGTTCGTTTTTGGATCATCACCTGCGACCAGCTTTGCAAAAGAAGCGGCGACACTTTCTGCGCAAACCACCCATCATTTTGCACGACAATGCGCGGGCACATGCAGCGCAAGTTGTGGTTGCTCTGTTCGGTCGATGGGACTGGGAAGTACCGTACCAACAACCATCATACTCCCCGGACTTAAGTCCTTCTGGCTTTGATTTTATTCACAAGATGAAGGGACCAATTCGTAGTATTCGCTTCAGAACTGTTCCAGAGGTTCGACAGGGGGCGCATTCTCTGAAAAACGGTGCGAACGAATCCTCCCGTTTGAAGCAGGAAGCAGTTCTAAACGTTATGAAAACTCCAAGCAGGCAAAGGAAAGCATATGTCGTTACAGTAGAAGATGTAAAAATTTTTCGCGTGTATTGTATGTTTAAAAGTTTTATCTTTAATCTTATTTAAATATTTACTTTTAGAAACTGGAATGATTTATAGCCTTGATTTCTTCATAATTAATTTATTGAAATAGCAAATCATGATTTCGCAACACATATTCTATCTCAGTGTTCATTTATGGTTACATTTCCAGCAAATCTATATATACAACAAATTGATAAGTGTCCGATATCTGAATATAGAAAATGGTTAAGAAAACTTAATTTGAATGGTCTATAGAAGCGCAGAAGACGGCAGAAAATATTTTCATAATTTCTTCTGTGTGCCTGTTTATAGTCGCATTATGCAAAAAGTACTGCACGAAGTTGGATGCTGTTTTGACACTTATATTGCTGCGGGTTTCATGTAAAATCTGGTACATTTTTCTTCTTTATAAGCAGCCTAGAAGCAGAGTTATATCAGTTTTACCATAATGCCGTGCGCGGATGCCAGTTTCCACTAAATAGTCACAAAAGGATTGCAGTTTTTCCGATGCAGGTATCTCTGTAATGAAATCGTCAACAAAACAGTCGCCAACCATATCAGGAGCCAGCATGGGCAAACCAAATATGTACGACAGAAACCTTCGAATTTCATTTTTTGCGTAGTAGTGATGTGCAAGCCCCAATGTTTGTATTTTTCGCCACCAGCTCTGTGTTAAATGAAATTTGCATCCTTGAATGTGAATATCAGGCTACAACTCACTTCCAGCTTTCATATGCTCACTTCAAAGACAGAAAACATTGTTGATGGCGAAAAGTTCAAACCTATATCACTAAATTTATCAACAACGCTTTGAAATTCCCTCGTACGTACTGATACGATGAAGTTTCCTTGTCGTTCAATAAAGAGAAGACCAATGGAATGCAATGGCCATTAACTAACCCAAGTATTGTAAACAGCTGACAAAAAAACTTTGGACAGCACTTGAACGTACCATCAACATATATAGATTCACACTGCGTTAATGTTTTAAGGTTTGCAGAGTCACAAAATATGATCACTTTTTTCTCGGTGTTATTTTCTAATAAACACTTTGTCCCATCTGTGGTTTCCACATTCAGCGTTTTGATAACATCATGAACGTCTACAGCATTCGTGGACAGTTTTGGCAGAATTTTGCACCTAGCTTTGTAAATAGATTTACGAAAATTATTGACATCCCTCGTAGTTATATCTTGCATATCTTCTCCTTTTAACTTCTGGTAAATTATTTTTTACGGGCTCTCACAAATATCTTCTATGGCTTTCCTCTTTAGGTCAGAAATTATTTCTTGCCTCTGAATTTTGTTATGAGGCATTTCTTCATGATTGTGCTCTTCTTGACACTCGACGACTTCCAGCTCCTCAATAGAAATAGTTTTAACAAAACTTCTGCAGCCACTAATGTTGCACGTCCATCGCGCTAGACCACCTTTCAGCAGTTTTTGAAACTGAAGGTGTGACCTTTCAAAACCAACATTTTCCTTCCCTTCCTACTTACTGAAACTGTAAGCTCGTCTGAGTACATATTCACTCTACAACGATCTGCCGCGAACTGCGAAGTGACCGAAGGCAGCTGTGTTGAGTAGCGCGCATAATGCTCTGTCGCATTGTGTCAGTTTGGGAGGATTCGGTCCTGTTACCTGCTTACCTTCCTGGTTTCGGGAGGATTCGGGGCTGCGCCCTCGACAGGCAGTAGACCGCTCCATTCGCACCATCAACAGAACAGGCTCTGCAAACGCTATACTACGCCTTCCACATCGCCGGCAACGGGTTCTACACAAAGCTGGTGACTACTTTGAAGGATAGTAACAGGTGCAAACGTGTAACTCTTTTGTATCGGTTGTGAATAAATAGTTGCCACTATTTAAGTTTCAATCCTCGTATATGCTGTGACAAGAAGCCATGTGTTACGCCTTTACTGGATTTAGTATGTGAGATTATACGTAAAATAATACATAATGAACATTGTTTCGCATTTGAATCTCTTATCATTCTTATCTTTCAGCGTCCTGTGATTACAAAACCCTAAACATGCCACAAGGAATAAATGCACATGTTCTAGATGGCTATTATTAATTCCAGAACTAAAAATCTACCACACTCGTATTCGGAGCTTGCTTCCTTCATTAATAATGTTAGCCATCATAAGTGCTGCGAAGAACGAAGTCAAAAATGTCAACCGTGCTCACAAAATACGCATGGTGAAGGCCCTAGCAGAGATGGCTTATCGTTGCCTCCCTTTAGTATGTGACATCACATTCCGAGTGACTGTTCGTCTTCATTATAGCCATATACGAACCTTTCTATCGTGAGACGGCGGCCTGTTTCAGGCCTGTCCTCACACATATTCCTTTTCTTTGCGTATGTGAATAATTAGTTTAAACTTTACATATTTCTATCTTACATATCAAATCGATCGTCCACTACTTATTTTCTCATGTAATTTTCGAATCTGTGTCGTGAGTGGCTGGAGTGCAGGTGCAATGTAAGGGATATCAATCGGTATCTTATTAAGCATATGTCATACGAGCTTATATACTGCTAGATACACGCTGGTGCAGACGGAAAGCTAATGCTCTGCAGAATGCAGACAAGATACCTGAGCCACCTCGAGAACGGACCGGCGACCAAATAATTGCTGGCGGTCATGGAGCTACACAGTAGACCTCGGTCGGCGGCCCATCCACCTGTGCTACTTTGTCGGGGCATGGAGACAATAACATCTCGTGGACGACCGACTCTGGGTGTTTCCACAGGGGGGTTCCGCTTTGTCCGTATGGAGTGCTGTCTTGCTATTCTGGACATTTTGCTTCTTGTGGACTAGGGGTCTCTCTCAGCCATAGAGTGTGAGGTCGATGCGGGGAACCATTACAAAAACTGTTGGGAAATTTCTGTCCACTGTTTGGAAGCGATCCGAGTGAACGGAATGTGCGTTTCTCTCGGTGGTTGTTCAACAGTTTTCATTGGCGGTGACGTGCAACTCGAGATAGTGGGGTCGTGGTAACAAATTTTCGTGCTTCCGATTGGCTGATCAGCTAAGTCCTTTTGCTCACTGGCTGTTTTCTGTACTGATGTGCGGTTCCGAGATGCAGGAGAAGAGGTGGAGAAATTTTTCCTACTGTCCCGGAAGTATTTTCGTTTGTGTTCAACGTTAATCTTTGGACTCTGGTCATTTTCCTGGTCACGGACAGTGTTGGATTTATTTCTGGTGCCATCGTGACTTCTCATAAGTGCCGGTTTTCTCCTGACGATAGGAGTCTATGCAGCCGCCGAACTCCAGCCAACAGTTTCTGCATTTAGTCACCTTTCTGTCTCAGAGGTCGGCGCCGCTGTCTCCAGTTTCAGGCACTCCAGATACGGTAGGACCGCTCTTTCATGGTATACGCCATGCAACAATAACCGAGGTTTAACCTCATACCATAACTTCAGATAGTGTATTGATACACTACTCCGAAAGCCGGCCGGAGTGGCCGAGCGGTTCTAGGCGCTACAGTGTGGTACCGCGCGGCCGCTACGGTCGCAGGTTCGAATCCTGCCTCGGGCATGGATGTGTGTGATGTCCTTAGGTTAGTTAGATTTAAGTAGTTCTAAGTTCTAGGGGACTGATGACCTCACAAGTTAAGTCCCATAGAGCCATTTGAACCATTTGAACTCCGACAGATGAGATGTCCGGCAGTTCCTTATCGCTAAAATAGTTAAATACATTAGTACGTAAATTGAAGGTAGAGGTGGGAGAAAGAAAAGGAAACGGAAGGGAAGGATGACGTCAGTTGCATCATGACTACCTGGGGAACCGTCGGCGACGAGTGAAAATGTGTGGCGGATAGGGAGTCGAACCTGGGATCTCCTACTTACTGGGCAGTTGCTTTAATCACTGCACCATCCGGACACAGTGTTCGACACAAATGCTCGGACTATATCGGCACGCTTCCCGGCCGACCGACACGCCCATCTAGCACTACCTATTCGCAGTCTTCGTCCACGTCCTCCATACTCGCTAATTTTAGATTCACGCCTGGAGTTCTAACGGTATTATGCATCCGCGTTGAAGGCTGTGGATTTACTGCCCATCAAGAGACTCAATTATATAACTGCATGGTGGCTGTTTTACCACGACTTCATACAAAGCAGTTAAACTTTGTGCATGCTGTTGCCGCCCGCTGCTTAACCACTCACATTCTTGTTACCGCATTACGCTATCTACTGTAAATTTAAGGCGACAGTAATGTCCCAGTACTCTTTCTATGGCAAATCATCTCCTGTCTATGTGTTCTGTTCGTATTCATGCAGTCTCTACGCTATTTTACATCAGTTTCAAAAATTATACGTCCGGTAATAATTTATGGTTAGAAGCAGAAACAGATTTTCCGGTGAGATTACGGTAGCGGTTTTTTATTGTAAATAATCAAGCATAAGATTGTCTAAGGAAATCACAGTTGTAATCATTTAAATTCACTGCCATTCATGAGTTTTCTTTCAGTTTGAAATTCGTGAAGAAAATTCTACTCTTCACGCGACCAGACCACTTTCATTTCGTAAAAGCCGCGCCAAGCGGCCGAGTGGTTTGAGGCACTATGCAACGGATTGCGCGGCCCCTCCCACCGGAGGTTCGAGTCCTCCCTCAGGCATGAGTGTGTGCGTTGTTCCTAACGTAAGTTAGTTTAAGTAGTGTGTAAGTCTAGGGACCGATGACCTCAGCAGTTTGGTCCCTTAGGAATACACACACATTTGAACATAAATAAGATTCCCTATAACTGAATGCCAGAATTCTTGAGCCATAAACAGGTGGACGAGGTATCTGGAAATTGCAGACGCTTAGCGTTTCCTATGTATCACACTCGAAACGTCTCGTATGTCCGCTTGTTTCATGGAGTAATTTTGTCATTATTCTTGATCTGGGGTATCAAATCTGTTGGTCTTGGCCATTTGCGTGCCGTTCGAGAATTCGTCGAAGCGTTTCTTGCACTCAACCAGACACAGCTTCTGGCAGTATTATGCAAAATGCTTGCAGCGCTAACAACCGTTGAAAACTTTGGACAAAACAGTCTCCGACTTCCTATGATCGTGTTACATCTACCGAATTGCGTCATGGTTAAGGATCAGGACACCGTGTCTCGGATGCGCAAGCAAATGTGCCATAGGGCCTACGAGAACTGTGTATACCTACCGGCCGATGCAGGAGAACAAGATAATATGGATGTGTGGTGTCTGTTCTTTCGGACTGGGCGATAAATCCACCTTCTTCAGTACGGATGCACAAATACGTCAGACCTCCTGTGGGAATCTCAGAAGGGCGAATATGGCGGAAATAGAGAGAGGCTGCGGATAGGTGGCGCTCATGGGAATGTGGATCCATATATACATTTACATGATACTCCGCAAGCCACCTAATGTATGTGGCGGAGAGTACTTTCGTGCCGGCGGCTATGACCGAGCGGTCCTCGGCCCGTCAGTCCGGAACCGCGTACCTGCTACGGTCGCAGGTTCGAATCCCGCCTCGGGCATGGATGTGTGTGGTGTCCTTAGGTTAGTTAGGGGACTGATGACCTCAGATGTAAGTCCTATAGTGCTTAGAGCCATTTAAACCAATACTTTCGGTACCACTATCTGATCCCTCCAATCCTGTTCCACTCGCGAATACTGCGTGGGAAGAATGATTGTTGGTAAGCCTCTGTATTGGCTCCAATTTCTCGAATTTTCTCCTCGTGGACAATAAGCGAGATGTATGTGGGGGGAAATAATATGTTGTCCGACTCCTCCCGAAAGGAGCTGTCCCGAAATTTCAATAGTAAATCTCTCCGTGGTGCAGAACATAACGTCAGACAGGGGAGTTTAGCATCTCCGTAACGCTCTCTCGCCAGCTAAAGGATAACGTGACGAAATGCGCCGTTCTTCGTTGGATCTTCTCTATCAGTCCTACCTGATAGGGATCCCAGTTAGATGAACAATACTCAAGAATCGGGCGAACAAGCGCCTTACAAGCTACTTCTTTCGTGGATTTGTTACATTTCCTTAAGATTCTTTCGTTGAATCTGAGTCTGGTATCTGCTTTTACCACTATCTGTTTTATGTGGTCATTCCACTTAAGATCACTCTGGATAGTTACGCCTGGATATTTTACGGCAGACGCTGTCTCCAGCTGCTTGTCATGAATAGTGCAGCTGTACAGTAGTGGATTTCTTTTCCTATGTATGCGCAATATGTTACATTTATTTACGTTCATGGTCAACTGCCAGAGCCTGCACCATTCATTAATTCTCTGCAGGTCATTCTGCAAATTCTTACTATCTTCTGGCGTTGCTACTTTGGTATAGACAACTGCATTATCTGCGAATAGCGTTAAAAAGCATCTGACGCTTTCTAGTAGATCGTCTATACATATTGTAAACAGCAATGGTCCTATCACACTTCCCTGCGGTACTCCGGGTATTACCTTTACATCTGTCTATTTTATTCTGTTAAGAGCGACGTGTCAAGTTCAATCAACAAGAAAGTCTTAAATCCAATCGCAAGTCTGCTCCGATACTCCGTAAGCTCGTATTTTTTTCATTAAACGGCAATGCGAGACTATGTCAAACGCCTCACTGAAATCAAGGAAAACGGCATCAACCTGAGCGCCGTTGTCCACTGCTCTGTAGATCTCATGGAGGAAAAGAGCGAGCTGAGTTTCGTAAGATCTCTGTTTGCGAAATCTATGTTGATTTTTATGGAGGAGATGTTCATTTTCCAGAAACCTCATAATTCTTGAGCGTAAGACATGTTCCATAAATCTACAACAGATTGACGCGTGATGCCACACACGCGTACATCACCAGCTGTGCAAGCAGTGATACTTAAATACTAGTAATCTTTTGAATTTACCTCTCTTCTACCGAAGAGATGTGTTAACAAGAAAATCAAAGATATTTATGACAGTCTTGTGGTGTGTCAAGTTCCTTCGTCGCGAGTGGCTGATGATGCGCTTCCGGGTGTTCGTCTCCATTAGGTGCTGCAAGTTGTGCTGTTAATGTGTATTCGCTGCCTGGATTCCAACCAGACTAAGTGCTACGTACTGTATGAGTTCACAGTCGAATTCGACTCCAGGCGCCCGCTGCGCAATTTCATGTTTTTTGTTTCTCAGAATCGACACTGATATTCCAAGCTCTTACCACACCGTAGCGGAGAAGTGAGGCAACTGTTTCCAAACTGAAGCCACCATTTGCAGGGACGAATATAGATAGTAGCCTATTGACCTGAAGGCTGTGAGACACAACAAAAGGAAATTGAAGAATAAAGGAAAGGATGTTTCCAGTTTCTTTATTGTAATTCAGTCGTAGGTGCGTTTTGTGAAGGTGGCGACTAGTTTCGAACTACCAAGTTTATTTTCGAGCCAGGCCTATTAAAATGCAAAACATTTATAAGAACACACAAAAATAAAATTTGGAAAAAAATTACAATTCGTAAGATTTCAATAGTTATCCACTGAAATTACCATACCTGCTCCGATGCAGAGTGAAATTGATAGCGAAGACTTTTTTTATCTGTGTTGGCGGGAGCAAAATACACTGGATGACTTGTTTCCGTAGGAGTCTCCCGACCTTTCTGGCTATTGGCCCAGCGTAATGTATGTAACGGGTTCTTGGCTTCTCTTTCGGTGCCTTAGTCTCGACCTCTTTCTTAGACGATCTTACTTTTGACTGCAACGCCCGCCCAGTTTGATGATATCAGTAACCATTCCTTCGGAATACTATTCGTAGGTGTTGTTGTTGTTCTCCAAAACTCTCCTTGGGTGAAGTGCTCGAGCTATATGGAGCAGACTGATCGTATTTCTGACGAATGGTGATGGCTCGAGGCGTGAAGATAGTGTGGACGGATTTTCTATATACACCGTCATCCACGGATGCCTCTGTTCTTTTAATTGTCACGCCGAGGAAAGGCTGCTGGCCCTCTTTTCCAAGTCTCGTCGTGAATTTTGTTAGGACGGATTGAGTTTATACGTTCCAGGAGCTCTTCAGGTTTTTTCGTTTCATATGGTTCAACCACAAACATGGCGTCCATTTATTGATGGAAAAACATTGGCTCGAACGTGGTAGATTCACCGGAAAACCGTAGGGGATTTGTAGGTAAATGAATGGAGAGAATGGTTGTAAATTGATGTGTAATATAATTTATTCATTATACTTAGATTATATTCTTTCAATATTTGAGAATGACAGCAGTAGCTTGCAACAAACTTTACACATTATGTCAAACCCTTCCGAAAGTTTTTCTCGCTGATAAACGCTCCCCCTCCCTCCCCTCCACACAGTCATACACACACACACACACACACACACACACACACACACACACACAAACTGATGAAAGGAAGAAAAGGTTATCGCTTAGTGCATTATTGTTATTCACGCAGTAAAACTGCCGCATAAGCACACAAACTGATGAAAGGAAAAAAAAGGTTATCGCTTAGTGCAATATTGTTATTCACGCAGTAAAACTGCCGCATAAGATATGACGATTTAAGACCTTAACTTTTCCCGGCGAATTGAATGTTCAAATAACTTACGGGTTTGCTGCCGGGTAACATCGGCGAGCACCGCCGATATTTCGACAGGAGCACACCCTGCTCGACGATGTTACCCGGCAACAAACCAGTAAGTTATTTGAATATGTCTATATAATTTGTTACTTATTTACTACTAATTATACTCGCAACATATTGGATTGACAATATCCACATACAGCAATGAATATACTTGCAAAATTATATAATTGTACAACACATCGTTTAGTAGATGTGACGCCATAAACGTTGAGATAAGTGAAAAACTAACTTTTCTTAAAACCCAGACTATACTCGTCCAGTATTTGATAAAGAGAGCACTTACCGACTTTTTCAAAACTTCTTTTCGCTTATATGCTGAACTTAATGTATGAGTATACGACATATTTACCCGTCTGTAAAATTATCAGGTCATTGAAGCTGTTGCATATACGAGGGATCGGTTCTTTAAAGAATGAGGGTTTTCTGGTAGTTCATAGCCTGGTTGGAGTCTACCCAGCGCTTACACATAAAAGCACACCACCTACCACATGAAATATTGGGCACGAAATGGAAACAACACCAGAGAGCAAACCGTTTGTTATGCTAGTTTCTTCCTCTTAATCACGATATTCAAAATATATATGTGAATTGAAGAAGCGTGCAAGTTATGTAATTAGCGTCGTGCTTGTCGTAAGCCACTTCAATGGCCGTTGTTGTACTGTTCGTTGAATTACTGTTTTCAGCCACATGTATCCAAAATACTGTCGGTTGTTTCCTAACGTCTTGTACCCCATTGTGCAGTCGCCTCGTCCTCTTCTGATCTCCTCGAATCCAGCAGAGAACTTTCTGGATCCAGTTTCCACCCATTCGCCTGGCTGTATATCACACCCACCACCGTTATACTTTAATAATAAAGGTCAATAATTAGGTCTCCAGTCTGTTATGTAACCTGGCTATTTGTTTTCCTGTCTCTCCTACTCATATCCTGCGTGAATGTGTTAGTTTCTCGCTAAACAAAAAGCTGTTTTTTATAAGGAATTTGACGCAGATAGTTCTCCTGGCCACGCCGGGGCCAAATAATGGCAGTAGAAGTTACTCCCACCACCAGGATTCGAATCGGCTTCCTTCGAATCGAGTGCAACCAGACAAGCGCACGGCAAGGAGCAAGGAGGCAGGGGAAGAGAAAGAGAGTGCCCGCTGAAAATTTCACTTTTAAGCAAGAATTTACCTCGCTTTAAAAGTGACTATAAAGCCGGCAGTCTGGGACTTTTACTAACCGGCCTGGAGACGCTGTCTTAGGGAAACCTCACAGATGGCTCTGTATGCAAATGAGGCTCTCGGCGACGACCCGACCCGAGATGCGCGGCGGTTGGACGGGGCCGGGGAAGCAGACCTCGACGGAGAGCACGCGACGCCCACGTGGCCCAAATAGGGCTAGTGCGGGGGGGGGGGGGGGGCTCGGGCTGTCCCGTTACGGCTTTCACGCGCTCTGCTTGTCTCTCCTGTCCTTCCCCAGCGCGCCGATTGTTCTCCCGAGTGTGTCACCCGCTGGAGCAGCACGAAGCGGCGCAGCGCCCTCATCTCGTCTTCCCCTGACCAACTTTGCCGCAGCGGGCGTCCCAGGCGCGCTTCATTTGCTGCAGCAGTCTTTCTCAGCCTTTGTCTTTGTCAGATCGTTACCCTGAGTAAGATCACTTGTCGTCATCGTTGTGTTATTCGGACTCGTTAGGTGCGGCCCTCCACCCTAGGCTATCCTGTGAAAGCCTTTTAATCTATGCGTAATTACTGCAACCTAGACCCACTGCAGTCTGCTTACTGTCTGACTAGGTCTTTCGACCTAGTAAGAACGCAGTTTCCTTCAGTGTAGGGCGCTTGTGGTCCAGAACATCTAAGAGCATCACAGACCTCAAGTTAAAATCTTCTGGGTTATTAGACCGCGTCATGTTTCTTCTAAAATGTTTGACGTTTCGACCCCTCTGCTGGGATCTTCCTCAGGATCTTTTGGTGTCCACTACTGCTAGAACACTGTCAAAGACGAGTGTCGCGTCCACTTATAAAGGGGGAGTTTTCTGGCGTTCGTGCTGGAGTAGAGATTGTATTGGTTAAAACTCATATGGCTACCATTGGTGGGCCATAGTCATAGGCTAATGCAGAAGAAGGGGCATTGGTAGCTCATCTCCTGTGGATACCATTGGCGGTCATCGTCATTGGACAGAAAAGCTCTATTCCACACTTATGCTGCAGAAGGGTTATTGGCTGGAATACCTGCTACCGCTATTGGTTGGTCGTCATCAGTGGCTGGATTCGAACGGAGAGAGCAAGAGAGGGGGAATGTTTACCCAAAATATTTTGTCAGGCGAGGTGACTTGCAGCGCGTTGTTTACATCGCGGCCGCGTATTTACTTCCTTGATGGCGGGGAGCCACGATGCCGGAAGCCTACAGCCGTCCTCTCTATTGAAATTAGATGCATTCTAAGAAATTTCAACCGCTTCTCGGACCTTTCTTCCATAAATGTTTGTTTCTTTAGCCAGTACACGTACGTTCATCTCGTGGTCGTGCGGTAGCGTTCTCGCTTCCCACGCCCGGGTTCCCGGGTTCGATTCCCGGCGGGGTCAGGGATTTTCTCTTCCTCGTGACGGCTGGGTGTTATGTGCTGTCCTTAGGTTAGTTAGGTTTAAGTAGTTCTAAGTTCTAGGGGACTTATGACCACAGCAGTTGAGTCCCATAGTGCTCAGAGCCATTTGAACATTTGAACACGTACGTTATTGTACCGCTAATAAGAATGACGAGGAACCGCCTTCTCACTCCGTCAGGTTACCGTTCATTTCTGGGGACACTGACGCATAGGCAGAATTTTAAAGAAAAATGGTATTCAGATAGCTTTCTTTACTCAAAACAAAATAAAAGACTTTTTCCGACGGAAAACGGATGCACATCATTACCTCCACAATGCAGGCGACTATCAAGTGTCATGTGGCTGCGGCAAAGCGTATATAGACGAAAAGGGAAGAACTGTTAAAGAACGCATTAAGGAACACGAACGGCATATGCGGCTAAAACAAAGTGTAAAATCGGCAGTAGCGGAACTTCACGAGAACTGTGGATCTGACATCGATTTTAATAACGTACGTGTACTGGCTAAAGAAGCAAACATTTATAGAAGAACGGTCCGAGAAGCGGTTCAAATTTCTAAGAATGCATCTAATTTCAATAGAGAAGACGGCTGTAGGCTTCCCGCGTCGTGGCTCCCCGCCATCAAGGAAGTAAATACTCGGCCGCGATGTAAACAACGCGCTGCAAGTCACCTTGCCGGACAAAAGATTTTGGGTAAACATTCCCCCTCTCTTGCTCTGTCCGTTCGAATCTAGCCATTGATGACGACCAACCAATAGCGGTAGCAGGCATTCCAACCAATAACGCTTGGTTCAAATGGCTCTGAGCACTATGGGACTTAACATCTGTGGTCATCAGTCCTCTAGAACTTAGAACTACTTAAACCTAACTAACCTAAGGACAATACACACATCCATGCCCAAGGCAGGATTCGAACCAGCGACCGTAGCGGTCACGCGGTTCCAGACTGAAGCGCCTAGAACCGCGCGGCCACACAGGCCGGCGCCAATAACGCTTCTCCTGCATAAGTGTGGAATAGAGCCTTTCCGTCCAATGACGATGACCGCCAATGGTATCCACAGGAGATGAGCTACTAACGTCCCTTCTTCTGCATTAGCCTATGACTATGGCCCACCAATGGTAGCCATATGGCCGGCCGGTGTGGCCGAGCGGTTCTAGGTGCTACAGTCTGGCACCGCGCGACCGCTACGGTCGCAGGTTCGAATCCTGCCTCGGGCATGGATGTGTGTGATGTCCTTAGGTTAGTTAGGTTTAAGTAGTTCTAAGTTCTAGGGGACTGATGACCACAGCAGTTAAGTACCATAGTGCTCAGAGCCATTTGAACCAATGGTAGCCATATGAATTTTAACCAATACAATCTCTTCCCCAGCACGAGCGCCAGAAAACTCCCCCTTTATAAGTGGACGCGACACTCGTCTTTGACAGTGTTCTAGCAGTAGTGGACACCAAACGATCCTGAGGAAGATCCCAGCAGAGGGGTCGAAACGTCGAACATTTTAGAAGAAACATGACGCAGCCTAATAACCCAGAAGATTTTAACTTCAGTGATAACAGCCACGAAAGCCTGCAGACTTACATCACAGACCTGTTATTGCTCAACCTCGTGCGACTAGAAGCCGCCTGCCTTTCTAACAATGGAAAGTTCCCATCGCACCCCTCAGAATTAGTGGTAAGATAGCTCAGTGTATAGCCTGTCAAAAACTGAACACAGATCAAGATTGAAAACTGGGAGAAGGTGTACTGAACTGTGGAAAAAGGCAAAATTGAAACAGTGAACGGTCCAAGCTCAAGTTGCGCAACATCGAATGTGCAGATTCGAACTTTCAGGCAGTCGTGTTTATGTGATTATGCTGGTGGATGCACGGGGAGATCTGCCTTCCAATCTCCCAGGTGCCCATTTTTTTTTCTCACAAAATTATAAACTGTCCGTCCGGTCATTGACGTGTCGGTTCGCTGTATTTAAATCCGTGCTTGTGACGTACGTTTGTAACGGCGAGGTGTAAGGAAGGGACCTCCAGACGTACGTACCTCCTATTTTTTCTACCCAAGTGCTACACGTTATGATTCTTGAGTTCCGTTTTGGGAGTTTTGACTTTTGAATTTTTTTGTTGTAATATAGTTCACACTCGTTTATTTGTTGTTTTCATTTACGTGCTAGGTCTATGAGCCCTGTCGCCTGCTCTCACTAACATCACATTTACTTGCGACGGAAATATATTCTTAACACATGGCTCATCCTCTATAACCAATGTATAGTATGACAATTACCAAGATTACATAAGAAGAAAAGTGACATCAATGACCGGACGGACAGTTCATAATTTTGTGAGAAAAAAGAATATGGGCCCCGAGGGGATCTGAATACGGATCTCCCGCTGCAGAGTCCAATACTGTCACCACAATGACGGTGTCTTGGCTATCCCAATTCGCTCGATGTTTGCACATCTTGAGCTTGGACCGTTTACTTTCTCGATTTTGCATCTTTTTTCATAGTTCAATGCACCTTCTTCCTGATTTCATGCTTGATCTGTGTTCAGTTTTTGACGGGCTACCCACTAGGCCGTTTTACCACTGTATCTGAGGGAGCTGCATTGGAGGGTTTCCCATGTAAGAACAAAAGTAATCGCTAACAGCGGAAGGATTTCATGCTACTAGTTAGGGGGCTAGAGCCTCATTAATTATCGGAATTAACCAGACAAATCGCTCCACTAACTAAGAACGGTCATGCGCCATCACTCTCAGAATCAAGAAAGAGCTATCAATCTCTTAATATTTCCAGTTTCTGGGCCTGGTGTGGTTAATTGAGTTGAGTCAAATTAAGCCGCAGGCTCCACCCCTGGCGGTGCCCTTCCGTCAATTACTTTAAATTTCAGCTTTGCAACCACACCTCCCCCGGAAGCCAAAAGCTCTGGTTTTCTGCAGGATGCCCACCGAATCATCGGAGGAACCTCTAACTTCGCAACCCGAATGCCCTCGCCTGACCCTATTAATCCGCGGGTTCCAAAAACCAACAAAACAGAACCAAGGTGCTATTCCATTATTCCACGCACACACTATTCAGGAGGGCTTGTCTACTTTAAGCAGATAAGTAGGAAATCCGGGTTCGAGTCGCGGTCCGGCACAAATTTTCGTTGTCATTCCATTCTACAGCTGATGGTTGACCACATTCGCAATTGCGAATTCATGTAATGTATTTCATAACGGCTGTAGTCGCCGCAGTGCCTTTTCCTTTGGACATGTATGCATGTCCAAAGGTACTTTGCATCGTAATCAGAATAACACAGGCACCGCAGATCGTATCACTGTAGTTTGTCCAAAGTAAACCTGCCAGCCCATCTCGACACTACGGCAGGATTTCAACGGTGTCCGCCTCGAGACGCTCGGGTAAGCACGAGGCAGCCGCGCCCCTTCGGCTCGTTCCACAGGCAGTATAGGACGTCCGACGATACATGACAGTTAAACAGGCGGTGAACCGACAGCGTGGGACACAAATTACAATTTCAACGCCCCAAACTTGCTCCATTACCCTTCTGACGTTTCCCTGATACCTGATGGTGTATCCTCGCAACCTATTCCCTCTTTAATAAAGTTCTTCCGTAAATTTCTTTTCTCCCCTATTCGGTTTAGCGCATCTTCATTAGTTATCCGACCTCTCCATACAATCTTCCCATTCAGTAACACCACATACAGCGTGTCCCACGAGGAGTCGTCAACATTCAGTGACACTACACAAACGATGCTTCGAAGAGAAAAAGTCCAGTAAAAGAGCTATGAACACTTCTTCATCTTCGATACTGTAAAAACAAATCTCTTATACTGGAAAATCTTTGTTTTTCCACATTTTGGGAGGAGGCTGTGTGGACCACAACAAGATAAAATAATAAGTTCGTGGCCTTTTGCGGTCAATATCATTTTGAATAAAATAATTTTGTGTATTAGTGTGCATCATTATAAAACAGTAAAGCAGCTAAATTGCCGCCGTTTCGACCAACCTGCTGCGGTCCACTTAGGGGCGGTTAAGTAGAAGAGATGTGTTTCGTTGTAGCGAAGATGAATAAATTCTCATAGCTCCTGATATATGCACTTTGGAGCCCATGTTTATTGGACTTTTTTCTCATTTTGGTATGTACTACTACCTCTCAAGACGTGGAAAGCAAAGAGCTTGCAGAAGAATATATTCATTTCACAGTATCGAAGATAAAGTGCTCACCGTTATTAAGCTATATATGTTAGAGCCAATGTTTACTAGTCTTTTTTGCTTCGAATGATCATTCCTGTCTTACTGGCCGGTCAATATTGACCGTTCCTTCTGGGACATACTGTATAAAAATATTCTCTTGTCTGTGCTGTTCAACTTCCTTGTTACATTTTCGAATAAGACTACATTTCAAACAAATACCTTCAGAAATGAATTCTTATCACTGAAATTTATATTAGACGTTAGAATATCCCTCTTTTGCAGATGAGCTGTTCCTGTAAATTCAAATCTACATTTCATATCTTCTTTGCTTCCGACATCATCTGTTGTTTTGGTCTCAAAATAGCAAAATTCGTCTGCTACCTTCAGTGTCTCATTTCCTAATCCAGTTCCCTCTACACTGCCTGATGTAAATCGACTACTTTCCATTGCTCTGAGTGTGTTATTTGTTCATCTTAGCCCCTATTTTCAGGACACTGTCTTTTCTGTTCAACAAACCTTTCAAGGCCTTTCCTGTCTGTTTCAACTAAATGAAAAATCTTATCAGTTGGTTTTACACCTACGACGTATGTTTTGGTGTGCGTCCGCAGCCTCAGGTGAGTGGCCAGCGCGTCTGACTGTAATGCAGCGGGCCCAAGTTCGATTACCGCCCGTGTTGGAGATTGTTTCCTCTCGGGGATTGAGTTTTATATTGTCGTTATCGTCATTTCATCATCATCTTCCCGCAAGTCGCCCAAAGGCGCCAAATGAAAATATTTGCACCTCGTCGGCCCATCCTACAGGTGGGAACTCCCAGTCATCAATGCCACACGGTAATTTCATTTCAGTGTGTGGTAGTCAATTATGTTTGTCTGATTATTATTATTATTATTATTATTATTACTCATGTTTGGGATCTACCGAAGTGTTTTAGCTTTTCTTTCTGCCCCTATTACTGTCATTCAGAACGGAATCTTTTCCGCGTGTCGGACCAAATTGTTCTGATCTTCTTACTTTTTGTGCCAGGTCAACCGTCCAGTTGCCTAATAATTTTCTGCCTAATAATCTTCCTGTCTGGTATACCAAGTTGGCTCATTCGTTCTTTCTCCAGGTTTTCTTTCACTGCACTGATCCATTTTAATGTTTCAATTTTACTTTTACTGTGAGTTTCATGGAATTCCACAACCTGTCTAGTTAAATTCGTTGATTTCATTCTTTAAATATGCCCATAAAGTTTTAACCTTCATTTCTTCATATCCGAATAAATTTTGGTATACTTTTCAGTTTATTTAATTTCTCTTAGTCTCTGTTTGTTCTGAAGTATAGTTTGGACCTATAAAGTTCCTGATTATCTTAACTATCCACTGGTTGAAATGCAGACATATATGACTAGCAGTTGTAAACAAAATAGTCTCTGACTGCGGTCATGGTTTTATAGCTTTTTAATTACATGATCGGGTTTTGGACTGCCAGCTGCATCTTCATAGCACCTCTGCAGAAAGCGAAATTTTCCATTGATACATACACAACTTAGAAGCATTTCGCGTAAAGTATATTTTACAAATTGTTAAGCTTACCAGTTATAAGATCAGGTTGAAGTTGTGTCGTTCAAAAAATGGTTCAAATGGCTCTGAGCACTATGGGACTTAACATCTGAGGTTATCAGTCCTCTAGAACTTAGAACTACTTAAACCTAACTAACCTAAGGACACCACACACATCCATGCCCGAGGCACGATTCGAACCTGCGACCGTAGCAGTCGCGGACTGAAGCGCCTAGAACCGCTCGGCCACCGTGGCCGACTGTGTGCTTCAATCAGAATACACATGAAATTAAAGTTACTCAGAGCTGAGGTCAAATATTATGCCGACAATATTTTCTGTCTTTGTAATGTTTACGTCATTACCCACTGTACGCAAATATCTATTATATTGTATCTCACTTCCGCCAAACCGGTCTGTCATCCTACTTAACCATGAGGTGTTTCTTCTTTGACACATTAGTATGATTATCAGAATATCCCTGAAACTACCATAACGACGCCTCGGTGGTGTAATGTAACGGTGCCTTTCTGACTCAGGGTTATCTAAGTGCAAATTCACCTAGGGTAGGTTAAATGGAATATATGGCCTAAGAGAAGTATACTGTGTATTAAATACTTTTTCCATGTGATTCTAGTAACTATTATACTACCTTTGACGTTCTCATAATTACAAACTTTTAAAGTATGGCTACGCGGTCAAGGACATAAAGAAAAGTATTTCGGTGTGGCTCAGTGCTCTTCCAGAATCATTTTCGCTATGATTTAGGATAATCGTTCACAATCACACAAACTCTTTGACCTTAGAGAGAATGACCCCTGTAAATGATCCTTAATTTTAAACGAACAGCTGCTTGCCAATATTACATGGTATGGTTAACACATAATGTGAAAAATACTATAGCATTAATATTTCTTCTATGTTGGTTCAAATGGCTCTGAGTACAATGGGACTTAACATTTCAGGTCATCAGTCCCCTAGAACTTAGAACTACTTAAACCTAACTAACCTAAGGACATCACACACATCCATGCCCTAGGCTTTTTCTATGTCTGTGGATAATTACGCCATAGGTCAAGCAAGATAACTCTAGTGACTTCAGAAGCATTTGTTTTATTGTATGACGTTCTTACATTTTACGCTCTGACTGAGTAGACCATGGTGCATAAAGTAGTATTTCTTTATGTCTCAGTGGTCTTTCAAATTAATATTCGCTCGTGGTCATTAAAGAGGTTTACTGTTAACGCCTTAAATGTTACTGCTTGTAGAGAGTGGTGAACACTTCCTCTGTAGCTGGTTTAACTGTAAATTTGTCACCCACTGTACGTAATGTGCTTAAATTCCAAAGTTAGAAAATATTATTGTCTTAATAATATTTTGATGTTGGCTATGAGTAATTTTAATTCCATTTATGGCCTGATTTAACTATAAGAGCTGTAACCTGATCATATGAATGGTAAGCTTGACAACTTTTAACACATACTTTACGAGAAATGGTACTATTCCATATATGCACTGAGTTAATGTTTGGAAAATTTACTAGTGCACAGATCCATCTGAAGACGGGATTGGCAGTCCGGAAATTGACCACGTTATAAAAAATTTATTAAATCGTCCTTTGAACCAGAGGCTGTTCTATTTACAACTTTTTTTCCTGAATTTCGACTCTGGTCTCTCTTTTTGTTTAAAATAAGTTTTCACTTCCATAAAGATGACTGTGTTGCTGAGTCTCTAAGTTTTTTATATTTTTTTGACGTAAGTATACCTAACGAAAATTATGTAACTACTTCAGAGCCACTTCTTTGTTTGTGTTTTCGTTATTCAAGTAGTCATTCACTTTCTGTTTTCCTGCCTTTTTCTTTTTCTGTTTATACTGTTCCCAATTTCTTATCTTTTCTATCGTGAAAGCTCTCTAAATTTAGGATTTTTTCCTCAAAAAGTTTTCTTTCTCCGGTTACCTTTCCTTTAATGGCGTTTCTTTCTGTTTATTTTATTATTCCCCTGATCCATGCTATTGTTGATTCCTTATTCCAGAAAAACGCAGTATTTATTTTGTTAGTTGGTTCTTATTCATTCGGTAAACGTGAGCAAAGAAGATCAATCTTCACCTTGCCTTTAGTTCTGTGTATTTTGGGACATCTCCTAATTAGTTCTCATTTTGCAACTATCTTTAGGCTCTGTTGCATCCATAATTTTTCTAATAATTCTTTTTTTAAGTACCTCTATTTCATTTACCTTTCAGAGTTTTTAGCTTTGTATTTCTCATGCATCCAAGTAGCTGACATGAAAAGTGTACACAAGAAAGGAGAAGGAAATTGAAAATATGTCAGTTGACAGTCAGTTGGCTTTAAAAAAGGTGAAGGCACCAGAAGCAGTTCTGACTTTGCGGTTGATAACGGAAGCAACACCAAAGAAAAATCAAGACAAGTTCATAGGATTTATCGACCTGGACAAAGTATCCGATAATGCCAAATGGTGCAAGGTGTGCGAAATTCTGAGGGAAATAAAGGTAAGCTATAGGAAAAGATGTGTAATATACAACATGTACAAGAGCGAAGAAGAAGCTGTAAGAGTGGAAGGCCAAGAACCAAGTGCCCGGATTAAAAAGGATGTATGATAGGGATATAGTCTCCTGTTCAGTCTATACATCGAAGGAATAATGACGGAAGTAAGAAAGAGGTTCAAGAGTAGGAATAAAATTCAAGGTGAAAGCATATCGATGATACGATTCGCCGATCACATTGCTATCCTCAGTGAAAGTGAAGAAGAATTACAGGATCTGTTGAATGGAATGAACAGTTTAATGGATACAGAATATGGATTAAGAGTAAATCAAGGAAGACGAAAGCAATGATAAATAGCAGAAATGAGAACAGAGAGAAACTTTATATCAGGATTGGTGATGTAGAAGAAACGAAGTTAAGGAATTCTGCTGCCTATGCAGCAAAATAACCCATGAAGAAATAAAAAGCAGACTAGCACTGGAAAAAAGGGCATTTCTGTCTAAGAGAAGTCTACTAATATAAAACATACGCCTTAATTTGAGGAAGAGATTTCTAGGAATGTATATTTAGAGCACATCATTGTATCGTAGTGTAACCATGAACTATGGAAAAACCAGAAAAGAAGAAAATCGAAGCATCTGAGATGTAGTGCTACAAAGGAAAGTTGAAAATTAGGTGGTCTGATAAGGTAAGGAATGAGGAGGATCTGCGTAGAATCGGCGAGGAAAGAAACATCTGGAAAACAGTGACAAAAAGAAGGGACAGGAAGGTAGGACATATGTTAAGAATCACCTAATAACTTACATGGTACTGGCGCGGAATTCGTGACATGTCTCATCAAACAAGTCAAAAGACTGATGGCAAAAAGAAAAAAAAAAGCAGACGTTCTTCACTTCCCCCTCCCCAAACTCTCTGGTCAATAATACTGAACAAATTTAAATATTGTTATCAATGTTAATTTGTTGTTTCTAGAAATTCCTATTTTTAGAATTTGAATATATTAATATTGCCATTGTAAAGATTCTTAAAATATTTTTGTAGTTTTTACAGCTTTTTAAGTACAATGTTCTTTATTTCTGGTCTCTCGTAGGTTCACATGATTGAATTTATTATTAACGGTGACCCTGTAACGTTGTAAAACCTCATTTACCCCTTTTCCCACCCCTCCCTCTAAACCAATAAACCTACTCCCACTCCTCACAATGCCCCATCGCTTTACAATTGTGTAATACTTGTATTTTTTTAAAAAAGTGTCTTTGACCACCAGTGCCCCCTTCTCCCTTTTGGTTTGCCTTTTATCAGAAATTATATGTGATAGAAATTATATCGATGATATGAGTATATCCTCTGAATTAAATATTATTTTTAGTACTGACTCCTTCAATGATTTTCGCATGTTTGAAAGATTAACTGCTGAATGTTATGTATTTGGGGTCTATTTCCTAGTGAGTTCTTCATAAATTTGTAGTTAGATTGTAATTTTTGTTAATGGCTCTTATCTGTCGGTCTGAAGAGTTATTTTACTAACAAACTTGTTAGAGTTTTATTTTCATAGCTTGTTCTAGATTTATCAGATACCTGGCCTTATGTTGTACTCATAAAATTTTAAATGCATCTCATATATATATTTTTTTCAACTGACGCAAAAAAATATGCAGTTTTACTATTATTAATTGTGTATTTCCCTTTTAATCTCGTTGATCTACTCAGCTTTATGTAATCACGCTATTTGATATTCCACATATGATTATGTATACTGAAATGTTGAAAATCGTTTTCACGTTCATTAAATTTTGTATTTCTGTAATTTTATTTTATTCTATCACTGCGTAATTTTAATTAGAATTAGAACTGTACATATTTAGAGCAAGTTACATAATCGTATAATGACAACACCTTTGGATTTGGCATGTCATTCGCCATCGACTTTTAAGGTCTTTGCCCTGTTTTTCTTTCACCTTATACATCGCTTACTGTCACTTTTCCATTCAGTATTGAATGGTCATATTTGTTGTTGAAGTTGATTTATCTAACGTCTTTAGATCCCAGTGGAATTTCATGTACTTCTCGTTCAATATACAGGACACGTATCACAAGCAGGTATAACACATCTTTAATATTTTTCGTAAGTACTTGGTTTTTACTAATTTGTTCGTAGATTTCATGTTTAATTTAATTGTCACATTTGGTCTATTTGTATGTTTTATATATAGCTGTCGTGAAAATGGTTAAAAACTCAAACAGGTTACAAATAAATATTATTATAGACAGCATAGTGTCATGCATTTCTTGAAGTTTGTACCTGTCGACTTCCAAAATGTTCTGAAGCTTATTGTTCCATAGGAGATCAATGTAAATGTGGATACAAGCTAACGAGTACCTGGAACGTTCAAGCCGCAGACAAGAGGCCACGGTTCTCTAAACACGTTGGTTCACAGAACAGAATTTCAGAAAATGGCATACATTATGTTGGAGATGATTCACGAGTAAACATAGTTGAAGTAGACCATGGAATGTACACTTCGAAGAATACATTATGTAGAGTTCTGTTGAAGGAGCGCTTAGGCCCACACCATAAACAATGTGTCCAAGCAACGGGACCAAGGATTTAATCTAGAGTCCATTCCACTAAGGGATTATGGCCTAATGTATGGATTAAGACTAGCGATCGTTGTCTCTATAGGTTGTGAACTGATTATATCAACAAAACAGCTAATATTCGGTTCAGACTGTTGGTTCCTCAACCCACACTGTTCAATTTAGGATTCAAATCGTACCGTTTGCCGCTCGTGGAACAATTAAAAGCGGAAAGATACGGCCGGCACCTTCAATTTTGCAGCGCAATGCAGGAAGCAGTTGAGTATGAATATTTCGCCTCCAAGCTGATATTCAGCGACGAAGCAAACCTATTTATCTGGAAAGGTTGATTCCGACAACGTGACAGTGTGGGGCACTGAAAATCCTCATGAAGTTGTGGTCCATGAATGAAATTTGTCGAAAGTTAATCTTTTCTGTGACGTACCACAAACATAGCTCTACGGTCGCAGGTTCGTATCCTGCCTCCGGCATGGATGTGTGTGATGTCCTTAGGTTAGTTACGTTTAAGTAGTTCTAAGTTCTAGGGGACTGATGACCTCACTGTTAAGTCCTATAGTGCTCAGAGCCATTTAACCATTTTATTTACCGCTTGGGCATGTGTCGTGTGACTAAAGGTGCATTCACAGAACATCCGGAGATTGCAAAATGCAAACTTGGTGAATTTATATTTCTGTTCACGCATCTATCATATTTGTGTACGTAATACTTTGGAAAATATAGAGTTCTGAAAAACAATGAATTATTTGTAGTAGTCATGTACTGATCTCCGAAATTTTATTTTTCTTAGTTAATAGCGTCTTCTACGGACAAGATCAGCAACAATGGTCATAGCTGCAGTACCGAGATACACCTTCCTTAAGACGAATTTCTCTTACTTCACCATATACTTTTATTAATTACCCTTGGATTTTATACTGTTTTCAGCCGAAAAGAACTCGCGACAGGAATGCAGTTGCGACGATATCGTGTCCTAGAGAGAAAAGTGTGCATCGTCATGTAAGGATTTTCATGAATGTAAGTACTTGGACGTTATACATGTGATTAATCTGGAGTGGTTCGAGCAACAGTAGGTATATCAAATCCTCTCAGCTCTTCAGCACACTGATACTTCCAGAACAATTTTGCTTGCTGAAATTTTTCAATTGCGATTACATAGTTATCAGTAGTTGCTGTATCATTGGTGGCTGACAATGTAGTGTATGGTTAAGGTAATGTTTTACGGGCGACGAATAGCACAGACAGTGGGCAGTCGCGGGGTGGAAGAGAGGGAGGAGAAGGACTCTTTCCGCGCTCCCCGCCACACATCTCATACGCATTCCCCTCAGCTGCCTGCTGTAAACGTTGTAGACTGTTCGTCTGTGAGTTAGCCTCGGTCTTCTAACGGTTGTGACGCCTTCGATAGCTATCTCTATATCCACAAATGTTAGGAAGGTATCCTGATTTTACTTCAACTTTGTTCTCATAAATACTTATAATGATAACATTGTAAGATGGCAAGAATTATGGCCGTTACATGAAGTCCTTAAAGATCACCTAACTCATCTTGAGCGAACAGTAGGGCTGAACAAAAATGACTGACAAGGCAGAATGCATCTTGTAGAGGGTATAGTATGGACGTATTGGAATAATTAATGTCCGGTGATGTAAAGTAATTCACACGACATGAAAACATTTTGGAAACGCGTCGATTTACTGGAGGCTAGTTTACCCAGGGAAGTATTCAGAGTTGAACGTGGCCAGCTGGGGAGCAGAAGCGACAATAGGCAGCTTAGGGCGGTTCAAGTCTGAGAAAGCGGTAACGGGGCGCGGCCTCCAGCCGCCTTAAGATGAGTAACAGTGAGTGGGTGGTTGAACCCATGTTGGTGTACTGGAAAGCAGACGGAGAAGTTGTACGCCTGTTGATAAATGTCCATCGTCCCATTTTCAGTGAAACATGCGAGAAAGCCGCACAAAACTATGGTGGAGCGGTCAACAGAGGCCAAAATATGCGTGTTCTTGACTATAGCAACATCACGCTGAATTCACGGTCCGCAGAGTCTGAAGTAAATCAGGTGAGGAGCGACAGAATGAAATTGCTGCAATTGGCATAAGTGATTTTGCTGGAGGGGAAACCGAGGTGAAGATTGGACTGGGAGAAGTCTCCATAGGGGTCTTCTGTTCCCAGCTTGCCTAGAGTGCGGACGTGGCGTTCTTTACTCAGCTTGCCTGAGAAAGAGTGAGCATCTCTGCAGTTTAGGACTTAGCAAATGGAACGATTGAGCCTGGAGATAAAAAGTTTTGGTTCAGCTATGCACTGAGCAAGATAGCTAGGAGTGAATAAACGAGCGCAGCCTTGCAGCATCACTAGGCCGGCCGACGTCCTCACAACGACAACGCCCCGCCATGCTGAATTCGGTGATGTTGCACCTGCTTCGACTAGAATTAGGCCACTCATTAATTTGTTGGATCACGTCGGCAAAGTTTCCACGAGGATTTCATGGGCCATGTATTGGGGAATTCTTCTCGCACTTCGCATTACGCCTGGGTCAGACGATAGGAATTAATTTTGATTTATCGCACTTTACTCCACGTAAACGCAATTTATTACCACTGCCTGATAGGAGAGTCATGTAATGTGATGATTGAAGGTCGGGAGTTAAAATAAATTTGTGCTAATCGACTGCATCTGTTTTCAATCAAGTAGTTGAAATCCAAAGTCACTTTCTTAATTAATTTTATGTTCAACATTTGCATCTGGTGTTCAATAGCTGAATATAACATCAATGTGCACCCCTTTTTAATTAAAAGTGATCAATTCTGAATCAATTAATGTCAACATTGCCACCATAGTTCAATCAGGAGTCACAGGGTCTTATTACTTTCTTTGTGTTATCCGATATTGTGGCAGTTCTGCACTCATGTTGATCTGTTAGTCAATTAGCTGGGATGAACACATGCCAAAACCAGATAAGTGACGGGTGGGGTGTTACAACATAAACAGACTAGCTGAGTACCTTTTGTTGCCCCTGTATGTATTTATTCCAGTGTTCTATTAGTTCTTCTCCTCCTGCCGCCTCACCGTATCCATCTCGTTCTTCACCTCCCCTCTGCCCATCTCCCCCACCCCTTCTGTCTCTCCACGTCCTCCACCCCCAATCTCCATCCATCTCCTCCTCCCCTCTCTCCCTGTTCATCTCTTTCCCTTTCCTTTCTGTGTCCATCTCCTCATCTTTGTACACATATTTCACCAGTATGTCTATCGAATTTCGCTCTTCAGTTTCATTTTCACGCGTCTCAGTGTATATGGCATCACAGCTCCTAAATTAAGTGTCGTGCAATGATGTAATTTTTCGGGTTAATTCGGTGGTATTGTGAATACTGTCTGAAAAATATGTCACGAACACAGTTGGTAGTAATGAAGTAATAAATTGGAACGTCATGCTTAATGCGGACAGTGGAAATGTAATAAGAGATTAACTTTCTTCCTTTCATACTATTTTAGGGGGTAATTAGCAAGAATAGTTTTCGTAAAGGTTTTAAATTATATCTAAAGTTTGTTGCAAGTCTCTATGTACTCTAATTCTCAAATAATGGAGTATATGTATTCACCCCAGCACCAATCCCTGTGATAGATGGGCGAGTCTTACCCCCACATCGCTTCTTTCCACATAGTAAGTAATATGTGTTCCAAGTTTGGTTGAAATCGATCCAGTGGTTTTGGAGGAGATGTGGCATATACATACAGGCAGATATACATACATATATACATAGTGTGGATTACACATCCGTGAAGTTTTAGTCACGGATCATTGCAGAAAAATATGGAATGTCTGTATTGTAAAACAGAACGTGTGTTTGTCCGAAGTTAAGTAAGATGGGAACCGAAGCTCATAAAGTGGTCAGGGTTTAACATCCGAATACGTATATACAACGTAGCATCATTTGCGAATAGATATGGAGGGCCACGACATGTCAAAAAAAAAAAAAAAGAACTTAGAAGTACTTAAACCTAACTCACCTAAGGACATCAGACACATCAATGCCCGAGGCAGGATTCGAACCTGCGACCGTAGCGGTCGCGAGGTTCCAGACTGAAGCGCCTAGAACCGCGCGGCCACACCGGCCGGCCACGGCATGTCCTGCTTCATTTTCATACAGTATGACCTTAAACGATCCACTAACGTGCACAAGGACGTTCATTTATACACACATGGCAGTCTCTCTTGGGCTGCACTGTTTTACGACGCAGACAGGGTCAACCAGAGGCAATTAATTTCCCTGTGAGCACCTCACCTTCGGGCGAGAACCTAACGTTCAGAGCGGCAGGCAACAGCTGTAACGTGTTGTCTACAGAGCGGGCTATGCTCTCGAGTAGCAGGAGACACGATCATTGGTGCTAATTACATGCGCTGCCTTCAGCGGTGCGCTTCGGCCGCGTGGGAGTTTATTTACGTGGCGGGTCGCCAGTGCGGTGACGTCAGCACACTTTATACTGTCGCCGCAGGTCAACTGTTTTCTCCTCCTTGCCCCGCCCGTCCCGTCGCCATCCCTCTTCTTTTCCTTCCCCCTTGCCCCTCCGCGAAACTGCCGCCCCTTACAACATTCCATCTTATTATTGCCGAGACAAAAATATTAGTAGCCGTCCACGGATTCAAATGGTGGCGACCGAAGAAAGCGCTCCACGAAAATGTTGTCCCGTCCCCCGAGCGGCGCGCTGCCAGGCGGACACAGATGTTATCGCGCGGACGACAGCCAGACGGGCCAAAATAACGGATGCACGATACTCCGTCGCTGGCTCGATTTCGCTGTTATGGGAGTGCTCGTGACACCGAACTCTGCATATTTACAACAGATCGAGCGACTGACTATGCTAAAATAGGTTTCGACTGGTGATCGGTGAGATAGTTTAGTTTTTTCGGCTAAGAATATTCTGAACGTATTTATGTATGAGCGGCGTTCAATAAGTAGTGCAATACATTTTTTCTCGGCCTGTTTTGGTTGGAAAAATGTGGAATTTGTTGTGAGACATCGTGGAATATTTTCGCTTCAGCCCCTAGAGTTTCGTGAAGTTCCGATAGGTGCCAGCTCCAAACGTAGCCTTCAGAATGGCGTCTGTAATGCAGAGAGCTGTCATGGAGTTCCTTATGGCGGAAAACCAGAGCATCGCAGATATTCTTAGTCATCTGCAGAATGTCTACGGAGACCTGGCAGTGGACAAAAGCACGGTGAGTCGTTGGGAGAGGTGTCTGTCATCATCGCAACAAGATCGCGCAAATCTATCTCCCGCGTGCCGGCCGGCCACACGCAGCTGTGACTCTTGAAATCTTGGAACGTGCGGACACTCTCATTCGAGGTGATACAACCTCGTGGACCAGCTGGGATCCTCGAATGAGTGAGCCCGTTGGGTCCGTCACCGCCTAACAGAAGAACATAAAGAGCAACGTAGGACCATTTGTTTGGAATTGCCTGCGCGTTACACGTCCGATGACGACAATTTTTTATCGAAAATCGTCACAGGCAATAAAAAATTGGTTCATCACTTGGGGCGGGTCTGCTCTGAAGAAGTAGTTCAAAGCCCCAAACTCAGCCGGCAACGTCATAGCGACCGTCTTCTGGGACTCTGAAGGGGCTATTCCATCTGATGTCCTTCCTAGTGGAGCAACGATGAACTCTGAAGTGTACTGTGCTATCCTCAGGAAACAGAAGAAACGACTTCAGTTCGTTCGACGCTCCATGACAACGCAAGGCCTCACACAAGTCAGCACACCCGATAAGTGTTCACAAAACTTCTCTTAACTGTTTTCTCTCATCCACCCTACAGCTCGGATCTAGCACCTTCCGACTTTCATACGTTTGACCCAATGAAGGATGCACTCCGCGGAAAGGAGTACAGGATGATGGGTGAGTTATTGATGGAACAAGACGTTGGTTATTGAATGGCCATGAAACATAGATCTCCATCCAGAACCCTCTCACTTCAAAATAAATCTCTAAATGGAGGGGATGACATGATGATGTTGCTAATGTGATGAATGAGAATACTGCTTATTTCGTTAAAAAAAAGGTTGAATGCTGCTAAAAGTTCGCACTCTTGGCATGCAAAGCACACCTTATCAAATAAGAGGTTTATACTAGGATGGAGCAGTGTCCCATCGATTGGCCAGCTTCTTCGCCCCAAGCACTGTGGTGGGACGACTGAATTCAGTTAGGTACACCAAATTTCGAAGCGAAAGCATCGGATCTTCGCACACTGGTCTGACAATATCTTGCTGTCTCCTTCTTCGATGTCCCAAGAGAACAAGCAAAAATGTCGCGCTCATTATTATTCTCTTGTGATGGTGTCTTTCACACAGGCATAGCGCTTAGACCAAGACGCTAAGGCTCAGAATTGGGAGAGGCGCGCAGGCTCTGCTAACTACACGAAGAAGCAGGCCGCAGCCGTACACGAAAATTGCCCGGTCTCTCGGGGGACCTTCGCCTTTTCTAGTGAGATTCACTGACCACCTCTTGCTGACAAAGACTATCCAGAGACCACACTAGAACACCTCCCCAGTGAGAAAAACGCAGAGCTTTCCTCCAAGCAAGTGAGCCCAGTACGGTCCAAATAAAATTAACCGTGAATTGTGGCAAATATTAATTAATATCGGGTAGCGATCTGTGACAATAAGGTCACAATATTCTTCATTATATTAAATTTTAAAGTAAATTCTTGCGTGTCAAGTGTTGATTGTACCGATTTTCGAAATGGAGAATAATACATCCTCAGAATCTATTACTGTGACGCAGTTAGCTATTAATGCGAAATAAATCATAAATATTCATATTACGTCATTTCAGAGTCTTACCTTCTGTAAATTCACTCAAAGAAATCTTTAATTTTGTCCCCTCCCCTCCCCCTCCGCCTGAATGAGAAAAGAAATCTTCCGAAGTATGCCTCAAGTATCTTTCGGCAATAAGCGATAGTATGTAACGTGAGAGCTGCCAGAGAATTTCTGGAATATCCGTGACCATCTACACAGGGTATTACAATGTACCGTTTAAAGAGTGGCACGAATTTCTATGTTATGGTGTTCAAGTATAGCGACGCTATGGTACTCGACCCAAGGCCGTCGGACTCTAATCCTTCTCGGGGGAGCCATGTCTTGCTAGCAAGATGTGACAAGCGCGCTATGCTCTTTTGTTTTAGACGGGCTGTACTCCACTCTTTCACATTAACTAACACTCCTGTCCTCACCGACATATTGGAACACAGTGCAAGGAACTCGAAAGTGTAATTTATGAAGCTGGCTGTAAAGTTAAACACAATTCAATCCAGAGTATTTGCTGATTGCTGACAAGAGTAGAAAACATCCTCTCGTTCCCCTCATCTCATTCGTTGAAGACAACACAAATACTTCGAATGTACCCATAAGAAGTACCTCCATTTAACGACAGTGCCCATGTGAGAAGAACGTTTCCACTTTTTCTACCGAAGAGATCGTGGTTTGTGATCTGAGAAGTGACTTATTACAGATGCCAGCTGTTACTTCAGACGATCCTTACAGGGTAAACAAACAGTACACCTGTCATTCCCAAGCCGGCCGCGGTGGTCTAGCGGTTCTAGGCGCGCAGTCCGGAACCGCGCGACTGCTACGGTCGCAGGTTCGAATCCTGCCTCGGGCATGGATGTGTGTGATGTCCTTAGGTTAGTTAGGTTTAAGTAGTTCTAAGTTCTAGGGGACTGATGACCACAGATGTTAAGTCCCATAGTGCTCAGAGCCATTTTTTTTGTCATTCCCAAGGCAGAGTGGCAAAAGGCCTATAGCTAATTACTGCTTGTAATTGCCACCACTACTATTGTTTCAGCAGTATTTTCTTTCTGAAACGGCCATACAGTTATTATTACCAAAATTTATGTTGGTCTCTGAAATTTATGTGCAGTTGAGAGTTGGCAATACTCTCTTAGGATTGAAAGGTTGGCTACAGCACGCATGCACAAGCTCTGGAATCTAAGATATTGTTGTCGCGCTTCGCAGCGCACGGATTAATTAGTGGCAGTTTGGAAGCCAGTGTAGGAGCCCGCCTGCTGTGGTGCGCACGTGTGTTGGGCGAGGGGTCGTCGCCGAGCTGCCGTACTGCCGTGTCCGCCAGCAGCGACACAGGATTTGGAATTGAGTTGATATTTTTTATAATTTGCAGCGCGCTTATTAATTTAAAGAAAAGGGTTTGTGTATGTGCGTAGCAGCAGACGGTAATTTTGATAATGATAGGAGTTGAATTCTTAAGGGAAACCATTGTTAGGCGAATAGATTAAGTATTGATTTTTGTCATTGATTTCTTTTGTAATTGTCAGGGAATTGTTTCACTATGTATTTAATTGAGAAGTATTTCAGTCTGTCTCAAGAGTTTGATTAATTTGTAATATTGCTTTAATGCCACTGGAAGCAGATTTACGTACGAAGCGATTGTTCAAAGAGCTTCTAGCGTTTTGTTAATTGAATTAGAAAGAATCGCTTTCAGAATATAGTTTTTGAAAAAAGGAATTACTTGTTTCGGTTATCATTTATCGAGTTTAGATTTGACCAAACCCTTTCTCTTGAATTATATGTAGTTGTAGTAAGCAGCAGCAGCCGCAGCAACAGCAGGAGCCGCCACACAGAACATGCATTGCACTCAGCATGAATAATAGGTTTTTTATGGTTTTGTTACATAATGGAATGCAGCAGATCAAGCAGTGGGAGCAAAAAGACCAAGTAAGTTATTTGTTGTGCATAGGACCAATTTAGTAAAAGTTTAGGCGATCTCTGTAATAGTAAAGTTAACAGGAGTACAAGCACGAGATTTTCAGTAGCAAACACGAGATAAGAAGATAGAGCTCGCGACTTTCACAGTCGTCTAGTTAGTTTTCAAGTTACTTGCATACCATTGAAAGGTTATTTTTCTCTGTACGCCAAAGAAAGAAATTCAGAGATGGAATTTCAAATCGTGTACAGCGAAACCACGTATTCGTCTTCTTCACCTATTCTTTAATTTATTGTTTCCGCCAATCAATTCCATCAGTCTCGTCCTTCAAAAATACAACGCGAAAGTGACTGTTATAGAGTATGATATAAATGGATGGCTTGCTGTCGTGCCTGGTCATCCCTGACTTCCGAGTGTGTTGTCAGTTCGTTAGCGTTGCGTGTTTAAGAAAAGCATAGTATTTGGTATATGCTGGAGAACAGCTACGTTCAGTCTATCTGTTTAATAAATTCCAATATGGTCGACAAAGTTTGGGACAGTAAATGGTGTTAAATTGTCACTATGTGGTGTAATGAAGAATTCAAAAACAAATTTCAAGTTCAAGTCAACCAGGCGCCTACCCATACTATCACAAATGTTAGAGACCAAAGTACGATACGAAAAAAGTAAGTATTCTACTCCTAAGACTCTGCTATCCTACGAGTGTCGGACCACTTGATTTGGGCGTTTGCGGTCAGGAATTCACGTGTTGAGGTAAGAATTCTGCATCTACGTCTTAATCAAGCAGTCTGACATGGTGACGTTCGTGTCTAAATACGTGGGATCTGTGTGTTGTTCAGAAGAGGCATTAATTTAAACGAAACGTCTTTACATCCATGTATTGCACATTTTCGATACACTACTTAGGGTGTTTTGTGCAGATACAGCTATCTGGGGAGATATTACGCTTCAATTGTAAAGAGGAACTTCTGGCATTGATCATGGTTTAAAATGAGACTCGCTTCAGCAGTCACCATGTAACCTCTTCTGTGAAGCTGAATAAGTGCTTCATTGGCCTCGTGGACTGCCAGTACTTTCATCAAGAGTTCCGCGAACCGCATTCGCAGCGAGAGGTCAGCCAATGGAGGCCAACACAAGTGGTTCGATGTGACACGCACTTGTGCGGACGTATCTATTTATTGATTTTTATTTATTGGTTATCAATCACCGATACTGTACTCCGTCAGCCTCTGCCACCAAGTGGAATTTCTTCCAGAGCCTCATACCACAATATATAAATATTGTGACAGTTTTTAACGTCAGAACGTTGTGATATAGTACCAATCATCTGCTGTCTTACCTGCTTAATAAATAGATCGATTGTTGTAGAAAGTAGATAACGTACTGACTCAGGGAGACAGGAATCTCTTTGGCCCATAAACTAAATTTATGTAATATTTCAATTCGATATTGACTACACAAAACATAATTCTGTCATCTTTAATTTGCTCATTTGATGCCAGATATACTAAATATACATCAGTGAGTGACTCCATTGTAAAGTTACTGTTTCACTGTTGCGTAAACGGCAAACAATACCAACAATTTTTGTGAGACAAGGAGACAAACGTGTTGCACTCATAACGATGGAAGAAGATGCCACAATAGAAAATAATATTTATTCCCTTTTTTTCCCATATCCGAGCAGCTCTATTTATATTACTTTATAATATAATTGTTACCTATTTTCGAAGCCAAAAGGCTCCACCTCAACGATGGATGAGAATTTTCTCACGTTCAGAAGAAATACATGTGGAAATACTCTACGACAGCATTAAAAGCAATAAATACATCTGCAGTTGCAGATTTTCATTCAAAAAGGCAAAAAAGTTGTACTAATTTTCTGTTCATTTTGATATCTTGCGTCTCTTCTGTCGGACATATCGCACAGGACACAACACACGCGGACGAGCGCGCGCGCGCACACACACATACACACACACCAACATGAACGTACGACGAGGGCTTAGGAAACCAAATACTAAGCGAAATTTTAAAACGTAAACAAATACTATTTGCAACAAAAGCTTGTGTATTTTTAAATGGACACCCCCTATTATTTCGTATTCAATCAATAGCATGAAAAATCACAAAAATAATGGCGTTTGTTGCATCGCAATACGTCAATCACATCCCGAGAAATTGCGAAGCGAAGTTGACGCTTGAAATAAATGAAGCGCACAGCTAGCGCACTCAAGCGTGCACCTCACGCTGCCAGTAATCGTGATGTTCAAAAATGGTTCAAATGGCTCTGAGCACTATGGGACTTAACATCTGAGGTCCTCAGTCCCCTAGAACTTAGAACGACATAAACCTAACTAACCTGAGGACATCACAAACATCCATGCCCGAGGCAGGATTCGAACCTGCGACTACAGCGGTCGCGCGGTTCCAGACTGATGCGCCTAGAACCGCTCGGCCACACCGGCCGGCTAATTGTGATATGATTGACGTACTACGAAAGTGGAGTGTTAGTATATGGTGTCGTATTGTGTGACAACACATCATTGCTTCATATTTCATTGATGGCACTCCTAAAGGGGGGGGGGGATAGTTCAGCCCCTTATTGAGCAGTTTCTTACTTGAACCGGTCCAGCTCTTATAATGTGTAAAATAATGCGGTATCAGAATGATTGATGTCCTGCGTATGATGTTTATTGTTGCGAAATGACAACTAGATGTACAATTAGTGTTATCACACTTGGTTTCCCGTTTCTAAACCTCCTAAATTCTGAAATATGTGGCTTGTAAAGGATAGCAACGGCGTCACAGTTTCTGACGTAATGTATCGCATGTAGTACTGTGCTCAGAGCGGGGGGTTGCCTGTACTGGAGCCTGTATCCTGCCGTTAACATAACCAATATGACCACGGCACGCTCTACCTACTGTGTACAAGTGTCTCCTAATCTGGTCTGCTGAACTGCTCTCATACTGTAACGTAATTCACATTTTTTACCACATTAAAACCGGTTTTCTTGTGACTTGTTACATTTGCCGTCATCTAGTAGATATGCCGACTTTCAGTAATAAAGAAAAACTAGATATTTTGATTTATGGCGAATGTCACAGAAATGCAACCGGAGCTGTGACACTGTATGCTGTACGCTACCCAGATCGGCGGCTTCCGTCACGTCGAACATTGGTAACATCTGCAAGACATTCATGGAAACAGGAAACTGGACTCCCACAAAACGTCGACGTACAACGCCAGCGACTGGCAATGGAAACGAAATTGCTGTTCTGGCTGTTGCAGTGCGCAATCCTCAGGTGGGTGTACGAGAAATTGGACGCGGTGTAGGAATAAGCCACAGTAGTGTGTGCAGAATCTTCAATCTGCGTTCGTTGCATATCTCACTGCTCCAAGAACTCTATGGGAATGACTTGGAATCCCGGATTGCATTCTGTCGTTTTGCGCTTCAGCAGTTGCGAGGTAATTCAGTATTCTAAGCCACACGTTGTTTACGGACGAAGCTTTATTTACAAATCATGGTAACGTGAGTCTGCGGAACATGCACTACTGGTCCGTGCAAAATCCCCACTAGATTCGCCAAGTTGATAATCAACGAGAGTGGAGTGTCGATGTTTGGTGCGGTATCATTGCTAACTTTATTCTAGGTCCCTATTTTTACCGTGGAACATTGAATATGCATCATTTCTTCAACACACACAAGCACTCCTCATGGAGAATAGAGGATTGGAAACTCCTTTATCAATGTGGTTCCAACATGATGGATGTACCGTACACTATGCAAAAGTGCACGCTTGAGTGCCAGGACGTGCGCTAGCTATGCGCTTCATTTATTCCAAGCGTTAACTTCGCTTCGCAATTTCTCGGCATTTAATTGACATATTGCGGTGCAACCAACGTCATCATTTTTGTGATTTTTCATGCTATTGATTGCATACGAAATAATATGGGGTGTCTATTTAAAAATACCCAAGTTTGTGTTGAAAATTTCGCATTGCATTTGGTTTCCTATGCCCCTACCGTACGTTCATGTTGGTGAAAACCGTTTTTGAATACCTATTATTGTTCCAGAGATATTTGAGGTGGCAGAGTTAGGTGAGCCACCCTATGTGTGTGTGTGTGTGTGTGTGTGTGTGTGATCATAAGTATACGGACACCTGCCTGGAAATGAGTTACAAGTTCGTGGCGCCCTCAATCGGTAATGCTGGAATTCAATATGGTGTTGGCCCACTTAGCCTTGATGACAGCTTCCACTCTTGCATGCATACGTTCAATCAGGTGCTGGAAGGTTTCTTGGGGAATGGCAGCCCATTCTTCACGGAGTGTTGCACTGAGGAGTGGTATCGATGCCGGTCGGTGAGGCCTGTCACGAAGTCGGCCTTCCAAAACATCCCAAAGGTGTTCTGTAGGGTTTATGTCAGGACTCTGAGCATGCCAGCCCTTACAGGGATGTCACTGTCCTGTAACGACTCCACCACAGGCTGAGCATTATGAACAGGTGCTCGATCGTATTGAAAAATGCGATCTTTATCCCCATATTGCTCTTCAACAGTGCGAAGCAAGAGGGTGCTTCAAACATCAATGTAGTAGGCCTGTGTTGTGATAGTGCTACGCAAAACAACAAGGGGTGCAAGGCCCCTCCACGAAAAAGACGACCACACCATAACACCACCGCCTCCATATTTTACTGTTGGCGCTACATACGCTGGCAGAAGACTTTCACTGGACATTCGCCATACCCACACTCTGCCTTCGGATCGCCACATTGTATCCCGTGATTCATCACTCTACACAACGTTTTTCCACTCTTTAATCGTCCAACGTTTACGCTCCTTACACCAAGCGAGGCGTCGTTTGGCGTTTACCAGCGTGATGTGTGGCTTATGAGCAGCCACTGAACCATGAAATCCAAGTTTTCTCACGTCCCAAATAACTGTCATAGTTCTTGCAGTGGGCCCAGATGCAGTTGGGAATTCCTGTGTGATGGTCTGGATCGATGTCTGCCTATTACATATTACGACCATCTTCAACTGTCGGCGGTGTCTATCAGTCAACAGACGAGGTCGGCCTGTACGGTTTCGTCCGTCCCTTCACGTATCCACTTCACTATCACATCAGAAACAGTGGATCCCGGGATGTTTAAGAGTGTGGAAATCTCGTGTACAGACGTATGACGCATGTGACACCTAATCACTTGACCACTTTCGAAGTCTGTGATTTCCGCGGAACGCCCCATTCTACTCTCTCACGATGTCTAATGACTACTGAAGCCGCTGATATTGAGTACCTGGCAGTAGGTGGCAGCAAACTGCACCTAATATGAAAAAAGTATGTTTTTGGGGGTGCAGATGCACCATATCTTTCCCGAACCCCTGTCAGATTTAGCAAGGTACGAGCAGTGGGAGTAATAGATGTCGCGGTACTTTCACGTGACAATTTGAGAATTTGGGTTGGACGCGAAGTGTGTCCGGATGGCCGAGGCCAGTATGCCTTTGGCATTGCAGCAGCTCGGACATGTTGTTTACGTCCTGGCTGCATGTTCTTGCGGTTGAGGGTGTGTTTATCGCAGCCGGCTCCTCGTGTGTAAGTTCTCAGAGCCGAGCACTGTGCCATCCTCTTTCAGAAAGACCAGGCACATGCACATGTGAGACCTAAGATCCATGAAACTGAACACTTTTTGCGAGACAAAGTGAGCATTAATTACAACAATTTTATTGGCTTCCATTTATCGGCTGTAAGCAGTACCGTTAATGTCAAACTGGTTACGCATGCGGCATGTGGCAAGATACTGACAAACAGGGATTAAAATTTCGACACTCAGACGGCAATTTGGGAGATGTAACAATGGATCATCCGCCCCATAAGTCTTCCTGAACTGCCCTTCGAAGTACCGGAAGTCGTGGTTACAGACGCATTACGAAAACTGTGACCAGCCACTCCGCCGAAAAATGGACAAGTTTCACATCTTAACGGTGTCCAACAGTTACACATTGAGTTGAAACATATGCTCTCATATTTGTACATCGGGAGCCGTGGAGTCATAGTGATACACGACGGACAGCTCAGGGCCTGTTCCGGGTGTGGGAGTGAAGGCCATGCTCGGTCGGAAAGCCTCCAGGAGAGATTAAAGCAACTGCTTAGGAGCGACAAATAAGGTATAGATGCGTTCACGTCTCTTCCGCTGTCACACATGGGGTCGCTTCGGGACACACTGACACCGACGCCGAAGCCTTCGATCTATCTACCACTTTAGGAGGAAGCGGCAGTGCCGTTGCATACAGTCAAGGAGACACCGCTCGTAATTACGCCCGACGCACAACCGCCAGTTCCAGACTGGAGCAAGTTGTGGCTGGAGAGATACGCGACGAAATGGATAATGCACACCAGCGTGAACCCCTCACGAAGGCCGTCGAGATACCTACGCATGAGCAGCCTTAGCTGTAACAACGTAAAAAGTGCCGATTCAATCAAGACGACGTCCATTCGCTGCCGTCTAAGACCACTGATGATTGCAGCACCTTGGATCATTCCTCACGAGAGTTACAACACCATGATGACATCGACAGTGCACTTTCAGATGGTGAGAGGATATCATGCTGTAAGATGGCTATTTATTGATGATGTTATTGAATGCGTTAATATTTGTAAAGTAAAATGATAACATTTGAAGAATTATGGTCTGAGAAACAGTTGTTAGGCAACAGTATCTATGTCTGCAATAGCAGCACTGTGGAGTCATAGGATCTTTGACAGTCAGTAGTGGAAAGCTGCGGTGTGCAGCAGGCGGGGTTCGTCGAGTGAGCAGTGTAATGCATGGACATGGACGCACTTTCGGAACTATGTGAGTTGCAGATTATTGCGAGGAGGAATGGTGACTCAGAACAATGGTTGAATAGCATACGGACATAAAAATGGTTTTGAAACGAAGAACAAGGTATTATTTGGTAACGTAAAAGGTTTATTTTTATTATTATAGACTTTTATTGTTGGTCCACTTCACCCTCGTCACAAACGATTTTTGATAATTATTCTATTGATTGATCTGAGTTAATTTACTGTAGCATGGATGTTATTAGATTAAATGAATTTTCATATTAGAGTCTATAATTTGATAAGTTCCTGCCTAACTGAAATTTCGGAACTTAAAGGTTGAGTTATATGTTTGATTGGCATTCTGTGTCAAGATTATAAACCCAGTTTTCCTGGACGATCTGTAGTTTTTAGCAGTATTTTTTTTAATTGTGGCGGAGTCTTGCTTTGTTGCTGTTCCTGCAAGTACTTCATTCTGCAGGTGGAGATTCATAATACGTTATTGTTTCGTCTCCTTTGCGCAATATAGGCTCTGTCAGTTTCTTTATTTTACCAGGGTCATATGTCAGTGCAGAAATTTTCTTGTGTTTCAGGTTACATTCTTATACAGGTCGACATTACAATTTTTTTGATGCAGTTACGTCTTTTTCGAACAGTTCGCACTGACCAAGTCTACTGAGCGTGAAATTATTGGTCTTTTTATTTATTTGCTTATGAAAGAGATCGGCTTTCACAAATGGGATTCTTTTCAGTTTCACGTAAGTGATATGGCTTTGAGCTCAGTAGCACATTTAGGTTGTTAGTTCACGTTCCCTGGCTTGTAATTACGATGTCACACAGACAAGAAAAGGCTGCTCACCTACAATGTTTTTCAGATGACTATTTCCCTGTGGAAATAGGATGCGACAGAGGTCTCACGGACACCATCTTATGACATACATCAGGGAGGGGTTGTGGTTCCTGACACCCTCGACTTACGTGACCAAGAAGACGACACCGAAAGGGCTAACACACGAACTGTCAGGGATGCGATGATGTTGCACACCCACTCAGATGAAAGACGATTTTGGGCTACTATAGGAATTATTTCAATGCCTGTAGTGGCTGGAGTCAAGATTTCTCGTAACATCGTATTTATTTTCTCCTGTGGAAACAGAAAGCACAATTCATAGTAATGTAATAGGCTTTTTAGGGGACTGCTTCATTTCACTGACCCATACAGCTAATACGGAGTGACCTGGATAATTCGAATGGTACTTTTTGTTGAATTTCGCATCAGAGTGTTAAACGACATCGGTACAGGCAGTCGAATGCAAATAACAAATGGTTAAAATGGTTAAAATGGCTCTGAGCACTATGGGACTTAACATCTTTGGTCATCAGTCCCCTAGAACTTAGAACTACTTAAACCTAACTAACCTAAGGACATCACACAACACCCAGTCATCACGAGGCAGAGAAAATCCCTGGCCCCAAAGGGAATCGAACCCGGGAACCCGGGCATGGGAAGCGAGAACGCTACTGCACGACCACGAGCTGCGGACAAATAACAAATGGAAAAACTGTAATATCAGTTCGAATGCCAGAAAAATATAGGAACAGATGGTAGACTAAAGAAAGGCAAACCTACGTTTATTGCATTTGAAGATGTAAAGAAAGTTTTTGACAATGCTGATTGGAATACACTCTTTGAAATTCTGAAAGCAGCAGGAATATAATATAAAGAGCGAAAAGTTATCCGTAACTTGTAGAGAAACAAGACTACACTTATAAGAGTCGAAAGGCATTGAAGGGAAACAGTGGTTGAGAAGGTAATGAGACGGGGATGTTGTCTCTCCCTGATGTTATTTAATCCGTACTCTGAGGAAGCAGCAAAAGCTTTGCGGTTGGTCGATGACATTGCAATTCTGTTAGGGATGGCAAACTTTTTGCAAGAGCAGTGGAACGGAATGGATAGTATTTGGAGAAGAGATTATCAGATGGTTGAAATGGTTCAAATGGCTCTGAGTACTATGGGACTTAACTTCTGAGGTCATCAGTCCCCTAGAACTTAGAACTACTTAAACCTAACTAACCTAAGCACATCAAACACATCCATGCCCGAGGCAGGATTAGAACCTGCGACCGTAGCGGTCGCGAGGTTCCTGACTGTAACGCCTAAAGTCTATTCACCGAGAGATAGGACTAAACGTAAACAGTGTCACGTGAGCGAGTACGCTCGTTTCCAGAGAAGGCATTCGGTGTTCACGTGATACGTTGTTGTTGTTGTGGTCTTCAGTCCTGAGACTGGTTTGATGCAGCTCTCCATCCTACTCTATCCTGTGCAAGCTTCTTCATCTCCCAGTACCTACTGCAACCTACATCCTTCTGAATCTGCCTAGTGTATTCATCTCTTGGTCTCCCTCTACGATTTTTACCCTCCACGCTGCCCTCCAATGCTAAATTTGTGATCCCTTGATGCCTCAAAACATGTCCTACCAACCGATCCCTTCTTCTAGTCAAGTTGTGCCACAAACTTCTCTTCTCCCCAATCCTATTCAATACCTCCTCATTAGTTACGTGATCTACCCACCTTATCTTCAGCATTCTTCTGTAGCACCACATTTCGAAAGCTTCTATTCTCTTTTTGTCCAAACTGGTTATCGTCCATGTTTCACTTCCATACATGGCTACACTCCATACAAATACTTTCAGAAACTACTTCCTGACACTTAAATCTATACTAGATGTTAACAAATTTCTCTTCTTCAGAAACGCTTTCCTTGCCATTGCCAGTCTACATTTTATATCCTCTCTACTTCGACCATCGTCAGTTATTTTACTCCCTAAATAGCAAAACTCCTTTACTACTTTAAGTGTCTCATTTCCTAATCTAATCCCCTCAGCATCACCCGATTTGATTTGACTACATTCCATTATCCTCGTTTTGCTTTTGTTGATGTTCATCTTATATCCTCCTTTCAAGACACTGTCTATTCCGTTTAACTGCTCTTCCAAGTCCTTTGCTGTCTCTGACAGAATTACAATGTCATCGGCGAACCTCAAAGTTTTTACTTCTTCTCCATGAATTTTAATACCTGCTCTGAATTTTTCTTTTGTTTCCTTTACTGCTTGCTCAATATACAGATTGAATAACATCGGGGAGAGGCTACAACCCTGTCTCACTCCTTTCCCAACCACTGCTTCACTTTCATGCCCCTCGGCTCTTATAACTGCCATCTGGTTTCTGTACAAATTGTAAATAGCCTTTCGCTCCTTGTATTTTACCCCTGCCACCTTCAGAATTTGAAAGAGAGTATTCCAGATAACGTTGTCAAAAGCTTTCTCTAAGTCTACAAATGCTAGAAACGTAGGTTTGCCTTTTCTTAATCTTTCTTCTAAGATAAGTCGTAAGGTTAGTATTGCCTCACGTGTTCCAACATTTCTACGGAATCCAAACTGATCTTCCTCGAGGTCCGCTTCTACCAGTTTTTCCATTTGTCTGTAAAGAATTCGCGTTAGTATTTTGCAGCTGTGACATATTAAACTGATAGTTCGGTAATTTTCACATCTGTCAACACCTGCTTTCTTTGGTATTGGAATTATTATATTCTTTTTGAAGTCTGTGGGTATTTCACCTGTCTCATACATCTTGCTCACCAGATGGTAGAGTTTTGTCATGACTGGCTCTCCCAAGGCCATCAGTAGTTCTAATGGAATGTTGTCTACTCCCGGGGCCTTGTTTCGACTCAGGTCTTTCAGTGCTCTGTCAAACTCTTCACGCAGTATCGTATCTCGCATTTCATTTTCATATACATGCCCCTCCATTTCCATAATATTGTCAAGTACGTCGCCCTTATACAGACCCTCTATATATTCCGTCCACCTTTCTGCTTTCCCTTCTTTGCTTAGAACTGGGTTGCCATCTGAGCTCTTGATATTCATACAAGTGGTTCTCTTCTCTCCAAAGGTCTCTTTAATTTTCCTGTAGGCAGTACCAATCTTACCCCTAGTGAGACAAGCCTCTACATCCTTACATTTGTCCTCTAGCCATCCCTGCGTAGCCATTTTGCACTTCCTGTCGATCTCATTTTTGAGACGTTTGTATTCCTTTTTGCCTGCTTCATTTACTGCATTTTTATATTTTCTCCTTTCATCAATTAAATTCAATATTTCTTCTGTTACCCAAGGATTTCTATTAGCCCTCGTCTTTTTACCTACTTGATCCTCTGCTGCCTTTACTACTTAATCCCTCAGAGCTACCCATTCTTCTTCTACTCTATTTCTTTCCCCCATTCCTGTCAATTGTTCCCTTATGCTCTCCCTGAAACTGTCTACAACCTCTGGTTCTTTCAGTTTATCCAGGTCCCATCTCCTTAAATTCCCACCTTTTTGCAGTTTCTTCATTTTTAATCTACGGTTCATCAGCAGTAGAATGCGGTCAGAGTCCACATCTGCCCCTGGAAATGTCTTACAGTTTAAAACCTGGTTTCGAAATCTCTGTCTTACCATTATATAATCTATCTGATACTTTCTAGTATCTCCTAGATTTTTCCATGTAAACAACCTTCTGTTATAATTTTTGAACCAAGTGTTAACTATGATTAAGTTAAGCTCTGTGCAAAATTCTACCAGACGGCTTCCTCTCTCATTTCTTAACCCCAATCCATATTAACCTACTATGTTTCCTTCTCTCCCTTTTCCTACTGACGAATTCCAGTCACCCATGACTATTAAATTTTCGTCTCCCTTCACTACCTGAATAATTTCTTTAATCTCGTCATACATTTCATCAATTTCTTCATCATCTGCAGAGATAGTTTGCATATAAACTTGTACTACCGTAGTAGGCATGGGCTTTGTGTCTATCTTGGCCACAATAATGCGTTCACTATGCTGTTTGTAGTAGCTAACCCGCACTCTTATTTTTTTTATTCATTATTAAACCTACTCCTGCATTACCCCTATTTGATTTTGTATTTATAACCCTGTAATCACCTGACCAAAAGTCTTGTTCCTCCTGCCACCGAACTTCACTAAATCCCACTGTATCTAACTTTAACCTATCCATTTCCTTTTTAAATTTTCTAACCTACCTGCCCGATTAAGGGATCTGACATTCCACGCTCCGATCCGTAGAATGCCAGTTTTCTTTCTCCTGATAACGACGTCCTCTTGAGTAGTCCCCGCCCGGAGATCCGAATGGGGGACTATTTTACCTCCGGAATATTTTACCCAAGAGGACGCCATTATCATTTAATCATACAGTAAAGCTGCATGTCCTCGGGAAAAATTACGGCTGTAGTTTCCCCTTGCTTTCAGCCGTTCGCAGTACCAGCACAGCAAGGCCGTTTTGGTGAATGTTACAAGGCCAGATCAGTCAATCATCCAGACTGTTGCCCCTGCAACTACTGAAAAGGTTGGTTGGTTGGTTGGTTTGGGAAGGAGACCAGACAGCGAGGTCATCGGTCTTGTCGGATTAGGGAAGGACGGGGAAGGAAGTCGGCCATGCCCTTTGAAAGGAACCATCCCGGCATTTGCCTGGAGCGATTTAGGGAAATCACGGAAAACCTAAATCAGGATGGCCGGACGCGGGATTGAACCGTCGTCCTCCCGAATGCGAGTCCAGTGTCTACTGAAGAGGCTGCTGCCCCCCTTCAGGAACCACATGTTTGTCTGGCCTCTCAACAGAAACCCTCCGTTGTGGTTGCACCTACGGTACGGGCATCTGTATCGCTGAGGCACGCAAGCCTCCCCACCAACGGCAAGGTCCATGGTTCATGGGGGAAGCACGTGATACGTAGGGGTGTGGATAATCGGTGGCGCACGCTTTGCAACTGGCGGCGTTCGGCTGGCTGCCGAGCTGTCACAGCGGACCGTGAGAAACCTGGGCAACAATGTACGAAATAAATTTAACAATAATGTTAAACTGAAACTTCCTGGAAGATTAAAACTGTGTGCCCGACCGAGACTCGAACTCGGGACCTTTGCCTGTCGCGGGCAAGTGCTCTAACATCTGAGCTACCAAAGCACGACTCACGCCCGGTACTCACAGCTTTACTTCTGCCAGTATCTCGTCTCCTACCTTCCAAACTTTACAGAAGCACTCCTGCGAACCTGAGTTTATTCTGTCGAAGCAGATTTATTTTCATTCAGGTTGCTAACAAAACGCTTCATTCAAAAACAATTAATTGTTAATTTTAATAACAATACCAGTAATAATAATGATAAAGGACGAAACAAGGTTCACTCTATCGAACTTGAACTGTTTTCATTGAGGTTTATAACAAACCGCTCCTCTCTCTCCTCTATAATGCAGTCTTAATTTCCACATTTGAGTTTCCACTTTTTCTACAACATGGAGGACGCACTTGTTCCAATCCGCCGCAGTCACTGTTCTCTTTGCTTCTTCTAGCATTACTTTAACTTCCGGCATTTTGTATGTTTTGTTTTTCGCTGCAACATAGTCTTTGATTCTAGCCCACACTAACTCGATGGCGTTTAATTCACAGTGGTACGGAGGAATTCTGAGAACAGTTTTCCCTGCATTCTTCGCCATTTCATCTGTTGCGTATTCGTTGTGCGCTGTTCTGTGATTTTTAACTATATCTAAAACTCCTTTCTTCAACATACCGTCTTCGAAATCGATGTTTTTAGATTTTAGCCAGTCTGATATTTCGTGCTTATTGGAAATCGCATTGCCGGCCGCGGTGGTCTAGCGGTTCTAGGCGCGCAGTCCGGAACCGCGCGACTGCTACGGTCGCAGGTTCGAATCTTGCCTCGGGCATGGATGTGTGTGATGTCCTTAGGTTAGTTAGGTTTAAGTAGTGCTAAGTTCTAGGGGACTGATGACCTCAGAAGGTAAGTCCCATAGTGCTCAGAGCCATTTGAACCATTTGAATTCGCATTGGGAACTTTTTCTTTTCTCCGAGAATGGTACGGCGCGTTATTAAGAACAATAACTGCATTTTCCTGAAGCCGAGGAAGAACATCTTGAAACCACTTCTCGAGGGTTTTGGCGCACATCTCCTCATGATAATCTCCCCTTTTCTTGTATTCGAAAGTCCACAAACATCCTTCAACGAACCCTGCTTTGCTGCCAATGTGTGCGAGAATCAGACGTTTCCCTTTACCTGATGAGCCCTTGCTTCCGGTGCATAATCCGGACAGAAACGCTTGTTTTGAGGAATTTGTAGTGTCATCTACCCAGACGTAACTTCGGGTATGTCCTGCGTTCACCCACGTCTCGTCTAAATAGTAAATGGGTCTGCCTTCATCTCTCAACCGTTTAACGGTTCGAAGATAACGCCGCCTCCATGAAATGATGTCATCCCTGTCTATTAGCATGCTATCGCGCCGACGCCGGACATATTTGAAATTCATTTCTCTCAATAACTTATAAAATGTAGTTCTCCGAAAGTTGCCCAGATCTGCATCTTCGTTCACGACTGTAAACACTTTGTCAATTGTTGGCAATTCGTTACGAAAAAAAAATTCGTGTACTTTCCTTCGTATCGCATTTCTATCGAAGCCATCAACACTTTCAGAAAGTTTCTGACGTAATTTTTCTTTCTTGGGAGACTTCAAAGAGTGTGTGGCCTTGTACTCATTTATCACACGATACACTGAAGAACGTCCAACACCTGTAGCTGCGGCTGTTTTCCAAACAATGCCACTCATCGACTGCTCTGGATGTAACAGTTCCGTTTTATACACATTAAGCACCATGTGCTTCTCAGAAGAACTTAATGATTTCTTCTTTGCTCGCTTCTTTGGTGGACTCAGAACTGACACGTCGACCTCGCTCGCTGAATCCGTGGATGACATAATGAAGACAGCCGTATGTGATGCTAATGAAATAATTGAATATATAAAATAAGAAACCATGCGATGCTACTGGATGCGCACATAAACAGTGAATGCTCAGCGTGACTACAAACACATATACTTTAATAATCAACAACTAGTCTTTCAAGCGTCTTTACAGATGAACTTAAGATATCATGAAATCGCCGCTGAACAACACCCACTAACGAGCTCACACCTGCAACTGAGACGGCCACACTGACTGAGCGCCGCGCCTGCGAACCGCACAATGCATCGCTCATAAAGGACAAACGGTTGCACCCATCGCATTCGAACAAACTACAAAATTAAATTCAAACCTTTCTGAAACTTTTCTCGCTTACACTCCCACAAAAAAAATTTAAAGGGGAAAAGTTTGTCGCTTACTCTATTTCGGATGATGATTTGGTACAAGTTCTGCATCAGACGTGAGATTTTAATTTACAGGGTGTTTCAAAAATGACCGGTATATTTGAAACGGCAATAAAAACTAAACGAGCAGCGATAGAAATACACCGTTTGTTGCAATATGCTTGGGACAACAGTACATTTTCAGGCAGACAAACTTTCGAAATTACAGTAGTTTCAATTTTCAACAACAGATGGCGCTGCGGTCTGGGAAACTCTATAGTACGATATTTTCCACATATCCACCATGCGTAGCAATAATATGGCGTAGTCTCTGAATGAAATTACCCGAAACCTTTGACAACGTGTCTGGCGGAATGGCTTCACATGCAGATGAGATGTACTGCTTCAGCTGTTCAATTGTTTCTGGATTCTGGCGGTACACCTGGTCTTTCAAGTGTCCCCACAGAAAGAAGTCACAGGGGTTCGTGTCTGGCGAATAGGGAGGCCAATCCACGCCGCCTCCTGTATGTTTCGGATAGCCCAAAGCAATCACACGATCATCGAAATATTCATTCAGGAAATTAAAGACGTCGGCCGTGCGATGTGGCCGGGCACCATCTTGCATAAACCACGAGGTGTTCGCAGTGTCGTCTAAGGCAGTTTGTACCGCCACAAATTCACGAAGAATGTCCAGATAGCGTGATGCAGTAATCGTTTCGGATCTGAAAAATGGGCCAATGATTCCTTTGGAAGACATGGCGGCCCAGACCAGTACTTTTTGAGGATGCAGGGACGATGGGACTGCAACATGGGGCTTTTCGGTTCCCCATATGCGCCAGTTCTGTTTATTGACGAAGCCGTCCAGGTAAAAATAAGCTTCGTCAGTAAACCAAATGCTGCCCACATGCATATCGCCGTCATCAATCTTGTGCACTATATCGTTAGCGAATGTCTCTCGTGCAGCAACGGTAGCGGCGCTGAGGGGTTGCCGCGTTTGAATTTTGTATGGATAGAGGTGTAAACTCTGGCGCATGAGACGATACGTGGACGTTGGCGTCATTTGGACCGCAGCTGCAACACGGCGAACAGAAACCCGAGGCCGCTGTTAGATCACCTGCTGCACTAGCTGCGCGTTGCCCTCTGCGGTTGCCGTATGCGGTCGCCCTACCTTTCCAGCATGTTCATCCGTCACGTTCCCAGTCCGTTGAAATTTTTCAAACAGATCCTTTATTGTATCGCTTTTCGGTCCTTTGGTTACATTAAACCTCCGTTGAAAACTTCGTCTTGTTGCAACAACACTGTGTTCTAGGCGGTGGAATTCCAACACCAGAAAAATCCTCTGTTCTAAGGAATAAACCATGTTGTCTACAGCACACTTGCACGTTGTGAACAGCACACGCTTACAGCAGAAAGACGACGTACAGAATGGCGCACCCACAGACTGCGTTGTCTTCTATATCTTTCACATCACTTGCAGCGCCATCTGTTGTTGAAAATTGTAACTACTGTAATTTCGAAAGTTTGTCCACCTGAAAATGTACTGTTGTCCCAAGCATATTGCAACAAACAGTGTATTTCCATCGCTGCTCGTTTAGTTTTTATTGCCGTTTCAAATATACCGGTCATTTTTGAAACACCCTGTATTACTTCACTATTACTGACTCTATTGGGCAGAAAATTTGTAGACGTCATCAACATATAGTACTGAAGGCAATTATAAAATTATTTTGCTGTGCGACACACAGTTTATGAGATTGGCGTCATAAATATAGAGTAAAGCGAAAAAACAACTTTTCCTGAAAGCTTAAATATTTGTCTTTTTCAGTGACAATAAATTTTAATGTAATGTAAAAAAAGGTGTCGGAAGGTAGTTATCGGATCACTTTATCATGTTCAGGCGCCAAAAAATGAAAAACACAATAAATTTTAATGTAATGTAGAAAAAGGTGTCGGAAGGTAGTTCTCGGATCACTTTATTATGTTCAGGTGCCAAAATATAAAAAACACGACTTCCATTTTTTAATTTCTGATGCCCCTGCCTTGTACACCCCTCGACGGCAGCGCTGTGTTCACGCGCCTTGCCGTGTTTACAGTACGTCTCTTGTTTCGGTGAATGGCGTATAGAACCGCTCGGCCACTTCAGCCGGCAGATTATCAGATGAATATGAATAAAATTAAACTATGGTAATGGTATGTGAAACGTCTCTGTTGGATTTATGTCATACTATTTAACTTGTACTTCGTGCTGTCACGCACAGTTATGTGTAATTTAGTTTTGTGCTTCTTGATTGTCCCCACTCAGTGGTACACAACTACATTAAAGCGCCTACAACCACTCGACCACACTGGCCGGCCGGAAGTTAGTGCACAAGGCACTCGGGACTGGACGTAGGCTCCGTGAATGTGGTTGTCTAAAGAGCTGTGGAGTCCTGCCCCCTTGTCTCTTACAGGGTGCCTAAACAATGCCTCGGATAGCTATGCACCAATTCAAGCAAATCACATTAATATTTTAATTTCAATAAAGCAGATTGACAGTACTTAAGTTGAATTTACCACAGTGTCGCAAACGATGGGCGACATGCAAACAATGAAAGTACTTTGCAGTGCACATGTAAGCAATTGACTTAGATCACACGTCACTGCTATCATAGTGTCGGTCTACAACTGTGTTGGTCTGCGAGTCCCGGTCTGGTACGGTGTGGCCGAGGTTGGCAAGAGTGGCGCGTGTATTCTCTCTGGCTAGAGGGCGCTTCTGTCGTGGTGCTGTCCTTGTCAGCGGGCTATTGGCTGACGTCATCTCACCGCCTTCTTTGCTCTTGCGTTCTTCATCTTCGTGCCGTCGCTTATCGTTATGCCGGAACAAGAGCGATTTGGCGTTGGCGATTGTGCTACTGTATGATGGTGTAGCTATTCTGATGCACACGAATGATTTGCTAGTCAATTTTGAAGTTCGATAGTCGAATCCTTATATTTTTCATAGTGTAGTCACGAGTAAATGTTCTGTATTTAGTAAGTTTTTCCGGTCCTTGCTTTGTGTAACCAGAACATGTGGTGTAGGAAGTTCGTTACTCCATCACAGGTTTAAAACTAAGTTACCTGACTTCTCTTTTAAATGGAATGTATGTGCAAACATTCCTCGTGTGTATGTGTGTGTGTGTGTGTGTGTGTGTGTTTTATTTCTTCTATAAGAACATGGGCTTCCGCAGCCGGTGTCATAGTGATTAAAATTCTTCTGTGTATTACGCCACGTCATTGCTAAAAACTAACAACAATAATAAAGTAAAACCGACGTTTTGGCCGAATTGCAACGGCCTTCCTGAATCGTCCCCTGAGGAAGGCCGTTGCAATTCGGCCGAAACGTCGGTTTTAGTTTATTATTGTTGTTAGTTTTTAGTAACGACACGGCATAATACCCAGAAGAATTTTAATCATTATTTCTTCTACTTTTCGTTTTGTTTCAGTTTTAAGATTGTGTAGCTTCCTTCATACCACGTGGTGGTAATTTCACAATGTGTAATTTCAGTACCATCTTGAATAAGTTTTAGTCGTATTGCTATTTGTGTCTGTACGGTTTACATTTGTGTTCTTCAAGTTCTCACAGGTCTTAGTAACTTTGCTTTGTTCGTGAATATTCATGTCATTTGCGTGTGTTACACGACGGGGTTTTATGTGCAAGGTAATGCAGATAAATTTCTTTGTTGGAAAGTATGCCATAGTATTCTTATTCACAGTAATCCAATCGTAGAGACAGAGATCAACCACTGAGCCTTTGACTTATGGTGATGGACAAAATTCTTTATATATCTATTATTGTGTGTGTGATTCGTGTAGGTCTGTGTGAACTTCTCCCGTACACGGCTAAGATTTCCCTTTCGTTTATCACAGCACTGTATCTCTGCACTCAGTATTACAATACAATTGAGTTAATTAATTAAATAACAGGCAATGACAGATAATAGTTTATAAATACTTTGTCAATTTTTAATAAGATGTTTTATTTTATAAATGTTAAACTGTGATGACTGTTTCTCAGACAAACACCACCCCTTTTGTAAGATTATTCCTAATACGTCCCACCTGCCGTTTCTGAAGCGCCACAGGTGGCCTTAAATTTGACGACTTTTGTGTGATTATCTTTTTTTTTTTTTTTTTTTTTTTTTTGAGGCTCAAGCTTCAGCTTGTTCTGAATTATTTGATTTGTTGTTTGTGCTTAAATTATTCCCGTACGTTAATTCCATATATTCACATTTTATTGCTATTAACACTTTAGTTACGTTTGCCAATTCAGTGATTAATCAGTTCTTATATTAAATGTTCCAAATTTTAATTAAACTGGGCGGCGTCCCTGCAAAATTTTATGGCACACGAAACTTACAGTAGACTGAAGAGTTCCACAGTGACTAACCTCCCCCAGTTTCCAGACAACCATTCACCACTAAAAACCATTTAAATATAGTCAAACTAAATCAGGTAATAATGGCAGAAACAGGGTGGGAAATGAGACACTAAAGGCAGTGCGTGAGTTTGCTTTTTTGTGCAGCAGTATAACTGACAAAGTAAAGAGGATATGAAATCCAGACTGATAACAGCGAGAAAAACGTCTCTAAAATAGAGATATTTACTAACATCTAAATGTTTGTATGGAGTGTAGCCTTGTACGGAACTGAAATGTGGACTACAAGCAATTTAGAAACGAAGAAAATAATGTTTTTTGGATCGTTTTCTTCATGTAGGTGACACAGTCGGGAAATTGTTAAACGGCAGTGTCGTAGTTCCACCTCGGATGTTGCTTAATTGCAACGTTATGTTTAGCACAAGTGGGCAACTTCGGCCTTAAAAGCCATGCTAAAGTGATCTAATTACCGATAACGTGTCATAAAGTATCTGACTACATGCAGTAGACATTATACTTCCAAAACCAAAAACATACATGTTTCAAGAGTCAAGTTTAAAATAGAATATTTGCTGAATACAATAATGGTTACCACTGAATCTACTGACACGTTCCGAGACCATCAAGTTAGCCTGAAAGGAACGGACGACTGTTTGCTATTCTCCGCCATTTTGAAAGTTGCTAGACACTGTGTGCGCTCACTTTTGTAGCGACAGACAAAACATCTTTATCAGTACGTGATTTCGGTAGATTTTAATAGAATATACAATTGAGTTCATGTGGCGTTAAAGCATAGTGTTACGTAGTTAACTAAATTGCATACGTGTGGTGTATCGTCTCAGATATGCAAACGAATTTTAGATTTCCTGTCAGAATGGGTACAGTTAATAATAACTGACGGGAAGTCATCGAGTGAAACAGAAGTGATGTGTGGCGTTACCCAAGGAAGTGTTGCAGGTCCTCTGCTGTTCCTAAACTATAGAAACAAAAAGGAGACAAAGTGAGAAGACTTATTAGACTGTTTGCAGATGACGCTGTCGTTTACCGTCTAGTAAAGTCGTTAGAAGATTAGTACGAGTTCTACCGAGTAATTAACGCCTTTTGCAACTGTAATGGAAGTCTTAAGACCAGACGCGTTTCGTTTTATTCTAAACCATCTTCAGTGGTCACTGTAGCAATATGTTTTTTTTTCTTTTTCATTAGCAGTTTTATTTGGAAAAGACGCTAATTAACGCGTAAAAGTTGTATATCTGCATCTGCGGAAAAAAATATGCCGAAAAACAGAGAAGACAACATTGATTAATACGAGTTATAAAATTATTTAGATAAGACATCTGCACGTTGCGTAAAGTGAAAACAGGTCGTGAGCAACGAAAAGTGTGAGATTGTCCACATTAATACTAAAAAAACTCCATTAAATTTTGGTTACCCGGTAATTATACAAAATTTAAAAATTGTCGATTCGACTGAACACCTAGGGATTTCAGTCACGAACATTTTAAACTGGAAGCATCACATAGAAGATGTAATGAGGAAGGCGAACCAAAGACTGGTTTTACTGTGAGAACAGTTAGGAGATGTAACAAATCTAATGAATTGGCTGCCTAAATTGCGCTTTGCCATCCTTCTCTGTATTACTATTGCGCGGTGTGGGATCCTTGCCTGGTTGCACTGGAGGAGGACATCCACAAACCTCAGAGAAGAGCAACTCGTTTTGTGCTATCGCAGAATGGGAGAGAGAGTGTCATGGATGTGATATGCGTGTTGCGGTAGCAAGTTTAAAAGAAAGGTATTTTCGCTGCGGCGAGATCTCTTCACTGAAGTTCAGTCACTAACTTTTCTGCTTCGACTGCTAAAATATCTTGTTCATTCCCACTTACATAGGGAGAAATGTACTCGTAATAACATAACAGAAATTGCAGCTCCGGCGGAAAGATTTATGAGTTCGTTTCTCTCACGTGCCACTCGAGAATGGAACGGCAGTGTATGTACTGCAGAGTAGTCATGTATATGTAGACAGTTTGCAGTATCATTATGAGTTTAATGTCTAGTACCGAATACAGTTAACGGAAAAGATGGAATAGCACTTGATGGCCATTATCTGGTTGACACTCACCCACGTGTAGTGCCGTTTACAGTGTAACCAGAAACCGTTTCTCACTTGAGATAATAATTCTAATTGCAAAGATGCCGAGAGTTTATATGAATGGTGAGTGAATAGTATCGTAACGCTAAGGGATAGATCGAGACTTTTCTGACTTAGTTATTTCTTAGTACATTACAGAAAGAAACCTTGGACTTCGACAAAGTGCTATTTTGGATCCCTTCAACTGTATGAAGTAGTGAAGAGTATTACTCTTACTTTAAAGAAAACTGGCTTGGGGTATCGCACTCGCGTGTAACAGGTGCTGCTGGGATACAAAGCTTAGCTAGGAAACAACTCCTTAAGTCGTTCACATGTTTTGTTTTTAATTAGATGAAAATTGGTGGTGTATTATTTTTAATTAGATGAAAATTGATGGTGGCAATCTGCATTATTCCTTTTTCGATTTCTTTATGGACAGGGGAGGGCCAAGTGGATAGATTATTTGGGGATACAACGAACGCAGTAAGTGTACAAAAAAGAGCTACAATAAGAAAATGGATTGTTCCTTAAAAAATTGTCAGTGTACTTATTCCATTTAGAAACTTCCATAACAAAGAAATCTCCGTAAAAGTTTTTAACCACAGGAAAAAATCAATAGATAATAATCTTTCGTTAAGAGTTCGGTTACTGAAAAAACAGACAATTTTTCTCAAAATATTACATCACAGTCAGAGCAATAATTTTTATTAAGACCGATTGAATAAGAAAGAAATAATAATTAATCCGTTATACAACATGAGACAGGCAACCGAGAGTCAGTGATAATAGCTAATATCGCTGATATAGCTAAGCGTTTATTGAGATTCACAAATGGAAATATTTAAAAATTGAATGTGAGCTACAATGTAAGTGTGAAAAATGAATGAAAGCTGAAGACATATTTATATACACTACAATACATACAACTAGTTTATAAAAGAGTGCGTACTATTTACTTTGATGACTAAGGTACGATTTACCTTGATCTGTACATCAGTGGTAGATCATGGTGTTAGAAATGCATTGCTTTTCTGTGTTTTAAAGCAGAGTTAACAATAAATGAAGTTTTCTATTTTTATTATTACAATTGACTGATAGAAAATTCATTCTGGGCTAGTCATACATTTTACAATCACAGCTACTGCGATATTTTACCAATTTAAAAATAAAAAGTAAATTTTGCATGTAATAGTGAAAACTGAAGTTATTAGATCATATATACGTATTTCTTTCGATTACTATCTGGAGGCGAATCTCCTAGGTTTGATACTTATATTCATCCTCTGTCTGTAGAAATTCAATTAAACAGCAACAGAACACGCCGAAAGAGCGTCACTTCTTATTTACTATCGAGATTTGAGTCCAGGGAAAATACATGAGACTGATAAAGTAATGCCATTTATAATACGATTTATTTTTAAATTTTTCAAAATCATTGATCAACTAATAAAACAGCAAACTTTCGGAGTCCTATTACACCCATAACCGCTGGTACTGTTATGTTCTACAGTGTATTATGTTCTGGGTTTCAATAGTGACTATGACCAGAAGTGAACCCTACAAGTTAACTTTTACTATCAAAGACATAGTATCGACTGTGTAAAGCGTGTTGGAAGGGCTTTTGTATAACTATGGTACATTGCATACGCTGATAAGCCAAAATATTATGACCACTGCTCTTAAAATTCTATTAACACGTTCACTCGCAGACTTTTATTCTTTTTTGTTGAGTTGGTCGCTGGCAGACATTCTGTAACGACAGTACAAAATTCCAAAATTAAATTATAAAATACGATGTGAATGAGTACTGTTACACATTACCATATTAATTTGTTTTTCAGACAGCAGAAATAAGTTCACGTCGACGCTGTAATGCGACATCCTTCTCTAGCACTGCTTTTCCTCGGCAGTAACTGTCGATACCAGTATTAGTTTTCGAATTTTGGATAGGACAATATTATCTCAGCTGCTTTTCGGAAAACTTAGATATAATTTTATTTACAGTACGTTATATTTCAAGTTAAAATTTATGAAAGTAATTATTTTCGATGTTGCAATCGATAATTACTAGCTCTGAATGTGCAGTTAAGATTAGTTTTTTAGAAACATTTGAAATTACGAATATTTGGCTCACTTAAAAATTTCTATTATTAATTACGCAATCTAGTACTATTTACTACGTTTATTTCTGGATTCATTTATGAAATAATAATCGAAATTAACAGAAATTCATTTGTCAAGAAAAATTGCGAGCCCTTTGGAGTTTGTTATTACCGCAGAGTGAAATAGTGGTATGTCTTTGATACGATAGGACATATTTTTGTATTTTGGGCGAACAATGTAATTTCGGCTTTGTTAATGTGAGAGTTCAAAAGATTTTATGATATACTGAAATGTGACAAAATATATTAACGTAACAGCAAAAATTCTGCAGCAACAATCTGCGAATTAATTATATCAATTCAACCATTAGGACCTAAAGTGTGAGAATATCAGCTTCAAGAATCAGACCCCTGGACAAGGAGAACTGGAGGCAACTCTACACGAAAAGCTAAGTAAACTAGAAAGTTTATTGAAAACTTCGTTCCTCTCAAACTTTTCGTAATAGACTTTGCTTACTGTGGACAATAGCTGGAAAAGGAAGGAGGGGGGGGGGGGGAGGGAGGGACTACAACATCACCTAAATATGAGACCACGTAGTCTTAAATTTGTTTGACAATCGTGTCTATAGAGAAGCAGCATAAAACTTTAGTACTGAGTATAATTTGCCTTAACGTGCTGTTGTGATTACGGAAATCGTTCTGCTCTTAAAATTACGCGATTGCGATATATACCAGCTGTGCCATATGAGCTGAGATTTGTCCAATAAGTGTATTGAAATACGAGTATGTATGTTTCTAAAACCGATTGTAAGGATAAAACAATTTGATTATTAAAGTTATATATTTTGAAAGGCAGCCAAATTCTGCGGACCAGTAACTTGCCTCTTCGAGCAGTGACAGAGCTTAAGTTGGAATGAGCCAAAAGACGTAATAAACAGATATACGGGTTGTTTCACAATTCCTATGTCAGGTTTCTGGGTGTTGTCGAGAGGACGTATTTGATGAAGTTTTAATAAGAAACCCGTGTCCGGAAATGTACCGTTTGGATGTAAAATAATTTTAAAGATTGTCGCTTCAAGGCACTCACGTGAACCGAGAAGAAGGCGCGGTTGTGCAGTCCTCAAGGCCCATGAAAAAGACAAGGCCGTGGCGAGTACGTCACAGGACATGACACTACAGGTCTTATTTCAGACGAGTTTAATAATTATTAACTGCGCGTTTAAATACATATAACTTCTCGATACTATCCGACAAAATGAAGATTTATGTAGTGGGCACCTTTCAATTAATACTGATCTCCAGCGGACCCTTCGAGGAGCCGAGGGATCACGAAATGTGTCGGACAAGCCTACTAGTATGACGTCACACGTTCGTTGCAGGGCCTGTATACCTCGTTGGCCGCGGCAGTTTCTGTTGTAAATACGACATCTCTTACCATTTCCGGCCAGCTACAACAACTGATACTTTAGCAACTAGAAGGGTTGGTTGGCTGTGTATTCCATGGACGTGGCGTCCTTCGTCGCATAGAAAATAACGTGACCACGAGTACTCACTGTGTGCTACCGTGAAGCTGGAGATTTGAAAGTGTTCCGTTCTTCAAACGCATTTTGCATTCATATTGGCACTTTTCCGTACAAAGGTCCTTTATCAGTAGTTTACTTACTACGTACCCCGTAAAACCCTTTGAGCCTGTAATAGGAATTGTGAAACACCCTGCACAATAAGCTACCTGAACAGTTTTATTCAGAAAGTATCCACAATGATCAAAGACACATTCAGAAATCTATTTCCTTTATTGATTTTGTTTAATCAGCACTGAGCAGTCTGTGTATGGCCCAGTGAGAACACCCACCAGCTCCTTTCGTCCTCTTCCTCACTTACTGCCGTTCTTTCGCTTGCGTGGCAAAGTGATGACAAACTGGGAATAGAGAAAGGGATACATATAGCAAGAGAGCGGCAGCAGAGTTGCGATCTGGTTCCTCGCGGCGCAGCGGCGGCCGCACCGCTGGCACGCATGGTGGCTGGCGCCAGTGAGTGCTGGCGCACATCGGAAGTGGCGCGCGGCGTGTCGCGGTCCCGTTGGCCATTATTCGCAGGCCTGGCCGGACGCCGCTCAGCCTCGAACCGCGACCCGCGGGGTCGACAAACCCGGCCCGTGCGTGGCCGCGCGCTTCCTGCGCTCTGCCGGATGCCTTAATAACACGCCTCCCGAACGTGAATTACGCCGACGCCCCACTGGAAAACACCACTTTGCAGCTAATTGCGAGGGACGCGCCAGTAATTATGGCACTCGGCCTGCGACGGGCTGTTATTTCGCACTGATCGCGGGCGGCGAGACGTCCGTACACAAGTAATAGGCAAATCGTGGGCGCCGTCCGCTTGCCGGGCACGCTTCGCGGCGGAAGTCGCCGACACCTCTTTGACCTGGTGCCGGTTACATGGCCCGCTCAAATGGTACCACCAGAACTGTTGTTGTTCTACATCTCTCCTCTGGGCTTCAGGGTCCCTGGTGCAGGTTCCTCTTGCTGGAAAAGAGCCTAGAATGTCCAAGTTCAACGTATGGTTGGGAAAACCGACCGGTTAAAACAGATACCGGTATTTTAGTTCTCCGCAACCGGTGCTTTTCGCTATTTGTTTGGTATAGGTTTTAATATTTTTCTTAATTTGCTTCTAATAACTGAGTAAAAAACCGTTACATAAATTTATCATACCAGTGGCGCTAACATTTTTTATTTTTACGTAAGACGTTTTTAAAAACTAATTATATTTGTAAAATTTCCATTGCTTGGAGATATTAGGTTATGATAGAAAATCGGAAATGCGGTGAGAGCTTTTATAATGACAACGCCAACAGGCTCATCTTGCTGCACAGAGCTTGGAGTGCTCAACTTCAATGTAGGGATGGGAAAAACGGCCGGTTAAAACTATACCGGTATTTTAGTCCTCCATAACCGGTGTTTTTCGCTGTTTGTTTGGTATCGGTTACAACATGTTTTGTTTTCATTTGCTGCTAACAATTGCGTAAAAAACCCTTATAGTATTTTGTCATACAACTGATGCTAATTTTTTTGTATTTTTAAATATGATGTTTTTTTAAAAACGAGTAGTGTTTATTTGTAAAATTTCCGTTGCTTTGAAGTATTAGGCCATTACAGAAAACGGGAAAAGCTATCAGAGCTATGTTAATAAAAACGACAACTTTTAGAAACGAGCAACAAACGCATGGCGTAAGTACATTTTATATCAAAATCTCCGAATAGAGTAGTTTCAGATATAAAATACACTACCTACTACAGCTGTGGATGCGGCGACCAAAGAGTCATTTGAACACGAAACAAGAATCGGTACAGCACTGCTGGGACAATAACGTACCAGTTGCCCTTTTCTACCCAGAATCGATGATTCTCTTGTTTTTTGGGAGCGAAGCAGAAGGTGTGTGCCAGGCTTGTCATTTGTAGCCCAATAATATTTATCTGTGCTACGAAGTCCTGTGACTGCTGAAGGACTGGCATCGTCTTTGAATGATACTGTTCCCGACGAAAGAAGTCAACTAGCAAGTCAGTGCATAATAGGACGGGTATTTAAGAAATGTTTGGACATAAAATGTTCTCCAATGCATTAATTCACTACTGTTATCTTAATTCTTGTCATGTAATTATTGCTGCTAAATGTTCTATTTTGACTGCTGGCTAAATTGTTAATAGTAATTTCATGAAAGAATTTTTTTTCTTTTGTCTTCAAAAAATAGATTGTATTCAGATCTTTTGAAAAGTAAATAAATGTATTTGATTACAAAACGCGTTATCATTCGAAATTATTAAAGAAAACGAATGCCACAAATTTTACACGAAAGCTTATTATTTGTCTGCTATTTGTATGAAATTGTACCAGAGAAAGGAAGTTAAGGCAACATTAAAGAAAATCTCAACAAATCATTAATTGTGTGTGATAAAAATAGATAGCTGCTGATCTGCTGCCAGTGTCTAAATAAGATGGCTTTATCTCGCTACAGCCCATGGAATCAGACAACGTAACTCGAAAAATACAGTTTTGCAACCTCAGTTTTTATCCTTTAGCACTGCTTGTTTGTAATACCAAAATAGTTGTTTGGTCTTTGATTATTAAATTATTTTTGAGCCGAGTTTCAAAACACTAAGAGCAATTGGAGAAAAATTGTGGTTTTTTTATTTAGCCCCTCATTACTTTTCGAGAAAATCAGCGATCAGTATTCGGCCTAAGGTTTCTTTTATTTCCCCATTGCGTTACGTCGTGAGCAAAGAAGGTGTGTCGTTCACGACTTCAACTGGAGCTGGACGGCGCATATACATGGAGGATGTGGACGCTGAATAGCATTTGGGCTGTACCTCTAGCATTAGGAAAGTGCACTACATCTTCAGCGGGGACTCTAGTACGGAGGAGTATCGCGACTCCAGTACTATTGTCAGAGGCATGGGAGATGTGTGCCATGTAGCCAGTGGGGGCGTAGAAATTAGTGACGATCACTTCTTGGAGGAGAGCGATGTCGATATCAGCAGCATAAACGGTGTCTAAGAACAGTGCCAGTTTACGTGGAGCCCGAATGAAGGCTAGATTCATCGTCGCGATGCGGTAGTGTTGTGGACATGCCCCCACCATTAGCACAGAGGGTCTGGTAGAGACGTCCGGCTGGTGTGAAACAACCAGGGCGGCCACTGTGGCCGCAATCACCGGGTGTAAGGTGGGTCAGGCACCACTGTGAAGCACTGCCCGAAAGGTGAGCCACCATCTTGATCTGCTCCATCGTCGACATCGTCAGCCCAGAATACTGGAACTGGTGGAAGGCGACTGTCGCACTCATCGAGGTGGCGCTGCCGTAGCGGAATCCAGGGAACCTCCCTCTACGGGATCCATCGTTGTCAGGTGGGATCGCAGGTGGTGGAAAGGACGCTCCTCAGATGGGGCATCAGGAGCAGCCACTCCTGTTGTGGGGGCGCTCGAAGGGAGTAAGAAGTGTGCTGTCTGAGGGCGTTTGTCTTCTCTTCTTCCGTTTTCGGGGCGACCGCTGCTGTCGGAGGAGCTGTTCTGCATAAGTAAATGGACGTTCAGTGCCCAAGGTCACGCCAGTCTGAAGAAAAGCAGATGTTGGCACCGCACTCGCATGTCCATCGCAGCGGGCGGGCTGGCATCCAGGTCTGGGGAGTTGATGGTCTAGTAGCCGTCGGAACAGATGGTGCGGTGGGGCCGCGGCCGCACTATCAGTCCCAATAGGGAGTGCCGGCGGGGGAACAGGTGTTTCCTGAAGTGATGCATCGGATCTGCGCACTGCTTTGCCGTAGCTGTCTGGTAAAGAAATTGTAAGTAGGCTGTTTAGGTTTTTTTATTGATAACGCCACCTCAGTATGAAAATCACCGGCTGTGCCGTGTGCAGTCTGTGGCTGCTTTGCATTGTTGTAATACTCAACCATTGTAGTGTTAGGCAGCTGGCTGTGAACAGCGCGTAGCGCTGGGCAGTTGGAGGTGAGCCGCCAGCAGTGGTGGATGTGGGGAGAGAGATGGCGGAGTTTTGTAATTTGTCATGAACTGCTATATATATGATGATATCAAGGTAAATACATTGTTTGTTCTCTATTAATATCTTTCATTTGCTAACTATCCCTATCAGTAGTTAGTGCCTTCCATAGTTTGAATCTTTTATTTAGCTGGCAGTAGTGGCGCTTGCTGTATTGCAGTAGTGGGAGAAACGAAGATTATTGTGAGGTAAGTGATTTAGTGATTTGTGAAAGGTATAGTTTAATGTTAGTCAGGGCCATTCTTTTGTAGGGATTTTGTGAAAGTCAGATTGCGTTGCGCTAAAAAAAAAATATTGTGTGTCAGGTTAAGCACAGTCATCGTGTAAAATTGTTCAAAGGGGACGTTTCATATGTCGACCCTTAGCCTAGGATACCTCACTGGAATCTTCTGATTTTTTTTCTTGTAGTTTGTGTAATTAGTGTAGATTTTGTTTATTGCTAGCGCGTAATTGTAGAGAAATTTCCATTGTAGTTGTAGTTTTTTCATTGTTGTACAGTAAAACAGTTGTGGCATGCATGTAGATTTGCACCAAGTATTTCGCAGCTGCAATTAACTAGATATTATTTTCAGTGTTATGTTAATGTGTTCTCTTATTTTTGCTCTTGAAATTGTGTTTTTCTGTGTTGTCGTGTGAAACACTGTGACAATAATGGCGTGTGAAAAACGTAACACTAGGCTCCAAAGTAAATTGAGAAATGACAGCGAAGACGAAAGCAGTATGTTAGCGCCGCAGAATAATGAATTAACTAATGTTAATAGTAGTAATTTGGTAATTGCGCATAGGGAAATGGAGCGGGTTTCAAACAATGGCGTGGACAGTGAAACAATTAGTGAAGAGGGAAGCATTATCGATCGATCGGTCGGCAATAGCTCGCCTCAGGAAGCCGAAATGACACGACACGATCTCGCAAATACTGTAGATTCAGGTTCTGGGTCATCACCGTTTTCTCAAATGAGTCAAGACACATTTTCTGCTTGTCAAAATGTGAATGTTGCCGGTGAAAATGCACTGCCAAAAAGCATAGAGAAACAGATTCCAGACACTAATACATTATTATTGCAATTAATGCAACAAATGGAACAAAATCAGAGACAAATTGAACAAAACCAGAGACAAACACAGCAAAAGCTACAAAAGTTAGACACAGTGGAACAAAATCTTAAAAAGTTAGACACAATGGAACAACATCAGAGACAAACACAGCAACAGTTAGATGCAATGGAACAAAATCTTCAAAAGTTAGACACCACACTTGAACAAACACGTGAGGATTTAACTAATGAGTTACATCACATTGAATCGAAATGTCAGAAAGTCTGTAACGACGTAAAAACACAAATTTGTGAGCATTTCCAACCTATTTTTTCGCGTCATGAAAATGCACTACAGAATCACGAAGCAGCCATAAAAGAACTGCAAACTACTGTTCATGAAAATCATGAGACCTTACAAGCTAAATTTGACTCAGTTGCATCTACCGATTCGGTTACGCAACTTGCAAAAACTCAGGAAAACTTGAAGGACACAGTAGATTCGATTTCAACACAAATGGACAATCTGAAACTTGGTTCAGAAAAACACACTGAGGAAATGTGTTCACTATCGGAGAAAGTAGCCGAACTTTCGGATCAGTTCACTAACTTGTCTACGAAGGTAGATGATAATTTGAACGACACAAAACCGGTAGTCTTTAATGACACAGAAGAGCGCGAACAAATTAGGAAATTCAATCAAAATCAAATCAATATACAGTACAAAAGAGAAATCCGGGAAGTACAAGATCAGTTGGCACAAGTAATACAAAAATTACAAATTTCAGAGGACACTCGCGCTCCAACACGGGAAGAGAGACTTAGAAATACGGAAAAGACGCAAAATAATAACACAGGGCATTTCGGAAGTCATGAAAGAAACTGGCAATGTGCACCGAATTTTGAGATGGAACGGCCGACACGACCTAACAATGACCGATATGCGACTCGCCGACATGATGACTTTGACTATAAGCTGTTCATTACTACACGTAAATTCAAAACGTTTAAAAATTCTGCCAACGACATTCATCCACAAGCATGGCTCCATCAATTCTCTCATTGTTTTCCTCCCAACTGGTCGTTAGAACACAGATTAGAATTTATGTGTGGCTACTTAGAGAATGAACCAGCTGTGAGAATGCGATCGGTCATTCACGATTGCCACAGTGAAGGAGAATTTTACCATGCCTTCCTCTCCGCATATTGGTCTCAAGCCACACAAGACCGAGTAAAACATGGCATCATAATGATGAAACATTTCGAACAATCTGAATTCTCCAGTCTTGTGAAATATTTTGAAGACATGTTGCACAAAAATCAGTACCTGTCAAACCCATACAGCCCCTCAGAACTCATCCGCATTTGCTTAATCAAATTACCTGAACATTTAAGACATATTATTTTGGCAGGACGTTGCAAAGACGACATTGAAGCTTTTCAGGGACTGTTACAAGAACTGGAAATTGACACTGACAATCGCGGAATGCAGGAGCACAACAATTACAGATCACATCCGTCGCAATTCCGCGATGAAAGAAATAATAACTGGACGCGACAAGGCTATTCTCACAACACAAATCGTGACCGAAACAGACACCACCCGTATAACAACCGTTGGCGGAGTAGTAATAATTACAGGGAAAGATCACCTCTCCGCGGTAATGACTATCACAGAGACAATCAGAGAAACAGACAATATGGGAACCAAAACAATTATTATTACGAGGGACAGAATAACTTTAGACGCAACGGTCCAGCGCGCAGTTACGATTCAGGGAGAAATTCTCCACCACTTAATCGACAAGAAAGAAACCACAGAAACTACCGACATGACGACAGACGATGTGATCGTAACGACAGACCTGAATTGCATCAGAACTGGCGAGATTTAAACAGGGCAGGGCCCTCTCGTCACGGTGAATTTGTAGAAGTTAGGTCTCCAAATCCCAATAACGACGCGCGCCAACAGAGAGACAATAGGCAATGACTCATACCACAGGCAGCCACAAAACGTTCGTATGAGACTAACGACGCAGCTGCCGTAGCTAGTAACTACGTAAAAATGGAAGACATTAGGGACATCTTACTCCAAGAACACGACGTAAAACATAACAACATTGCATATCCTGTGATTCACATTACAGTAAATGACGTAAAATTTACGGCAGTACTTGACTCTGGCAGTCCCATTTCAGTAATTAGTGAAACAGCCTTTAGCAAATGCAACAAATCGAACGATTGCCCCACACTTCCGTTACGTAAGATTAAATTACAAGGTGCAATCTTTGGAAAAAGTGTAGATGTACGCCAACAAACCAACTTAGAATTCTTTTGTCAAAGCCACAGTTTCTTTATGAACTTTCTTATTGTTCCATTATTGTCGACGGAAATTATATTGGGAGTAGACTTTTTGAATGAATACAAAGCAATCTTAAACTTTCACGATGCTGAAATAAGTTTAGAAAAAGAAGGTAAGTCACTAGCTTTGAAATTTGAAGATTGGCTCTCAAACCATGACGAGGAAATTAATCGGCTTTACCTTCTGTTAGACAACAGTTCGGAATTTTCTACGGAACTAGACACTAACAATCACTCTGCAAGTACTGACAGGGGTGATATCGACGGCGCATTTGATACTAATGAGTTAATTCAGAATAAAATTCAAACAATTGAGAATTGTAATGACAATGATAGGCAAGACCTTTTTGAGATTTTACAAGCACATTCCACAGTTTTTACTCATAAAACAGGAACAATCAAGGGATTTCAATACCAATTTCGTGTTCGTGAGCATACTAAATTTTGTGTTAGACCATACGTAATTCCGGCGCATTATAGGGACCGTGTTAGAACAGAAATACAATCTATGCTTGACGAGGGCATTATTGAGCCTGCAGTAAGCTCATACAACAATCCATTACATGTTGTTGAGAAGAAAAATGGATCAATCAGGCTTGTCTTAGATTCGAGACAAATTAATACTATCATTATTCCTGAAACAGACAGGCCGCAAACGTTGGAAGAACTTCTTCAAAATTTCAATGGTGTAAACGTGTTGTCTTCCATTGATCTCAGATCCAGCTTTTATCAGATCGAACTTCATCCAGAATGTAGAAAATACACAGCTTTCCTTTGTTTCGGCGTTTGTTATCAGTTTCGGAAACTTCCTTTTGGTTTGAATATTTCTTCAGCAGCATTCATTCGCGGGCTAAATTCCATATTACCTGAGTTCTTAAAACGTCACATCACCTTATATGTGGACGATATTCTAATAGCAGAAGCTTCATGGGAACAACATAATCGCATCCTTAACAGTTTGTTACGTATTTTTGCAGAATCTGGAATTACAGTTAACTTGGAAAAGTCTGAATTCGGTAGGTCAAAGGTGAGGTTTTTAGGACATATTATTTCTTCTGAAGGCATTCAGCCGGATCCTGAAAAGTTAGAAGCAATCAGAACCATTCCAGTTCCATCCACAAAAAGACAAGTCCGTGGTTTTCTAGGCCTCGTAAATTTTTACCGTCGTTTTCTGAATATGCAAATCCTTGTTACACCAAAACTTTGTTCTCTCACTGGAAAAAATACTATTTGGAACTGGGACGAACAAGCACAGTTGGAATTCAATTCTTTGAAAGAATCGCTACTTAACGCGCCAATTCTAGCTCATCCAGATCTGTCACAAGATTTCTGCCTTAGCACGGATTCTTCTAAAGTCGGTCTTGGTGCCCATTTATTTCAAGAAGCCACAGAAAATGACACTACTGTTCAGAAAACCATTGCTTTTGCTAGCCGAGTGCTAACAAAATCTGAAAAAAATTATTCCGTTACTGAATTAGAAGCTTTAGCTATCGTTTGGGCATTTAACAAATTCCGTTTCTTTCTTTCTGGTAAGCACGTAAAAGTATACAGTGATCATCGGGCATTACAATTTCTTATGTCTTCAAAATTAAATCATGACAGGTTAAAACGTTGGGCATTGTTTCTGCAAGAATTCCACTTCACAATAGTCTACATTCCCGGCAAGGAGAACATTGTTGCGGACGCACTGTCACGCGCACCGGCTGGGCTTGAGAAAAGTAACACAGAAGGCAACCTCGAGAAAAATTTCAGTATTCTTTACATTCAGAAAGTCGCCTTTGAAAACTTCATCACCACATCTTTAAAGGACATTGCTCATGAACAAGATAAAGATCCGATTTGGAAAGATATCAAAAGCAAATGGCATGAAAAGACACACACACAGATTCGGCATTATTATCTGGTTAGAAACAACATACTGTTCAAACGCTGCACTGTTGATGACAAGCTATGGGTACTTTGCATTCCTGACGATTTTGTTAATAAGCTCATTTGGTACATTCATTTCAGCTACGCACATTTTGGTCCACGAAAATGTTATCATATTCTTCGAACGACTTGTTATTTTAACAATATGGAGAAGAGAATTCGAAGAGTCTTGTCTATTTGTAAACTTTGTCAAAAGGCGAAACCATCTACTGTTTCACATTGTGCTCCGTTGTTTCCTATTGTTCCTTCTAAATTAAAAGAATTTGCTGCAGTTGATCTATTGGGACCCCTTGTCAGAACATCGAATGGATTTTCGTACGTTCTAGTCGCTGTTGAACTTACTTCCAAATTTGTTTCTTTCACTCCGTTACGTAAAGCCACTGGACGATCTGTATCCAACGCCTTTGTTAAAAATTTCTTACGTGAAGTTGGCCACGTTGCTAAAGTCATTTCAGATAACGGACCGCAATTCAGATCTGCTGTTTGGTCTCGCATGCTTCGCAACCATAAAATCAAACCTGTTTTTATTTCATTGTACTCACCACATTGTAACCCCTCCGAACGGATTATGAAAGAAATCAATAAGCTTTGCAGACTTTATTGTCACAGAAAGCATCAGCATTGGGACAGATATTTACACTTATTTCAAAACGTGCTGAATGAAATGCCTCATGACTCCACTGCTTTACCACCTACTCTTGTGCTGAAGAATGAAAAACCACCGAACAGAATCAGAGAACTTGTACCTTTCCCGAATACACATAAACTTCGACACAAAGACATAATTGATTTGGCTCTTAAAAATATAAAATCTGCAGCAGACAAAAGGAGAAAACTACACGGAAAAGCAAATGCAAAGAAATTGTATATGGGTCAGAAAGTTCTCATTAAAGCTCATTCATTGTCACATAAGAAGAAACACTTGAGCCACAAATTCTTTCTAGTTTACAATGGACCTTACAGAATCCGACGTATACCACATGATAATTGCGTTGAAGTTGAAACTCTGCGTACTAGGAAGAGTAAAGGTTTACACCACATTTCACATGTAAAACCGTTTATTGAAAGATAATCTGCTTTTTTTTTAATGCAACATTTTGGTTTACTTGCAAATACATTATGGATTCAAGGTGGTTTCTGAGAGATACCAGATGATACAGTGGTTAGTTTATGTGACAGCTACACGATGTTATCACGACGCTACTAATGAGTGACAGTTTACAATGTTGCCTTTGAGGTGTTTCTGTTTTATATTTGCACAGTTTTCTGAATTCTTTTGGAAAGAAAAACATGTTTTATTAGTAACTTTTGTGGTATAGCTACAATGAGACAGCCTTTTTCGTGGCACAACAATACGTTACAGGACAGTACTTTCCTCATCACGGCAATAAGCGTAATAACTAAGATATCTATACGCAAAGCATTTCACTTTTGTGTATCATGAGGTAAGTACATTGACTTTTGTGGAACTCAGCTTTCGGAGGACGATATCTACGACACTTACACAGAGAGTATCTTACAACAAGACGCACAGTTTAGCGCTACAGGACACGTATTTGAGTGATTAATTTTGTACTTAAAACATTTATTTTTAAAGATTTTTAAATTGCAAAGAAAGTTTTCCGAGAGATATTTCATTCCATTGCTGTAATCTGTAACACCTGAGGGTATAATTACATTAATCCTCAGGGGGGTACACGCTTACTTTGTGTACCATGTGTGTGGCAACCACAAGGAACCCTAGCTAATATGGTATTTGCTTATACAACTTTACACATCGGTACCATATTTCTCTAACACAGAATTACACAGCTATCTGATCATTTAACTGAGACAGACAAACTTTTTTACTACATCAGTGACAGATGTTTACGTAATTATACCGTTGGATACCTTCATGTTTACGCAATTACACAGTTGGGTAACTTCACACTTATGAAATTGTATTTTGTCTGTACTTTGTGAACTGTTCATATTTTTTCGGAACCATTGTGATACTATGAGAACTTTGAATGATATATTTGGTAAGGGAGCATGATTTTAAAGTACGTTTGAGGTGGATAACACTTTTGAAATGAGCAGAGAATTTTTTTTAGGTTTTAAAATATTCAGGAAGCAACGACGATTTTGAGATTTAGCTGAGGTTTTATAATGTTATGATGACGATGTGTATTACGCTGTTGCGGTATGTTTATGATAAAGAAGCTGATGCTATATGAGGAATTTGATTATGCTATGTATCTTATGATGAAGTATTGAAGAAGCGTTGACGAATTTGTATATGTGTAATAAGCTAAGGAGTAATGAGTAGCGGTTAGGAACTCTGCCTTGTGAAGACGTATGTTGGAAACCGAGAATCGTACTTTTAGAATTATGAAATGTGTGTAAATGCGTGAATGTATCACAATGCTGCCGAATATTTTTTTTGGACACTTATATTTATAGGATTTTGTTTCTACAGATTTGCAACGCTAATTCTTGACCTGTGAAATATTTAAGACTGCCATTGTAGTGGAAACTGTTGTCGTAAATATTTCCGTACGAAAGTTAAGTGACCACCTGCACGTAATGCGTCGCGGGCACCCACCTGGGCGACAGCCGCCCGAAAAAAAAAAGAAAAAAAAAGCCATTAGCCTTCCAGCGGCACAGGTAAAAAAAAAAAAAAAAAGGGGGAAGGCCATTATCCTCGCTATTGACGTTCCTTTAAAGAAAGCATCGCAACATTTCACGGCTATTGTCGTGCTAATTGAGAGAAATGCCATATGGCTTGCTTTATGTATTTATTAACTCATTTTGTTTAATATCTAGTTTCTAGCTACAATGCAGCATTGGTTAAAATAAAATTTTATAGATGTACTAATATAAATATTTTCTGTCTACAGATCGATTAAATAATAGTTTTGTGATATATTTCCAAAAAAAAATGAGGGAGCACAAACAGACATTTCCCTTCACAGGAAGTGCATAAATAATTTCTTTACGATTTGGTAACTTATCTGCTAGTGTAAGTTCTCGTGATGCATCACTTTAGTGTTAAGATGTGACATAGGTATTAAACATGGCCATTTTTACTGTAATATTTTTTCTGCTTGAGCTTTGTCATGTATAGATATAAGTTTTATATTTTTTATTTTTTATATTTGCTGCTGCTGTTTGCCATGCATAGTGCCTTATATTAGTTGTAATATTGCAATTGCTTTGACAATTTCCATTTTTTGTCATTGATGTTTGTGTTAATTGTTTTGTGCTGCTGCATTGCCTCGTCCCTTAGCTTAGCATCTGAGCTCAGTAGATTTAAGTTAGCCTAAGAGGGGGTAGACTATATAAGAAACTGACTATGAAGAATAGGGAAAGAATGCATTGAGAGGTTATATGAAACAGAGTTGGCAAAAATGAGTATTGTGCACTGAGAAATAATTATTTTGAAAGAAATATGGTTAGAATACAGAAAAGAGGTACAGATAGGACTATTTGGGAATAATGATGAACGAAGGGAGATCTCCAAGAACAAAAAAGGTTTTGTTCACAAAATACTGCAGTACCAAAAGTTACACTGAAAACGAACCCTGTCCTTTCCATTGTGTTATCCCACTATGTGTTTGTGTTCCCTTGTGTATTTATGTTTTTCCTGTATTTATATGTATATCTGATAATACTTATGTTGTAGAACTTTTCTAATACTAAGCTACATTCACTATGATGAGGAATACTGTGATCCTCAAATATAATTTGCATTAATAATATGTTATTTTCTTTGTAAAGATGTTAGACTTTAGTAATTCTGCTCTGATTTAATGCTCATGTGTAAAGTTGATGTTTCAAAAGCTATTCTGATCTTTTATGTATGTACTCATGTCATAATTCCTGTAACACTGACGTATATGTCTATTTCTATTCTTTTGTAAAGCCTGTTTTACTACAAATGTTATCTGTATTGTTATGTTCTGTAATGATGTATTTTGTACCTTTGTTATTTTGTTCTTATGTTGTAAATTTATAATTGTATAGACACCAGTTCTTCAAATTAAGTATATTTTGACTGCACACGTTTCTGTTGGTCATAGCATATGCACAATATGTGAGAAGTAGGGAGTGATAGTGTTTGCACGTGTGTTAATAATTCAGCAAGGGACTGGATAACAGCATTGCTTGTTCTAAGGATAATTCCAACAACTTTGTGAGTGCACAAGTGGTGGTTATGGACTTGTTATATTATCCGCAAGACTCTTCAATGGTGATTGTGTACCTGCACAGTCACAACAGATGGCTGCTGGCCATCTCTACAAGGACTACAGTGGGTCTGCGCCTCTGGTGGCCCACCAGTACCATTATCTCTACAAGGGCTGCAGTGGGTCTGCACCTTTGATGACTCACCAATACCATTATTTCTACAAGGACTGCAGTGGGTCTAGTAGCCGTCGGAACAGATGGTGCGGTGGGGCCGCGGCCGCACTATCAGTCCCAATAGGGAGTGCCGGCGGGGGAACAGGTGTTTCCTGAAGTGATGCATCGGATCTGCGCACTGCTTTGCTGTAGCTGTCTGGTAAAGAAATTGTAAGTAGGCTGTTTAGGTTTTTTTATTGATAACGCCACCTCAGTATGAAAATCACCGGCTGTGCCGTGTGCAGTCTGTGGCTGCTTTGCATTGTTGTAATACTCAACCATTGTAGTGTTAGGCAGCTGGCTGTGAACAGCGCGTAGCGCTGGGCAGTTGGAGGTGAGCCGCCAGCAGTGGTGGATGTGGGGAGAGAGATGGCGGAGTTTTGTAATTTGTCATGAACTGCTATATATATGATGATATCAAGGTAAATACATTGTTTGTTCTCTATTAATATCTTTCATTTGCTAACTATCCCTATCAGTAGTTAGTGCCTTCCATAGTTTGAATCTTTTATTTAGCTGGCAGTAGTGGCGCTTGCTGTATTGCAGTAGTGGGAGAAACGAAGATTATTGTGAGGTAAGTGATTTAGTGATTTGTGAAAGGTATAGTTTAATGTTAGTCAGGGCCATTCTTTTGTAGGGATTTTGTGAAAGTCAGATTGCGTTGCGCTAAAAAAAAAAATATTGTGTGTCAGGTTAAGCACAGTATTGTAAAATTGTTCAAAGGGGGCGTTTCAAAATGACTGTCATTTTGGGAGCTGCGTCACTGGTCGGGATCTGTAGCGAACGGCGACGGAGACAATCTGATCTAACGTGGCCCTAATGTCCACATCCAGCACACGTTCGCGGCTGGCCATCGTACATAAAGATGGGCGTCACTGGTCAGGATCTGTAGCGAACGGCGACGGAGACAATCTGATCTAACATGGCCCTAATGTCCACATCCAGCACATGTTCGCGGCTGGCCATCGTACATAAAGATGGTTCCCCCGCCACCTATTAACTGATAGGATGGTACATGTTTGGACAGTTCGTCCTTCATTTGGCAGACACCATTCAACACGTGGTATGTCGTGAACGTCTGCCATTTTTCCGTGTGTGGCCCACAACATTGCCATAGGCTCGGAAGGCTTCGACGACCACGTTTTGTGATACTTCGAAAGATAGCTCAAATATCCGAGCTGTTCGAAGACCGATACCAGTGTTGTCTACCGTTACCTCCCCAATATGCCCATCAGAATGCTTAAACTTGAGTCCATGTGAGTGTTGTCGAACTACGTCAGCACATGCTTCCTCCACCGTCATTTTAATTTACACGATACTGCCAGTGATAGAAAAGTGAATACCTATCACTTTCTGTGGGTCCAGATGTAGCTCTTTGCGAATGAATTGTTCGATTTCATAAGCGCGTGATCTCGAATGTTCGGCTCAGACTGTTACTTTAGGTGTCACTCGTCGGTAACTGTGCGCCATGAGGTACAATAGTAATAGACGCTACACAACACAGATAGTAAAGTAAACAACTCAGGTGCGTTGTCCAGCGTACAGAGCCGGTCTGCACGCGATCACGACCAGAAGCCGACTGCCTCGCTTGATCAGCTTTTATAGCACGGAGTAATTGTACAAACATTCTCTGCATCATTACCACAATGATATTAGTCAACATAAAAACATGACCACCACCCATGTGCTACCACGAGCTAAAACCGCACTTCAGGTAGACATACTACCCGGTAATCTTAAACATCACATTCAAAAATCTTTCGATTAACCAAGAGAGTTCACAGTTATTCGGAAGTTTATAAAATATACCGCCCATATAAGATATCGGGACAACACAGTAACCCCAAGCCCAAGAGATCAGCCTCCTACAGGCAGTCGACATCACATTGTGTGCGGTACGCAAAGAAAACCCCCGTTTTTTTGGAGCACACTTCTAAGGGCGACATCTATCAGAGACAGGGTCATACTCAAAGGCATACATCACTTCCGCGGCGATCGAATCGCCTTGCAGTAGCATACAAATCGCTACGGACGTATGACGTCTCGTGACAGCACAGTTGGAAAAAATGTGTCGTACTGAAGACTGAATATGTAGAGGAGCACTAAATACCATGTTTCATGGTCAGAGTTCAAGTTTTTAGAAGTGACAGTTGAGAATTTACCATTGCACCTCGTATGTTCGGGCACAGTATATTGTCACGTGTGATGGAGGAATGCTTTTATTTTTTTATTTCATTTATTACATATTGAGAGACCTTTTGTCTAGTATCTTGAAACAGGTCCTACATCTTACGATTTTTTATATAACATACGTTTTCCATTATTCCAAGCAAATACTGTATTCAGTAATAAAAAATCGAAGTATTAATAATGAGTTACAAAGACAAACCTATATTAATTAACGGAAGCGGAGGGTGTTAGAAAAGACTGTTAGTAAATTGCTGAAACCGAAGGAAGTAGAAAGATGTGAGGATAGGTAGAGATGTTTCTTGTGTCAGTTTCACCAGCTTTCTCTGAGGTGTCTAGGGTCTCGTGTCCGGTCTGTTTTGTAGTTCGTTCTCGTACTGAAGGTACAGGGCCTTAGAGATCGAGTCTGCTGTGTTGTTGATTTATTTCCAAGCTGGTTTGTTTCGAATCATGCTGTACGGGTTCCACGTATGTGTGTCTTCGTCATGTGGCCTGAGTGAGAAGTGTGCCGTGTATTATGATGTGCTCTGCGTAACATCTCTTCCCAGAAATCCATTCTCCCGTTTCACTGAGATACATGCGATGTGAATGCATTGGGAAGACCCATATCCAGTCAGGAAATGGACCATGCCTCTGGTTAGGTAAATGTGTCTCATTCCTAACCGTTTCCTGATGTTGGGAAATAAGGTACAAAACTCTGCAGCTGTTATCACTGTTATCCCATTCTTGTTTCCAGCTATCTGATCGCCTCGTCTTTAAGTGGCGTTTGTCTCTTATTTCTTCCCCCGTTATGGTAGTTATCTGGTTAAGTCTTCTCATCTTGACCCAATACGCTGCGGCGCGATATCTGACTGAAGTTTATGGGGTAGATTCCGAAAACCGCTTCAAGTGAAGTGATGCGGAAAGCCCCAGACAGCCTGAGCAGGACATTTATTTGCCTTCGTCTAACAGCTGTTCTGTTAGTAACATATCTCAAGGCGGTGTGCCCGTGTATGGGCCACGAAGCATACTACCTACTCAGAGATCTTGCAATGTTATATACCAAGTGTGACAAGTGGTAATCTAAAGTGGTCGCTGTTATCCTGGATAGTTAGTGTAAAAGTCGTTCGTCCTTGTCGGAAACTATTTGTACTTGGTTATGTGGTTTAGTCGTCCGTCAGTGTGAATGCCGAGGTATCGTGTTGCAGTTATTACGTGCTAGGAAAGTGTTATCTAGTTTGGTAACGAAGTTTCCTTGTACCTCGCCATTTACCATTATTAGTGAAACCTGACACTGTCAGGGACGAGACGGAAATCTTAATGTAGTTTATTAAATAAAAATTGTGTAAAAGTAAAAAACTTTTAATATTTGATCGCAATTTTTCTATTACAATTAAAGTACGATAACTAGTTTTGCTTGCTATATACGATCATTTTCAGATCTGTAAACAAATGAGGAAAAATGGCCTAAGAATTTTTTGTACAATCAAGCAGGATAAAAAAACGCTGTATAAAAGCTGACCAAAAACATAATGGAGACCCAGTTCTAATAGTAATAGTGAACATTTATGATTATATTTGACAGCGTAGAACAAAATGTGTTAATGCTTACCAGATAACATACCACACAAAAAGTAAAAAATCGGTGAATAGGCATTGGAAAGCAAAATTTACCTATAGGCATGCAATGACATGCATTCGTAAATGCCAAGACAATGGCAGTACACACTTTAAACCAAGCAATCCAGGTTGTAGGCCGTAGTCCCGCAGGATGACTTTTGCTCAAGCAATTAGCCATTTGCCTTCGCTATTACCATCATCCAACAGCTTACAACCTGGCTTTCTCACAGTGATACTTTTGAACTACGTATTGTTTTTGTCTTGATATTTACGAATGCATGTCACTGTATGACTACAGGTAATGATGCTTTCCAATGCATATTCACCGCTTTTTTAAATTCTGAATGGTCTATTATCTTATAAGCGTTAACATCTTATGTACTACACGGTTAATTTGATTTGTCAATGTTCACTTTTAGCATTAGAACTGGCTCCCCAAAAAATTTTTCTTAGCTTTGATATGGTTTTTTATGCGGCTTCATTGTGCAAAGTTTTCGTGGGCTATTTTTCTTCCATTTGTTTTGCAGATCTGAAGATGGTTGTAGATAGCAACTGAAACTAGTTATCGTATTTTACTTGTAATTAATTAATGTATTGTTTCTTCCAGCAACTGTTTATCTGTTTTAAAGTTTTATTTATCTTACTTTCTAGATCTGCTCTTGAGTCGACCGCTGCAATCGCCAGTAAATCATCTGCATAATCAACAACTCCAGCGGTATGTTCTCTTTCCTTTGCCTGCTGTAATAGTGATTCAAAGGCATTGTCCCAGAAAAATGGCCCACAGAACTTTGCGGGCATCCCTTAGTGATTTTCTTCACAATCTTGCGACGTCCCGGATGTTACTCTGCTACTCTGTCTTTACAATAATCAAGAAGACTATTGTATTGTGCCTAAGGTACCTGCAATTCTCTGAGATGTGCGAAGATACGCTTATGGAAAAAAGTCACGGCATCAAAAAATAATGTAGAGCAATTAAATTTCGGGAATACGTTTGTCTAAGTAACAGATTTAAGGGATTAATATTGCAAGATCACAGGTTAATGTCAGTGCCAGAAGAGCCGCGGCAAGTGTGAAGTGCTGGTCCATTAATAACCGGTGTAACCGCCAGAATGCTGAATGCAAGCATAAAAACTTTCGTGCATTGTGTTTTACAGGTGCCGAATGTCAGTTTGTGGGATGGAGTTCGATGCCTGTTGCACTCGGTCTGTCAATACAGGGACGGTTGATGCTGTTTGTAGATGACGCTGGAGTCGTCGTCCGATGATGTCACATATGTACTCGATTGAAGATAAATCTGGTGATCGAGCAGGCCAAGGCAACATGTCGACACTCTGTACAGCATGTTGGATTACAACAGCGGTATGTGGGCGAGCGTTATCCTGTTGTAAGACTTCTGAACTGCTGTTCATGAATGGCATCACAACAGGTCAAATCTCCAGACTGCAGTCAGGGTGCTTGGGATAATCAGTGAGTGCTTCTGCCGTCATACGAAATCTCACTCCAAAGCAGAAGCTCAGATGTAGATCCAATGTGTCTAACACGCTGACAAGTTAGTTGCAGACTCTCAATTAGCCGCCATTATGACCAGCACACGGCTATCGCTGCACAGGGGCCGAAACAGATTGAATCAGAAAATGCATCAGACCTCCACCCTGCCCTCCAATGAGCCCTCGCTTGACACACTGATGTCACAAATGGCGGTGTTTTGGGGTCAGTGGAATGCACGCTACAGGGCATCTGACTCGGAGCTCTCCTTGCAGTAACCGATTTGTGAAGGTTCGTTGTGTGACTGTGGTGCCAACTGCTGCTCCAATTTCTGCTGCAGATGCAGAACGATGCGCCAGATCCAGACGCCGAATACGATGGTCTTCTCTCTCGGTAGAGCCACGTGACCGTCCGGAGCTCGTTCTTTTTGCTACCGTACGTTGTCGTAACCACCCTACAATCAGTCTTGTACAGTGGCTACATCCCTGCCAAGTCTTTCTGGCAGTATCGCAGATGGAGCATCTAGCTTCTCGTTGTCATATTAAACGATCTCGTCCAGATTCACTGACGTGCTGGTTATGACATTTTTGTAGCCTTAGAGGCATTCTTGACTAACGTCAATTCACCACGTCCAGTCTCAAAGGTGAACCATGACTGCTTTAACTTTGATAGGCATACCACTCGACTGAAACCACTAACTAACTGTACAGCCGATATCGATCCTGGTCATATGCCAGGACTACGGTCTTCGGTCGATTAGTGTGTTGTGTTTGGCGAATCGTGGTACTGGCAGTTAGAGGGAGGCTACGCGGCTGGCGAGTTGGTTTCGCGACACTCCTGCTGTCCAGGGGTGGAGCTCGTGAAGCCGTGAGTTTCTTAAATTGATCGCAACAATGTTTTCCAGCTGGATTAAGTACTGATAGCGGCGAGTTGCGGGAAGGGTAGCTGACGTCACGTGCAACCTGATCAGCGAGCACCGGGCCAACTCCAGAGGCTTAAACATCCCTACACCTGTAAGTCACCTGTACGAATGGGAGGCAATAGCACTCCCGCTTAGAATACTGGAAGTCACGGTTCTTTCGCACCCGAGTGGACTTAAGTGTTGATCTTTTATTGGTACTTGTTACCACAAGCCCACATGTACGTTAGTGTTGAATTAGACTCGTCGAGTTCATTACAAAAATGACTCTGAGCACTATGGGACTTAACATCTGAGGTCATCAGTCCCCTAGACTTGGAACTATTTAAACCCTAACTAACCTAAGGACATCACACACATCCATGCCCGATGCAGGATTCGAACCTGCGACCGTAGCAGCAGCGCGGTTCCGGACTCAAGCGCCTAGAATCGCTCGACCACAGCGGCTGACCATGTTCATTACAAATCTGAAAGATTATGTGGAGATGGTAACCGGTCAGTGATTTTAATCTGCTTGTTCCTCACAGATTCATTGCATTTGTATGAATACTCTACTTTGTAAATTGATTTGATGTAACTGGGGTTGCATTATAGTCTGTGTCGAAGGCAATGCACTGTTAGAAGAGAGGGTGCCCTGGAATCTGGATTTGCAGGTGGTTTTAGTTCATGTTGTTAATTTTTATGTAATATGAAGGAACGTCAAGCTCTTGACTTGTATTTATAGCCACTTCCACAATAAGTTATTATTTCCTGCTTCTTAGATATTGTCGTTTGTAGCCTTATTTCCACAGATTACTGATCCCTTTCTGATGCATATTGGGAGGCTACGTGTGGCAGTGGAGGACGCGTTCCTACTTCGTGGGACTGGACCAGACGTGTTTTCTTCCTGCTATGACGACATTTCCGTTGTCGAACGACGTCTAGGTTGCCCACAGCCAGGTGCCTCTATCAGATGCCTCGTGTTAGATCAAGTTAAGCAAACTTGATAGTTTTAGTACGGGCCACGGAACCTTAATGCATTCAAATATTGAGATTTGAGCAAGCACACAACCCTTAAGGTGTGTTCTGCAAGTACAGAGTTCCTTGTGACTATATTTACTCTTTAACAACTTGTTTAAATCTTGCAGGTCCTGTTTTGCTAGTTCTGGAGAAAGTTAAGTTTAAAGGCTTTTACTTGTGAGTATGAACTATTGAGTTTTTTATCTACAGTCATTAACTAACTCCATTCACAGTCAAATTTGCGTAGTTGCTGCCAATTTTTTGTGATAATTCGTTGCTGTAATTTGTCACCTTTCTTTATTTTGAGGGGTTGTAGATTTATTTAACGGTCATTATTAATGTTTCTTCTGATGAGTAGTACTTGGGATTGACATTTAAATTGTATGCCTTACCAGCATGTCTTGTATTTTGCGGGATTGTTTATTTGTTTAAGGGTCAATATTAATGTTTCTGCTGGTGTGTACCAGCTGGGAGTAACTTTTAAATTGTATGCCTTCACATCTTTTCTTGTATTTTGGTAGATGGTGTATTTTAGAGCTTAAGGGATTTTATTAAAGTCTGTAAGTTGTTAAGGGCTTTCCAATACAATCGATGGTGTGACATGTTATCCTTTCTGTATTTTGGGTGGGCGTTGTATATTTATTTAAAGTTCTGTTCATGCTTGGGAATTAATAGTACTTTTAGTGGCAGTCATTTGTAATTCATTTTACTGGTAAAACTCAATTTATTGAACCAGCTTGCAGCCACATCTAGTTGGTATGACTTCTTACTTGTATTTGGGGACTTGTATTCCTGGTTTTGAGCCCTGTTCTTAATGGTATAAATTGTCAAAGTTTTTTGTTAATGAATTGATGCTGTTCAATTTCTTTAAATTATTGTGAGCGTTGTTATTCACTTTTTGACAAGGTTTTTAATTTCTTATGATAATTGTTAAGCAATGAAGTGTATTCCATGAAATGACAAATGATGAAATATGTGGGTCCACCTTCCTCGTGATTTTCCTTAAAATCATTCCAACCCTTGTTTTGAGGTATCAAAAGCTATCTTCACGACAGTTACACCGTATATTTCCACCAAACCTGACTTGCATCCTCTTAGTCGCGCTACTACTGCCCCTCTTATGCGACCATTCCGAATGTAGAAACTCGCCTAGCAACTTTCGTTTATGTCGTGTAACTCCTTCTTGGTGCTGCTATTTTGTTTCCCGTCTGTCTGTTTATGGAGGACACCCGAGAGAGCGCCAATAGCAGATTTACTTCGTGGCGGTAGGCGTCTGGGCTAGGCGCCTCGCGGCGGCAGCCGGTGACCTGTGTCGCGCCTAACGACAGCCACGTGTAAAGCTGTTTGCACCAGGCAGGAAGTGCCGCCGTGAACACCGGCCGCCGGCCTCTTACCCTGTCGCCGCTCATAGTCCAGACCTGGATGCTGATGAGTTGCTCACAACTTCAGCTCCGGAGAGAGATGCACTCCTCAGAGGACCACATCCAACTCCAAAGCCCTCACGTATCTAGCGCATAATAGGGAACGCCCTATTTTTAACACCTCACTGACAAATCTTGAGGAACGAATTGTTGCACTCATTTCCAGACTGATATTTCACTCTACAGAAAGAGATGCACTGTTTTGAGTATTCGTGGAAGACCGGAACATGGCCTTTCGTAGGCAAGGCTCTTATTGAATTTCAGTGAATTTCGAAACGATGCACGCTGCCTGTCAGAGAGGAAGGTTCATTCTGGAAGCAATTCCTCTGGCTGCAAGCATACCATTTTCTCTACAATACAGTTTCTTTCAAAAACCCGCCCGTATATCAGCGCGCATTAGCAAGCCGTTTCCGGAATTAAGAGAGGCGCGCCGACTAGACAGGGTGTCATTTTTAAGCGATTTCCCACATGCGACTAGGTGAATACCGGGCTGGAACTCAAGTACTGTCTAAGTTAATATGAAACTCTCAAATGGGGTAAGACGCACACAGGTGTGGTACGCAAATGGGATGGGGTTAGGGAGGGAAGGGGAAGGGATGTTGACAGGAAGGGCATCCAGCCATCCCCTACAAGTAACATTGCCAAATCCTGTAATTAACTTACCATCTCCTTGAAGACACGGGATAAAGATCTGGAAAAAGAAGGTCTTTTTTCCAGATCTGCAAGTCCCGTAAGTTACTTGGGAGACTGTAAAGTATGGAAAGTGAGAGGTATTGGCAGAAGTGAAGTTGGGCAACTCAGCCGATAATAGCATTGTCTGTGGAATAAAATCTTCGGTGGTTGAGGCCTGATTTGGCACATAGCTTAAATCTACAAGGAAGTTTTAGAGAATCAGCAATTATAAATGATTGTATTCTGTTCAGAGTGACGTTTACGACATTTACAGCTGTATTCTGCAAGTTGTGTGTGTGTTTTCGGAGGATTGGGGGGGGGGGGGGGGTGGTATTGGGGATGGGAGGGGTGGGGGGACACATTGCACGTCGCACACTGTCAGATACCCTACTGGGTGTGTGAAGTAAATCGTGGTCTATGTTGGGCGGAGGTGATGTTTTAAAGTGATGTATTTTTCAGGTCAAACACCATCCTCCGTGACAAAGTTATTCTGCCAGTGCAGAAAGCTTAAAATACACTTCGAGTGCTTCTCAAGTGAGGGCACTCTGTTCTGACTAGTCGTTTCCGATTTTATGGACGAGTGTTGGAGTTTACTGCATGCACACGTGAATGCTCGAAAGAGGTTTCGTATCAAATCGTGGAATCGTCATCTAGCTAGAGGTGGTAAAGGGTCTTACATGGTGATGGTTAATTGAATCGCTACGAGGCACAGTGTAGCATTTCACAACTACGTAGGTCAAGAGTCACGCCAAACACTAAACAATTCAAATTTGCAAGAAAACAAACACAATTAATAAACTGTATTAGTTTCTATCCAGTTCGGGGAGACTCTTGACTTACGTATCTGTGAACTGTTATCTTGTGTTTGCTGTAGGTTTCTGCGGAAGTTGCAAGGAACCAGTTGGTGTGGGTGTACTGACTGCTACGATGTATTTTTTTACAGTCCCGTGATCGGATCACGGAAACCTGAATGTAATTAGATGGCTACAAGGAATTTGTTTTGGAGGAGTGACACTTTTAACCCATTGTTGTGGGACATAGCGAGACTGCCGAACGTTATTAGGACTGTTCTGCAGGTACTAAAGTGCAGAAAATTGATCCGGATTCTCCATCAAACGTTCTCTGGAGCAACACATTGCTTTATTCGTTCTGTGGTCCGCACATCGTAAAGAGCTTCGGGACTCAGTCAGTAACTAGTGAGACTTCGCGCGACCCCACGTCAGTTCTGAGAACGAAGCAGACGAATGAGAAATGAAATGATCGTGCGGCGATATTGGCACGTGGTGGCGGAAAAGGTGGGGTGGGAGGTGGTAGTGGGGGAGGTTGCTCTGGCGTCTGGTACATGTCAAATTTGACACTACTTTCGCGACTTGCGTAATTTTGTGACGAAGAGGAGATGAAATTATGAGCTACACAAACATTGTACCCGAACGAAGAAAGTCTTCGATCCTCTCGGAAATCGAACCCGGGGCCCCGCGATCTAGAGGCAGTGACACTATTCCAGTTTTGTCTTTTTATTCTTAAGGTGTGCCCTCTTATTTCCCCTTACAGCCCTTCGATTCGCTCACCTTTACTTTCTTCCTTGCCCCGGCTTCTGTACCTTGCAGTTTGCTTGTTAAAATATAAAAATTCACCCGGAAAATGGAAGAAATGGCTACTTCATTTGGTGTGGCAACTTCTTTTTTATCATTTATTTACGTTAATTTTCTTCCAGATTGTGAGTAAAATGATGATGGAAATTTTTGTTTTCCTGGGACTGAAAAAGAAAAACAATGATATGGTAAAGTCCATTCTGATGATATACCATTACTTCTTAATCACAAATTAAAATATGTGACATTTTTTGCATATACGGTATTTAACATAAGAACATAAAACTTTTATCACCCGATGTCTGAACAACAATGTATATTAGTAAGAAGACGAGCCTGAGAGCTTAGCCACGTGCTACATTATGTTGTTTTATTAAGTTTGTGTTTTGACTTGTCACTTTCGGACTTACGTTTACTCTATCCTTTCGATGTGGAGCCAACATGTAAGCGTAATATACTGCCTGTTTACGGAATGATAAGTTAATATTAACTGTCGAACTGCGTTTCAGCTCGTAGAGCCACATGAAATACTTAATACGAATAAAATTTTTGGATTACATTTGTTATTTATGATCTATGTTGTATTTTTATGTAATGAACTAACAGCTTCAGAGGAGATTATATAAACTTTATCTTAAAGTGAAGTATCTATTTGGTCAAAACAGGAAAAGAGAAAGGCAATTCAATTAACAGATCAAAATGAATAGTGTCGGGCCAGTGTGTTAAATGTGTAGTCCAACATACTCATGGAGATAAGAATTACGAGCAGCTTCGTACGTAAGTGACTAGTATAGAAGCTACAAATCTTATTTGATCCATTTTTAAACAAAAATTTACCATCCAGGGAGCAGAGAGAGACAATTTTCGTTCACATGTGGGAGTAAATGCTAAATGAATGCACATGTGAAAATGAGTGCAAAGTGAATGCTTCTACATAAAAGTGCGAAATAAGGGCTTATGTGAACTCGGAGATACTTATAAATGCTCATGTTTACTGAAGCTCACAGCATAGGACAGTCATGCAAGTAATCTTTATAAGCCGAATTGAACGACAGAATTTTGAAAACATAAGAAGGCGTACTGTGGAGGTACACCTAATTCAGCCAAATTGGAAAAGTGGTGGTGTCGCGAAATTAATCCATGGACAGTCACCAAATGGTAAAAATGCTACGAGTACGTGAATTGTGGAGCACTGGCACATCTGAACACTTAAGCGAGAACATTATTATTGCTGTTATAGCCCATCGACTGAACGAGCACAAAGGTGTCAGTGGCGTAGAGCTTATGACGTCGTTGTCTTCAGAGCAGGCGGTCTTAATCTGGGTAGCGGGAGACGATATTTTAGTTGATTGGATATGGGATGAGACACGCACATACTAATGGCAAATCTCGTCATTAATTGTAATCAAATGCCTAAAACCGCTATTGGTACGTGAACTAAGGTAGGCGGAAATACCGAAAAGAGGGAAGAAGACAGATTTTTAGGACAATAGCAGACAGGGATTCGGTGTAAGGAGAAGTAGTTGCGTAGTCTGCATGCGGCAGAGTGGCATTTGTGAGTACTGGAGGCGGCTCGTTTGATACAAGTGCTTCCATGCAGTACTTGAGGTTGTACATGTCTTTATAGGGTGATTACTGTTATTTTGATACTAATGGTTTGATTCCTATGGGAACACTAATTTATACATTGTGTGTGTCGTTGATAGTGAGTGTGAAAGCCAGTGGTGTTGTGCTATGCTGTGCACATAGACAGAATCTGAGGACACGATTGAGAATTCTTATTTGAAAGTAGGGACGCAAGTCCCCGAGGTGCGAGTGAGTACATTGCAGTCGGCGGCTTTTCATAATGTTTGGCGGCACTCCACCGGTGGAGACGCAGCAGTTTCAGCGGCACACCAGCAGCAGCATCTTGCAGGTCACCGTAAAGTGATGCAGCTCCATGTTAATTTGTTAATGTAGGAAGTTTCTGCACACTAACAATCAAGCGACAAGTTCCAGCTTTGGCGATACACTGTGAGACAAGTGTGTATCTTTGATCCAATATGTTCAGTCACTGATCCAAACGGCAATCAGAGAATGGTTGTATGATAGTTGGCCATTTCATGACTGAGCAGTTCGAGTAAACGAATTCCATATAAACTTTAAGTCCAGTTTGTTCAGGAATTACATGTGGATCTCTTTGTCTTTTAATGAACACAGTATGAAATAAAGGTTATAGTTGAATTCAGCAATCAGTTCTGCATTCATACTCTATTACTATTACAGTTAACCAGTATCAGGGAATCCAGTTACATATATTTCGGAATACGTTATTGAGATACAAGTAAGTAAAGTAAAATTCCTCTAACAGTGAATAGGCTGTATAGTGCACTTCTAGTTAATATTCTGGAGACTTTAGAGTTGGGATAATTTGTTTACGTGATAGAGTCTTTTGGATGATAATAATACACAGTGAATCATAATTTAAATCACTGAATCAATCAACCACGAGAATTTTAGATGAAAAAGGGGACAATTTTTCTCAATTTTAAAGTATGGTTAATGGTCATAGCAGCAGCCACATGTCATTGAGCGTTACCCTCAACTTTGTGCAGACAATAAATCAGGGTTCATTCAGTACGTGAAAGAGTAATTTTTTGAGTCACTCGGCAAATTTTCAACAAACATTGACAGTATAAGAAGGGTGGATAGTTCACTATTTTACTATTTATAGGGGATTTTGGTTGGTTGGGCGAGGGGACCCAGAAGAGGGATCTTGGCAGAAGATGAAATAACTACTAGAAACCAGGTAAGGGGAAAAACTAATAATTAGCATCATTATCTTTCTGTATACGTTATTCTGGAAGCTTACATTTTTTTGAAATAATCTCCTAGCCCTCACTAATATTTTCTGACATTGCTTATAAATAACTATACACCTCCCAATGTCATTGTGAAAGGAATATGGAAGTGTTGTGTACTGCCTGCTTACAGACTAATTAGTTGACATTAATTGTGTAACTGCGTATAATTTCGTAGTGCAGATGAAATACCTCATCTGATTAAAGTTCGGATTACATATGTTGTTTATGATTTTCAGAGTAGGTCTTCGAAAGGGTGGAGCCAGATTGCTCAATTACCAAACGATTTGAGATTCATTTGTTCACTTCTGTTAATCATTCACTTAACAGGGAAAGAACCTGTCTGTATCAATATTGAACTCCGATTATATTAATGTCTACATTTTTTCAGTGTAAAAATTTTATTAAACTTTCACATTCAAGAGTCGCTGAACAATGACAGCAGACAACAAAACACATCGGCCTCAGATGTTGTAGTAAGCTATATTTTTTTAGATGATAATTATTACAGATTTTTTTATCTTTTCAGATCACAAAAAGCCTGTAACCTAAGCATAAAGGATGAACTCATTGGCTCTGTAATGTGCTTTCTTGATGCTACAAAATACGTCCATAAAATTTTTAAATCATTCATAATTTTCGTTGTCTTATCTGTAGGGTATATCCTTTGAACTACTTTCTCCAACGTGAGGGCACGTTTTAACGATAGTCCGGGAAGCTGGACCACTGTGTGAGACGGACAAGTGGCGTATTTCGCGAATGCGTCGCTACAGGACAGCTCCCGCTATGTGGGCAAGCTCTTAGTGAAAAAACATGGTGCACAAGCGTTGCTGTCATTTTCGTATTAGTTCTGGAGAAAAACCACATTGTCTGTTCCGGTGAGCCGAAATTGTGTAGTTGCGTAATTTTAGTAATAATGTTTAGTTTGCACAGTACTGAACAGTATTTTTACTGCGAGCTTGACAAGGGTGTACTCATGAAACTAACCTAAAATGGCCAACGAGTTTGCTAACTGCAGATAGAAGTCGGGTTGGTCCAGCTCTCCCAGACAATCGGGAGAGACGTGCCAGTGTTATTTGGGAGAGATGGACCACTTGTTTCAGTGTGGGTGAGATGGAATACAGTCAAATTTAGCTTCGATGCATGTGGGCTCGCAAATCGGTAACATAGCTGAGCGCATTGCCGCAACGAGGCTAAGAGCGGCGGTGTGAAACAGAAGAGAAGAGAGTGGTGTGCAACAAGAACTTGGCAACAACTTGGAACCATCACTGGCTGCCGTGAACAGTAGCGGGACAGGACTTCACGCGAAATGCTGGGCCACGGTTGGTGTGCTGTCTAGTCTTGTGTATGTCACACTGTGCCTGGCTCAGCGAGTTGGCCGGTGAACAGCGGCATCTGAGCTGCTGGCAGCTGGTGAATGCGATCCCGTGTGCACGGAGGCTGGGGCGGTCTTCGTCATCACGAGTAGCGGATTGTGCAGAGAGCCAACAAGCAAGTACAACAGCAGACTAGCATCTGAGAAGGCAATCAGATGGACGAGACAGAGCTGCCAGATCATGCGACCAGGTAAGAAGGCAGCCTGGTAAAGTGTGGTTTTAAGCTTACAGTGGCTTGGGGCATCAGATCCTGTTCCAAGCAAGCAGACAGTAGGGAAGGTCGTGGTGACAATGCCCTAGCAGATACTAGCTGCTCAGACTTGTCAGTATACTAGAGCTATGTTTTCTGTTCAGCAACAAATTTCAGTCGTGCAGAAGGCTGTTTTTCATTTAAGGTGTGCGACTTACTGTATCACTGTAACGGCGAGACTGCTGCAAGGCCTAGTGTGTTATCTGTAACAAGTGTCAGCAGGACAAGATACAGTGTGAATTAAACCCTAAGGGGTTCATTATTTAGTTGTGTTCAATGGTGTTACTGTTCTCATTTTTATTTACTGGTTTGGGCTGAATTATTGGACTGATTGATTATGTCCTGTGACCAGTACTGAGTAGCGTGGTTCAGTGTGTCTGAATTATTTACTGACTATAGCTCTTGTTATGTGGTAGTATTAGTAATAATTTGAAGGTTTCTTGTGTTGGCTCTAGTTGGGTCAATTTAAGGATATTGTATTCTGAGCTAAAATCTGTTCATTTTACGTTTCCTGACACTTCTTCAAGCTTGTATAGTTATTGGTAATATGACAATCCGTTGTTCTGGCGCACACCTTTTACTGTAAAGCTGAAATTGTTTGAAGGGCAGACTTTTGAGCGTTTCTTTATGTTGCACTAGATATTAAGTTAATGCTTAGTTGTGAATTGAGGAGTGAGTAGTGAGTATTGTACTTGTGTATTACCTTACTCATCCACTGTGATTTGTTGAATTCTGTTGTTCGTTAATGTATGTAAAGCTCGTGCAGTATTTAAATGCATAAAACCCACAGGCACATCAATCTCCCACCATTTCCTGTGGCAAAATTGGTAGCAGAATGTGGTTGTGCATTGTGTTCATGTGTTGTTAGTATGTACTCGTAAAACAGTATTAATATTTTTATGTTCCTGTGCTCTTTTGCTGTTGTGTTGCAGGACTGGAAGCTAGAAACGTCCTCAGTATGAATTACTTGACATGTACGAACCACCTCCAGCTGTATAATTATGCCGGAGTGGGACTTTAACCCGAATTTCCCGGATTATGTGAGCGATCGCCTTAACCTCTTTGGTTGTCGGAGGATGACCCAGGTCCACACCCAAACGTCCATATGTCGTCGTCCATGTGTCTGTATGAATTGGTTGCAGAAAGTTGAGTTATCCTATAAACTGTAGTTTGTGGTCAGCTGCCATAGGTATGGCGCCAGAGGAGATGCAGCTGCTTCACCAGGTATTTGAGGAGCCCAGTGTACTTAGCATCGGGGAGCAGTAGGGTGTGAGTAGCAGCTAGCCTACAATACAGTTACATTAAGAAAAAACTGAGTTGTTTATTTAACTCTTAGAAGTTGAGATGCCCTCCCGATCACAATTAAAAAAGATTAGAGACCAGTATAGCACATTATTTAAATAAATTGCCGGACTTAACGTTTTTATGTGATGCTGGGATAAACAGTGACATGGGGCAGGTTCTGCAGGACTGACATTAAATGATATTCTGTCAACTATTTCCGTTTGATGTAGGGTTAGTTTAAATATGGTGCAGTAGGACGATGGTTCTCAAGTTCAGGAGTTAGAAGCCCAAGGTGTACAAGTAGTGCACTGTATTAAACAGTTTTCTAGGTGACATAACCCTCTTCTGAGGAAGACAAAAGAGCAAGACTTTTCCTTGGATTCTATCCTCAATACAACACAGTTTTCGCACTCGATGAGCAGAGGAAGGGATGTCGAAATCTTTCAGATTTGTATCCACACACTAGGTGAAGTTCAGTTCAGTGGGAAACCAGGGTAATAATAGAGTCAGAACCAGTAAGGAGCTTCCATCAACAGTTGTGCAAACAAGTTATCCTGATAGTGCTGTGAGGCGATTGACAGACGTTCATTATGGGCTCAGCACGATGTGGGGGAGCCATCTGCAGGATATACAAAGAAGCTGAGAACCGAATAATGTCTTTCGTACACGTAGCTACGGGTAGCATCAAACATTGTGGAGGGAATTAGTGTAATCGACCGATCACGCACCATGTTTGTACAACCGCCCTAAATGTCTTGAGATTTAGTAAAGTTGGTGTAAAAAGCTGAGGGCACAAGATAAGTTGATCAAGGTCGGAGGTGGAAAGTGAAATGATTAGTGTTCACAGAGAAACGGCCGTCTGAAGTGGTGGGGCAGAGTAATTATTTACTCTGTAGTTTTTATCACTTCTCCTAACTCGTATAGTTATCATTGCCATGATTACCTTCTTTTATTGTAAAGCTAAAATAATTTTTAAGGGCAGATTTTTTACTATTTTGTCATGTTCTAGATACTGGGTTAATGCATAATTGTGAGTTGAGCGGTGGCCATTTTACATTACTAATGCGCTGTGATTTGTTGAGTTCTGCTGTTAATAAATGAATTTAAGGCTTGTTAACTAGTTACGCTCATACCGTCCCAGACACTTTCCACTCACACCGTGAGCTCTGTGGCAAGGAGGTAACTCATCCTGGAAAATTATCCTGATACTGGTCTCTTATTGTGGTCATAAACTTCCTTTTCGGGATGCTGATGTACACATTTACATTGACTGTACAACTTATGAAGTCCAGAAGACGTACCCCGTGGACAGAAATGTATCCGAAGATCATCTATCAAGCTGGATGTTGGCTATGTATGTTATACACGAAGGCAAAAATTCTTGAGCTGCTCTGCGACGTACGAACACTTTTCCATTGGAGCCTTGCATACTAAATGTAGACACAACTGAAACGATTACTCTGTTCCACAACCTCCGTTTTGCCCATTTTAGCCGCTGTTGTTGCATTGTATTTGCCGATAAAATCTTTCTTGGTCGAAAGGCAGAGTCCTGCTTCTGTATCTGTTTATAATAATTCTATTGCTTACTAAGGCGTCACGAGTTTCTTCCCAGTCTCGCTTTAGTTCAGCTGATAAGGGACTATCTATAAGAGAAACTCTTTTCATTATCCTATCTTGCCTGACAACTGACGCCTATTTTCTATATCTTCGTTTCTCACAATCGACATTTCCATTCTCCCTGTATTTTTACAGGAACCTCATAATTTTGGACCGATTAAAAGCCATCCTGGAGGGTATCCAGGACGCATAAGCTAGTATAGCAGCTTTCTTCTTTGGCGTTAAATCCACTTACGTTATCATGTTACCACATCAGTGTGTCGATATAAAATACTGCATGAAAACTGCTTGATTGTAGATGAGGACAATCGCAAAAATGAGTTAAATATTGTTAAAAAACGTGATAGGAAGTGTAACAATAATGTCAAGAGTATGTGACCGAAGACTTAGTAGCAATTGGCTGGTATAATCTGAAGCAATAAGTCACTAAAAGACAAAATCATGAAGAAATAAATGGTGACGCAATAAATAAGGCCACCACTGTGAGATGGTACAGAACACGGATGAATATTAGGTTGATTGAGATCGCTGGAGTGCTAGACAACGTAAATGTTTACTTTATTTTGCTTGGTGTTTCTTCCAGTGTCTTTTGTATGTCCAAGCGCACTTTTTAAAATTTTTATATCATCTATCTGAATTCGGATCTCGTCTGCCTATTTGTTCTTAACGTTCGCTTCTCTGCATAAGAGCTCAAACTATTTTTAAAACTTTTTTGCCTGTGTTCTTACAGGCTTTGCATAACCTGCGCAAGCCTGTGAGACACGAAGGTGAGCCAGATCCGAATCGAATCCGCGCATTATACTAACGACCGTGAGCTGGTACCCCGTTCAGTCCAAGCGTTGTTTTTAGGCGGTTTCCCGCGCTCGTTTAGGCAAATGCTCGGCTGGCCACCAAACTCCATCGCAGAGGCTACAATAGACAAACATTTAAAATACGATCACACGTACAACAAAGTTTAGATGATTATCAAACAGATGGCATACACGGCTTCCTTCCTTTAGATTACCTTGACGACTGTCGAGTTACAGGGGACATCTGGCGACAAAGTTAAATAAAAATAAAATTTGCCACATCCTGAAGAAGCGGAATCCATACTATACGTGAGTCATGCGAATGGAAAGATGAAGAAAGAAGTTTTTACGTGCCTCATTTTGTGAGTACACCCGCTTATACTTCCAAATTTATTCAGCTTTTGATTCAGGTCTGTATTATTTTCACATGAAACGTAGCATCCTAAATTAAGTTCTCGGGTTTCCAGACGATAAGCTGGTCGAAACGAAGTGCCATTCTCGCCAAACTCACTTGGCTGTAAACCCGAGAATGTTATTTTACTTCAATTCGCCGAGACGGCAACGAGATAATATCAAGCAACCTAAATATTTGCCATGCTTTACTTACTAAAATTCAGCTTCCTTGTAGTTTCACCTTTAATAACAAAATTTATTCTTACAGGCCACTTTCTGTTAAATGCTAATGTATTTTCAGATCATATGCAGTTACTAAGTTGTTTGTAATAAAAACTCCATATCGTAGTTTATCTTCAATAACCTGACCAACGGATGACTCTTCCACACAAAACATTACATTTACTAAAATATTATTCATTTTGTAAATCCCTGGACGAAGTTTGCAATAAAAACTCCATATCGTAGTTTATCCTCACTACCCTGAACAATGGATAACTCTTAAGCACAGGCATTATATTTACTAAAATATTTTTCATTTTTCAAATCCCTCGACGAACCTTCTGTCTCCAGGTTTACAGACATATCAACCAAGTACATATTACTCAATGTTGGTGAAGGTCGACACACTAGCGTGTGGAAACCTTTAACGCCGGTAGCAGCCTTTCCTGAAATCTTCATATCGAACACGTCATTCATTTCGTGCCGCGGGGGTGCAATTATTATTATCTATTGATAAAGAGACAAAACGTCCGTTACAAAGCACGAGACATCTACCGTGAACGTTGACCCACGTCACGTACCCTTCTCGTGATACGTTAAACTACCCGTTGCGAGCGATTGTGCATGTCGCCTAGCGGCAGCGGAAGATTTCGCATGACGAAAGTGATAAGCTAGTGGTGAGTTACCACATGCAAATAGATACCTAGAAAATAGTGCTTTGGGGAAGAGCAACTCACTAATTGTGAAACCAGACAAGCAAGATAAGGGATTTCTTGGAGCCAGAAACACTGAATGGCACTTGGGAAAGTGCTAGATCTAATCTTCAGTGTACTGTAATTTCTGCAGCCGGACAGACACGGAGAAGCAAGGCAGACTTTCTTCAGCAGACTGGTTCTTAATGTGTTTGCTTTACCGTGAGATAAGAAGTGGTATTGGCACAAATGAGTGCTTTGGATAGCATTTCTCAATTTTAAGAACAAAATTTTATCTGAAAGGAAAAAAGTAATTTAGTACTTCCTCATGCACCTACGTCAGTTTCCTGCTAATAAATGTAGTATTAGTGGCTGATAGCAACGTTACTTTATTCGAAAGAGTGTAGGGGCTACAGTTCGTGGTAAGGGTCCTTCGCGTCCCACGTTCGGGTGAATAGTCAGCAAAATAATTTCTTGTATGGCTCAGTCCCACCTGTTACCTCACGTGTTTTGAGGGTATGTATAAAAGAAGTTTCTAGTGAAATAAAAAAGTTTGCTAGATTCCTCCCTGGAAACAGTCCCACTCATTCTCTGTGTTAATTCTCACAATGTTCAGAGCAGCACAAGCTATAACCATTCGTTTTACCAGAGCTTGAAAATACCGCTTTCGTTGTAAGGAAGACACGACCGATTTCGGGCTCTTACATGTCCATCATCAGGTGTTGTACTGAAAATAAACAAGAGACAGAGTTAATAATAGATTTTACACGCAGTAGTACACATGAAAAAGCAAAAATTAAGTTCCATATAACATTTTAGAAACCAGCGGTCGGGCTAGGTGCGGTAAAACCCAAGTCAGTGGCTAAGTGACACAAGACAATATTGAGGACGACAGTCTGGGTAAAGAAATATGCAATGAACAACAGGCCATTTACAATTTGTGCCGTGATCCCGAGCGCCGCGGTGGACGAGCACAGGGCGCGGTGTTATCACCAGAGGGCGCAGAGCACAGAGTGGCGTACACGAAGGAGGAAGCAAACTGGTAAACTAGAGTTGCAAAAGTACTGTCATCTCTTGACGGGAAAAAGAACGCGTGGTCAACTATCCCGATCGTTCACAATTTGAATTAGTTATTGACATTTAAAACGAAGAAAAAATCATTACGTAGGAAGTTACATGAAAAACGTCGAAGGTGCATTCGTTTTACCTTTACTTGCATGTGATACAGGTGCTCAGCTGGCTTATTACTACAGTCTTATTTACATACCCCAAGGTCAAGTAATATTCCCCTATACGCTGTTAAAGTGCTTTCATGCAACGTTTAGGCAGACGACATGCAATACTCACTTATTCTACCAATTCAGTAGTGCTGACCACATTATGTATGTAATCTTTCCATTTGATATTTTCAAAAAATTGGCACTCCTGTTTACTTTTACGACATGACTGACTGTGACACGACTGACTTTAAATTCAAATCATAAAAACTGTAGATTAAGATGATTACTATTTATTTCGTATGTCTACAACAAAACTTGTCTTTAATATTACAGTTACTGGTGCGAATTAGCAAGATCTTTTTTCAAGAGCTATTTTATTTTTTTATGGGAAACACCCCTATCCTTAACTACGTCATTTAGAGGAAGAGGACTGATGCAACAAAATTACAGCAAAATAGTCCGATACGTCAGAATCTGATGGTATATTATAGCTGTTTGCCCGATTGGAATTCAAACCGGGCCCTTTGGCTATTTCTGAGATCTCGAAATACACATCAAAATTCATCTCATTGCTTCAGTCTGCTGTTATCTATCTCCTGCTTTCCAATTCGACAGAGTATCTCGTGCGTAGCGTGTCGGTGTGGCACCCCGGGGGTGGGGGGGGGGGGGGGGATGGACAGGCAGGGAACAGCTGAGCCACAGTGAAAGGGATACCTGCAGAACCAGGCTTTCTCTCTTTGATGGAATGTGTTAGGGATGTTCTCGAAAGATTAACGGTTTGTGCCCAACCGCGATTCGAACTCAGGCCTATGACAAGGCATAGATCGTTTCTCTGCTGCATCGTTCCTCTCAGGAGTGACAACAAGAACATCGCCTCGAAAAGCAAAGGCCGGCCGGTGTGGCCGAGCGGTTCTAGGCGCTTCAGTCTGGAACAGCGCGACCGTTACTGTCGCAGGTTCGAATGCTGCCTCGGGCATGGATGTGTGTGATGTCCTTAGGTTAGTTAGGTTTAAGTAGTTCTAAGTTCTAGGGGACTGATGACCTCAGTGCTATGGAGTGCTCAGAGCCATTTGAACCATCTGAAAGGCAAGGGCTCCGACTCGAGTATTGCTCCTGTACAAAGCTGTGACCTGTCAGGAAGGACTGCCTTACCCTTACTTTTACCGGAGGGAAACTACAAAATTGGTAGTGGGTGGGATTATCATGAAGGGCGGTGCAAGAGTTTTTGTGACCTACATCAAAATCTACATAGTTTGAATATGTCCAAGAACTTAGCTCTGGCAAATAATTGCAGTATCCAAGTCGTCGAACATTGGATAAGGTGAGATTAGGGATTGACGTCCGGTTGACGACGGTTCATTAGAGGCAGAGCATAAACTCGTGTTGGGCATAGACGGCTATGGACATCAGCCATGTCTTTATTAAAGAACTATCCGGACATTCGCCTTAAGTGATTTGGGAAAACAACAGAAACTTAAGCATACGTAGGCATTCTTACTGAATGCGTGTGTAATGAATGGGATCGGGTTGGGGGAATATATATATATATATATATATAATCTAAACAGTTTTTAGTTTTAAAGTCAAGTAAAGAGATGAAAGTTTGTTAGTATACGTTTATCCTCGAATTTCTACTTAACTAGAAATCCAGAAAATAACAATACAGTTCGAAAAACCTTTTAATATGCATAACTTAAACAAGTGAGATGAGGCACCCAACATTTAAGAGTTATTTTTGTGACATGACGGAAGTGATTCAATTTTTCTGATTGGCAGTTTCAACTTGAACTGTAAGCTACAAGGTATGAAGACAAGATTTAAACGCATAGCGTTTAATGTGGGTTAGTTGGATGTACTTGGTACCAACAGTTCCTCAGATAATCGCTTGCATAATTTACACTTCAATCACCATTCGCTATGATAAAATCCGAATTCAAAATCTTTACATCAATAGATCCCAATCTGAATACACAATTGTAGCCCTAAAATGCAGTGCTGTGGAAGTACAAAGAAACCCAATGAATAATAAAATTCGTGAAATTATGACAGCAGAATTAGACATGGTGAAGACGAAACACGTCGTAATAATTTAATAAAAGAATTTCATGGTACTTGCCCAAAAGAGCTTCTGGCCAGTGAATAAGCAGAAATTTAAGGCTGCAGCTCTAACGACGAGCAAGTCTGAAGTATGTCATTTGGCAACGCTTAAGAGGTTACACAAAAAAAATTATTGCAGAACGGACAAACATGGCGAATTAACAGCACTAGTAGCAACTTAATCAAAGCTGATAAAGTAAATCAGCACTCACCAAATGAAAATAAGACATAGCGTTCTAACCAATTACATAAAACAATGAACAAATATACCATGTGATCCAGTGGCTTCAAGCATATCGAAATGGCTCGTGAACATGAAGTGAAATAACTGGGCACAGGCAGGATACAATACACGTATACAGTTCACTCATGTAATGATTCGTATTGCCTGCAGCATAATGTTCTAATGTGTGTGAAATCTTATGGGACTTAACTGCTAAGGTCATCAGTCCCTAAGCTTACACACTACTTAATCTAAATCATCCTAAGGACAAACACACACTCATGCCCGAGGGAGGACTCGATCCTCCGCCGGGACTAGCCGCACAGTCCATTACTGCAGCGTCCCAGACCGCTCGGCTAATCCCGCGCGGCGCCTGCAGCATAATACAATTGCCACTCACGTAAACTTGTGTATTGTTTAGACAAAAGAGTCTATAAAAATGGTGGAATCAAACTAAACATAATAAGCACCAGCAATCGCCATACTCGACTCAGGTCGTAACAACTGCTCTGCACAAAACGGAATAGAAAAACATGAACACAAAACGAGAAGGGGAAATCCACGTCCCAGTCGCAAATGTGCGAGTACCAACCAAGCGACGTGCCTAATAGAAAATAACACCCACGCATTAGGTACTGCTAACGGACATTACAACATCAACATGTCCTACGCATAAATAGCTCAAGTTCCAGCTTGGCGGCGCCCTTGATATAGGAAATGACAGCCGCCCAGTACGGTACTTCTAACAGACATTAAAATATAAACACGCTCTACGCGCAAATAGCTCAAGTACCAACTTGTCGGCGCCCCTGAAACAGGGAATGCAACCGCCCATTAAGGTACTACTGACGGGCATTGAACAACAGAATAATAAACGATGATAAAGAAGGACACCTGCTACATCCCGGCAACAGACATAACCATGTGGTATAACGATCGCAAGCAGCTTGCACTTTATTGCTACCGGTGGACACATCACAACTAAGCATTAAAAAGCGTCGGACGTTAGATAAATCGTGATAGCTGATGGCTCGGTGCGCTTAACGTGTCATTTAAATTCATTGCACAGCTACACAACGACTCACAATGCGAGGTTTCAATAAGTACGGCACAGATACAGTCAAGTGGGTAAAGACTACTGGCAGACAGCACATGGCGCACGTAACCTAGAAGCCGGAAAGCAAGAAACTTCGTGGAACAAGTAGACGCTTGTCGACAAAACTTGCACTGCTTTGCGAAAATAAAATAATTGCCGCAAAAATGTAAGGCGCTAGGCTGGTCGAATACGGATCACTGACTGACAGCAACGAACACGAGGACAGGCCGCCACTTCCTCCTTATTCAGCTGTGTACCGCCCAAGGTTCCACAATTGCGTAAATGGTCAACTGTGAACAACGGGCAATTTGAAAGACGGCCATTGTGGTGACTAACTTACGATCCATTGCTCGTAACATACCATGCTTTGCGTGATGTCATAAATTTAATGTCCCTTTTAAGTATTGTAACATCCAAACACAAAAATAATTATAGTATTCACATTTAGAGTAACTTCCCAAGAAAAAAAATCTCGTTTAAGTTTCCAAGAGAAAAATTTCTTTCCAATAATAAAATTTTAAGTTTTAATGTGACCTTCCATTAAAGACTGACTGCATATCGAGGTTAATAAGTTTTGACGTCAGCAGCGCTGCGTCATGGCCCTGTGAAATCATCCTGAATAAACTGAAAAATCCTTACCTCACATTGATGTCGCCGGATGACGCTATCTATATATCTGCTCCTATAAGAAATTTTTGGCACAGTCCAGTGCATTGCTGGCCAGTAGATTTTCATTTTTAGGAAAACAACTGATTTTCTTTTGCTTAATCAACATGAGTACGCACAGGAAAAATTCGTAAAATCTTTAAACTCAGATAAATGACTGGCAAAAGTTTTCTTCAGAACAAAAGTTATTATTGAAACATTTCTGCAAAGAATTACATGGGACTTTAACATTACAACTGTGGTTCAACCAGTTGTGGCAATTAACATATGCGCGCGGCAACAAAGAATAATTTTTTTTTCACCTTATACTACATCGCTCAAGCACTGCCATCGCTGTGCACGACCGGCCAAACGCAAGTCAACCACTGGACTGCCCTGTGCGAACTCCGGAACTCACCTATTAGGTTCAAATGGTTCAAATGGCTCTGAGCACTATGGGACTTAACATCTATGGTCATCAGTCCCCTAGAACTTAGAACTACTTAAACCTAACTAACCTAAGGACATCACACAACACCCACCTATTAGGGTCATTGCAAATTTTGGCGATATACATCTCAGTAAATTAGATTACCACGCCTATTTTCATTCTCTCCTTTCGTATGGCATCATATTCTGGGGTAACTCATCATTGAGTAAAAGAGTGTTCATTGCACAAAAGCGTATAATCAGAATAATTGCTGGAGCTTATCCAAGATCATTCTGCAGACACTTATTTAAAGAGCTAGGGATCTTCACTGTAGCTTCACAATACATATATATTCACTTATGAAATTTGTTATTAACAATCCGAACGAATTCAAAATTAATAGCAGTGTACATGGCTACAACAGTAGGAGAAAGGATGATCTTCACTACTCAAGGTTAAATCTAACTTTGGCTCAGAAGGGGGTAAATTATGCTGCCACAAAAGTCTTTGGTCACTTACCTAATAGCATCAAAAGTCTGACAGATAGCCATATAGCATTTAAAAGGAAATTAAAAGAATTTCTTAATGGCAACTCCTTCTACTCATTAGATGAATTTTTGGATATAGTAAGTGGGTAATTTCCCCAACCCCACCAAAAAAAAAGTGTCATGCAATATTTTGTGTAATGTAATATCTTGTATAGACACCTTTTATTAACCTGACACGTTCCACGTCATTACGAAGTGTCGTATTCATGATCTATGGAACAAGGACTAATCTAATCTAATCTGTGAGAACTACAAAACACGACTGCTCTCTGCGAGCTACTAAACTCGACTTACTGCCAACACTGCTCTGACCTGCGCGTGAGCAGTCCATCGTAATTACATCTGCTCAAGTGCGTTAGCGAATAGTAATGAGCCCCTAATGAAGCCGTTACAGTATGTAACTGCAAGATAGCAATTAATTTATGAACAAGCGGCAACCAGTCACTTTAACCGATATGATTTTTACATATTACAAGAAATTTGGCAACACTGTTTGTTTATAAACGAACGCAATTTATTAAAATGGTTCAAATGGCTCTGAGCAATATGGGACTTAGCTTCTGTGGTCATCAGCCCCCTAGAACTTAGAACTACTGAAACCTAACTAACCTAAGGACATCACACACATCCATGCCCGAGGCAGGATTCGAACCTGCGCCGTAGCGGTCGTGCGATTCCAGACTGAAGCGCCTAGAACCGCTCGGCCACTCCTGCCGGCGCAATTTATTACGTTAACATGAACGCATGTCGTTGCTTAGTGCTTCAAATTTTTGAACTGCAAGGTATTTATTTTCGAAACTCATATCTACCATTCAGTACTGTCAAACAAAAGACAGGAATGTAAAGTCAGAGACGTATCCTTTCGGAAAATATTAAAGCCTACGTCCGTCCATAATATAAAACATCTAAAAATGTGCACGTAGGTGTGAAAGATAATGTTGTGTCCATTCGGCATTTATTCATGAAATTAAACGCTGCACGATTAATCATCATTTTTCTTCACGTGCACTAGAATATGTAGGCTGTGCAGTAACGACTAACATATGCTGTTCATCTACATCTACGTGATTACTCTGCTATTCACAATAAAGCACCTGGCAGAGGGTTCAATGAACCACCTTCAAGCTCTCTACCGTTCCACTCTCGAACGGCAGGCGGGAAAAACGAGCACTTAAATTTTTCAGTGCGAGCCCTGCTTTCTCTTATTTTATCGTGATGATTATTTCTCCCTATGTAGGTGGGTGCCAACAGAATGTTTTCGCAATCGGAGGAGAAAACTGGTGATGGAAATTTCATGAGGAGATTCCGTCGCAACGAAAACCGCCTTTGTTTTAATGATTGTCACTCCAATTCACGTATCATGTCTGTGACACTGTCTCCCCTATATCGCGATAATACAAAACGAGCTGCCCTTCTTTATACTTTTTCGCCGGCCACGGTGGTCTCGCGGTTCTAGGCGTGCAGTCCGGAACCATGCGACTGCTACGGTCGCAGGTTCGAATCATGCCTCGGGCATGGATGTGTGTGATGTCCTTAGGTTAGTTAGGTTTAAGTAGTTCTAAGTTCTAGGGGACTAATGACCACAGCAGTTGAGTCCCATAGTGCTCAGAGCCATTTGAACCATTTTTTATACTTTTTCGATGTCATCCGTCAGTCCCACCTGGTGCGGATCCCACACCGCACAGCAATACTCCAGAATGGGGCGGACAAGCTTGGTGTAAGCAGTCTCTTCAGTAGACCTGTTGCCCCTTCTAAGTGTTCTGCCAATGAATCGCAGTCTTTGGTTTGCTCTATCCACACGATATTATCTAAGTGATCGTTCCAATTTAGGTTATTTGTAATTGTAATTCCTAAGTATTTAGTTAAATTTACAGCCTTCAGATTTGTGTGACTTATCGCGTAATCGAAATGTAGCTGATTTCTTTTAGTACTCATGTGAATAACTTCACACTTTTCTTTATTCAGGGTCAACTGCCACTTTTCGCTCCAAACAGATATCTGATCTAAATCATTTTGCATTCGTTTTGGTCATCTGATGACTTTACTTCTGTTTTACTCGATTACTTTCCGTCTATTACTACGAACTGACAGGAAATCACGAATCCAGTCGCACAACTGAGGCGATATTCCATATGCACGCAGTTTGTTTAGAAGAGGATTCTGAGGAACGGTGTCGAAAGCCTTCTAAAAATCTAAAAATTTGGGATCAATTTGACATCGCCTATCGATAGCACTCATTACTTCGTGAGTATAAATAGCTAGTTGTGTTTCACAAGAACGATATTTTCTGAAACCGTGCTGACTACGTGTCAATAAATGTCTGTTTGTATGCACCAACAAATATATAATGATCGATCTGTGTCCTTGCAGCCCACAAGACACTTCAACATTCCATAGTCTTACCACCACAATGACTTCCAGTAGAAGGTTCAAAATATCCCGCGGCTGCAGCGGCCTCGGCGAGTCTAGTTATTTTCACAAGGTCTTCGGTACAGTCAGCGAAAACACAGCGGCCACCGCGGCTCAGCAACAGCACCGAGCGTCTCCAGTCAGTCAGTTCAGCTGCCTCCATAAGTCAGTCAGCGCGCACCTCAGACCGTACCGCGACCGTGCACCGGCCCGCCACCTTGTGGGACGTTGTGGTCTCGTTCCTAGGCAACGGCCGAAGATATTCAGAACAGGGCCGCAGCTTTAGATAGTAGATGTGCACAGTAGAAAACTAGCTAGTGCACGGCGCAGCGTGTCCAGTGATTTAACCACTGCTCTACTTCGCTCGATCTGAAAGTTGGAGGAATTTAGTTTTCCGGACTCCTGAAGTACTTCTAATAATCGGCGTTCCTTAGGTTAGTTAGGTTTAAGTAGTTCTAAGTTCTAGGGGACTGATGACCTCAGAAGTTAAGTCCCATAGTGCTCAGAACCAACCAACTAATCTCCTCCTCCTCCAAACGGAAGATCATAGAGGAGCTGCAACCATACTCGCGTCGTCCAAAGAAAGACAGGCTCTGTCCTGAAGGCCGCAAAACTGATGCTCAACGAAGAAGGACCTCTACTCATCGACTGGGTGCAAAAGCTAACCCTGAGCAGTGCTGCAATAAGTTGCTGGGCCTCAATCGGGCGGTCAAGAACAACCACCGGAGCAAACACTGCTTCTCCTGGACAACGCAAGGCCACATGTGACCAAGAAGACCTAAGAGCTCCTCGAAAAATTTCGATGGGAGGTCCTGTAAAATCCTTCTTACAGGCCCGATATCTGCCTATGTGATTCGCATACCTTCGGCTGCTTAAAACACTCACTGAAAGTTCAAAGGTTCACCTGTGAGAAGAAAATGCTGGACACCGTGGAAAACTAGATCCGGCAACAACCCAGGAATTCGTACACTGAAGCCATCGACTCGCTTCATGTGCATTGTAATATGAGTGTCATTGTCAGTACCAATTATTTATAGCTGTTCTGTTCCAGATGAACATAAATTATAATGTTGTTGTTGTAGTCTTCAGTCCTAAGACTGGTTTGATGCAGCTCTCCATGCTACTCTATCCTGTGCAAGCTTCTTCATCTCCCAGTACCTACTGCAACCTACATCCTTCTGAATCTGCTTAGTGTACTGATCTCTTGGTCTCCCTCTACGATTTTTACCCTCCACGCTGCCCTCCAATGCTACATTTGTGATCCCTTGATGCCTCAAAACATGCCCTACCAACCGATCCCTTCTTCTAGTCAAGTTGTGCCACAAACTTCTCTTCTCCCCAATCCTATTTAATACCTCCTCATTAGTTACGTGATCTACCCACCTTATCTTCAGCATTCTTCTGTAGCACCACATTTCGAAAGCTTCTATTCTCTTCTTGTCCAAACTGGTTATCGTCCATGTTTCACTTCCATACATGGCTACACTCCATACAAATACTTTCAGAAACGACTTCCTGACACTTAAATCTATACTCGATGTTAACAAATTTCTCTTCTTCAGAAACGATTTCCTTGCCATTGCCAGTCTACATTTTATATCCTCTCTATTTCGACCATCATCAGTTATTTTACTCCCTAAATAGCAAAACTCCTTTACTACTTTAAGTGTCTCACTTCCTAATCTAATCCCCTCAGCGTCACCCGATTTAATTAGACTACATTCCATTATCCTCGTTTTGCTTTTGTTGATGTTCATCTTATATCCTCCTTTCAAGACACTGTCCATTCCGTTCAACTGCTCTTCCAAGTCCTTTGCTGTCTCTGACAGAATTACAATGTCATCGGCGAACCTCAAAGTTTTTACTTCTACTCCATGAATTTTAATACCTACTCCGAATTTTTCTTTTGTTTCCTTTACTGCTTGCTCAATATACAGATTGAATAACATCGGGGAGAGGCTACAACCCTGTCTCACTCCTTTCCCAACCACTGCTTCCCTTTCATGTCCCTCGGCTCTTATAACTGCCATCTGGTTTCTGTACAAATTGTAAATAGCCTTTCGCTCCCTGTATTTTACCCCTGCTACCTTCAGAATTTGAAAGAGAGTATTCCAGTTAACGTTGTCAAAAGCTTTCTCTAAGTCTACAAATGCTAGAAACGTAGGTTTGCCTTTTCTTAATCTTTCTTCTAAGATAAGTCGTAAGGTTAGTATTGCCTCACGTGTTCCAACATTTCTACGGAATCCAAACTGATCTTCCCCGAGGTCCGCTTCTACCAGTTTTTCCATTCGTCTGTAAAGAATTCGCGTTAGTATTTTGCAGCTGTGACTTATTAAACTGATAGTTCGGTAGTTTTCACATCTGTCAACACCTGCTTTCTTTGGTATTGGAATTATTATATTCTTCTTGAAGTCTGTGGGTATTTCGCCTGTCTCATACATCTTGCTCACCAGATTGTAGAGTTTTGTCATGACTGGCTCTCCCAAGGCCATCAGTAGTTCTAATGGAATGTTGTCTACTCCCGGGGCCTTGTTTCGACTCAGGTCTTTCAGTGCTCTGTCAAACTCTTCACGCAGTATCTTATCTCCCATTTCATCTTCATCTACATCCTCTTCCATTTCCATAATATTGTCCTCAAGTACTTCGCCCTTGTATAAACCCTCTATATACTCCTTCCACCTTTCTGCCTTCCCTTCTTTGCTTAGAACTGGGTTGCCATGTGAGCTCTTGATATTCATACAAGTGGTTCTCTTCTCTCCTAAGGTCTCTTTAATTTTCCTGTAGGCAGTATCTATCTTACCCCTAGTGAGACAAGCCTCTACATCCTTACATTTGTCCTCTAGCCATCCCTGCTTAGCCATTTTGCACTTTCTGTCGATCTCATTTTTGAGACGTTTGTATTCCCTTTTGCCTGCTTCATTTACTGCATTTTTATATTTTCTCCTTTCATCAATTAAATTCAATATTTCTTCTGTTACCCAAGGATTTCTATTAGCCCTCGTCTTTTTACCTACTTGATCCTCTGCTGCCTTCACTACTTCATCCCTCAGAGCTACCCATTCTTCTTCTACTGTATTTCTTTCCCCCATTCCTGTCAATTGTTCCCTTATGCTCTCCCTGAAACTCTGTACAACCTCTGGTTCTTTCAATTTATCCAGGTCCCATCTCCTTAAATTCCCACCTTTTTGCAGTTTCTTCAGTTTCAATCTGCAGTTCATAACCAATAGATTGTGGTCAGAATCCACATCTGCCCCTGGAAATGTCTTACAATTTAAAACCTGGTTCCTAAATCTCTGTCTTACCATTATATAATCTATCTGATACCTATTAGTATCTCCAGGATTCTTCCAGGTATACAACCTTCTTTTATGATTCTTGAACCAAGTGTTAGCTATGATTAAGTTATGCTCTGTGCAAAATTCTACAAGGCGGCTTCCTCTTTCATTTCTTCCCCCCAATCCATATTCACCTACTATGTTTCCTTCTCTCCCTTTTCCTACTGACGAATTCCAGTCACCCATGACTATTAAATTTTCATCTCCCTTCACTACCTGAATAATTTCTTTTATCTCGTCATACATTTCATCAATTTCTTCATCATCTGCAGAGCTAGTTGGCATATAAACTTGTACTACTGTAGTAGGCATGGGCTTTGTGTCTATCTTGGCCACAATAATGCGTTCACTATGCTGTTTGTAGTAGCTAACCCGCACTCCTATTTTTTTATTCATTATTAAACCTACTCCTGCATTACCCCTATTTGATTTGTATTTATAACCCTGTAATCACCTGACCAAAAGTCTTGTTCCTCCTGCCACCGAACTTCACAAATTCCCACTATATCTAACTTTAACCTATCCATTTCCCTTTTTAAATTTTCTAACCTACCTGCCCGATTAAGGGATCTGACATTCCACGCTCCGATCTGTAGAATGCCAGTTTTCTTTCTCCTGATAACGACGTCCTCCTGAGCAGTCCCCGCCCGGAGATCCGAGTGGGGGACTATTTTACCTCCGGAATATTTTACCCAAGAGGACGCCATCATCATTTAATCATACAGTAAAGCTGCATGTCCTCGGGAAAAATTACGGCTGTAGTTTCCCCTTGCTTTCAGCCGTTCGCAGTACCAGCACAGCAAGGCCGTTTTGGTGAATGTTACAAGGCCAGATCAGTCAATCATCCAGACTGTTGCCCCTGCAACTACTGAAAAGGCTGCTGCCCCTCTTCAGGAACCACATGTTTGTCTGGCCTCTCAACAGATACCCCTCCGTTGTGGTAGCACCTACGGTACGGCCATCTGTATCGCTGAGGCACGCAAGCCTCCCCACCAACGGCAAGGTCCATGGTTCATGGGGGAATTATAATATCGTTATTAAAATTTGTTTACGTGTAACTGTAGTCTCTTTTTCGTTCGGACACACCTTATATTACTGAATCACGCCACTGCATCATAAGCAAGTGACTGTCTCACAAATAATTCTGAGCACTGCAGCTGCAGCAACTTCAAGAAAGGCTTGCTGAAGCTAACAATTCATCAGCAGGCAGAACGATATTCACATCTCCCCGCGGCGACCACGGAAAGAGGACGATCCTCTTCACATGCCCCTATTCGAACTTAAAACTCTGCCTTATGCAACCTGATCGGCTGACAAAGCTCTGCGCTCAAAGAGCAAGTTGAAAACATGCTTTCTTATTATCCAGTCAAAGACAAGACTTCGCTAGTACATGAAAGCAGGCGCTATAGAGTCTTTGACTCACACTAGTGATTCACAGCTCGCACTCTGAAACATAATATGAAAGACGTTTGTAGCTGAAGGCTTCAAAACTGACACTGGAATTTGAGTTTTTTCAGTCAGTAAACTGGCTGTCTTTCCTTCAAAATAGGCACATGCACGAAAGATATTTTCCACATCTTACATCAACTGGGAAACGTAGACGGCAGATATTCTTATTAGCCAACGGCCTTTCCGCATTGGTAACACTAGTTCCTGTCATATAACCGAAATTAAGCGCTGCCGGGCTGGGCTAGCACTTGGATGGTTTGTCATCTGGTCTGCCGAGCGCCGTCGGCAAGCGTGGTGCACTCAGCCCTTGCGAGGCAAACTGAGAAGTCTCTTGATTGAGAAGTAGCAGCTCCGGTCTCGTAAACTGACATACGGCCAGGAGAGCGGTATGCTGACCATATGCCCCTCCATATCCGCATCCAGTGACGCCTGTGGACTGAGCATGACACGGCGGGTGGTCGTTACCGTTGGGCCTTCAATGCCTGTGCGGACGGAGGTTCGGCTACTTACAAATCTTCAAGTTATGAACATACACGTAGAAACTGTTGTGTATTTGTTCGGAAACGTGAACTGTTTAATTCTGTCATTTTTTTCAGCAGGTTTCAGTTCTAAGCTTCTACATTTTTATGACTTAAAACTTAACAGAGCAGTAGAAGATTTGCAGTGAGAATTCTTAAGTTTAATTTGTGGAATTAATATGGCTTAGGGGAACTTTTTGTCTTTTCTATCACAGAAATAAGTATTTGGTACATATGATGAATAAGGCAGTAAAAGTGCAACCAGTAACAATCTTTCTGCTGTTGAGACTAAGTTCTCAATTGGCAAAAAATGTTCAAATGTGTGTGAAATCTTATGGGACTTAACTGCTAAGGTCATCAGTCCCTAAGCTTACACACTACTTAACCTAAATTATCCTAAGGACAAACACACACACCCATGCCCGAGGAAGGACTGGAACCTCCGCCGGGACCAGCCGCACAGCCCATGACTACAGCGCCCTAGACCGCTCGGTTAATCCCTCGCGGCTCGCAAGTGGCGAATATGGTTTAAGAAAGATGCTGAGTTCATGTTAACTCTGATGCTTGAATGAGATACTGCAATTTTTTAAAATACGATCCAGTGTGGACATCTTTACAACTTTGGTGCGAAGAGCGTATCCACGGAAGCCGAACAGAAATGTCCTCTCCGTTTTTATGAGCGCCTGATTGTGACGTGAAACAATGTTGCAAAAGCAGCAATAAACTCCTGCGGAAGAGCGTATTCGCTTTTACGACACCCGATTGCAGAAGCAATAGAAGTTGCCGCCGTATTACCCTAATAAAACCCATTTCTTAACTTTCTACATAAGTTCTCCACCGTGCCCTTTTCTTTTTACTTCGATGTTCGGCGTCTGAGAGTACCTCTTTAACGAACCCGTTCCAGACTTACTCGGAATATTCTCTTTTCTTATTTTAAGTTGGCGTTGTTGCCTCGGCGGCGGACTTTCTTTTTCCGGGCGCGCTCCGGGCTAAAGTCTACACATTATTTCCAATTTATTCGAAACTGCTAAATAAGGTCTCGTGCGAAAAAAAATCGCGACTAAAAATTCCGGCTGGCGGTGTTCCAGGCGGGTGCTGGGTTTCGGCTGGAGATTTACGCGGTGGCGCGCGCCCGCCATGCACAGACGGAAGGCTGTTAAACTGGCTGTTGGCCGGCTGTTTATGTGACGGCTGGGGGGCAAGGCACTCGAGTGTCGGGCTGGGCTGGGCCGCGCCGGGCCCCGCTAGCGCCGGACTAGCGGGGTCCCACAGGGCTCCGTCCGCAGACCACTTTAGCTGTCGGAAAAGTGGGCGGAGCACTGGTTTCTCGCGCGGATTTGAGAGCGATAGCCGACTAAGTATGGTCGGGTAACAAGCAGTGCAGCCTTTAGTGAAAGGCGTCAGATGATTGACCGACCTGGTGATGACTTGTCAACGTTGCAGCTGAATAAACTGTTCATCCTATAGTTCTCGGAAAATCTCCGATCATACAAAAATTTTGCACTGGATTGGGATGCAGTTTTAACCTGACAGGAAGTTCCAAATCGCTGCACTCATTCACAGTGGGCTTTTCAGTGTGTTACCAACGCATTACATATAATCAAGAACTGAGAATATAGCCGGATTAAAATAACATTATATTTGAGACTTGCGCGTTGGAGCTTTTTCCTCCAATCAAAGCGCTCAACGTCACACACGATCCGTTCGCCGTTGCCAAACTGAAACAACAATTGGTCAGTTAACGTCCAACTCCTTGTCCGGTATGCTTTCTTGATACATTTGGATCCAGAATATTGGATCTAACACTTTTATTTTCGTATTTCATGATAACCACACCAAAAACGACGCACGTACAAAACGGTGCTAATGAGATACGCACGTCTCATATGCAGCGCTAACCAAACACTACTGGATGCTTCTGCATAAGACGCGGTTCAGCGTCACGTACACAGTTGCCGTATTTACAGAGATCGGCTTACATTAGATAAGCTTCCCACGACGTTGCGTGAAGCCGTTTCTGACGCCTGCTGGTCATCAATGCGACTGGAGTGCGACAATCATTAAGCAAAAGGGTTTAACACAGTCTCGTTGCTTAACGCAATGGTTAGCTGACGTGTAGAAGGTCATAGGTTCGAATCTTATCGACTGTAGCGACTTTTTTATTTTCAGTCTAATTAAAGGCGTTTGGTGCTTATTTTTATTCAGTTAATTGATTTGGACGTAATTTTTTTTATTTCGAATTCTTTTCCGCGTAAAATTCATCATCTTATTGACTTTATTCGCTCTTATTTTTCTTCCTAGCTTTCTTTTTTTCGTTTAGAATCTGCCTGTGTCGCCTTCAATCTGCAACCAAGTGCCGATGAGGACCGCTCATCGTCGGAAACGCGGGAGGTCCTTTAACTAGTGTGATAGCTTCAGGTAACGAATGCCATTACCTCGTCCCGCACATACCAAACTTCACAGAATCTCTTCTGCGAAGTTGTGAGGACCGGTCGTCAGTCGTGCTGAGGCAGCTCGGGTAGTAGAGCATTTCCCCGCGAAAGACAAATCCCCGAGTTCGGGTTTCCGTCCGGTACGCAATTTTAATTTGCCAGGAAGTTCCATATCAGCGTACACACCGCAGTAGAGTGAAAATCTCATTCTGGCATCATGAAATAGTAAATGCCATGCGAAATTATTCAAAAGTAGTCACTTTCGCAGTAATAATTTCATTAAGAAATCAATTATTGCAGCAGATTTGCTTTAAATATGTATTCCGTTTCTTACAGAATAGATTATTACAGAATCGTCTTACTCACAGGGGGAGGCCGCCAATTGTGAAATTCAGATTCAATTCATACTGCGCATAATAAAAGCTCATGGCCAGAGGTGTAATGTGGCCAAGCACCAAGATGCACTTCTCAGCCGTTGTCGAGAAAATCGACAGTTAAAAGAAACCGTTGCTGTGAAATACTCTCTACGCTTAACAACTTTCTACAGCGTCGTGGCGCAGCGGTAAGCGCTCGGGTTCGTAATTCGAAGGTCGCCGGATCGAATCTCGCGCCATGTAACCTTTTTTTTTTTAGTGTTTGTTTTTTGTAATTCAAATGTGTGTATTTAGACACACACACACACACACACACACACACACACACACACATATATATATATATATATATATATATATATAATTCCCGGCAATCAGTTGCAACAATTATGCATATAATAAGTTGTTGAAAGTCGTTTGTCGTGGAAAAACTGGCGACTTCGAGCATCATTATGTTTTCCGTAAACAAAGTTGTATTTCACAAATGTTATTAATTGTCTTCATAATGTTAACCACGTATAGCTAACGGAAGACGTAGAAACGATATTCCGAAACGAATACGTATAGCGTAAGTCAAACGTTCGAATTAGAATAGAAACCCCACGAACACAAATTTGCTGTGGCAGGTATGAAATATAAACTCCGTTACTCGCTCGTTACACTTAAAGGACAGATGTTGAATGGGCCGAAACGAGCCGCCGTGTAACAGCGTAGTTCCCTGCTAACTTCGAAAGAAGGTAGATGCGGTCTCTAGCGTAACTTATAACATCGTCGAAAATCAGTGCGGACGTGAGAGCTTTGGTACACCCTGTTAAACAAACGGAAAAATGGAGGCGGTACAATTGGAGAGCGATCCGCCTTCACCAACATGCATAAGCAATTCATTAATAGTATATATATATTTGAATTACAAAAAGCTAATAATAAAGAAATGTTGCATGGCGCGAGATTCGATCCGGCGACCTTCGGATTACGAACCCGAGCGCTTACCGCTGCGCCACGATGCTGTAGAAAATTATTAATCGTAGAGACTATTTCACCGCAAGGGTTTCTTTTAACTGTCGATTTTCTCGACAACGGCTGAGAAGTGCATCTTGGTGCTTTGCCACATTACACCTCTGGCCATGGGCTTTTATTACGCGCAGTATGAATCGAATCTGAATTTCGCAATTGGCGGCCTCCCCTTGTCAGTATAGCTTACATCGCTTGCTGTGCTACAATAGAATTCCAAGTGGTACAGTATTTTTCGTAGATGCAAGTAAAACACAAATTCGCATGGGACTTAGCACATTTGATGAAACTTACTGCCTTACTGTCTCACGTATTTACCAGAAGTGACACCAGAAAACAAATGCATTCAAAATCAGAAAGACTGCTGTTTCTTCGATCAGCTTCGATGCGAACTTTGCGTATTTGATCATCCATCTGAAAGCAGATGAGCTACATTGATGCAGAATTAAATAATGAATTTTTACGGGATTTTCTTTCGAAGCGATTTCTCTGCTAGTCCTTCGTAAATTGCAAGCATATTGAATAATTTTCGTGAATATTTTAACTTGCACGTAAAAATAACAACACAGAGTTGGCGAACTTGACTGCATATAGGTGGATTATTTTTAAATAATTTTGCATGACATATGCTGTTCCGTACCTGTGGTCTAGGGGTAGAGACTTTGATTCATAATCAAAACGTCTTCGGTCCCGGGTTCGATCCCCGCCACTGCCTAAATTAGGATAAATAATCAGCATTGGCGGCCGAAGACTTCCGGCATAAGAAGTCAGCCTCATTCTGCCAACGGCCTTGTCAAAGAGGGCGGAGGAGCGGATAGAGGTTCAGGGCACTCACTTGTCCTAGGGGTGGGAAATTGCCCCTAAAGGCGGAAGAATCAGCAATGATCAACGAAATGAGGATGCAGAAGGCAATGGAAACCACTGCATTAAAGACACGTAACGTGTATCCACAGGACATGTGGCCTGTAATTGAAGAAGTGTCATGATGATCTCTTCATTGGCAAAAGATTCCGGAATAGTCCCCCATTCGGATCTCCGGGAGGGGACTGCCAAGGGGGAGGTTACCATGAGAAAAAGATTGAATAATCAACGAAAGGATAACGTTCTACGAGTCGGGGCGTGGAATGTCAGAAGCTTGAACGTGGTAGGGAAACTAGAAAATCTGAAAAGGGAAATGCAAAGGCTCAATCTAGATATAGTAGAGGTCAGTGAAGTGAAGTGGAAGGAAGACAAGGATTTCTGGTCATATGAGTATCGGGTAATATCAACAGCAGCAGAAAATGGTATAACAGGTGTAGGATTCGTTATGAATAGGAAGGTAGGGCAGAGGGTGTGTTACTGTGAACAGTTCAGTGACCGGGTTGTTCTAATCAGAATCGACAGCAGACCAACACCGACAACGATAGTTCAGGTATACATGCCGACGTCGCAAGCTGAAGATGAACAGATAGAGAAAGTGTATGAGGATATTGAAAGGGTAATGCAGTATGTAAAGGGGGACGAAAATCTAATAGTCATGGGCGACTGGAATGCAGTTGTAGGGGAAGGAGTAGAAGAAAAGGTTACAGGAGAATATGGGCTTGGGACAAGGAATGAAAGAGGAGAAAGACTAATTGAGTTCTGTAACAAGTTTCAGCTAGTAATAGCGAATACCCTGTTCAAGAATCACAAGAGGAGGAGGTATACTTGGAAAAGGCCGGGAGATACGGGAAGATTTCAATTAGATTACATCATGGACCGACAGAGATTCCGAAATCAGATACTGGACTGTAAGGCGTACCCAGGAGCAGACATATACTCAGATCACAATATAGTAGTGATGAAGAGTAGGCTGAAGTTCAAGATATTAGTCAGGAAGAATCAATACGCAAAGAAGTGGGATACGGAAGTACTAAGGAATGGCTAAAAATGGTTCAAATGGCTCTGAGCACTATGGGACTCAACATCTTAGGTCATAAGTCCCCTAGAACTTAGAACTACTTAAACCTAACTAACCTAAGGACATCACACACACCCATGCCCGAGGCAGGATTCGAACCTGCGACCGTAGCAGTCCCGCGGCTCCGGACTGCAGCGCCAGAACCACACGGCCACCGCGGCCGGCTACTAAGGAATGACGAGATACGTTTGAAGTTGTCTAACGCTATAGATACAGCAATAAGTAATAGAGCAGTAGGCAGTACATTTGAAGAGGAATGGACGTCTCTAAAAAGGGCCATCACAGAAGTTGGGAAGGAAAACTAGGTACAAAGAAGGTAGATGCGAAGAAACCATGGGTAACAGAAGAAATACTTCAGTTGATTGATGAAAGGAGGAAGTACAAACATGTTCCGGGAAAATCAGGAATACAGAAATACAAGTCGCTGAGGAATGAAATAAATAGGAAGTGCAGGGAAGCTAAGACGAAATGGCTGCAGGAAAAATGTGAAGACATCGAAAAAGATTGTCGGAAGGACAGACTCAGCATACAGGAAAGTCAAAACAACCTTTCGTGACATTAAAAGCAACGGTGGTAACATTAAGAGTGCAACGGGAATTCCACTGTTAAATGCAGAGGAGAGAGCAGATAGGTGGAAAGAATACATTGAAAGCCTCTATGAGGGTGAAGATTTGTCTGATGTGATAGAAGAAGAAACAAGAGTCGATTTAGAAGAGATAGGGGATCCAGTATTAGAATCGGAATTTAAAAGAGCTTTGGAGGACTTACGGTCAAATAAGGCAGAAGGGATAGATAACATTCCATCAGAATTTCTAAAATCATTGGGGGAAGTGGCAACAAAACGACTATTCACGTTGCTGTGTAGAATATATGAGTCTGGCGACATACCATCTGACTTTCGGAAAAGCATCATCCACACAATTCCGAAGACGGAAAGAGCTGACAAGTGCGAGAATTATCGTACAATCAGCTTAACAGCTCATGCATCGAAGCTGCTTACAAGAATAACATTCAGAAGAACGGAAAAGAAAACTGCGAATGCGCTAGGTGACGATCAGTTTGCCTTTAGGAAAAGTAAAGGGACGAGAGAGGCAATTCTGACGTTACGGCTAATAATGGAAGCACGGCTAAAGAAAAATCAAGACACTTTCATAGGATTTGTCGACCTGGAAAAAGCGTTCGACAATATAAAATGGTGCAAGCTGTTCGAGATTCTGAAAAAAGTAGGGGTAAGCCATAGGGAGAGACGAGTAGTATACAATATGTACAACAACCAAGATGGAATAATAAGAGTGGAAGATCAAGAACGAAGTGCTCGTATTAAGAAGGGTGTAAGACAAGGCTGTAGCCTTTCGCCCCTACTCTTCAATCTGTACATCGAGGAAGCAATGATGGAAATAAAAGAAAGGTTCAGGAGTGGAATTAAAATACAAGGTGAAAGGATATCAATGATACGATTCGCTGATGACATTGCTATCCTGAGTGAAAGTGAAGAAGAATTAAATGATCTGCTGAACGGAATGAACAGTCTAATGAGTACATAGTATGGTTTGAGAGTAAATCGGAGAAAGACGAAGGTAATGAGAAGTAGTAGAAATGAGAACAGCGAGAAACTTAACATCAGGATTGATGGTCACGAAGTCAACGAAGGTAAGGAATTCTGCTACCTGGGCAGTAAAATAACCAATGACTGACGGAGCAAGGAGGACATCAAAAGCAGACTCGCTATGGCAAAAAAGGCATTTCAGGCCAAGAGAAGTCTACTAATATCAAATACCGGCCTTAATTTGAGGAAGAAATTTCTGAGGATGTACGTCTGGAGTACAGCATTGTATGGTAGTGAAACATGGACTGTGGGAAAACCGGAACAGACGAGAATCGAAGCATTTGAGATGTGGTGCAATAGACGAATGTTGAAAATTAGGTGGACTGATAAGGTAAGAAATGAGGAGGTTCTACGCAGAATCGGAGAGGAAAGGAATATGTGGAAAACATTGATAAGGAGAAGGGACAGGATGATAGGACATCTGCTAAGACATGAGGGAATGACTTCCATGGTAGTAGAGGGAGCTGTAGAGGGCAAAAACTGCAGAGGAAGACAGAGATTGGAATACGTCAAGCAAATAATTGAGGACGTAGGTTGCAAGTGCTACTCTGAGATGAAGAAGTTAGCACAGGAAAGGAATTCGTGACGGGCCGCATCAAACCAGTCAGTAGACTGATGACCAAAAAAAAAAAAAAATGCTGTTCAATGATATGTATGCTGTACGATGAAACTGAACCAGAAGAAGAACACAGGCAGGTTTTGAACCCGTACCGATTGAATTTAAGCCGCTGTGCTACAGTCGCTTGGTTGTAAAATGTCTAACGTTACGTTTGAAGGAAGTACGCATAAACCTTAAAGATCGATATTCTCCTCAACTAACACCGCTGACCAGGTACCTAGGATAGGTTCCACCTGGGGGTATTAACCCCCCCCCCCCCTCCGTCCTTAGGGGTAAAAACAAAAGGTTAAGTTGTGTTTCGGTCACGAAACTAAATTATTTTTTAAAGCTTATTACTATTATGACTTTTCATAAGACTGTAATAATGATTACATAAGGTCCCAATAACTCAATTTGTTTTTCAAGTACTAGCATTAACACGAGACACAGTAAGGTTGATGTTGCAGCTTGTGAAACGAATGTATGAACAGCAGATACTTCACATGGTCCATTCACTATATGCATACTCTGTACTTCGTACCATCATTCTGTGGCAATAAAATGGAGACATACACACCGTGCATGCTTAAATATCTCATTTAATCGGTTTCTCCGAGTTGTACGTAGTTCCCGTGATGGTCCAGAAAGTGTTTTATTATTTGCTTCGCAACAGATATATGAAGTGAATGGCAAGGCGACACAGTACCTTGGGGCCTACGCGGTAATACCTTTATCATTACTACACTACTTGTCATTAAAGCTGCTACACCACGAAGATGACGTGCTACAGATGCGAAATTTAACCGACAGGCAGAAGATGCTTTGATATGCAAATGATTAGCTTTTCGGACCATTCACACAAGGTTGGCGCCGGTGGTGACACCTACAACGTGCTAACATGAGGAAAGTTTCCAACCGATTTCTCATACACAAACAGCAGTTGATCGGCGTTACCTGGTGAAAAGTTGTTGTGATGCCTCGTGTAAGGAGGAGAAATGCTTACCATCACGTTTCCGACTTTGATAAAGGCCGGTTTGTAGCCTATCGCGATTGCGGTTTATCGTATCGCGACATTGCTGCTCGCGTTGGTCGAGATCCAATGATTGTTAGTAGAATATGGAATCGGTGGGTTCAGGAGGGTAATACTGAAGGCCGTGCTGGATCCCAACGGCGTCGTATCACAATAGCAGTCGAGATGACAGGCATCTTATCCACATGGCTGTAAGGGATCGTGCAGCCACGTCTAGATCCCTGAGTCAACAGATGGGGACGTTTGCAAGACAACAACTATCTGCACGAACAGTTGGTCGATGTTTGCAGCAGCATGGACTATCAACTCGGAGACCATAGCTGCGGTTACCCTTGACGCTGCATCACAGACAGGAACGCCTGCGATGGTGTACTCAACGACGAACCTGGGTGCACGAATGGCAAAACGTCATTTTTTCGGATGAATCCAGGTTCTGTTTACAGCATCATGATGTTCGCAACCGTGTTTGGCGAAATCGGCTTGAACGCACATTGGAAGCGTGTATTCGTCATACTGGCGTATCTCCCGGCGTGATGATATGGGGTGCCATTGGTTCCACGTCTCGATCACCTCTTGTTCGCATTGACGGCACTCTGAACAGTGGACGTTACATTTCAGATGTGTTACGACTCGCGGCTCTACCCTTCATTCGATCTCTGCTAAACCCTACATTTCAGCAGGATAATGCACGACCGCATGTTCCAGGTCCTGTACGGACCTTTCTGGATACAGAAAATGTTCGACTGCGGCCCTGGCCAGCACATTCTCCATATCTCTCATCAATTGAAAACGTCTGGTCAATGGTAGCCGAGCACCTGGCTCGTCACAATAGGTCAGTCACTACTCTTTATGAACTGTGGAATCGTATTGAAGCTGCATGGCCAGCTGTACCTGTACACGCCACCCAAGCTCTGTTTGACTCAATGCCCAGGCGTATCAAGACCGTTATTACGGCCAGAGGTGGTTGTTCTGGGTACTGATTTCTCAGGATCTATGCACCCAAATTGCGTGAAAATGTAATGACATGTCAGTTCTAGTATAATATCTTTGTCCAATGAATACCCGATTATCATCTACATTTCTTCTTGGTGTAGCAATTTTAATGGCCAGTAGTGTATTACTATTATTGGTGGCAATGGTTAAACACAAAAGATTGCCGGCCTGAAGTCTTCCAGTCTCCACCATTTCATAAGTAAGGAGTACAGAAATCAAGTAATTTACAAATAATAAGCGTAGAGTCCAAATTTTAACCTGTTTAATTTTAAATGTGGACGCTGAAGCAGGTGTCATTAGGGAAAGGAGTGCTGCAGAGCAAGCATGTTTTGTAAAAGATTGTCTACCCTGAATGCGGATAGTTAGTTTTCTTCTCTCACAAGGTGCTGTAGGTAGCACTCGCGATCGACTGAGAATTGCATCTTTCTGCACAAAAAAAGGGTTGTTAGAATTGTCTCACTGATTCATTAGTTCGTTGTTTAATAAAACACCTACAAAAACTAAATATAATTTATCTTTTGTTATATTAAAAATAAAAATATACAAGAAAATTCTTTTTCATTCTACATTTTAGTTACGCGCTAGTGTCGATGATTATGGGTGCAAGGGGTGGAGTGGGGTGTTTGGGTACCATCTAACATCTGATTACACTCAGTGGTAATGGGATCAGAAAGGTTGATGACCACTGCTCTAAAACATACTGTCTCATCCAGATCCGACATTTAGAGGTCTGATTGTTCCCTTGTTAACTCCGGAGGGCGGACTTAGCGCATCAAGCTGGTACTTACATGAAGAGCCGGCCGAAGTGGCCGTGCGGTTAAAGGCGCTGCAGTCTGGAACTGCAAGACCGCTACGGTTGCAGGTTCGAATCCTGCCTCGGGCATGGATGTTTGTGATGCCCTTAGGTTAGTTAGGTTTAACTAGTTCTAAGTTCTAGGGGACTAATGACCTCAGCAGTTGAGTCCCATAGTGCTCAGAACCATTTGAACTTACATGAAGACCCCTGCTGTGGCCGGCCGCTGTGGCCAGCGCGGTTCTAGGCGCTTCAGTCTGGAACCGCGCGACCGCTACGGTCTCAGGTTCGAATCCTGCCTCGGGCATGGATGTGTGTGATGTCCTTAGGTTAGTCAGGTTTAAGTAGTTCTATGTTCTATGGGACTGATGACCTCAGATGTTGAGTCCCATAGTGCTCAGAGCCATTTGAATCATTTTTTGACCACTGCTGTGACCCGTGCTGTGACTGCCGCTGGCTGCTCCATGTAATCTCATCATCTGGCGTAGCCCCTGCGTATTAGTGGAACTGCTGGGCTGCGAATGACACTGCTATAAAATTGACAGCTATTTATAGAAGGTAGCGGTGCATCTGTTAGCCAGTGTGCCACTTCTAGCCATGTACTCACAACGATAAAGAAATCAACTGGTGATACTATCTCCTTGCACACATTGCAAGTAACAGTGCATTACCGCTGCGCTGTCAGATTTCAAAGAGCGCGCCTGGCCCTTCTCGCAATAATGCAAAAACTTGGTTGCTTGAACTGAAATAGCAACAATCTCAGCTTTCCAATTACCCGTGGCTGCTGCAGTACTTCACCAGATGTTCTCAGAGACTTAGCCATAAAATGATAATGGAAATACAGTAGTTTTGCTGTTACCACAAAATTTAAACTGTGGAGGTATCAGTTCTGTTGTGTATGACTTTGTACGCAACACTACGGAGAAATGGTCTACAAAGTAGTGCGGCAACTGTCGTCATAGGAAAGCTCGACAGGAGCTGAAACGATCAGCGATAAAATTATCACAGCAAATAGAAGATTTAAGTAACTTGTATTTCTCCAAATGTACTTAGATTCATTGCAAATAAAACGACAAGAAATAGAGTCCCACTCTCAATGTCAATGAGGTGTCGTAGCGTAATGACTCCAAATGCTAGTGGGACCGGCGGCTGCCGCCGGACGTCTTGTATTGCGGCAGCAGAGGGCGCTCGAAGTACAGCGCTGTTGGGGCAGACAGGCACCATTGGGTCCACCAGATCCCACGTGACCACTGTCGGCGTCAGATGGAAGCTTCCTGTTCTGTTGCCAACTGTAGGACGCCAGTGGGATGGTATCAATATGCGACACCACAAGTTCCTCTAGCAAGTGCGACCCACAGAAAGATGTGGCAGATATGATACGCGAATTGGGATGGAAGTCATTACAGCAAAGACGTTTTTCGTCGCGGCGAGATCTATTTACGAAATTTCAGTCACCAACTTTCTCTTCCGAATGCGAAAATATTTTGTTGATCCCAACCTACATAGGTAGGAATGATCATCAAAATAAAATAAGAGAAATCAGGGCTCGAACAGAAAGGTTTAGGTGTTCGTTAGTGGAATGGTAGAGAGATAGTATGATTGTGGTTCGACGAACCCTCTGCCAAGCACTTAAATGTGAATTGCAGGGTAGTCATGTAGATGTAGATGTAGATGAATGTAGCCTAGGTACCATCATTCTCGATTCTACTTACAGATACGAATCAAGCAGCCTGTTGTTACACTTTTTACCTAACATGTAGACTACCACAAGTTCGTCGGTGGACACAAAAGAGTCTCATACCTGGTGCCCTGTGCCTGCCGGCGGCTGCAAGTTCCACTAAGTTTAGTGTAGTATATACAGTCACATGTGACTTGTTGAGGAATTCCTTACAGTTCTACTTGCTGCAGTGCATTAATTTTTATTTCTTGACTTGACTGAGATGACGCCGGTATACATGAAATAGGGTACAATATACTTTTCAAATACATTTCAAAGGCACACTCTTATGCCAGTTTTCTACACAATTGTCATTCAAATGGAGGCACTTGCCATACTGGGGCACAAGTTTTCCAATACCTTCTCTGTAGAAATTGTGACCTGCAATTTCAACTACTGGTTTATGCCGGTATGCAGTTTGTCGTCAGTATCAACGTCTTGTGTAGCGTGCTATGTCCTTATTGCTGGGACGAAGTGGTAGTTTCTCGGTGCCAAATATGGGCTGTACGGTGGCTCGTCAAACACATCCCATCCAGAACTATTGGCCGTGTGTGGACGTGCAATGCCGCGGAGGAAAAAAAGAAAACTTTTTCGGTAAGTTTTCCCCCGACGTTATCTTTGTATCGCCCGTCTTAACTCTGTCAATGTTTGACAACAGTTCTCCTAGTTAAATGTTGTGCCACGTTCAATGAAATCAAAGAGAATCACTCCCTTAGAATCCCCAAAACACAGTGCCCATGATTTGTATTGCTGACAGTGTTTGAGACAGTTTCTTGGGAGAATTTGTGTCCCCATCCCATCGACTGCCTTTTTGTTCCACAACTGACATGCTTCACCCAAGTCTCATCCCCCGTTACGATGCGAACGATCGATAACTTCGTTACCGTTTTTCTCCTCACCATCGAGGCAGAAAAAAGCTGCAGACGGTCTCTGTTTCTTTGTGATCGTCAGTTAGATTTTTGGGAAATCTGACATTTACATAGACATAAACAGTAAAGTTGAAGAACATGTTTGGAGTGTTACTTGAAGTTTCCTGAATCTCATGAATGGCCTGCAGCTTTGAAACAAGAGAAGAAGGTAGCGACACTTTGAAACCTCTGACCACCTTGTTATTTACAGATGCACTGACTACTATGTACCGGCATCCTCCATGATACACGATACACGCCTACCCAATACATTGCAGGTGGTAAACGTGATCATTTCCTTTTTTTTCGCTTACGTTGTACCTATTATTTACGCCCAATTTTTGTTCCTGGTTCTCGTTGCGAGTTGACAAACCTGCTGCATTCAGCATTCTCATGGCGCAATAACCGCACATGTTGCACTGATAATTGACGTATCTGCAGGCAACCTAGATTTTTTCAGAATTTTATCCTGCACGGGATACGTATCGACTTGAATTAAAATAACTTTATTTTATGTGTCTTACAAACTTATTGTTAGTCTGGGACTACGCTCTGTCTGCCAGTGGCCTCGTGGCAGTCAGCGAGTTAAGATTAATCTTGTGGATGTAGGGAAAAAGCAAGGGCAATAAGACACCGTAATACCGAGAAAAGCCCAAGTATATCGATAACTGAAATACTCTGTGTATCAAAAGTTTACGTAATAAAAGGGGCCTACTCGCAGCTTTAAAACTGTGGGACTAAGACGGACCCTCCTTCTGAAATTTGGGAGTAGGTGGGATAAACATTCCATTATATTAGGTGGTCTTCCTATCAAAATCAAGCAGTGCCATCTATTGGTAAATTTCAATGATCGCAATGTCGCCTGAACTCCACAAGAGAACAAAATATTAGGCCCTAAGGTTTATCTGAAAATGCGCTACTCCAGTACGAAAAATCAGGGAATTAATTTCGAATGGCTCTGAGCACTATGGGACTTAACATCTGTGGTCATCAGTCCCCTAGAACTTAGAACTACTTAAACCTAACTAACCTGAGGACATCACACACATCCATGCCCGAGGCAGGATTCGAACCTGCGACCGTAGGTATCACGCGGTTCCAGACTGAAGCGCCTAGAACCACACGGCCACTACCGGCCAGCGAATTAATTTCACTTATGGTTTAAAAAAATATTTATCAGGAGAGGACAGTTATTCTCATTTATCACAGGATGTGCAAAAGAGTGGTAGGATGCATTTAAGCGAAAAGACTAGCGAAACATACTCCATGGAAATGACTTTATTAAAACGAGGCACTCTCTACTCGAAGTTTAGCATTGATCTAATAAGCAACGTTCATCATAAAATTGTCGTTCCTTGCGGGGCTTGATTTCATAATAAGTTCTATGAATATTCTTCTGTCAGTAAAAGATGGTGCCTTCGGAGAGATCGGACGCGGTTGTTCTTGCGAACACATTAAAAATTCAAAAATCCGCTACGGCAGTGGACAGAAAACACTAGAAAAAGTTCACCAATAATTCCTTTGAATTGCGTGCTGTTTCCGTCAAACCTGGCTTGTGACCATTCATTACGCTCAAGAAAACTCGTAGAGCACAATCATGAAATCCTAATGGGGATGGCTAATGAAAAAACCAAGCCGCCCTAGGAAACTAAGTTGAAAACCGATAAAGAAAGAAACACGCCAAGTTCAGCAGCATGTGTTACCACAACGTCAGACCCAGTCTAACTGATACCAACTACTTTCCAAAACATCCCAGACGCTGGCACATCCTCCCAGAGTTGGGGTGCCTGCAGAAGAAAAGACCCGCGCCAAACGTTTTTCCCAAACAGTTGATAACTAGAAATTCCACTGTCAGTTACTCAGCCTCCCACCAGTTTATCGTACAAAATTTCGAACGAGAGTTCGGTGCAAAATTCCACAGTTCGGGCGCTTGTCTCACTGACCAATCGCATGATGTACTTTCAAAAAGAGGTGGACAAACTGCCTCCGATTCGGGCGCACCACGAGCCAGCTTTGAAACCAAAATTTCAACGGACGTTCCATAACCACAACAAACCTCTGCTGATTCTATGATTGCACAGTCAGTCATAATTAACCACAATTTCACACACCACAGAGTTTACCGCGATTAGGTTATGGGTAAATTGTAACAAAGCATGGTGATTGAGATAAAAGGAAATAAAATCATTACGGTTGGTTCTCCACACAATCCTTCTCCCAAGCATGGTTATGTGACGAGCAAATAGCAGAAAAGCAATCTGATGAGCTAGGTGAAGTCACGTTAATCGTCAGAAATAATACTTTCGTGAAAGGTGGCTGAGACAGGCGAGTTTCAATGCATTTAAGCAAACAAATAATACACACTGAAATCGGAAGAAAAGAGTGCGAAATTATTGGCCATCAAGTCTTACTGGCTGCCAAAGGGTCAATTTTAAAAAAAGTTACAGAATTAATAAATAAATATAATATGATAGAGAAGTGCCTTACGGCTGGGAGAAGCGATAGGGAGAAATGTGAATATCTAGGCTGTAGCCATCAGCTTGTCAACCTGAACTGAAGACTGTGAGCAGGTGTCGCAACTTCCGATAGCGGAGACGACGAAGATAAACGTCACACACTATATTAGAGGGTATTACTATTTGTTTTAGTGCGTGACCTCTGAGTACAAGACTTTCGCCACCTGGCGTCTGAAACTGTGGTGGACACTGAGCCCAAAACTCAGACTTTACTTGTTGGCTACTTAACGAAACTGAGAAAAAATGTTGAGTCCTATTCAGAAGACTAGGTGCCATCAACAAAAACAGCACACTATCGTGGTTGGCTCTATTGTTCTAAATATGTGTTCGTACAAAAAAAAGGTAAATTTTAGGAGTTTTCAAGGAACTCTCCAGATCTGTTAGATTGCCATTAGCTGGCTGGTCCTAGCCGCCAACTGTCTCGCAGCGTAGGCATCCTTACGTTCGTGGGTCATACAAAAGAATACAATAAACGGTCGCCGTTATCTAGATGAAAATTAGTTATCATGTACTGAGAAGATCTACATCAAAATTGTTTGCAAAGTTACTTCACCATCCAAGGAATAACTGGATGTAGGTTCCGTATCTCTATGGTTCGGGAACACCAAGAAAATCCTGTTGTTAGTTTTATCACTTATTAACGAATAACTTTTTCGCTAAATTCTTTGAATTCTGACCATACAGTTATAGTAAAGCCTCAATCCCTTTGCGTGTCACATTACAAAATCTGGTCTCTAAGCAGCTTTTTTCTTCTTCACTTCCTGTTTTTGTAGTAATCTGACTTCACTTTCCACTTCTTCCTACCGAAATACTACGTTTTTAAGTCATGTTCTTTTACATAATGTTTCTTAATTTGATGCTGGGACGTCTCTATAAATTACACAAGTAAACAAGTTAACAGGTTCATCTCTTTCTTCAGGACAAGAAAGTCTAACAATGTTTCTGTTTAAGTTTGATATTACTAATTCGAAACAATTTACATTGTCCTACAGATCATATGCTAAACATACCATATTCCACATAACAAAGACAAATCTCTGTCCGAAGACAGCTCTTCCAGCAAGTCTATCTTGTGTCAGTCATTCCACACCTGCATAACTTCCACACACGACGTTCGTTTAGATCGGCTTACTATTTTCAGACCTTGATCTTCTTCTACAATTCTGCGCCCCACCTTTTCCTGCACTCCTTGATGCTTCAAGACGTGACCTGCAAACCTATCCCTTCTTTTAATCATCTTTTCGTAGTAAGGGCATGTCTCTTGTTTACTACATCTACCTATCTGATCTTCAGCATTCTTCTGAAACAAAATATTATATAGTTTCTGTTCTTTTCTTGTCTGCACCGCTAATTGACAGTGTTTCGCTTTCACATAACATAACATACCAAGTAAATAAATTCAGAAAAAAACTTCCTAAGACTTGAATTTATGTTCGATGTAAGCTTTCCTTGGTAATAACGATCTACAATCTACATCGTCTTTATTTTTGCCATGGTAATTATTTTGATGCCACAATAGCAAAACTCGTCTGCTTCTTTCAGTCTCTCAGTTCGTAATCCGTTTCCTTCAGCATCACCTTAATTTGACTTCAGTTAATTACCTTCGGTTTAAGTTTGTTGACGTCCATCTAACAACCGCTTTTAAAGACACTATATTCTACATAAAGTCCTACTGGAGTTCTAAAATTACGATCTAAACAGTTATCCCTATTTCACGCGAAAAGCTTACACCGCACTTATCTGAGAAAAAAATTCATCATAGTAGCACACAAATCCTTACATCTCGTGAAAGTGAAACAGTAAAACACTTAACACAAATCTTTCGAGTACAGTCTGAAAAACACATTTACAATACTGCGTCTTGTGACATCTAACCGTTCCTTCAATCAATCTGGCCTGGCGCAATAAGGATTTAACAGACTGGGACGAACTCGAGAGTGTAACTGATGTTTTACTGAGTTTCAGCTAATCCTCTTCCGGCACGGCAACAGCAACTGTATACTCAGTGCTATCCGCCCTGTTGTTTTGTCGCCTCCACAGGTCACGCCGTGTCAGTCCATGTATTTTATCCGTAGGTGTGTGAAGCTGGTTGGCAGCTCAGCAGCTCTTAATCATCGAGAATGTGTAACAGATTTTGCAAAACAATTAATAACGTGCTTATTCTCTCTACTTGCCGTCCTATTTCCATCACTCACCAAACATTCCAATACATCTTTTCGACAATACGTTAGTGAATAACACTTTGGCGGGGGATAAAAATGCACATTTTTTGGCGGATCTAGTCGCGCGGTTACATCACGGTACTGGAAACGACGGCGACCGAGTTATGAACTAACAGCTGCCTGACGGTGATGTAACTTTGCCACATGGTTGCATGTTTATATTGAAACTTCCGCACAACTATTTTATTTCCTCACTCTTCCATCTTCACTTTATTCCACTCTCTCTTTCCCAAAAATTTGTTTCCCTGTTATACGTGCATGAATAAGGGCCTAGTACGGGGATGGACAAAAGTATGGAAACGATGTGAGAAACGCATGCTCGAACATGAATAAAGAAGTGATCCAAGCCAGTAGATTGCGCTGTTTTATATGACGAAGAACGACGCCTGTGCGCTGTCCTCAATACGTTGCAAGTGTCACTCGTTGTCAGAAGAATGTCCTGTGTAGTTTTGAGTGCATTACGTCGGAGCTAAATGAATTCGAACGTGGCTAAGTTGTTGGTACTCGTATTGTGGGTGCTTCCGTAACCAAGACAGTTGAAATGTTTGTGGTTTCAAAAACGCAACGTATCAAAGAGTTACACCGCGTACAGATAAAGCGGGAAAACATCATCCGCTGAATTCACAAAGCGGACGAAAGTGTGTGACCAGTGATCGTGACAGACGTTCATTGAACAGAATTGTGACGGAAAATAAGAGGACGGCTGCTGCCAAAGGCGGTGCAAAACTGAATGTCATAGTCGTAATCCTATCAGCACCATAAACGACACGAAGGGAGCTTGATGAGCTCTTCCGAAATCACTCACCAGTGATGCAAATGCCTATAACAGGAAAACATTGTGCTGAAGCCATAAAATTTGTACTATAGAACAATGAAGCAATGGAGGAAAGTCATTTAGTCGGTCCAGTCTTGTTTCAACTGTTTCCAACTTACGTCCCAGGCGTGAAAAATCGCTGTGGTTCCGTGGTGATTTGGGCAGCCACATCGTGATATTCTGTGAGCTCCATGGTTACTCTCCAAGGTCACTTTATTACTAAATATAATACGACCATTTTGGCTGATCAAGTCCATCCCACGGTGCAGTGTTTGGTCCCCAGCGCTGTGTGCCAAGAACACAGCACCTCTGTTCACATAGCTGGCTTCGAACAGGACTGGTATTGTGAGCATGAGCCACTATAGTCACCAGATTTTAATATTATTGAGTGTTTGTCGTCTCCTTTTGAGAGAAGCGCACGTGATCGTTATCCACCATCATCATTTCCTTAACTTGACACTATTTTGCAGAAAGAATGGTACCAGCGGAAAAATGCTCCTAGCGGAGTGCAAAGAAGGCTGATAAGAATATGCTCCTATTTTAAAGGATTCTGACTCACAACTGGTATACGAGTTGCCTCATTCTACCCTCCTGAGAACCTTTAAAAATTTTCCCAAAAATTTTAGTATGCCATTTTATTCACGCTCTTTTTGACAAGCAACAAAGCTCTAACTCCCATAAGCTCCTCTAAATGGAACTCGCTCACATCCACCAGTCCATTGCTGTAAGTCACTCTTAGGCATCCACTATTACTTTCCAATTCTCATTCATTCATTCAGCACAACTCATTGTCATTATCTCGTTGTTTTTCTCTAGCTGTCACTGTTTCCTGTCTTACACCCACGATCTCCGTTCTCTCCTACTACTACTACTATCTCCTCGCAAAGTCACTGTCTCCCTCTTGCTCTTACTGCTACTATATTATTCCTTCCTTCTCAGTCATAGACTGTCTCTCATTATCACTGGCTCTCACCCTCTTCCACTTTCTTCATCTCTTTATTTCTCTTCCACTGGCACTGTCTCCTTCACTCTTTTCCTAGCACTGTCCTGTCACTGTCAGCTATGTTTCGCTGCCACTGTGTCCCTCTCTTTCTCTCACACAAGATTGCCTCCTTCGCTCTTACTTTATCACAGTCAACGTCTCATGTATTTCAGTATTACTTTTCCGTCTCTTTCTCACTGTCACTGTCTCCTTCCTTCTCAGAATAAAAGAACGAATATGTTCACATGCCGAAAGTTTTGAGAAAAATTTTTAACGGTGTTGTTAGTACTGCACTTTTAGAGTATTTTAAAAAGGAGCTTATGGCTTTTTTATGCTCTGACAGGAGAATTTTTGCTGGTTCTCTCCTTTCCGCTGCTACAGCAGGGCATGCTACTTATATGGAAAAAAAACTTTATGGGTAGGTAAATTATTGATCATTTTACATCTCAGACCGGATTTTAAAAGCGCAAAAATTTTGTATGTGCAACAGTATTACAACATGGGCTTGCCTGAACCCTTGTGATGACAACAGAGGCACTTTACCGCAGATAGCTCCCTGCTACGTCATTTTATAAATTTCGTTTTTCGTCACACCTTATATTACGTGGATATTTTAGGTGTACAAGTAGAGTATGAACCTCTGTATCTTGGAAAGGGTTAAGATATCAAGAACATTTTCAAACTTGTTCTTGATCGGGATCTTAGGAATACAACACAATTTTACAGCCATTTGCTTTGTATTGCAGTCTTGGAATCGGCGGCTCGGTTTTGGTACAAGAAAACAAATTTTTTGGGTGTTTCTCGATAATGGATAAGTATTTTTGAAAACGTGAAGGTAGCAAAAAAAAAAAAAAAAAGAAAAGGTTCAAATGTCTCTGAGCACTATGGGACTTAACTGCTGAGGTCATCAGTCCCATAGAACTTAGAACTACTTAAACCTAACTAACCTAAGGACATCACACGCATCCATGCCCGAGGCAGGATTCGAACCTGCGACAGTAACGGTCGCGCGGTTCCAGACTGTAGCGCCTAGAACCGCTCGGCCACTCTGCCCGGCTGAAGGTAGCAATTCTAGATAAATGCCTGCAGAATATACTCTTAAAATTTGAGCAATTTGGTGCTATTATTTATTACTTAGATTTTGCATCACACAGGATTTTAGGTGTGTACTTTAAGTGTACAAGGAGAGTAAATTTGAACTTCTGTATCTTGGCAACAGATAAAGATATTTAAAAAATTTCAAGTTTGTTCGAGAGCAGGATCTTAGGAACATATCACAAAACTTTCATTCTTTTGCTGTGCATAGCCATCTTGGTACCCAAAGACCACGTTTTTCGTGTTTTCTCAGGAATAGCCCATGAACTGAATATTGTCTCCACAAGCCCCTTAAGGTGCACCATAGACCACTTGTAATACGAAAAGAAGCAACCTATTTATTACCTCCTCCTAAGAGGAAGAAAGTGTTTGATATTCAAACTTTTACTCTGTACTGTTGTTAAGGAATGGGTAAGTTCCCCGCAGAATCGGAGAGGAAAGTTGCATATGGAAGACACTGACAAGAAGACGGGACAGGATTGTAGAAAATATGATAAGCTATCACGGAAGAACTTCCACGGTACTAGAGCATTTTCTCCCGAACGGAACCCGAAGTATGACACCGGGAAACTCCCGTATTTATGGGCAGCGTTTTGGAACTTATTAGGTAGTGCATGCTCTTCCATGCGTACCGATAACAGTCCACTAAAACCATACATGATGTGTATTTATTGAATCTGAGATGACCGGAAACTGCTTTTAAAGCCAACTGTTTGCCTACACCGTTCAAAAACGGTTCAAATCGCTCTAAGCACTATGGGACTTGACTTAACATCTGAGGTCATAAGTCCCGTAGACTTAGAACTGCTTAAACCGAACTAAACTAAGGACATCACTCACATCCATGCCCGAGGCAGGATTCGAACCTGCGACCGTAGCAGCCGCGTGGTTCCGGACTGAAGCGCCTAGTACCACTTGACCACAGCGGCCGACTTCCTACACCGTACTAGGCATGGTACTGTGCAGTGTTTTTCGTGTTTCCATATTTTTTGTCCAACTCCTCTATCTTCAGTAATGGCCACTTGTAATTTCCTCACAATGCCCATGCAGCTGTAACAAAAGGGTAACCACTCTGTTATGTGGTGACTTAGTTACAGCAATTAACAACGGAATCGTAATTTCCCGAAATTAGCGAGGCAGACGGTTTCTCCGGAAGCCAAGTGGCTTGTCACAGTTTTTTTTCTTTATTCCCGCAGGTCCGCTAGGCACGAAAGGCGCGCTCAGAATTTTTCAGGGCAAAGCCCGCGTCGCAGGTGCTCGCGGCCGTGACGCATCTACACAGCAACAGCTGACACACACGCACACACACACACACATGGCAGAGGCAGAGCAAACGACGCGTGCCAGGCGCAGCGGCGGTTCGCGGAACGGGTGGCGGTCGCGTGGCGGCGCAGGCAGCGCGCCTACTGGGAAGCGGCTCCGTACATAACGCGGAAGCCGGAGATAACCCGGGCCTTCTGCCGAACGCGACGACTCACGCACCCTCAGCCGACACCGGCCAGGGGCTGACGGCGCACTTCCCTGGAAGCTGCCGACCCTCGTAGCGTGACGTCGAAAAAACCCGAGGCATTTCTGCAATGCGGACGACCCCAATACACTCACACCATTAAAAGGCTTACTAAGACGGAAATCTGTACATTCGTGTTATTTCTTAATGATGGAACAAATTTTAGGAATAGACGGAGTTGCAAAACAGTATCAAAATACGTTCTCTCCGCTCTCCTGGAACCCCTTTTTGGCCGACCGAGCGGTTCTACATCTACATCTACATCCATACTCCGCAAGCCACCTGACGGTGTGTGGCGGAGGGTGCTTTGAGTACCTCTATCGGTTCTCCCTTCTATTCCATTCTCGTATTGCTCGTGGAAAGACAGATTGTCGGTATGCCTCTGTGTGGGCTCTAATCTCTCTGATTTTATCCTCATGGTCTCTTCGGGAGATATACGTAGGAGGGAGGAATATTCTGCTTGACTCCTCGGTGAAGGTATGTTCTCGAAACTTCAACAAAAGCCCGTACCGAGCTACTGAGCGTCTCTCTTGCAGAGTCTTCCACTGGAGTTTATCTATCATCTCTGTAACGCTTTCGCGATTATTAAATGATCCTGAAACGAAGCGAGCTGCTCTCCCTTTGATCTTCTCTGTCTCTTCTATCAACCCTATCTGGTACGGATCCCACACTGATGAACAATATTCAAGCAGTAGGCGAACAAGTGTACTGTAGCCAAATTCCTTTATTTTCGGATTGCATTTCCTTAGGATTCTTCCAATGAATCTCAGTCTGGCATCTGCTTTACCGACTATCAACTTTATATGATCATTCCATTTTAAATCACTCCTAATGCCTACTCCCAGATAATTTATGGAATTAACTGCTTCCAGTTGCTAACCTGCTATATTGTAGCTAAATGATAAAGGATCTTTCTTTCTATGTATTCGCAGCACATTACACTTGTCTACATTGAGTTTCAATTGCAATTCCCTGCAGCATGCGTCAATTCGTTGCAGATCCTCCTACATTTCAGTACAATTTTCCATTGTTACAACCTCTCGATGTACTATAGCATCATCCGCAAAAAGCCTCAGTGAACTTCCGATGTTAACACCACTTCTGTGGATTGCTTCGATGTCTTTCTCTAATCCGACGCCGGCCGCTGTGGCCGAGCGCTTCTAACCGCTTCATTCCGGAACCGCGGTGCTGCTACGATCGCAGGTTCGAATCCTGCCTCGGGCATGGATGTCTGTGATGTCCTTAGGTTAGTTAGGTTTAAGTAGTTCTAAATCTAGGGGACTGACGACTACCGATGTTAAGCCCCATAGTGCATAGAGCCATCTGAACCATTTTAATCTGACCTGTGCGGAGCTTAAACAACCATGCAGTACTCAAGAATGTTTCTCACAACTGCTCTAATCGTAGTTTCCTATACAAAAGATGTACGATTTCCTTGAATTTTATCAATAAATGCAAGTCCACCATTCGCCTTTCTTGCAACTGACCTCATGTGCTCGTTCAATTGCTCATCGCTTTGCAACGTTTCGTCTAAATATTTAATGGAATTGACTGTGCCAGGCAGCACACCACTAATACAATTGCAAGGTGTCAGGCAAATCCCGCACCTTCCATGAAAACCCTGACATGATAAGCAAATCCAGTAGTATGTCACATAGCTCCGAATAAATCGTGACATTAAATTAACCAAAGTAATACGAGTAACGAGTGAGCACATGGAATACCACAGACTAACACAATAATGCCTAAATGCATGTCATACCTTCCCACCGCGAGAAAGACGCAGTTCCGAGGGGAGAAACGAGAACAGAAGCCGAGAGCAGAACCATGTTAAGCTAGAAGGCCCTACGATAAGGGATGAACACCCACGTCGCCAGTTAACCGCCAGAACCACCCCCCAGACCATGTTAAAAGCTAGAGCCCTCCAGAAGAACAGTATAGATCTTACGATAACACTAAAAGGGCCACACCAGCCGCAAGTTTTAGCGAGAGACTTTTTCGCGTCTCTGTTACGTTGCAAACGTTAAAAACATTGCCCCACCACGAAAAGTATAACGTTTCTCGTTGGATAGACAGAATTTTTGTAGGCGGAGCTTGAGGTTAACATTGAGACTCTGATTGGTCAGATGAAAACACAGCCAGATAGTTTCTTTTAAACCAACTTCGGTAAAGTGTAGTAAGGAGAAGTTAGAAAGAGAGTTGCTTCCGAGACGGCGAGGTGCGGTGAGTTGTGCAGGCCGCCGGCCCCATACGAACACCGACAAGGTAATGAATGCACGCGATGCCGCATTTTTGAGCGCATAAGGTTTCACTCAGAACTGCAGAAGTCTCATCTGTTACATCCCCTTTTTACGCAATACTAGTGTCGATCGTCAATTAAAGCTCATGGTATTCACATTTGCTACGTAAGTTAAAATCTGAAATGCGATGATTTTTCTGTTATGTAATTATTGAGAAGCCACATCAGATACTGTAATTTACGAGAAGTTAGATAAGTAATTAAAGATAATTGAGGGTCACTGTAGACCATTTTGATAGTTTTCTCTTTTGTGAAACTTAATTTACACCTAGATTATAGATGTGATATGGCATAGGTCATCCTTCGATCCATTGTAGAACTTGGAAACCCACTCAGGGAATATTCGTTCACATTTTTGTTGAACGCAGTTGGTTTTTATCATGCTGTATTAAAACATTTCCTTCTATCAATAGTGCAATTTATAAACAATGTTTTGTGAGTAGAATAAAATTTCCAATGGCAAACTTAACTGCTTTTTCGACGTTAGTTTACCAGCTAACTAAAGATAGGAAAGCCTTGAACCCCTTCCACTAAATTTAGTTAGTATTAAGATTCTTTTACAAGGAGTGCAGTGGAGCTGACGCTGAAATCATTAAGTATTTGGTTATATCATCGCTAGTCTCACTGAACTCTTCTGAACTCTACATGTTACGTGTGGTCTGGCGTCTCCTTACCAGCAACAGCTCCCAGGTTCAAACTAGTCAATTCCCTAAAAAACACGCTAAGAGCGTCGTTGCGCGAAAGTGGTAGGGAGACACAACATAGAACAACAGAAACCACGCAGAGTGTTAGAGAATGGCGACCCTGCCAGGATGGTAAAATACCATGATTGAAGGTCGACCACATGCCTAACTAGGTCAGAAAAATATCCTGTTAAAAATTTTCGTAATAAAAAAAATTTTGTTTGAAAGGCACAAATAGTTGGAAACAGTAGCTGCAGCGATAGATAGTAATAAAGTATTCAATAGACAGTGAGACATTCTAGCAGAGACAATAGCATAATTAAGTTATGAATTTTAAAATATGTTAGAATTAAGTTTTCTCCTCAATGCAAGCGCACAGGTGGCGGATACATCGTTGACAAGTTGGTTCTGACCCAACAAGTTAGTGAATGGATTGTCAGTCTTGGGTACAATTAAGTGTCAAGTCGTGTGTGCAAAAAGTTTATGAAACGCGTGAGATCGTATGAGCGCATGTTGACTCGAAGTAGGGCGCGTGAATTGCTTTTAAAAACTGAAAATAAGGGATTCGGAAAGATTAGCAATGGCAGATCGAGACCTTGACCGAATTGAGGTAGAGACCCAGCATGAAAATGGACAGAGAATAGAGGACAGTACAACAGACGATGCAGTATCGCGAGAAATAGGACATATAACGCACCATAACGAGGATAATGTACGTCAAGGCATAGAAAACGTAAGTCAGCATACGACAGAGGAGCAGGAGAGTGGAGAGACAGGCGATGAGGATTCTAACTTGCGTCTTGAATACGTAGAACCCATAGTACAAGTAATCAGAGCTCCCTCACCACAGAGTACAAGGAATGCGAGCAGAAACGTGTCACAGTACAGTTCAATGCAATCGGTTGCGAACCAACACTTGGACGAAAACACAGAGCGTAGGACGTCGGAAGAAAACGCAATAGGGCCCACCAATCCTGCAGAATTATTACAACAAATCACGGAAACCATGACAAGGCAAAATAAAGAAATAGCGAACCAAATTCAAATTCAGAATGCAGAAACCACGTGACAAATACGTGAGATTAAAGAACAAAACAAAAAAACTCAATTACACCTAAGTCATATTGAAGACGAGGCCAAAGAATCTCGAGAAGAGATAGGAAACTTAATAACAGGTCACAATCAATTGAGAACAGACATTGACAACGTACAAGTGGACGTACAAACATTGCGTAATGACATTCAGGATGAGATCAAAACATTACGTAACAACACCCAGGGAGAAGTCAAGAAACTAGATAAACAGATAATCGTAATTACTAGACAAGCAGCAGGTACAGCGCGAGAAATTGTTGAAAACAGTGTGTTACACAAACGTATCACAAAAGCAGCGCTGAAAAGATATGATAATCGCATAATCAAAATAGAAGCGTAAATGAAGCAACAGTTTCAGAAATTGCGAACAGAGTTGTTGTAAACTATTGAAGAGCGTAGTGAACAGGATCGAACAAGCACTGAGTTTGCAACCACATCCGTATCTGTAACAGCACCGGAAAAACAAACAATTAACGAAGATATCATGCATTTGCGATTCCAATCACAGGCGGAAAATAACATACGTGAAATCAGGCAGCCTGCACCGCGGGTACGCGAATGTTACAGTGGACAATATCCAATGGATCTACCACAACCGGAAAGAACGACGGGAGATATGATAAGAAATAAAAGTGGCGAAGAATCGCGAATTTCATATGGAACAATGACGAAGTACGACAACGATCATTTCCTCACAGTCAGAAAATTTCAACACTTTCGAGAAGGAAACTCATTACATCCACGAACTTTTATTGATAAATTCCGAGTAGGATTACCAGAACACTGGAAGAGAGAAGTTTCTCACACGATATTGGTCCAGCGAAGCACAGAACAGAGTGATGTACGAATTATTACAGAACCCATATTTTGAAAATTCAGGAGAGAAGAGTCCCGTGAAATTTTTCGAATTAATGACAAAGAAAAATCAATGCTTAGATGTACCATACAGTGACGGAGAGTTGATTAAATTATGCGCGATGAAGTTACCACTGAAATATCAGCAATCATTAGTAGGTCGCGGAGGCAATGACGTCGAAGCATTTAAAGGTATTCTAAGGGAACTAGAGTTCATATTTTCGGTAGATGACGCAAGAAAAAGACGAAGCGCACGTGAAAACGAAAGCAAAAAGCAGTGGAATCCACAACACACAGCACGAAGAAACAATAATTACGAACCACGTGATAACTTCGCACCAAGAAACGACAATAGATTTCAACAAAGAACCGGTTATGGATTTAGAAGAGAATATGGCAATAACTATAATTCACCCAGGAACTGCAACAACTATTACAGAGGGAATAACGACAACCGGAACGGGTACTGGAGAACCAATAGACCGACAAATTATCAACAAAGATACCACTATCAACAACCTGAACAAGAAAAGAGAATACAGATAGAAGAGGTGGAGGTAAGACCACCAAACCCCGATAAACGTTCGAATTGACAGCTAAGCGCCCATGCCAAAGGGAATGACGCACCGACTCAGGAAAATTGCAGCACCTTGAACAGAGAAGTAAAAATCTTATCACGAGAAGAGAAGAAGGAAGAAACAAATCCGCAGGGACCAGATGAAAACGAAGACAGGAAAATAACAATATCGTGTTGGGACGAAATTAATTGGGAGAATACTGACGAGGAAGATGAATTACCAGAAGCATACACAACGAATGTAGGAGGAAAGGACGAAGTAATGAGTATTGCAGAGCTATTTGAGATGGAAACTAGGGAAAGCGAATTCAATGAGGATAATGCGCAGTCGACAGAAGTTGAAAATAAGTTACTAATGGGCACACAACCCAATGTATATAATGAAGGAAGTTATGAAGCGATAATTAGAGCATTTAGATGCGATTATGTGGAAGTAGCGACGAAGAAGGAGAAGATAGACGAGGATGAGGAAAAAGTAGAGGGTGTTGAAGAAAGCGTAAATTGAGGAAGAAATAGAGAAGAGGAAATAAAAGAGAGAGAAGTAGCAGTCGAAGCTTATCCTACAGAGAGTCCGAATTCACAAGGGAAATTCCTGAAAAGACTCATTTATGATTCAGTGGAGGATACGTTGATGCAAGAAGAAGAAGAACAGAATCAACCCTTTCAAATTCAACCAATTGTGAAGGCCATGGTAAAGCATATCCCAGTCAATATTGTAATTGATAGCGGAAGTGAACTGACTGCGATCTCAGAAAATTTATTCATGCAGTGTAATGCCAATTAGGAATTTCCAGTTCTGAAAACACGTAAGATTAAAGTAAGAGGTCCTATTAGAAACAATGCTGCGGAAGTTACGAGACAAACAAGGTTAACTCTTTTGTGTCAAGGTCAAAAGATCGAAGCCAACTTCATGATTATACCTAAACTAACTGTAGATTTGATTATAGGTGCAGATTTTTTAAATGAGGGTCGAGCGATAATAGATATGGGGAAAGGTAGCGTAACATTCGGGAATGTCACACTTCTCTTTGAGCAAAAGCTAAAATTAGAAGAAATACCAGTTATAAACAAACAATTAAGAGTGACACGAGATAAAGAGGGTGAAGAATTAGAATGGTATGTACAAAAGGGGGAATCGCCTCAACTCATGTTAGAAGTCCATAAAGAAATCGACAAAAAATTGCAAGAAGTTCAAGGTATTTCAGAACACAGTAAAAGAGAATTACAGGGTATTTTACGAGATAAAGCAGAGGTATTTTTACCTAAGACTGGCAGTATTAAACACTTTCAGTACAAGTTTGAAGACTACTTTTATTACTGGTAAATAATCAGCACAATATTTCAAGATTCTGTTGCAGATAAGATCGTCAGGAGAAAGAAGAATGAAGAGAGAGGAAGGTAGGAAAAAGAAAGTAGTTTCAATAAAAACAAAAACAAAAATAACACCAATAGTAGCATAGATTAAGGAGAAGGGATAAAGCGTAGATAGTCTAACATCATGAAATACTAAAATGCTATATACCATGACACTACACAAAAATAAAAAAAACGAATTTGAGGATTCTTGTAGAACTTAAGACTCAAAATATCTTAGAATTGTAACATGGAAAGGGCGCCGAAATTTGTAAAGCTTTTAAGAAGGCGTAAAACAATGTAGGTACTAGACATATGTTAGATGATTATAAGTAAAACTTTTTGTAAGAACAATTGTAAAAACTCCAGCAAGGACGAGATGCAACGACCCACAAGTTGCAACGAGAGAAGTATCAAGAAAGAAAAGGACATAATTAGAAAGACACGATTCCTACAAGGCAGTAGCGTCAAGAGAAGGGAAAGGACAGCCAGACCAACAGAAGGCCCTTGCATCGAAAGTGGGCAGTAAATCTGCCAGCTAAGCGGAACCCTGCTGGGACAGAACACAGAACCACACAGTTGCGGAACCCTGCAGAGACACGACAGGACACGAGAAGACCACTTCAGCAAGCCACCACTGGCAAAAAAAAAAAAAAAAAAAAGTGTAAAAGTCACAATACTGCTACTACACAGCATGCTGATGCATGAAACTGAAGAAAACTTCCACAAAGTAAAAATGACACACCCAAACAATTTATCAAACTGTTACTAAGAGTAGAACTTCAAAGCGACTAGTTATCAGTAAACATTCCCATATCCTGCCCAGAGAAGAACCAAGAATCAAGTAAGAAGCAGAGAAAAAGCAGGAAGAACAGAAGTTGAAGATTCGCAAGATTGAGACCAAGAAAGAAGATGGGTGAAGAATAGACGACATACCTTCCCAGATTCCTATCCTATTGTAATCCAGTCGTCTGCGAAGTATTACAACGAAAAACGATCGCTTTCAGCGACACATAATGATGACTTTCATACATACAAAGCCAGTAAACCACGAGATTCTGCACTCACAGCCCCATTCCATTATGGGACCTCTACAACAGCAACACACTGTTACAAAGCCAACAAGGAATGACGAACGAAGCTGTACATCAAATACTTGCCCACATCCATCTCGCTCAAGTCCATCACCTTTGTGCAGAAACATTCGCCAACCTCATGCTTAAAGATTCATAGGATTGTGTGAATGTGTGAAATCAAATTATGTGATGTAGGAATTGTCCAAAAGAAACATGTGAAAAACTATATACACTCCTGGAAATTGAAATAAGAACACCGTGAATTCATTGTCCCAGGAAGGGGAAACTTTATTGACACATTCCTGGGGTCAGATACATCACATGATCACACTGACAGAACCACAGGCACATAGACACAGGCAACAGAGCATGCACAATGTCGCCACTAGTACAGTGTATATCCACCTTTCGCAGCAATGCAGGCTGCTATTCTCCCATGGAGACGATCGTAGAGATGCTGGATGTAGTCCTGTGGAACGGCTTGCCATGCCATTTCCACCTGGCGCCTCAGTTGGACCAGCGTTCGTGCTGGACGTGCAGACCGCGTGAGACGACGCTTCATCCAGTCCCAAACATGCTCAATGGGGGACAGATCCGGAGATCTTGCTGGCCAGGGTAGTTGACTTACACCTTCTAGAGCACGTTGGGTGGCACGGGATACATGCGGACGTGCATTGTCCTGTTGGAACAGCAATTTCCCTTGCCGGTCTAGGAATGGTACAACGATGGGTTCGATGACGGTTTGGATGTACCGTGCACTATTCAGTGTCCCCTCGACGATCACCAGTGGTGTACGGCCAGTGTAGGAGATCGTTCCCAACACCATGATGCCGGGTGTTGGCCCTGTGTGCCTCGGTCGTATGCAGTCCTGATTGTGGCGCTCACCTGCACGGCGCCAAACACGCATACGACCATCTTTGGCACCAAGGCAGAAGCGACTCTCATCGCTGAAGACGACACGTCTCCATTCGTCCCTCCATTCACGCCTGTCGCGACACCACTGGAGGCGGGCTGCACGATGTTGGGGCGTGAGCGGAAGACGGCCTAACTGTGTGCGGGACCGTAGCCCAGCTTCATGGAGACGGTTGCGAATGGTCCTCGCCGATACCCCAGGAGCAACAGTGTCCCTAATTTGCTGGGAAGTGGCGGTGCGGTCCCCTACGGCACTGCGTAGGATCCTACGGTCTTGGCGTGCATCCGTGCGTCGCTGCGGCCCGGTCCCAGGTCGACGGGCACGTGCACCTTCCGCCGACCACTGGCGACAACATCGGTGTACTGTGGAGACCTCACGCCCCACGTGTTGAGCAATTCGGCGGTACGTCCACCCGGCCTCCCGCATGCCCACTATACGCCCTCGCTCAAAGTCCGTCAACTGCACATACGGTTCACGTCCACGCTGTCGCGGCATGCTACCAGTGTTAAAGACTGCGATGGAGCTCCGTATGCCACGGCAAACTGGCTGACACTGACGGCGGCGGTGCACAAATGCTGCGCAGCTAGCGCCATTCGACGGCCAACACCGCGGTTCCTGGTGTGTCCGCTGTGCCGTGCGTGTGATCATTGCTTGTACAGCCCTCTCGCAGTGTCCGGAGCAAGTATGATGGGTCTGACACACCGGTGTCAATGTGTTCTTTTTTCCATTTCCAGGAGTGTAAGTTAAGCACACCAGGCAGTTAATAAACTACAAAATAACAGTCATCGACTATGGACTTAAGTAAAAAATAGACCGTCGATAAAAATAAGTAATTAGTTCTGAAATGGACAGTATATAAAGAACAAAAGTAAGGCATAATAAACACTAAAACTATATGCCACTTATTTTCTCCTCATAAAAATAATAGAATAACTATATTTCACTTATTTTCTCCTTACAAAAACAAAGAATAAAAAATTATCTTGTTGGATGTTTTCCTTTTTTAAAACATTTGTACCATTTGTTAGGATAATATCTCAATACTTGTGAATGTATATTTCTTTGTCAAAGCAATTCTTCGAAATAATTCTTATTTGTTAGTGTAACAATGTTGAAATGAGTGTCTAGAAACAAAAACATTTTACTTGTACATGATATTTAGAAAATGTTACTAAGAAAATCGATGTGAAAGACTCCTCACTTTCGATAACAAACTTCTTAAAACAGCAAACTTCACACTTAAATAAAGAAAAATAATAATTAAAAATTAGTAATAATAACAACAATATAAAAATATTCATCTCTTGTCAATAAAAACGTATTTTTGAGAATAATATGGAAGAATATAGAAATATAACTTAGTAATACAAACTAGCATAGAACCAGAATAATGTGGCTGAACAGTAGGCAACAAAATTTAGATAAAGGAATAATTTTTGACTGACTTAGACAACGATTCAATCATTGCCTAACTTCAGTGAAAAAATTAAGTTCAAAGGGTGGCGGTATGTAAGGTGTCAGGCAAATCCAACACCTTCCATGAAAACCCTGACATGATAAGCAAATGCAGTAGTATGTCACGTAGCTCCGAATAAATAGTGACATTAAATTAACCAAAGTAATACGAGTAACGAGTGAGCAAATGGGATACCACAGACTAACACAATAATGCCTAAATGCATGTCATACCTTCCCACCGTGAGAAAGACGCAGTTCCGAGGGGAGAAACGAGAACAGTAGCCGAGAGCAGAACCATGTTAAGCTAGAAGGCCCTACAATAAGGGACGGACACCCACGTCGCCAGCTAACCGCCAGAACCACCCCCCAGACCATGTTAAAAGCTAGAGCCCTCCAGAAGAACAGTATAGATCTTACGATAACACTAAAAGGGCCACACCAGCCGCAAGTTTTAGCGAGAGACTTTTTCGCGTCTCTGTTACGTTGCAAACGTTAAAAACATTGCCCCACCACGAAAAGTATAACGTTTCTCATTGGATAGACAGAATTTTTGTAGGCGGAGCTTAAGGTTAACATTGAGACCCTGATTGGTCAGATGAAAACACAGCCATATAGTTTTTTTTAAACCAACTTCGGTAAATTATAGTAAGGAGAAGTTAGAAAGAGAGTTGCTTTTGAGATGGTGAGTTGCGGGGAGCTGTGTCGTCCGCCGCCCCCATACGAACACCGACAAGGTAATGAATGCACATGATGCCGCATTTTTGAGCGCATAAGGTTTCACTCAGAACTGCAGAAGTCTCATCTGTTGCATCCCCTTTTTACGCAATACTAGTGTCGATCGTCAATTAAAGCTCATGGTATTCACATTTGCTACGTAAGTTAAAATCTGAAACGCGATGATTTTTCTGTTATGTAATTATTGAGAAGCCACATCAGATACTGTAATTTACGAGAAGTTAGATAAGTAATTAAAGATAATTGAGGGTCACTGTAGACCATTTTGATAGTTTTCTCTTTTGTGAAACTTAATTTAAACCTAGATTATAGATGTGATATGGCATAGGTCATCCTTCGATCCATTGTAGAACTTGGAAACCCACTCAGGGAATATTCGTTCACATTTTTGTTGAACGCAGTTGGTTTTTATCATGCTGTATTAAAACATTTCCTTCTATCAATAGTGCAATTTATAAACAATGTTTTGTGAGTAGAATAAAATTTCCAATGGTAAACTTAACTGCTTTTTCGACGTTAGTTTACCAGCTGACTAAAGATAGGAAAGCCTTGAACCCCTTCCACTAAATTTAGTTAGTATTAAGATTCTTTTACAAGGAGTGCAGTGGAGCTGACGCTGAAATCATTAAGTATTTGGTTATATCATCGCTAGTCTCTACTTCGTGACCATCAATTCTGATTTTCAGTTTCTCGCTCTTCCCATTTTTACTATTTCTCAGAGCTTCAGTTATTTTTCGATTTATACTTAATCTATATCTTTTAGACTGTTCATTTTATTCAACACATTCTGTGATTCTTCTTCACTTTCACTGAGGACAGCAGCTTCGTCAGCGTTTCTGATCATTGCTACCCTTTCACCTTGAATTTTAGTTCCACCCTTGAACCTTTCTTTTATTTCCTTCATTGCTTCTGCTATGTAGAGGTTGAACATTTGGGCGAAAAATTGTATCCCTCTCTTACATCCTTCTTAATACGAGCACTTCGTCCTTGATCTTCCTGTCTCATTATTCCCTCTTGGGTTCTTGTACTTATTATGTATCACTCGTCTTTCCCTGCAACTCACCCCTATTTTCTGAGAATTTCGAACACTTTTTCCAGGTGGACAAATCTTATGAATGTATCTTGATTTTATTTAGTCTTGCTTCGATTATGAGCCGCAACGAGAGAACTGTCTTTCTGGTGGCCTTACCTTTCCTGTTCATTATCTAATAGATACTCAGTTTTCTTTTCCATTCTTCTGTATATTACTCTTGGCGACAACGTGGCTGCATATGTGCGCTCTTAAGCTGGTTGTGCGACAATTATCGCACTAGTCTGCTCTTGCTATCTTTGTAACCGTGAGGATGATGTTTTTTTCCGAGAATCTTATGTTATATAGTCAGTCTCACGCATTCTACACACCAATATGAATAATCGTTTTCTCACCACTTCCCTCAGTGGTTTTAGAAATTCTGGTGGGATGCTATATATCCCTTCTGCTCATTTGATCTTAAATCCTCGTCACTCAACGACGACACTTTACCGTACACTAGAGCGTCACAGGAAATAATCACCGTCTGCTGCTCACCCTATCCGTCTGACTGGCAGTCTGAGGCCCAGTGCCCGATACCCGGTAATGAGGTCGAGTTTCCTCTGTGAGGGAGAACGCTGCTGTGCGCTCTCTGCCTCGTAAAGCAGTCGAGGAGCTACTTGAAAGGGCGGTAGGGGCTCGAGTTTTGTGTAGCCGATATTAACAGTTGTAGGGCGCAATACTTACGCAATACTTAGTGTCGCCATTAGCAGAGAACAACACAGAGGTTGGTCGGCCGGCCGCGGATAACAAAATCATAACTATTATTACACATCAGACATATCCGTGTTGGTTTCACAACTCCTTATGTTGCAACACCTGAGTTTCGGGTTCCATGTCCATTTTTTCACGTTACTGTTGCGAAGACTTTATTGTGCCTTCTGCTGAACTGTGAAAGAAAGGATCTCCATCCACCATAGATAACTCAATACCCATCGAGATGGTACTTTATATGACAAGCTGAATAAATGTATGGCACATTGAAGATGTAATATCTTAGATTACTTTGCAAATGTAAGATGAGCGTAAAGTATTTATATACTTGTATGGAAAGGAATATTTGTCAGATATGTACAATGTACAATGAAGAGCCAAAGAAACTAGTACACCGGCGTGATATCGAGTAGGGCCCCCGCGAGCACGCGTAAGTGCCGCAGCACGACGTGGTATGAATTCGACTAAAGCCTGAAGTAGTGCTGGAGGGAAATGACACCATGAATCCTGCATGGCGGTCCATAAATCCGTAAGAGTGCAAGGGGGTTTGAGATCTCTTCTGAACAGTACGTTGGAAGACATCCCAGATATGCTCAATAATGTTCATGTTTTGGGAGTTTGGTGGCCAGCGGAAGTGTTTAAACTCAGAAGAGTGTTCCTGGAGCTCCTCTGTAGCAATTCTGAACCTGGGGGGTGTCGCAATGTCTTACTGTAATCACCGAAGTTCATCGGAATGCAGAGTGGACATGAATGATCATACACGATGCTTACGCACGTATCTCCTGTCAGAGTCGTATCTGGACGTATCAGGGGTCCCCATATCACTTCAACTGTGCACGCCCCACACCATTACAGAGCCTCCAGCGGCTTAAACAGTCCCCTGCTGACATGCATGAGGTTGTCTCCATACCCGTGCACGTCCATCCACTCGATACAATTTACATGTTTTCAGTCATCAACAGTCCAATGTCGGTCATGACGAGCCCAGGCTATGCGTAAATCTTTGTGTTGTGTAGTGATCAAGGGTACACGAGTGGGCCTTCCCTCCGAAAGACCGTGTCAATGATGTTTCGTTGAACGGTTCGCACGCTGACACTTGTTGATAGCATAGCATTGAAATCTGCTGAAATTTGCAGAAGGGTTACACTTCTGTTGCGTTGAGCGATTCTCTTCAGTCGTCGTTAGTCCCGTTCTTGCAGGATCTTTTTGCAGTCGCAGTGATGTCGGAGATTTATTTGTTTTATTGGATTCTTGCTATTCACGGTACACTCGTGAAATTGTCATACGGGTAAATCCCCACTTCATCGCTACTCGGAGATGCTGTGGTCCATCACTCGTGCTCCGATTATAACGCCACATTCAAACTCACTTAAATCTTGATAACCTGCCGTTATAGTACCAGTGACCGATCTAACAACTGCGCCTAATATAGGCGTGTTATATAGGCGTTGCCGACCGCAGCGCCGTATTCCACCTGTTTACATATCTATGTATTTGAATACGCATGCTTATACCAGAACCACAAATCAGTTGATTTCAAAGTGACTACATTCCATTGTTGGCATAGCTGCCAGCGCTCTTCCAGTGATAAAAACACTCTTTTCAACCCTAGAGGGGAGAGCTGATCGTCTGCTTCTCTAGTTAGTTGTTATGCCGTTAATCTTCACCCAGTACACTTTAGCCTTGATGAAACCCCTCGGAATGAAATTAAAGGTGATCAGATCTAGAGAGGCCTAAAGCCTGTGAGAACCCCATTCATTCCGTCTACTGGGAAAAACTGCATCCAAATAATTACACAGAGCTGAGGCAAAACTGCTTGGTGCTTCATCTTACAAAACAACTGACTCGTCAATGCTGTAGTGTGTCAACTGTAACTGCAGTTATGTTTCCAACATATCGGGATATGTGTCTCCGGCAACGGTTTCCTCTGCAAATGTAAACTGTCCACAAACGGTCCTTACCCACACATTGACTCTGGGAGTGTCTCAGTGTCACTATTGCTTTGTGTATCGTTGTTCCTTTGGAAAGATTCTGCAATAGCGTTTATTCACATGATAACATGCATGGACTGTTGCTTCATCACTGAACAACACATGTACTTTGAGATCCTTCTTTTCTACGGCCTGTAACAGATCATAACACACAGCCTGTGGGGCTGCACAATCCCCAGCTTCGTGCTAATCGGAATATAGACGTGGTATGCATGTTTCTTCACTGTGTATCGCAAGATTTTCTAAACTGTGGCATGAGAAACACCTATATTCCTATTCAGTTTCGCAGTACATGCAGAGGGGCTCCATGCCATTTCAAATCCATGCGTCCCACCGTACCTCTAATTAAGAACGACCTTCCAGGACGTTACTCGTCACCACGTTTCAATTTGTTACCAAATTCTTCTTTCAAAATTCTCGGGCGAAATCCTCCTGCATATGGTCGTATGCTACCCCATGCAAACAGCCACAAACAACATCAGTTAGTTGTTCTGTTATGACTGTTATGTCACACTGTCTGCAGCAAAAATGGATTTGGCTATAATATCACAGAAATACGTCCAGAGACTTTATGTCTACCCCATGAGTGAGAAGGGGAAAACCACTATCACTGTCAAGCACTATCCTCGTCATTGCCAAAAACATGCATGAAAAGATCTGAAACAGAATTCCTTGAATCAGAACCATTGAAGAAACATATGGCGTACTGGCAAAGGTATATGTACGAAGTGCTTTATATGTGGAGTGGCGCTGGTACGCAGCTCCATATTTTGCTAGAAAAACTGAGTATGCAACATGAAGACACACAATTCAGTACGTAAATATGTGGTTTGACCACCAGCTTCCTGCACATAAATACCAATAAATAAACGCGAAGTCATCATTTTAAAACATACAGAAGTGTATCAATTTCATTCTCCATAAACATGTGAACTTCTAATCTGCGGTATAATGTATCATCCCAAAATACAGCACTGAAATGACATGCTGACAGTTACTTCTCATCAGAATAAACAATTTGTGAAATTTTTTTCTGTGGGAGTTCACAGCCCGGATGTGGTTTGAGAATTAAAACGTAGCCCAAGTACGATTACAATCCACATGCCACCATGTTTTCATTCTCAGAATAAACAATATCTTCAACGCACTAAAATATTCAGTGGAAATTTTTCATTCTAATTACTGTCATATTATGAATAACAGTGCGAAGAAATTCAACAAAGCGCTGATAAGTGTGAGAAAAATAAATATTGTCGTAAATATTAAACTTTACCGGGCTGTTGAGCTGTAATCCAATGAATTTCTTGGAGAAACATAAACTATATAGAGAGGCGATAAAAACTGTTAAACACGTCAATAAAATTAACCGGGAGGTGTAAAACTAAAGGGTACCTGGATTCCGCTGCTGAAGGAGATGTGTACCAATCTGCCAGCGAGAGCGACACGAATAGTGGACAACAGCTACCGATGACGGGAAACTGCGTGCGAGTTTCGGAAACATTTGATCACAGGAAAAAACATTTTTCTTCGGTCAGATGTAGAGCTTCATGGAAGCTACAGCCCCTTTCGAAGACGTCCTCCGCAGATGGCGACGAAACGTTGTGGTTTTGCAAGGAATTCGTTCGACCACGTCACAGTAACAAGGAATATGTTAATAAATTTGAAATTTGTGACCGTTTACATTTCATGCGTATTGTGTAACGAAGGTTCTTTCATCATGCTGCCTGTGGCAGCTGCAAACAGTGGCGTTCCAGCAGAGGACACTAGCCCACAGCGTATGGGGTACAGAGCCGGCGACAACTGACACGTATTTATTTATTTAACGTTCTTCGTAAGACTGGCTGACGCCTCCGAAATCCACTACGAGAACCAATATGAAGTGTTGATGTCAGTTCCCATCACTTGGAAAATGTGGTCAAGTTCCTATTGCAGTGGGAAAAGTTTGCCACTGTCAACACTTGTCCTGTCTCCTAAACATACGTGAAGACTTACACCTGACACATTTTTTATTTTCTACATACAAAAACAGCAATAATAACAGAAATCATTCATGTAACTGAATGTGTTTTCAGTGCATGGCAAGCATTTGTCATTAGATAAGTTTCGAACGGATCCTCTAGAAGGGTAATTTTGGTCGCTGCAGAGAAATGTGTGGAGCACGTTACCATGTGTCAGTTTCGCAAGACTTTGACTCGCAAAAGAAACTGAAAATAGTGAGATCTTCGTTCGTTGTTAGGTGGCTTCAGTTCGAAAGACCTGACGTTGAGCCCTGTAGAAACGCCTGCTTAATGTGTCTGTTAGGAATTTGATTACGTTCATGAAAAAAAAAAAAAAAAACAGAAATCGCTCAGAAGGTTAAAACATATTCTGTTTATGTATCACATTGTATATTAAAATTTAGAAATGGATGCGATAATGACCTTGTTGTTGATGGGACGTTAAACACTTATCTCCTCCTCCTTCTCTTGCTGCATCTCACTCATAAGTGTACAGATGAGACAGACCAATGAACTGGGAGAGACGGACCATTTAATAACGGCTGTACATCTAGGAAAGAGCCAATTAAAATTTCAAATTTTTATTTGGAGTATAGTGTTAGAAGGACAAACTGTTTTTCAGGGCATTTTGTTAGTGCGGGTTGCCTACATCAATGTCAGCTATGCAATCAGAGGCAAACCTATTGTTCTCCTTTGATTGACAGGTCATTAACCTACTATTCTCCTTTGATTGACAGGTCCTTAGCCTATTGTTCTGCTAAAAGGATCCTTCCTTTTAATTGAATGGTCCTTAACCTACTGCTCCCCACCCCTACCCCTCCCCCACACGAAATCTTCTCCCTTGCCACTACAGGTACACTTTCAGGTCTGGGTTATTGAAAAGCTCCTTTCACTATTATCAATTTGATTCACTACTTAATTAAATTGATCTATTAATTAACCTCTCCCCCCTTTGGCCTCTGGTAAACCCTCTCCCCTCCCATCCTCCCTCCCAGAAATTGGTGGGAAAAAGACACTGTTGATCGGTCATTTGGAGGGAATTCGATTGCAGTGTATGGAATATTGATTAAACAATTTAGACAAAGTACAGAATATTGTTTAGTTATTTATGGCAGTGTATGGAATATTATTTATTTATTTAGTTAAATCAACTGCTGTCTATGGAATATTGTTTAAACAATTTAGACAATGTATGGAATATTGTTTATTTAAACAATTAAGGGGATAAAAGGTAGTGTATAGAATATAGTTTATTTATTTATTTAAAGAATTTTTCAGGAAAGCAATCACTGACCCCACCACCCCATCCCCGTCCCCCTCGACCTCTCCCCTCTCCACCTCCCCTCCTTTACCTGGAAACTGGCGGCTCTGCAGTGGAGAGGAAGGATCTCACGAAGGGAAATTCAAGAGTATATTGTTTTTTTATTTAAAAAATCAGTTTGCGGAGCTTGGATTTCACTTCCTCACCATTCTCTGCTGTTTGGAAAGATGAAGGTCTTGTGAGAAGTAATTACATAGATCGCATTTCTTTTTTTATTCTGATTATGATAGGAATACCATGTTGAATCACACATCAAATGTAATTACACACAATTAAAAACCTTTCGATACCAAAGCACGCACTGCCCGCCATCACCTGTCCAATGGACCACACATGCTACCAGGAGTCAGCATGCACCAGCGTGCCCAACAAAGTGAAGACGTGGCCTCGTGGCCGTCAGCTACTGAACCACGTGCAGGTGTCAGATATGACACCTGAGAAATACTTGTCGAAATACGTGTTCACCTAGGCACCATTAATGGTGTGATGATGCAGAGCTGTGAGTCCAGCGCTATAGAAATCTGTTCCAATGCTTCCCAGTATAAGTCAGGGTGCATTCTTCCTAGCGATCATAATGGGATATGCGAAATGCGTCTGGCCATACACGTGTGTTTACCTGCCCAGCATGGCTGTCGCACTGCTGCGAAATGTTAGCATAGTGACTCACCATCGCAAAAGCATCTAAAAGGTCCTCAGTGTTATACTGATGTCACATGGATATGTAAATAAGAGCCAAGTTGACCTGTTGGAAATTGTAAAGTGCTGCATAAATAGTTAATGATCGCTTTTGTAAGAGCTTTCGGAATGTTTCGGCTTGACTGCATGGGAATCCTTGTCCTAACAGGACTTGCTTGCGAAAATAGCCCAGAATAATTCTGAATGGATTTCTCATGATGGTCCTAATGTGGCACCCTGTAAATCACGTGTCACCCTTCCTAGAAATCATTAAGTCCTGCTTTCAACAAAAATCTCCAAAATGCAAACGTTCTCACTGCTATATAGATGCTCTTATGCCCCAGCACAAAGGATGTCTTGTGAACGAATGTAGCATTATTATTGGCTTTTACTGAAATTACCTGCCAAATTTCTGATGCTGCTGGTGTGGACACACTGTCTACCTTTTTCTTTCTGCAGACGAGACTTTCAGTGGTAAAACTATTTTGCACAGATCGCCATATTGCATTGACCATTAAACCATGCAAAGTGGCCTACAGATCGCCAAATATGGCAAGAATCTTACTTAATTAGACTGCTCTTCCACTGAGGGTGGAAGATTGAATATTTGAGCAAGAATTTGATCTCCAACCCAACAATATATCTCCGTGTACCATCTAGATGTAGTAAAGATACAATTCTTATCCTGCACTGTACAAAATCGCCCCTTTTGCATCATTCATATAGCTATCAACCACCAGACATTTGTACATATACCACGAAGACAGACAGTATAAGCTCATGCACCATAGGACTCAATACCACTGCTCAGCCACTGAGAACAGAAACTTGAATATTAGAGTGTGAAACCAATCTCCAGCCCGACAGCATATCACTGCATACTGTGTCGATGTAGTAAACATACATTTCAGATCCCGTGCCATTCAAAATCGCCCCATTTGTATCATTCATGTAGGTATCGAGTGCCAGACACTCGTACATATACCGCGAAGACATGGAGCACCATATATGTTCCTCACAACGCTAAATATTCTCCACAAGGTCGAGCGGTCGCAAGTCATCTGCTCCCAATGCGTGACCAGAGGGCCCTCAGTGGACCGAAGTCACAATCCGAACAAAGACGGGTCGTATCCCCATGGCACAAAGGCATTTCTGTTTCTGGACCCGACCTGTTTGTTTGCTTGCTTGCTTTCCACACCATTTCTAGACTCTGGGATTACAAGAACATATATACTTTCACATGGTTTGCCGGAATATCATACCATTTATGCGATCAGTTACTGGAGAAGTATTTTACTTATGGGATGCATGATAGGTTCGCATTGAGCATCAGGCTTATAAAGTATGAGTGTGTGCATCCCCACATGTGCAAATGAAATGACTATGTCCAGTTGTAAGAAAGGTATGGATCTGTCCTGGAATACTGTGACAGCCAGGGGAAGAGTATGTTAAGTCATAAGAATGGTACAGATATTTCTATTTCCAGAGCCACAGCCATCAGCAGAGTGTATTTCCAATACTTCACTCGTTGTCAAGTGTCGTAATATTTAATTGCAATTACAGTGATAAAATATTATGTGGCTGGGGATGATTCTGTCTATGCAAGCTTGGCATGAAGCGCCAGTGACCTGTGATGGTCATGATTCACATTTCTGGCTAATGATAAGTGCTGTCCGAATAGAGAGGCCCGTTCAGATGCAGGAATGTAGCTGACTTAACTGCGTCATCCTCTCGATGGCTGAATAGCGAACTAATGCTTAGTATGTGTTGGGTAGCTTTTGTGATTGTGTGGAAGTTTGAGAAGATTCAATATGGACATGTGTTTGTGCTGGACCATTATTCTTTCCCATGTAAATTATGCGACTGACTACTGCACATTTTGCACCTTTATTTAATCTAATCTAATCTAATCTAATCTGTGCTGAGGGGAAACCAGCCCATCTTTGTACAACAATTTGGAGAGTGACTTCGGCCTTCTGAGGGCGCTCTGGTCACATGTCGGGAGTGGATGACTTGTGACCACCTAACCTCATGGTAACTGCTGTGAGGAGTATACACGGTGCTGTCTGTTTTCACGGAATATGTATGAGTGTCTGGTGGTCTGTTATATGAATGATGCAAAAGGGACGATTTTTATGGCGCAGGATACGAACTGTAAGTTTATTACATCGACATGGTATGCAGAGATATATTGTCAGGGTGGAGATCGGTTTCACGGTCTAATATTCAAGCTTCTGTTCTCAGAGGCAGAGCAGTCTAACTGAGTAAGAGTCAACCTGTATTTGAGAATTTGTAGGCCACTTTGCATGATTTAACTGTCAGTGCAATATGGCGATCTGTACAAAATGGTTTTGCTGCTGAAAGTCTCATCTGCAGAAAGAAAAAGGCAGACACTGCTTCCACACTAGCAGTATTAGAAATTTGGCAGGTAAATTCAGTAAGAGCCAATCATAATGCTACATTCATTCACAAGACACCCTTTGTGCCAGGGTATAGGAGCCTCTGTACAGCAGTGGGAATGTTTGCGTTTTGCAGATTTTTGTTGAAAGCAGGACTTAACGATTTCCAGGAAGGGTAACATGTGATGGATGGGGTGCCACGTTATGACCATCTGGAGTAATGCATTCGACGTTTTTCGAGACTATTTTCGTAAATAGTTCCTGTTAGGACAAGGATTTCCATGCAGGCAAGCTGAGACATCCCAAAAGCTGTAACAAAAGCGACCATTAACTATTTCTGCAGCACTTTTCAATTTCTGAGAGGTCTACTTGGATCTTATTTACATAGCCATGTGACATCAGTACAACACTGAGAACCCTTTAGATGCGTCTGTGATTGTGAGTCACTACATTAACATTTCGCAGTGAATTGTCGGCCATGATGGGCAGTAAACAGCTTGACTCAGGCTCACATGTCTCGTTACGATCACTAGGAACAATTCACTGTGAGCTATGCAGGGAAGCATTAGAACAAATTTCTATAATGCTGGACCCGCAGCTCTGTGTCATTGTGCCAGCAATGATGCCTAGGTGAACACATATTTCGACAGGTATTTCTCAGGTGTATGTATCAAAGCAATACCGTTGCCTCATCCTTGTAGGACTCGAAGTGACAACTGCATGTGGTTCAGCAGCTGATGGCCGCGTTGTCACTTCCGGAGGCCGTTGGTGCATTCTGACTCCTTGGAGCATGTGCGGTGCTTCATGTGCATGCTTCATGATCGAAAGATATTTAACTGTGTTTAATTACGTGTGATGTTTGTTCCCTCACGGTATTCCTTGCGCAATAGGAATAAACAAAGAAATGTAATCGATGTAATTACTTCTCACAAGACTTGCATCTTTGCAAACAGCATAGAATGATGACCAAGTGAAATCCATGCCCAAATTTCCAGGTAGAGTAGCGGAGGTGGATAGGTGAGGGAGCAAGGAGGACGTTGATGAGGTGGTGGGGGTGGTGATCGATTTCCTGAAAAATTCTTTAAATAAATACACTGCATTGAATCCCCTAAATTGTTTAAACAAATAATATTCCATGCATTGTCTAAATTATCTAAACAACATTCCATACACAGAAGTCGATTTCTGGACAAATTCTTTAACTAAAATAATAAAATATATTCCATACACTGCCATTAATAACTAAACAATATTCTATACATTGTCTAAATTGTTTAAACAACATTCAATACACTACAATCGAAATCCCTCCAAATGACCGATCAACTGAGTCTTTTTCCCAGCAATTTCAGGGAGGGAGGGTGGGAGGGGAGGATTGTACCAGAGGGGGAAAGGTTAATTAATTGATCAATTTAATTAAGTAGTCAATCAAATTGATAAGATTGAACAGGGCTATTCCAGTAACTCAGACCTGAAAGTCTACCTGTAGCAGCAAGGGGGAGGTTTTCTGATGGGTGGGGGGGAGGGGCAAGGTTTGGGGGAGCAATACGTTAAGGACCTGTTAGTCAAAAGCAAGGATCCTTTTAGCAGAACAACTGGTGAAGGACCTGTCAATCAAAGGAGACCAATAGGTTTGCTCCCGAGTGCATACCTGTTTCTGATGTAGGCAACCCGTACTAACTAAATGCGTTGAAACATAGTTTGCCCTACTACTTACATTATAATGAATGCAGAATTACACTATTAAATATTTTAGTCCAAAACAATTTATCAGTGTATTACAAGTCTTAATTCAACATTGGCTTCTCTAACAAGTTGTTGGTTTTGTTCAACGATTAGTCTGATTTTCTCTTACCGTAGCAATTACACTCATTACCAAATGTTGCACATCACTCATGCGACCATCGTGAATGGCAAACACAATAACCCAATCATCATTTTTGTTATATGCATGCATGTCCGGAGCAACATTGCATGGTAACACAGACACTACAGTATCATATTCATAACAGATATCACTGCACCCAACACATTCATCTTCATTCCAATGCCTGTATCACATGAACACCTTGAGTTACTTGCAGTATTTTTCTTTTTCAGCTTCTTCAATCTGCTTTTATCTTTACTGGTATTTCCCTCTGGTAATCTTTTTGTGTCTTTTTTCTGTTTCCTTTATTTTCTTATACTTCTTCTTCTTCTTCGTTTCACCCAACTTTGGGGTACGTTGAATCAATCACTTCTGTGTGTTCTGTGCCTTTCTTTTCGCCCAGTACTGCTTCATTCTTTCTGATGTTGCTTTTCTTTCCTCATCAGAGATGACAATCGTTCTTTTCTTTCTATTTTGGAGCTGGAATCCCTCTTTTCTGTCTTTGCTTATCATTTTTGCGGTCCTGTCTGTGAGCATTTTTTCTGTGATGTGTAGTTCTCTTAAGTCTTTCTCTGTTTGGATAAACCAATTTGGTTTGGATTTTTTATTCCTGAAGTAGTCAAACATTCTTTTTGTAAGTCTATTTGGGTTCATTCTGAGAATGTGCCCATAAAACTCAATTCTTCTTTTCCTCATTGTATCCGAAAGTTTTTCTGTGGTTTTGTAGAGTGTTTCATTTTTGGTATGAATTAGTTTGTCGTTATGAAATTTGGGGCCTAAAATTTTTCTCAATATTTTTCTTTCTTTGATCTCTAGCCTTTCAATTGGGCCATGGTTAGTGATAGATAATGTCTCAGCTGCATATAGTGCTTCTGGTTTAATGACAGTGTTGTAATGTTTTATTTTTGAATTCCATGAGAGGGACTTTTTATTATAAGTATTTTTAGTAAGCTGAAAGGCTAGTTCAACTTTGTTTCTTCTTAATTCTATTGCTTTTTTCTCAAGGGCGTTCCAGCTAATCCATTCACCAAGATATTTGAATTCTTTAACAATTTCGATCTTTTGGTCTCTTACTTTAAGATATTTCATTGGCTTTTTTATATTTGTGATTATTTTGGTTTTTCAAAAGAAATTTTAAGGCCTATTTTCTCTGCTTGTTTCTGTAATTCGAGGATCTGTTCTTTGGCTTCTTCCCATGTTTCAGCTAGTAGGGCCATATCATCTGCAAATGCTAGGCAATTAACCTTGATGCCTTTGTTTTTTGTTCCTAGTCGGATTCCACTATTGATTTTCTTGTTCCATTCTCTTACTATTTTTTCTAGGGCACAGTTAAATAACAATGGAGAGAGTCCATCACCTTGTCGTTCTCCAGTTTTTATCTCAAATAGGTCTGAGAGTTCTCCCATAAATTTAATTTTGGAGTATGTGTTGGTGATGGTTTCTCTAATTAGGTTTGTAGTTTTATTGTCTAGGTTCAATTCTTTTAATATGGAGATTAGAGATTCCCTGTCTATGGAGTCGTACGCCTTTTGAAAGTCAATGAATGTGATGACATACGCTTTTGCTCTCGATTTTTGGTAGGCCATAAGATTTTTGAGGTTTAGAATTTGTTCTGGGCAGGATCTTCCCTTTCTGAAGCCTGCCTGGTATTCTCCAAGTTGACAATCTAGCTGGGGTTCTGCTCTGTTCAAAAGGACTTTAGACAGTATTTTGTATGTTACGTCAAGGAGCGAAATCCCTCTGTAATTGTTGGGGTCTGTTCTGGATCCCCTCTTATGAATTGGGTGAATGAGGGCCATCTTCCATTCATCCGGAATTCTTTCTGTATTCCATATTTCTTCAAATATGTTTTGGGGAGATTCTATGGCATTTCTATTGACATTTTTCCACAGTTCAGCTGTAATTTGGTTCTCTCCCGAAGCCTTATAGTTTTTGAGATTCAAAATGATTGATTGTAGTTCCTCGACGGTGGGTGGTTCTGAGTTAGGACTTGTTGAAGTTGAGTTGCTGAAATCCATTTTTTCAATTGGTTCTTTACAGTTGAGAAGGTTTCTGAAATATTCCCTCAAAAGTTTGCAATTATCCCTGTTGTTGTGTGCAATATTACCATTTTTATCTTGTAATTGGAGTGTCGGTGGGCTGTACTTGGTTATTTTTTGTTTAAAAGTTCTGTAAAAGCTCCTAGTCTTGTTTTTGTTGAAGTCTTCGTTGATCTGCAAAAGGAGTTGATCTTCTTGTGCTTTTTTAATTCTTTTGAGGTTTTTACTCACTAGTTTTCTTACACTCAGGAAATTTTGCCTATTATATTCATTTTTCTGAGATTGCATCTGTTGCCATCCTTTCTTTCTTTGCTCAATAAGTTTGTCACATTCCTCTGTCCACCATGCGTGTTTTTTGATTTTGGTTATAGGTGCTATTTGTTCAGCTTTGGTTAGTAGGCTTTCCTTCATTTGATCCCAATTTTGGTTCCTTATATCTTGAGTTGCGAGGGGAAACTCCTTCGAATTCATTATCTTTTCTGGATCGTATCTTCTGCTTTTGGGTTTACTGTTTCTATCTTTCCTTTTGGGGATAATTTTGAGTTTTATTTTAGAAAGATAGTGATCAGAATCCAAGTTTGCTCCTCTGAGTACTTTGACATTTTGTATTTCTGTATGGTGTTTCCATTTTATCGCCACATGATCAAGTTGAAATTCACCCAAGTGTGGGTTTGGTGAGGTCCATGTCTTCTGTTTTCTGGGTAGTCTCTTAAAGGCTGTGGATTTCAGGATCAAGCCATGCGCTTGGCAGAGTTCTACTAATCTGACTCCATTTTGGTTAGTTCTATTGTGCGCTGGGTAGTTTCCAACAATATTTTTGTATTTCTTCTCTTTTCCTACTTGAGCATTGAAGTCCCCCGTAAGTATGATGTTGTGTTTGTCTGGGATCTTTTGCACCGCGTCATCTAGTTGTTCCCAAAAACGTTCCACCTTTTCCTTATTTTTCCTATTGTCTTCATTTATGGGGGCATGTGCATTCACAATTGTGTATACTCTATTAGCAGATTTAAAAGTGAGTGTGGAGAGTCTTTCCGATTGTGATTGAAAGCTGATAATGGAGTCTAAAATACTTTTATCTATTATAAAGCCCGTTCCGAGGTGGGGTGTGTTTTTCATTATTCTTTTGCCTACCTTTCCTTTGTATATTCTGAAACCTCCGGAATCAAAATTGTTTTCATCTATGTATCGAGTTTCTTGTAGTGATGTTATGAGTATTCTATGATGTTTGAGGGTATCTGTAAGATGTTTTAATTTTCCTGTTTTTAAAAGAGAGTTTACATTGAAAGTAGCTATGTAACTTGTTTTTTTACATTTCAATTTGCTTGATGTCTTATCATGTCCCGATTCATCTCTGTGCAATGCTGCAGACTCCCCAGAATCCGATAGTCTGCTTGCGCACCTTGGTGCGGTGGATTGTCCACCTGGGGTAATTTGTTTCACATTACACTCTTCCATGATTGATAGTATTATGTAAGGGGTGACTCTTCGAGCCACAAATTTACAACCACGGTTGTTAGCCCTGGAGGTTTTTCCCAGCCGCCCCTAACCTGGGGAACAGACGCTGACCAAAGACCGCCCAATGTGAGACAGTCGCCTTTGGATTTCTGGTCCTGTGTTGGTCCACGGGTGGTATTTTATTTCCCACCTACCCTACATATCTGTAGAGCTTTCCCCTATCCGCCACCTGGGGACGCGCCCGGTAGGGGAACAGGTTCCCCCTCGGGCTTATACTTCTATTTCTTTAAAGTTTCAATATTTCCAGCAGAGTTTATCCCACTGGATACAGTTGGTGCCTTTCTCTTAAAAACCATGGTTTTATCAAAAGTTTTGTCTGTGTTGACTTAGGAGTAGTCAATTTTGGAAGTTTTGGAAGTTTTAAGTTTAGTAGGAGTGGAGCACTAAGTTGTGCAAAGTGAAGGTAACTGCTCTTTTTATGTGCTTGGGATCAGTAGTCTTTCGATGTACTTTGAAGTGGTTGGAAATTCTGTTCTTCCATTTGTTGGCACAAAGTATCTTTCGACAAATAAGTATATTCTGAGACTGTGCCCATCTTCAGTGGAGTTATTGTACATACCTTGGAGCTAAATTTAACTGTGCTCCATCTCTCTAACATAAAAACAAATGATCCATCTCTCCTAAATAACACTGGTCCATCTCTCCTGACTGTCTAGGTAAGATGGACCACACCGACTTCTATCTGTAGGTTAGGATAGTTTCATGCCTACACATTTGTCAAGCTCACAGTAAAGAAACTGCAACAATATTGGGCAAACTAAGCCTTAATACCAAAATTATGAAAGACCACGAAAAGTCTTTTCAACTTATTAGAAAAGAGAACTTTATTTTTCACCAGAACTAATCCGAAAATGACAGCGACACTTTTGCGCCATGTTTTCTGAGAAAACAGCTTCTGCGCAAGTAGCTTTGGTTGCTCTCAAACGGCGCAAGTGTGAAATACGCCACTGTTCCGTCTCACCCAGTGGTACAGTTCTCCCGAACTTACCCTATGTCTACTAAATTTGTGGAAAGGCACCCCGCGTGATTTGAAAGGTGTACATTTGACATTAGATCAAGCTCCGAGGTTGTACGTTTCACAAGATCAATTGAAGCTAGTAATCGCCTTGAAGGTAAGTTACGTTTACCGTAATGTAATCTGCGCGAAATGTATAGTATATGACACTTGCTCCACGTTAATGCCTCGTGGTCTTGCGGTAGCGTTCTCGCTTTACACGCACGGGGTCCCGGGTTCGATTCCCGGCGGGGTCAGGGATTTTCTCTAGTTCGCGATGACTGGGTGTTGTGTTTCATTCATCATCATTGACCAACAAGTCGTCGAAGTGGCGTCAACTAAAAAGAACTCGTAATACGGCGGCCGAACTGCCCCGCATGGGACCTCCCGGTCAACAGTGTCATACGATCATTTCGTTTTTTATACGTTTGCTCCAAGATTTCGTACTGGAAATCGCACCGTGTGCTGTCAGCGCCGTCACACTAGTTCCTGCGCGTAGTACACCGACTGAAAAGTCACAAGAGGCAGTCACAGTCCACGAAGGCCGTGCATCAGTTCCTAGAGCTCTTTGGCGAAGACGCTGCACCCATGGGACACGCATAGCGCTGGCCCCTACATCGGGTCAGCATCTGCCGGGTGCCGGCCTTCTAGGCTAGTGGTTTTCCCCCGGTGAGGTCGTGAAACCGGCCTCGGCCAGCTCGCATCACACACGTGCGTCCGTCCGGCTATGCGCCTAGTTTTTCTACGAGCACTGGGCGCTCGCCAGCGGTCAGACCGGCTCACTAGAAATGACACATCTCTCGGTCAGGTCGACGTGGCAAAGCGGCCAGTTGCGGACACATAGACTCGCCCTTGTCACCAACTGTACGTAAGGTATCAGAAGATCGTCCTGCTTAGATTATACGAGTTCGCAAAAAAAATTTTTTGGCGGCTGCATGAGATATTTTTACTGAACTATATGTTTTAGAAAGCGCTGATTTCAGAAGTGATGTCCATTTTTTTTAGCACATAAGGTTTTTTCGCAAATTCAAAAACAGAAAATTGTTAAAGGCTCTCGTTTATTCAAAATTATCAAACATAATACTTCTTTACAACCAATGAAACATTATTACGAGATATGTAGTAACAATATTATACTTATTCATGTTTTTATGAAACCTTTTCTTCTTTTCCTTGATACTTCGCCGAGTCCTTTTCCGATTTCCGTCTTTAGTTAATGATGAAGAAGATTACATGGGTAGATGACATAACTAATGAGGAGGTATTGAATAGAATTGGGGAGGAGTTTGTGGCACAACTTGACTAGAAGAAGGGGTCGGTTGGTAAGACATGTTCTGAGGCATCAAGGGATCACCAATTTAGTACTGGAGGGCAGCGTGGAGGGTAAAAATCGTAGAGGGAGACCAAGAGACGAATACTCTAAGCAGATTCAGAAGGATGTAGGTTGCAGTAGGTACTGGGAGATGAAGAAGCTTGCACAGGATAGAGTAGCATGCAGAGCTGCATCAAACTAGTCTCAGGACTGGAGACCACAACAACAACAACAACAACAACATCTTTAGTTTACCGCTTAAGCATGCAACAGTAGTCAGCAAGCATAGTGACATCCCATCTTCCTTGGTACCGTCTCGCGATATCACGGACATCCTGGTGAAACCGCTCCCCCTGTTCTTCATGTAAGCTCCCAGATTTTCAGGAAAACTGTCTATGTCGGAGTGCAAAAAATGGACCTACAAGCTCATCCTGCAGCCTTGAGCTTCGTATGCTGCTAGCATCCGATGAACACTGATTTTGTAGTCAGGATCCCTAGTATTTCCCAAAAACTTTCATTCAGCACAAAGATGCATGAATCCTTCCACATCACTGCAAAAAACTAAATTTCCTTCTTTTGAGAAAAACTGGGAAAATTAGTTTTCTCGGTGTCTGTACAATGAAAATGAGGTGCCAGATGATAAAAGGTTTTTATTTTTTGATCTGGAACCTAACAGTTCGGCTGCATCTTTTGAAAGACGTAAATCTCTTACTAAATCATTGAGCTCACTTTGAGAAAATAGTTGAGGCCTTTCATCTTCGTCTGAAGAAAAATCTATGCTTGATTCACCCTTAGGAGGTAATGTAACTTTGTCCTCCATCTCACTCGGATATTCATCCAAACTGGAAGGTGGCTGTGGGATAGGTATTTCAGAACTATGGGGCATTGGACGTATAGCTTTTTTTTCTTTTTTTTTGTAATTAAATCCCTTTACGTCAACTGAACAGAAGTAGGAATCAGTGGTATGGTTTTTCTGCTCACGCCGTATCATAGGAATTCCAAATCCTAATGCATTTTTCTTACCCTTAAACCACAAACGCAGATCTTCTTCACATCTTCTACATAACTTATGCGGGGCCCATGGTTTATCTTGATCACCAAGTTTTAATTTAAAGTAAGCAAAATAAACTTTCCTCAAGAATTCACTTATGTTTCTCTGTTGACTTTTAACAGTGTATTCACCACAGATACAACAAAAACTGTTTGGAGAAATAACGCAACCTCTTGTAGCCAGGACTAGACAGTAACAACAGCACTGTTCACTTGAATAGCAATATGTCTACTAAAAGTTTCTCTTCATTTCATGCGAGATACAAATCGTCATTTGACTTGTCGCAACACGTTAAAACTGATCAATAAGATTGTTTGCATTTGCTTCTGGCGCCCAGGGGTTCACGGTAAAACCTGCAAGTGGTAACAAAGAATAGTTAACATTTTAAATTTTTTAAATTTAAGTTTATTTTATCAATTATAATTGATATAATTTTTAATAATTATTAAAAAATCACATAGGTTTAATATTAATGAATATAAATACTGCAATATACATAAAGACCTAGATTTTTTTGAATATTTTTCCTGTTTTTGGGAGGTCAAAATCTATGAGGAAATGTTAAAAAATCCTATGCAGTTTTTTAGTCGCAGACCTGTGTTATCAGGGGTGCTAAGAACTAGGTACTAGGTCGGTACAAACGCCGTTGTGCAGTATCCGGTAGAGAGAACTGTAAAAGCTCGAGCTTCGTCCTACTGGATAAACATGGGCAGAACAGTGGCAGAAATTTCGCTAGCAAAAATTATGATAAATGTGAACTAAAACAATGGCAGATGAACACTTTCAAAGAGAACAGGAGGTAATCGCGTGAACATACTGCCCTGTACTGTAGACGGTGCAGGCGACTGTCGCGTGAAACATGACATATTTCACTGAAGTGTAAGAGACGAAAACAAATGGACTGACTATTACACCTTGCTGTCAAGTTATTGGCCGCATTACAGGAAGGGTCCAGACAAACACATTTATACACAATAATAAAGATGACAACTCAAAATGATGACGCTATCGTAGACACTGACTCCGACTACACCACGTGAACACGTGTAAAACACCATATAAACTCTCAAACACACACACAGTTACTACACGTACGTAGAGTAGATCGAGACTGCTGTTATAGCAGATAAATCACACGAAAAGAAAAAAAAAATTAAATATAAATCTGGATTAGTTACTGTATTTGGACAGTCATGTAAATTGTGTAAATGGTACAGATAAATATTAAAACAGAAGAAGCACCGCCCCCAATGTGGCCACACCTAATGACGCATTGCAGCTGACAAGCCAAATACCTTACCCAGCAAGAATCGCCCAATGCCAGGTCCACTGGAAAAGCGTGCACAAGTTCAAAACAGAAGCTGAAAGATGTATAAGCTAACGGATAAGATATGAAGCGTTTGCAGGCCTAGCGGGACACAGCCCAGATTTGGAAGATGAGGCCTTTATGAAAGCTTGCATATAGGAATACTACTCGAATGTCAGGCATTGCAATCAGGTCCGGCACACAGAAGGAGAAAAAAAAAATATTCAAAAAATCATTATGTCTCATTAGTTCACCCTTTGTGAACATAAGTCAGCCACACAGACGAAACGTGGCAAGCTATCAGGGTGAAATGTTTCTTTTTATGTGTAAATAAATATAAGCCAAAAAATTAAAATAATTTATATAAATCAATGTAAGAAACGCTGTATTTTGTATTAATTCTGTATATTGAAACTTCCTGGCAGATTAAAACCGTGTGCCAGACCGAGACTCGAACTCGGGACCTTTGCCTTTCGTGGGCAAGTGCTCTACCAACTTTTTTTTTTTAATCTCATTTTGTTCGTTATTGTTCGTTTCAATTGTTCGTGGCGGACGTCACCTGACGGCCGTTGAAGTTCGTTGTTGATCCATTAACTCAGTTTTTTTTTATTACAAAGGGCAGCTAACCCTCTGACCGAACACGCTGAGCTACCGTGCCGGCTATCAACTGAGCTACCCAAGCACGACTCACGCCGCGTTCTCACAGCTTTACTTCTGCCAGTACGTCGTCTCCTTCCTTCCAAACTTAAAGCTGTGGGAACGGGGCGTGAACCGTTCTAGGGTAGCTCATTTGGTCAAAGTTGGCCTTTGGCTGTGCTGCGGTGAGGACGCGCTGTTTGTATTCGTGCCGCGGAGCGAGCGCTCGTGTTGTTTACATCGTACTCGGCCGTTTCGCGCGTGCCTTACTCAGCATATAGATCACTATGGCGCACCAATACACAAAATCGACGCTCAAATTTACGTTCCGCGACGAATTTGCACGGCCTAAAGCACTCGAAGTCGAACGATTTCTACGAGAAGAAGTTAAAATCCCGGCGACCGACATTCTCGGCATTCACTTGTCCATTGTGAGTAGTATCGTATATGTCAAGATCATCAACGATGCAACATGTGAACGGATCCTTCGGAACACGAAACAGGGCCTCCGTTTCTGCCATGCTGATGGCAATGTGGGAGTCGATTATTCTGGCATGGGACTTCGCACGATCAGACTTTTCGAACTTCCTTACGAACTACCGGCGGAGGACGTCGTGAAAGCGCTGCGCCCCTACGGCACGGTCCATGATCATGTTGCGGAAAAATGGACGCAATGACAGACATATCCTGTGCTGAACAGAGTCCGTCAGGTCCGAATAGAACTTAAAAGACATGTACCTTCATATCTGAATATCGGTGGCTGCCGTGCCATCGTCATCTACGATGGGCAGCCGAAGACCTGCTCTGGTTGTGGGAAGGAGGGACATCTCAGATCAGAATGTATCCAACGTCGAATCACTCAAATGCCGCCGGCTGACGCGGACCCGCCATCGCAGCCGACGCTGCTTCCCGTGACTTATGCAGCAGCCCTCACGACAGCTACCACTTCACCACGACAGCCGACATCCACTGTTGGGTCGCGGCTCCATGCTCCAGTACAGGGGGATGACGACACACCCGTTCCACAAGCTACGGATTCAACTCCGATGCCGCCGCCCCCGTCGACGGATAACAACATACATTACGATAGCATGGCCGTAGACTCGCTTATTGTGCCTACGGCTGCCTTTGTGCCGGAACGTCGTGAATCTTTGCCATCGTTTGACACGGAAGGACACGCCAGGGAGCAACGCTCTCCGAAGCGACGGAAGCGGAGGCGTAGAGCAACTTCCGAACGGGATGCGACACAGCCTCCAGAGGATGACGACTCCACCTTCAATGACGACGCTACCGCAGAGGCAGCCGCCATTTGCTGCAGTGTGGCACCACCGAACGGAACTGAGGACAAACCACATATATCGACAGTGGCAAAATCGGATCCCGATATGCAGGACAGATGCTGCCCACCACCTTCTGGAGTGCAAGCACCCATGCCGTGCCCTGAGGAAGCTAGGGAGGCCGATCTTGCTTTGAGTTCCCCGACGTGGGCGGATGACCACGACGACGACGGCACCATGCAAGTTACGCCAACAAGGCCCACGCCATTGGCGCCGGCTCTCTAGAAACGACTGCAGGTGAGGTTTGGGGGGATGCGGAGGTGTCAATACAGTCAGAAGCGTCATAGGTAATTCCAGTCTTAATGGATAACTTAACACCTGCGGTTTGGCAACAAGCTTATCGTATCGCCACGCCTAACCTCAACACGATACGAACGGCAGTGAAGATCCAGCTGCTGCGTGAGATGCTTCGTTCTTCGGATGTTGACATTGCCCTGTTGCAAGAAGTGTATATAGCGGCACTCCCCGTTTTCTACGGTTATGTGACATATGTGTCACCGGCGGACCGGAATGGCAGCGGTACGGCAATACTAGTTCGCGACGGAATTGCCATCGAAGAAGTGACTTACCTTCCGTCAGGAAGGGGGCTGGCGATCACAGCACTGGGCACGCGCATCATTAACATTTACGCTCCATCAGGAACTGACCAACGCCGTGAACGATCGCTGTTCTACTCGGAGGATATCGCCCCCCTCTTTAACAGCCGCTTCGAGCAATATATCTTCGGCGACGACTTTAACTGTGTGCTCCACCCCAAAGATCAAGTCCCACATTTCTCGACTTGTCAAGAACTTCGGCTCCTGGTTCGAGATCTGCTTCTCCCCGACCCGTGGGAGACAGTGCACGGTGACCGTCCCGGGCCGACATACCTTACTAGTCACTCAGCCAGTCGCCTAGACCGCATTTATGTCTCACGAGCTTTAGCGCCGGGAGTATTGGACGCCGAACGTTGGCCGCTTGCCTTCTCCGATCATAGTGCTTTCATATGCACACTCACTCTACAACAGCAGAGGATATGGCGCAGCCGAGGACCCTGGAAGCTGAATGTGGCACATCTTCAAGCCCCGGAATGCCGTCAGATTATCGCCAACACATGGCTGGATTGCGAACGTCGTCTTCCCCGATACCCATCGACTCTAGCATGGTGGGTGGACTGTGCAAAACCAGCGTTTCGGCGTGTGCTAACACAATTCGGAAAAGATATCGCAGCTTGGCATCGTCACACATTGGACTTTTATTACACGATGCTTCGCGAACTCGACAGCCAACCACCATCTCCAAACCGACAAATGGAAAGCCGCCGAATTAAAGGTAAAATATTGTCTCTTACGAGAAAACGTTTGGAGGGGGTCGTAGTGCGATCGCGACGTCAAGACCGAGTGGAAGGAGAAAACCCGTCTACGCATCACATCGTGCTCGACAGCCGCCGACGCCGACAGCAGCTGATCACGGACCTCGTATTGCCAGGTGGTAGGGCCGTAATGACTCAGGCGGCGGTTACAGAAGCCCTCGCAGATCACTATCGGTGGTTTTACGACGAGGTCAATACAGAGGACGAGGAAGCGGACGATCACGACATACTGCAGCACGTGTCGCACACCCTCGACAATGCAGCAGCGGCGACGCTGTTACCTGTACTTACACGGGACTACATCGAGGACGCGCTTAACAAGGGAGCGCTCAACAAATCTCCCGGGCCAGACGGACTGCCGCTCGAGTTTTATCGGACATTCCGCGATCTAATGATGCCCCGATGGATCGTCATGTACCAAGAACTGATGACCCCCGGGTCCCACGTGCCACCTGCATTCGTGGAAGGTCTCCTTATACCGATACACAAGCCTTCCAGAGGTCGGACGATCGAGGACTACAGGCCCATTACAATGCTCAACTCGGACTATAAAATCTTCGCCCAACTACTCGCCAGCCGCATAAAGAAGGTTCTACCCCTACTCCTCTCCATGGAGCAAACGACACAGGGCGGAGTGACCAACATGCAAACGGCAACCAGTGAACGCAGGAATTTAATAGCTATCGCCACATCCTGTCGCCTTCGAGCTGCTCTGATCTCCATCGATTTCGACCACGCCTTCGACAGAGTTCATCACAAGTTCCTCCTGTCCGTTATGGCCTACATGGGCTTCCCGCCTGACTTTCTCGACATCTTTCAGCGCCTTTTCCGTGGAGCTGCATCCCGTGTACTGGTGAATGGACGGATTGCGGGTCCCTTTCCGATCCGACGGTCAGTTCGCCAATGATGCCCACTCACCATGATCCTTTATGCAATCGCACTCGAACCACTTGTCGGAGGGTTGAAAAACAGGCTCTCGGGCATGTCATTGAGGGATCACACCTTTCACTGCAGGATATATATCCAATCTGGTGACGAGGTACGCTCGGTGATACAATGGAACAATCGCTATGGATTGGCAGCGGGCAGCCTCATGAATGTGGCCAAGTCGGCAGCGATGCCCATTGGGAGAGGTCTACAGGAGGACGCTTTAGCCCCACTCCCACCAGTTAACAAGATCCGGTTCTTGGGCATAACATTTACACAGGATGTACGCCGCGCGGCTGCCATGAACTATGCACGATTACTACAGGCAATACGCACAGAAGTTCGCCGGAATTTACTTCGAAAGGTGGACCTCCTACAGCGTGTGGAATACCTCAACCTTCACGTGGCGACTAAGATGATCCACATGGCCCAGGTCCTACCGATATCGACAGCGATGGCACATTACCTTACCGCCGGACACCTATTCAAAGTCCGCCACGAAACGCTCACCCTCCCTCCGCTTGATGGCGGACTGGGACTTATAAATGTACGAGCGAGGACTACAGCATTATACTTGTGCACAATGATGAAATTGTGGACCCACACAGATGCTTCCCTTACGGGACGTCTGTTAGAGGAATTGCTGCCGGCGTCTCTTCTGCCACCTGTCACGGTTGCGCACATTACACCCTCACTTTCGCACCTCTCGGCATTTATTCTTGAGTATAGTTACGTGCACCCAGACCTTCCCAACGCTCGCACTCCCAAGGCGAGAGACGTTTACAGACTGCTGCTAAGGTCCATCCCTCGCAATGTGATTGAGAGGAAGAGCCCTATGACCCTATGGCCTGCAGTGTGGAGACCGGTCCAGAAGCCGTTCCTCCCCACGCAGGTACGAGCCGCGTGGTACCAGGTGGTGAACGGGAAGGTTGTAACACGAAAAAGACTGCACGCTATTGGGATGACGGATTCCCCCCTTTGCCCACGTTGCCACCTCGTGGATACTGACGAACACCGTTTAAAATGTGGATCGGCGTTAGAGGTATGGCTGCTAGTGCAGAAGATCCTCGCCTGCTACCTACCACGGCTCCTCCTTTGTCCAGAGGATACTTATTTCCCACCTGCAAAGACTCACGCTCTCACATGGTTTAAAGGCATGTCCATATACTACCTCTTTCGAGATGATGAGAAGATGGTGTTTGATTACTGGCAATTTCTCCAGGACAGTCATAGCACACTTGAGTGTACATCTACATCTACATCTACATTCATACTCCGCAAGCCACCCAACGGTGTGTGGCGGAGGGCACTTTACGTGCCACTGTCATTACCTCCCTTTCCTGTTCCAGTCGCGTATGGTTCGCGGGAAGAACGACTGTCTGAAAGCCTCCGTGCGCGCTCTAATCTCTCTAATTTTACATTCGTGATCTCCTCGGGAGGTATAAGTAGGGGGAAGCAATATACTCGATACCTCATCCAGAAACGCACCCTCTCGAAACCTGGCGAGCAAGCTACACCGCGATGCAGAGCGCCTCTCTTGCAGAGTCTGCCACTTGAGTTTATTAAACATCTCCGTAACGCTATCACGGTTACCAAATAACCCTGTGACGAAACGCGCCGCTCTTCTTTGGATCTTCTCTATCTCCTCCGTCAACCCGATCTGGTACGGATCCCACACTGATGAGCAATACTCAAGTACAGGTCGAACGAGTGTTTTGTAAGCCACCTCCTTTGTTTCTGGACTACATTTTCTAAGCACTCTCCCAATGAATCTCAACCTGGTGCCCGCCTTACCAACAATTAATTTTATATGATCATTCCACTTCAAATCGTTCCGCACGCATACTCCCAGATATTTTACAGAAGTAACTGCTACCAGTGTTTGTTCCGCTATCATATAATCATACAATAAAGGATCCTTCTTTCTATGTATTCGCAATACATTACATTTGTCTATGTTAAGGGACAGTTGCCACTCCCTGCACCAAGTGCCTATCCGCTGCAGATCTTCCTGCATTTCGCTACAATTTTCTAATGCTGCAACTTCTCTGTATACTACAGCATCATCCGCGAAAAGCCGCATGGAACTTCCGACACTATCTACTAGGTCATTTATATATATTGTGAAAAGCAATGGTCCCATAACACTCCCCTGTGGCACGCCAGAGGTTACCTTAACGTCTGTAGACGTCTCTCGATTGATAACAACATGCTGTGTTCTGTTTGCTAAAAAATCTTCAATCCAGCCACACAGCTGGTCTGATATTCCGTAGGCTCTTACTTTGTTTATCAGGCGACAGTGCGGAACGGTATCGAACGCCTTCCGGAAGTCAAGAAAAATAGCATCTACCTGGGAGCCTGTATCTAATATTTTCCGGGTCTCATGAACAAATAACGCGAGTTGGGTCTCACACGATCGCTGTTTCCGGAATCCATGTTGATTCCTACATAGTAGATTCTGGGTTTCCAAAAACGACATGATACTCGAACAAAAAACATGTTCTAAAATTCTACAACAGATCGACGTCAGAGATATAGGTCTATAGTTTTGCGCATCTGCTCGACGACCCTTCTTGAAGACTGGGACTACCTGTGCTTTTTCCAATCATTTGGAACCCTCCGTTCCTCTAGAGACTTGCGGTACACGGCTGTTAGAAGGGGGGCAAGTTCTTTCGCGTACTCTGTGTAGAATCGAATTGGTATCCCGTCAGGTCCAGTGGACTTTCCTCTGTTGAGTGATTCCAGTTGCTTTTCTATACCGACAACTATTTGCGAACTATTTGCGCAGTGTCTTCGATAACCCTCCTCACAGTTGGGAAGTACCGGGCAGAAGATGATCGCCTTGATGGGGCTCCACACGCTGCGAAATGTTGTACCAATTTGGAACATGGGATCTGTACGCCGATGGGCCATGCACATGGAATGGCGTGCGGGATTTGGTTACATTTTTCTTTCTTTATTATCTATCATCACACTATTAGTTTCAAATTCTATTTCATTGTTCAGAAGGAACTCTTGTTCTGTTGTTGCTACGGATGTCCATTCTACTTTCGTTTGTCGTAACTGAAAGACGCCTTTTTCCATATATATAAAAAAAAGAAAAGGTTGGCAGAGGAAATAATTTACAAATTAAAAAATAAAAATAAAAACAAATAAAAAACACAAAAAAAGTTGGTAGAATACTTGCCCGCGAAAGGCAAACGTCCCGAGTTCGAGTCTCGGTCCGGCACACAGTTTTAATCTGCCAGGAAGTTTCATATCAGTGCACACTCCGCTGCAGAGTGAAAATCTCATTCTAATTCTGTATATTGTTTTTAAGTTGTCTTACAATGTAAAATTGTAATTAATTCTTAAATGTGAGAGATCATGCAGACGTTAAAATTAGCAACTGTATTTTTTTAATTGGCAAATAATGCATCAGACGCACACAAGCAATGTGAACAATCAAATTTTATGCGTTCAGCCGCGCCGAAAAGGAGCGCACCGAAGTCTCTCGAAGTTTTTTCCACGCAAGAGGCTTCCAGAATAGGGAGGGACTGAGGAAAAATGACAGTAAAGTTGCCTTCAGTTGTCTACTTGTATATAAACACGAGCGGCCCACTCGTTATTGATGTCTCCATTCTTGTCGATCGCTCTCTCTTAATGGTCGCTCTCTCGGGTTATTTTGTAACAGGCAGTTGTACTTGAAAGATATTTTCAAGCTAAGAGAACTGCAAGACTGCCGACACATCGTTTGCTGGCCGCTGCTGATCGTCATTGATGTTCGAATTTGTAGCAGCTACTCATGCGTCCCTGAGGTCTGTTAAGCCGATCTGTAATCGCTGTTACCGGGCAGCACTTCTGTCCATAAAGCGTAATACTAATGATCGGCATACGGCCAACAAACGATGTGCGCTGTGAGCCTACTCCAGCGGTATCAAAGCAGGCTAGACAAAATCTTGAATTATTAATTTCCTCTCTCTTAGTGATAAGTTCATCTGTGCCGTGTTATATTTTAAACTTATCATTTTTACTTGGCTGCTTCTTTTAATTACCGGCACTCTAGTTAATTTCCTTTTATCACAATTTAATTTTCAATTACCGCTAAAGAGCGCCACACAAAATAGAGAAAAAACTTTCTTTTTCGAAAATAATAATTCAGGGCGTGGATTCGTGTTAGTTGGTGTAGCGTCTGTTACAAATCCCTTTTGAAAGAAAAATCCCGCTAATTTTTGCTTAAGTCGGTTCCGAGACGTTCGTTCCAAAGATACCGTCTTGTCACTTGCTGCCGCAAGTTACGGGGGAAATACCAGAAAGCGCCCAAGTTTCTCTGCCTCCTCAGATTCCGGAATACCAAGGGAGGGGAAACAAAAACACACGGAAGATGCCTTCACAGAGGGCTGAGGACATCCCGAGGGCAGGATCGCTGTACGCCCCGCGCAGAATGCGAGTGGCGAAAGTAAGTTGCGTTAATTACGCCAGCAGCGCGGTTCGCGGAACGCTAGAGCCTCGGCAGAAGCCGCTTCCCCCCACTCTGCCCCTCGAAGACGTCACCAGAAATCCAAGCTTGATGGCTGGCTTGATAGCGCGGACGATCCGCTTCCCGCTGCCGCCGCTAGGCGTCACTGTCTACGTTTACTAGGTTTCCCTACCTCAATCAGTATAGACGGACGCCTTATACACTAACGCGCCAAAGCAACTGGTATAGGCATGCCTATTCAAATACAGAGATCTGTAAACATTCAGAATACGGCGCTGCGGTCAGCAATGCCCATATAAGATAACAAGTTGTAACACGCCCGGGGGTACAAATGGCGGGTGTCCCTTAACTGGTATAAGTGCTTGCTGCTTCTCGACCGTGCGCCCTGTCCACGACACGTACCTTATAATCCCGTGGCAGTCGTAATGTTCTGCTCCACACTGCTGCTGGCTTGCCTGAAATTATGTATCTAAATATGCAAGCCGGTTAGGGGAGCCACTCAACGTCAAACACAACGCTGTCCTACGTCTGGTACGAACATCTATATTCTGAGACGATATGAAAATCACAGGTTGCACTGTTTACACTCCAAATCACAAGTGTACATGCCAACATCTAGATAACTATCTGTCGCCGGCCGGGGTGGCCAAGCGGTTCTAGGCGCTTCAATCCGGAACCGCGCTGCTGCTACGGTCGCAGGTTCGAATCCTGCCTCGGGCATGGATGTGTGTGATGTCTTTAGGTTAGTTAGGTTTAAGTAGTTCTAAGTGCTAGTGGACTGATGACCTCAAAAGTTAATAGTGCTCACAGCCATTTGAACCATAATTATCTCTCCACAATATCATTTGGACGAGCGTACGCGTAACCGAACACGGAGCGGATGACTGTTAATGATGCGGAAGCCGAATGATCGGAAGAACGCTCTTTCGCTTGCCACGCGTACACAGATTTCTTTTGATTCCAGTCCTCTTTGACACTAATAATGATATAACACTGCTCATAAAGTTAAATTACAGTTCACAATTGTACGAGCGTGCACGTAACCGTCGCGGTGCGGCTGATTGTTGATGATGCGGAAACTCGATGAACGAAGGCACGTTCTCACGCTCGCTACAAGACACTTTTTTCTGCCGCAGCGATGTCGGAGATTTGATGTTTTAGCGGATTCCTGATATATACGGTACTCTCGTGAAATGGTCGGAGGGGAAAACCCCAACTTCAACGCTACCTCGGAGAAGGAGTGTCTCATCCTTCGTGCGCCGACTATAACACCACATTCAATCTCACTTAAATCTTGATAACCTACCGTGACCGATCTAGGAACTGGGCGAGACACTTGTTGTGTTATACAGGGTGTTACAAAAATGTACGGCCAAACTTTCAGGAAACATTCCTCACACACAAATAAAGAAAAGATGTTATGAGGACATGTGTCCGGAAAAGCTTAATTTCCATGTTAGAGTTCATTTTAGTTTCGTCAGTATGTACTGTACTTCCTCGATTCACCGCCAGTTGGCCCAATTGAAGGAAGGTAATGTTGACTTCGGTGCTTGTGTTGACTTGCGACTGATTGCTCTACAGTACTAGCATGAAGCACATCAGTACGTAGCATCAACAGGTTAGTGTTCATCACGAACATGGTTTTGCAGTCAGTGCAATGTTTACAAATGCGGAGTTGGCAGATGCCCATTTGATGTATGGATTAGCACGGGGCAATAGCCCTGGCGCGGTACGTTTGTATCGAGACAGATTTCCAGAACGAAGGTGTCCCGACAGGAAGACGTTCGAAGCAATTGATCGGCGTCTTAGGGAGCACGGAACATTCCAGCCTATGACTCGCGACTGGGGAAGACCTAGAACGACGAGGACACCTGCAATAGACGAGGCAATTCTTCGTGCAGACCGGCCGCGGTGGTCTAGCGGTTCTGGCGCTGCAGTCCGGAACCGCGGGACTGCTACGGTCGCAGGTTCGAATCCTGCCTCGGGCATGGGTGTGTGTGATGTCCTTAGGTTAGTTAGGTTTAAGTAGTTCTAAGTTCTAGGGGACTTATGACCTAAGATGTTGAGTCCCATAGTGCTCAGAGCCATTTGAACCATTTTTTTTTTCTTCGTGCAGTTGACGATAGCCATAATGTCAGCGTCAGAGAAGTTGCTGCTGTACAAGGTAACGTTGACCACGTCACTGTATGGACAGTGCTACGGGAGAACCAGTTGTTTCCGTACCATGTACAGCGTGTGCAGGCACTATCAGCAGCTGATTGGCCTCCACGGGTACACTTCTGCGAATGGTTCATCCAACAATGTGTCAATCCTCATTTCAGTGCAAATGTTCTCTTTACGGATAAGGCTTCATTTCAACGTGATCAAATTGTAAATTTTCACAATCAACATGTGTGGGCTGACGAGAATCCGCACGCAATTGTGCAATCACGTCATCAACACAGATTTTCTGTGAACGTTTGGGCAGGCATTGTTGGTGATGTCTTGATTGGGCCCCATGCTCTTCTACCTACGCTCAATGGAGCACGTTTTATCATGATTTCATACGGGATACTGTACCTGTGCTGCTAGAACATGTGCCTTTACAAGTACGACACAACATGTGATTCATGCACGATGGAGCTCCTGCACATTTGAGTCGAAGTGTTCGTACGCTTCTCAACAACAGATTCGGTGACCGATGGATTGGTAGAGGCGGACCAATTCCATGGCCTCCACGCTCTCCTGACCTCAACCCTCTTGACTTTCATTTATGTGGGCATTTGAAAGCCCTTGTCTGCGCAACCCCGGTACCAAATGTAGAGACTCTTGGTGCTCGTATTGTGGACGGCTGTGATACAATACGCCATTCTCCAGGGCTGCATCAGCGCATCAGGGATTCCATGCAACGGAGGGTGGATGCATGTATCCTCGCTAACGGAGGACATTTTGAACATTTCTTGTAACAAAGTGTTTGAAGTCACGCTGGTACGTTCTGTTGCTGTGTGTTTCCATTCCATGATTAATGTGATTTGAAGAGAAGTAATAAAATGAGCTCTAACATGGAAAGTAAGCGTTTCCGGACACATGTCCACATAACATATTTTCTTTCCTTGTGTGTGAGGAATGTTTCCTGAAAGTCTGGCCGTACCTTTTTTGTAACACCCTGTATAGGTGTTGCCAACCGCAGCGCCGTATTTTGCCTGTTTACATATCTCTGAATTCGAATACGTATGACTATACCTGTTTCTTTGGTGCTTCAGTGTATTTTAGTATTTTTATCCAAATTCAGTTGTTTTAATCTCTCTAAGGCCACTGATAACCTAGCTGTTGAGCGCCGGTAAGCTACAAACACACACGCACACACAAATTCTTAGGTTCCGAGCTGATGTTGACGTTCTGCTATGGAATTCAGCATCTCGGGCTCGATTACGGCCGAGAAACGGCCGGTGCTGTCCGAGACTGCCCTCGCTGCACACACGGACTGCGGGCGGCGCTACAGCAGCCGCGCGGACCGGCTGGTTGCGTGCGCGGAGGTGTCACGTGTCGCCCGGCCGTCAGAACGGATAGCGTTCGCGCTCCGCGGTGAAAGCTCCCGAGGCAGCCTCAACCTCGCAACCTTGGCTGCTGGGTGCAGTAACCCGGTACTGGCGCAGCCGGACATTCCGGTACGGCCTCGCAAGCCACGAATTACGTCTCTTCTCCTCTCCTCGCCGCTCCTCCTGCAGGGCCGCGGCAGCTCGTCCGCCGCGGATCACTGGCTGCGCTGCGCTCTGCGCTGCTCTGCGGGGGCGGCGGCGGCCCCGGGCCGGCGGGCGGGCGCGGTGCAGTGCGCAGCCCGTGGAGTCCTGGCCGGCCGCATCGAGGGCGCCGTGCTACTGATACCGCTGGAAGTAGACCTTGCCGTCCCTACCTGTACGACAGATTCGAATATGGAGAGATCGGTACACGACATCGACTTACACTACTGGCCACTAAAATTGCTGCACCAAGAAGATGACGTGCTACAGACGCGAAATTTAACCGACAGGAAGAAGAGGCTGTGATATGCAAATGTTTAGCTTTTCAGAGCATTCACACAAGGTTGGCGCCGGTGGAGACACCTACAACGTGCTGACATGAGGAAAGTTTCCAACCGATTTCTCATACAGAAACAGCAGTTGACCGGCGTAGCCTGGTGAAACGTTGTTGTGTTGCCTCGTGTAAGGAGGAGAAATGCGTACCATCACGTTCCCTACTTCGATAAAGGTCGGATTGTAGCCTATCGCGATTGCGGTTTGTCATATCGCTACACTGCTGCTCGCGTTGGTCGAGATCCAATGACTGTTAGCAGAATATGGAATCGGTGGGTTCAGGAGGGTGATACGGAACGCCGTGCTGGATCCCAACGGCCTCGTATCACTAGCAGTCGAGATGACAGGCATCTCATCCGCATGGCTGTAACGGATCGTGCAGCCACGTCTCCATCCCTGAGTCAGCAGATGGGGACGTTTGCAAGACAACAACCATCTGCACGGACAGTTCGACGACGTTTGCAGCAGCATGGACTATGAGCTCGGAGACCATGGCTTTGGTTACCCTTGACGCTGCATCACAGACAGGAGCGCCTGCGATTGTGTACTCAACGACGAACCTGGATGCACGAATGGCAAAACGTCATTTTTTCGGATGAGTCCAGGTTCTGTTTACAGCATCATGATGGTCGCATCCGTGTTTGGCGACATCGCGGTGAACGCACATTGGAAGCGTGTGTTCGTCATCGCCATATTGGCGTATGAGCCGGCATGATGATATGGGGTGCCATTGGTTACACGTCTCGGTCACCTCTTGTTCGCACTGACAGCACTTTGAACAGTGGACGTTACATTTCAGATGTCTTACAACCCGTGGCCTTACCCTTCATTCGAACCCTGCGAAACCCTACATTTCAGCAGGATAATGCACGACCGCATGTTCCAGGTCCTGTACGGGCCTTTCTGGAAGCAGAAAATGTTCGACTGCTGCCCTGGCCAGCACATTCTCCAGATCTCTCACCAATTGAAAACGTCTGGTCAATGGTGGCCGAGCAACTGGCTCGTCACAATACGCCAGTCACCACTCCTGATGAACTGTGGTATCGTGTTGAGGCTGCATGGACAGCTGTACCTGTACCCGCCATCCAAGCTCTGTTTGACTCAATACCCAGGCGTATCAAGGCTGTTATTACGGCCACAGGTGGTTGTTCTGGGAACTGATTTCTCAGGATCTATGCACCCAAATTGCGTGAAAATGTAATCACATGTCAGTTCTAGTATAATATATTTCTCCAATGAATACCCGTTTGTCATCTGCATTTCTTCTTGGTGTAGCAATTTTAATGGGCAGTAGTGTATTTACAGTACGCTCTTGACTGTGATATTAGGACCAATAACACAGTGGATAAGACCTTTCGTTATGCGTTAAGAAACCCTCTGTAATTCCAACGGCCTTGCCGCAGTGGTAATACCGGCTCCCGTCAGATTGCGAATTTAAGCGCTATCGGGCTTGGGTAGAACTTGGATTGCTGACCGTCCCGTCTACTGAGCGCTGTTGGCAAGTGGAGTGCACTTAAATGTTGTGAGCCCAACTGAGGAGCTATTTGAGTGAGAAGTAGCGGCGCTGGTCACGAAAACTGACAATGGCCGGGAGAGTAGTTTGCTGACCTCACGCCCCTCCACATCCACGTCCAGGGACTCCTGTAGACTGAGGATGACACGGTGATCGGTCACTACCACTGGATTTTCCGAGACCCATTCGGATGCAGTTTGGTTCGGTTAAGTTTTATTTCTGGGTAGTTATAAATATTGCCAAGCAATATTATCACCTTGTGGTGGTTGTGGCGATTTCCCAACCCTACAGGCTATCATGTTCCTCGGGTGCAGGTGTTCGATCAGCCGACTGGCCTGAGGAAACCTGAGTGCTTTGAGATGTAGTCACAGACTCAGAAAGGACCCACACGAAAAAGCTATTAACTTACTAACGTTAATAAACTCTGACTTGTCTCTGTGAAATCTGACTAATCAGAAGAAGTCGAGGGGAAAATATTCGTAACTGTGGTAGTAGGCGAAAAATTGACAAACGTCAAAGAGTAATATCACTGCCACAGAGCAAATAAACTATCGCTCGCGTAACTGTCACTCGCGTAAACTTCTCTCAAAACTGTGTCAAGAATGTTTCTACATAAGCTTGAGAGCAAATCATGACATCGCACTTCGTAACCATTCAACAGAAGAAGTCACCCAGGTCCAAACTACTCATTACCAGCAGAATTCAAAATCTACTTCGCTATACTTTCTCCTAACGAATACATCAATACGCCACTTAAAATTCGAACTAGATCTCTATTTCGATGTCACATTCAAAAAGAAATTAAAAAAAAAATGTTTGTAAATTCCTAACTGCTGAGGTCATCGGTCCCTAGACTTACACACTACTTAAAATAACTCATGCTAAGAACAACACACACACCCGTGCCCGAGGGAGGACTCGAACCTGGAGCCACGCAATCCGTGACGTGGCGCCTGAGACCGCTTTAATGAAATTCACAATTCTAGTTTGAGGCCGTGTAGACTAGTACATGATCAAATCCTACATAGCACCGTTGCTTATTTTTTAATATTGTATGCAAGATCACTTTTCGACCGTTGCGATTGTGTGCTCTTTGATCCCAGCCACGTTTTTGCTCAGCCGTCGGGGACCTCTTAGTGATTGGATGCTCAGGCCACTGGTCACAATAATGTCAGCGCTGCCCACTAATACACATCGTGATTTCTCCTACACTTTTTTCTACAACCATTAAACAAGGAGTTACCTACATTACGGATCACGGCTGCGCTCTCGCCTATCTCATTGTTATACATCAACTCCAAGCGACCAGGTCGCGGGGATGGCTTGCAAAGTAAATCAATACGGTTGCGATAATCGGACAGTTACATGGTCTAGCAGTAATGTGCATGCTTGGAAACCGATAAATCGCGGTATCGATTCCCAGTAGGACGACAGAAATTTTTCAATCTTCCTTTACGCTAGGGTTCACCTCTCAATGACGAGAAGCTATGCGAAGAACAACATATGGTTTGGATTCCACGTTACACTGTGATGATGTTTGGTTTGTGGGGCGCTCAACTGCGCGGTTATCAGCGCCCGTACAAATTCCCAATCTTTGCTCAGTCAAATCTCGCCACTTTCATGAATGATGATGAAATGATGAGTACAACACAAAGACTCAGTCATCTCGAGGCAGGTGAAACTTCCTGATCCCGCCGGGAATCGAACCCGGACCCCGTCCTCGGGAAGTGAGAACGCGACCGTGAGACCACGAGCAGCGGACACGTTAAACTGTAGGTATTCTTTCCTCGGGGTAAGTTAAGGGCGCTTAAGTCGACGAAGAGGAGTGCAGTTGAAAGAACGTGAAGAAGAATGGAGAAGAAGCGTCAAGCACTCTTCCGAAGTCTTCACTGTTCTGATACCAGATATGCCTTGCCGCTAGCGATGACAAATCGTTTCCTGCGGTGCATCATCCATGACAAATTACACGTCCACATTCAAACTACAGGTTTGGCCGACGAGACTTCCCCTTGTGTTTCCTGACTTCCTCCCGATTTCTTCTTGTGGGGACAGGAGTCAAGTGTAGGCCAGACGTCCTTATACCGTGGCTGAACTCAAGGAAAGGATACGTATATCTGTGAAGGAGATGCCATTGAATACGCTCAGACAGCTGACAGAAGCTTTCGTTCGCCGCCTGGAGGAATATAAGGAAAGGATACGTAAAGCTGTGAAGGAGATACCTTTGAATACTCTCAGACAGCTGATAAAAGCTATCGTTCGCTGCCTGGAGGAATGTAAGGAAATTGATGGCGACCATGTGTATAATGTTATATTAAAAACAAGTAAAGGGAGTATATGATATTACTAAACCGAAGGCCCTCGATATGGTTAATACATGCAACTGACGACACACACACACACACACACACACACACACATACATACAAACACACCGTAATCACTAGCTCCAACACACAGTCAAAGATGACCAACGTAAAAAATTTTCGATAGTGAAAATTAATTACCTACAGCTGCCCCTCTGTTATTTGACCAGAGAGAAGGATTCCAAGCCGAACTGAAGCAGAAAACTCCATCTCTATTTATAGATCACTTGCTAACTTTATCTCAAATGATTCCTTAATAACACTATCCCCATAGCTGGAAATGCATGCCAGTGAACTCCGGTTGTTACGTTCCATAGAAAGACCGAAGTCAAGACAAGGTTCTACAAGAGTATAACTGCTCATCTGTTGTAAGCAAGTGTGACGTTTATGCTCAGTACACCGGTCCTCCACGGATACGAAGATCTGATAAGTATACATATCACAAACTGCAAGGGTTTTGGTAGACATCCGTCGTACTCGAGACAAGATCATGCTTTACAGTACCAGAAAGAAATCTAATCAAAGGTGGTGGTCGAAAAGCATGTTAAATACCTGTTGGTTATTAATATTCACTATCGATAATTTCTGACATTCGTACTTACCTATTTGAAAACAGTGACTTCAAAGAATAAAAAAGTCACATTGTGTGTACCTGAAATATGTTATTTATGACATTTTATTAAACCTTTACTGTGGTGTTTCCCAAAACAACCAACATGTACCACACAACTGTTTAAAGCCGAAGTTTCGCTTGTTAATGATACTGAGACGGATGTATTGAAGCTACACGGCCCAGGGTTATTGGTGAGATGGTTGCTTGCTCTCGCTGTACTAGCGTAATTATATGTTACGTGATTATTCAGTTTTATTTATAAAGCGTGCCTTGCAGTTGTGTTTTATGTTAGCAAACCTTGATCTTGTTTCACGTCTGTGTTAAATACGTGAGCATTAGTATCTGCTTTTCACTGGGTCATCCGAGCATGCCACTCACTTATTATATTAGTTTGCAACTCTTTAAATAATATTAAGTGGATTATTATGAATATGGGGTCATCTTGCCGTCTTTTGTAAATGTATGGTTCTGTAAGCACGTGGACTGTAGGGGGACATTTTTATGCATTTTTCATGAGCTGCTGTATCTACTTTATGAATAATACAAGAGTTTAAATTCAGCTCAGTGATGAATTCTTTCTATCACGAAATTATTTTTCAGTCTTTGATCTTTAAAGCTCACCCGTACATGTGGTTACGTAATAGTAAATATTTGTCCACGAAATTACCACGTTCACATGCAATCTGTCTGAAATATTTATTGAACTGCCTACAGCAGAGATAACATTTCTTCATGTTATATTCCATTTTCAGCTAAATAAGGTGTGTGCGCATTACAGTGGATCTTCGAGACACGTGCAGCAGCGACAAAAACTTTTAAGGCTTTGCTTTCAAATGAATAATTAGCACTCCTATGTATTAGAATATACAGTGTGCAGGAACATTAGCGATGTACGTGTCATTCCTACAAAGAGTGATCCACGAGCAGCTGAAGATTTTTAGTTGAGATTTATGTCAATTTAACTACGCCCCTTTATTATTTTGTTGCTCTCTGAAAGCTGGTTCGCTACAGCGCATTTCGTGTGAATTTATTGCTAAAATTTCGTATATGGCATTAACACTGGAGTTTTAACGTGCCATGTACTCACTGCTTGCAGTTTAGGTGTAGTGGCCGCTTTCATGTTATGTTATTCATTCTGAAGACTGGTTTCATGCAGCTGTCCGTGCTAGTCTATCCCGTACAAGCTTCATCATCTCTGTGTTGCTACTGCAATCTACATTCATTTGAACCTGCTTGCTGTAGTCAGTTTTTTTTATCCTCCACACTTCCCTCAATTACCGAACCCTTGCTGCCCCAGGATGTGTCCAATCAAACGATCTGTTCTGTAGCTCTCATATTTTTTACTGTGTAGTAGAGGCATCTGAAGTCACATTCAGCCTGGGGACAGTTGATTAATTTATTTATTTAGAACGGTTCACTATCGAAGACCGCGCCCGTTTCAGGGAGCGGATGTCGCACCCATGCCCTCAGTGCACTCTGTGTAGTCGCAAAGATGCCAGCAACGCTATGCTCAGCGCGGCCCATCAGTGTCCTGACCTTGCGTGGCCAGTATTACTCAGCTGCAGTGCGGAGATGCGTCAGATGCTGGCGTGGTGATCTGGCGCAGGTAGGCCGTTAATAAGGCGGTCTGCCGTGACGTGCGTCGTCAGTGGAGACATCCAGGAACGAACCCTGGGCTTACGCCTGGGAGGCAACCCCTGTTGAAGGCGGACTCCCAATAGATCAGCACCTGGGAGGGCCTTAGTTCGATACTCGGCCCCTCAGCACTGTGGGTGGACTCCGAAGCAGACAGTCCCTTAGGATGGGCAATGTAGAGAGCTGCTCCAGTGGATGGCAGAAGAGCGACGGTAGTCTTACGCCAATACCCCACTCCACAATGCTCGCCGATCTGCTGCGATTTGCCAGCTCGACGACAAGTATTTATAAGTGCCAAGGTATGTTTGTTGGTGAGCGGACGCCTAAGATACCAAGTACACCATTCGACACAATGCCACCAGTGTGTCCCGGGTTTCGGTAATAATGCTGATAATCAAACGAGTGGCTGCGCCGGTGTACGGAAACAGGTGTGGTGGTAAAATGCTGCACCGGCTGATGACAGCAAGCAGTGCCATTACGGCAAAAAGCACTTGCTCAGGCCCACGGCGATACGTTTAAGCCGCGCTGAGTGGCCGCGTGGTTTAAGGCGCCATGACACGGATTGCGCGGCCCCTCCGCTGGGGGTTCAGTCCTCCCTCGGTCATGGGTCTGAATGTTGTTCTTAGCATAAGTCAGTTTAAGTTAGTTTAAGTAGTGTGTAAGTCTAGGAACCGATGACCTCAGAAGTTTGGTCCCTTAGGAATTCAAACACATTTGAACATCTGATACGTTTTATTCAAGTTGTGCCACAAATTTCTTTTCTCTCCAGTACTTCTACATTACTTATCCAATTTACTCATCTGACTTTCAATATTATTCTGTAGTACCGCATTTCAAGCGCTTTACTCATTTATTGTCTGAGCTGCTTATCGTCTGCGTTTCACCTCAGTGCAAGGCTTACTCTAGACAAATACCTCCAGCAAAGATTTCCTATGAGTCACACTTATATCCAGTGTTAGCAAATTCTAATTTTCAGATTGGTTTTTCTTGTTATTGACAGCTTGCATTTTTTATTCTTTCTACTTTGACCATCGCCATTAATTTGCTGCCAAAATAGTGAAACTCGTCTACGTTTAGTGTCGTTTCGTAATGTAATTTCCTGAGCATTTTCTGATTATTTTGACCACATACCATTACTCCTGTTTAATTTTGTTGATGTTTATCTTACAATTTATTATCAAGGCTCCATCTATCCCATTTATCTGATCTTTCAAGCGTTTTGCCATCTTTGTCGGAGTGACATTGTACTTATTTCTTCATCCCGAAATTTAATGCCTTTCGAAATTTCTTCTTGGTTTCCTACACTGCTTGCTCAATGTACAGGTTGAATAGCTTAGAGGTAAGCTAGAATCCTGTCTAACTCCAGTTATCGTTACTGAGCACACATGTTTAAAGGAAGTGCCCTTCTATATGTAGCATCGCAGTTCGTAGCTGAAATAGAAATGCTTTTCGTTGCTTTTATAGACAGATTCATTTGGTATGCAACAAGTTGTCTGTACTTCATATTTTTCGTTCGCACTATATGTGTTTAAAGTTAACAGTTGGCAACATAAATGGAACACAGCAACCAAATTTCTACTGAATATCTCATTCGCAACTTTCTACAACTGCACGTTACTGCTCGAGCTTAGATTACACCTGTGCTGTGCCTCTTTAATAACATTTGGGAATGACATCACTCATCAATATTGGACATATTATCCCTTCAAGCCGTCGGGTGAAAGCAGTACTAACTAATACTGAAGTCATAGAACCATTTGATGAGACTTTTTATTATTATTTTATTTCTTGAAATAAAATGCAACGACTGGAGGGGAACAGTAGTGGGATCTATTCAAATCATTACACGGTAGGCCGCGCGGGATTAGCCGAGCGGTCTGGGGCGCTGCAGTCATGGACTGTGCGGCTTGTCCCGGCGGAGGTTGGAGTCCTCCCTCGGGCATGGGTGTGTGTGTTTGTCCTTAGGATAATTTAGGTTAAGTAGTGTGTAAGCTTAGGGACTGATGACCTTAGCAGTTAAGTCCCGTAAGATTTCACACACACTTGAACATTTGAACATTACACAGTAGGCATGAATGCAGACATTGATCGAATTTAAAGTTGTACTTCTAGGATCGTAATAACTCAGTACAGCACAGTCACAAGTTTGCATTTTATCTAAATAAAAGAAAGTAGAGTGTCTTATTGCGAAACGCAGGGACAGTGCTCAATGAAATAGTGTCCCTCAAAATGCGAAATAATCATTACAGGTGTACTACATTGTTTAGTATTGGTTCTGATCTTGCTCTTATTGTGTACAAATGATCCACCACCATGTGTCCAAGATGCATAAATAGTTCTCTTCACTGACGATACAGATCTCGTAACAAATCCTAATGGAAAAATGTCATCTCATGAAAATGTAAATAAAATATTCTTGAATATTAATAACTGCAAACAGACTATCAATGAATTTAGATAAAACATAATTCACGCAATTCTGTACGAGACGAGGGCTGACCATACTATTGAAAACAAAGCATAAGCGAAAATCAACAAATGAAACAGAATTTCTAGTTTTTTATATTAGTGTGAGCCTGAACTGGAATCATACATCTTTTTAAACGTCTAGCTTAGAAAATTTAGCAAGGAAGGAAGGAAGGAAGGAGGTTAGTGTTTAACGTCCCGTCGACAACGAGGTCATTAGAGACGGAGCGCAAGCTCGGGTTAGGGAAGGATGGGGAAGGAAATCGGCCGTGCCCTTTCAAAGGAACCATCCCGGCATTTGCCTGAAACGATTTAGGGAAATCACGGAAAACCTAAATCGGGATGGCTGGAGATGGAATTGAACCGTCGTCCTTCCGAATGCGAGTCCAGTGTGCTAACCACTGCGCCACCTCGGTCGGTAGAAAATTTAGCATTGCAGGTAATAGCGGTTTAGGAGACGAAAATATAAATACGTTGGTTCCAACAGCTCACAGCTCAAGAAGAGAAAGGAAGTGAGTACGGAAGGAGGGGGGTTAATTTCTCGTAAACGGTGGTATCACTTGAGTCGAAGAATCAGCTCGGACTGAAGGGGCGTTTCTTTCAAAGGCAACGTGTTGCCACTTGCATTAAATGATTAGGAGCAGAAAATTTAGGAAATTTCGGTTTATATCGAGATGGCCCGCCGTTGATCTTCCGGCGCACCATCCACGGATGGCATAAGAACCAAGTAAAAATTATCACGTCGTACGGTATCTTGTGCAGGAAATATGTAGATATGGATCCATACTGGATTGTCAGCTACACGAGTCGACTACTTACGGAAAAGTTACAAACTCTGTTAAATTTATCTTTGGCAGAACGAAAGCACGGGGAGGTTATTTCGAAGACACTATTATGGGAACAGATTTTCAGTAATTATTACTCTGAAAACACTTCGCCGAATTTTGCTGATCAGACGACTATAAAACGAGTAGTAAAATCAAAATTCGTCTAATTCACTGAACTTAACGCTCTACAAATTTGTTGCGCGCGTGTCTCTTACTCGTCGTTTTCTCTTCATTCGCCTCTTTCTTTCTTTCCTCACAAAATAATTTACAATAGGCGAATCAGTGTATATTACGGAGAGGGTTTCATGAAGATTTTATGTATTTCAGCCACAGTTTATTGAAGGAATTTGGTCTTTAGTAACCCCATTACGTTGGGTTCTGCCAATTCGAAAAGAGAATCAGTTACATGTCTGTAGCAACGCTATTATAATTTATAAATTTCCTCAAGACTGTCTCAGCACATATTTTCGCCAAAAATTTGTGTAGTAAGCTTTAAGCTCTTCTCGCAATGGTGACATCAGTGAAGTACGCAGTCTTATTGATTTCTGTACGAAAATCAGATTTCGTTTCCTCTCGCTGAGCTCTGTTGCTGTTTACTAAATGTAGCAGGCCTATTACGTTCTGAACCCATGGTCAAGTCAAGTAGTTACAGAAGGAAATGTCAGAAGTTATTGGCAGCCAGCTGTCCTTGAAGCGCTACCGATTATGGGCGCCTAGGACTGTCCCGTAAATTGTCGAATGTTTTGGCTCCTAAATTGATACCTTGATGCTGTCACTATAGTCGAAGAAAAAAGGTATCTGCATCTGACATTTTCAACAGAGCTGTCTTCGTGTGTTAGAATGTCAGCATCTCAGCTCCACAGTATAAGCACAGTCACAAAATCTGTTAGCTCACTTTCGCTGAAAACTTGGGTTGTGACTGAGAAAGCCATGGATAAGTGCAGTTTAAATAATCGACATTTTCTATTTGCTGCAAGGAAGTTTCCATTTGACTGGGAAGGCGCGGTGTTCTTGCTTGGTCTAATTTTCCAAGTTATATTTCTCAAAGTTCATCTCAAAGGCTGCCCGCTGCAGTAAAACGAGATGTCAGACGTTCGGAAATTGTATGCCATCAGAAAAGCATACATTTCGGAGGAGCTTCATATTAAGGACATACTCTGTCCGTATATGGAGAGACGCACTGCGACCACCGAAGGCGCTGTGACCTGTGAACAGACAGTGTACAACTCGAAACAGCAATACTCCTTCTACACTCCTGGAAATTGAAATAAGAACACCGTGAATTCATTGTCCCAGGAAGGGGAAACTTTATTGACACATTCCTGGGGTCAGATACATCACATGATCACACTGACAGAACCACAGGCACATAGACACAGGCAACAGAGCATGCACAATGTCGGCACTAGTACAGTGTATATCCACCTTTCGCAGCGATGCAGGCTGCTATTCTCCCATGGAGACGATCGTAGAGATGCTGGATGTAGTCCTGTGGAACGGCTTGCCATGCCATTTCCACCTGGCGCCTCAGTTGGACCAGCGTTCGTGCTGGACGTGCAGACCGCGTGAGACGACGCTTCATCCAGTCCCAAACATGCTCAATGGGGGACAGATCCGGAGATCTTGCTGGCCAGGGTAGTTGACTTACACCTTCTAGAGCACGTTGGGTGGCACGGGATACATGCGGACGTGCATTGTCCTGTTGGAACAGCAAGTTCCCTTGCCGGTCTAGGAATGGTAGAACGATGGGTTCGATGACGGTTTGGATGTACCGTGCACTATTCAGTGTCCCCTCGACGATCACCAGTGGTGTACGGCCAGTGTAGGAGATCGCTCCCCACACCATGATGCCGGGTGTTGGCCCTGTGTGTCTCGGTCGTATGCAGTCCTGATTGTGGCGCTCACCTGCACGGCGCCAAACACGCATACGACCATCATTGGCACCAAGGCAGAAGCGACTCTCATCGCTGAAGACGACACGTCTCCATTCGTCCCTCCATTCACGCCTGTCGCGTCACCACTGGAGGCGGGCTGCACGATGTTGGGGCGTGAGCGGAAGACGGCCTAACGGTGTGCGGGACTGTAGCCCAGCTTCATGGAGACGGTTGCGAATGGTCCTCGCCGATACCCCAGGAGCAACAGTGTCCCTAATTTGCTGGGAAGTGGCGGTGCGGTCCCCTACGGCACTGCGTAGGATCCTACGGTCTTGGCGTGCATCCGTGCGTCGCTGCGGTCCGGTCCCAGGTCGACGGGCACGTGCACCTTCCGCCGACCACTGGCGACAACATCGATGTACTGTGGAGACCTCACGCCCCACGTGTTGAGCAATTCGGCGGTACGTCCACCCGGCCTCCCGCATGCCCACTATACGCCCTCGCTCAAAGTCCGTCAACTGCACATACGGTTCACGTCCACGCTGTCGCGGCATGCTACCAGTGTTAAAGACTGCGATGGAGCTCCGTATGCCACGGCAAACTGGCTGACACTGACGGCGGCGGTGCACAAATGCTGCGCAGCTAGCGCCATTCGACGGCCAACACCGCGGTTCCTGGTGTGTCCGCTGTGCCGTGCGTGTGATCATTGCTTGTACAGCCCTCTCGCAGTGTCCGGAGCAAGTATGGTGGGTCTGACACACCCGTGTCAATGTGTTCTTTTTTCCATTTCCAGGAGTGTATGTCCTTAGAAAACTGAAAAGTAAGTTCTCGTCAGAAGAATTTAAATTCAAACGCTTGGCACGCAAATTTCGTACTGGAGCTGAGGTGACCGTGTTGAACAACAGAAAAGTTGAAATCCTTGAATTTGCAACAAGCTTTCGTGACAGAAAATGAAGGCTAACGTCTCGTCGACGGCATGATTTTTAGACCCGAAGCGTTAACTTAACAACACAGAGGTATGGATGAAGTTTGCCGATACTCCCTATCATAAGAATGATTCCAGCGATGACGTATTGCAGAGAACGGACAGAAACCCTAAATCTGGTCTGCAGGATATCCAAATCACCAAATCAAAAACCAAACATTTGTTTAACGACAGAATCGTCTGTTTCTCATGGGGGCTTATTCACAACACTTCTACGTAGCTTTACTACGATGTGGAACGCTCCCTTGATCGGTTGCAGGCTTCAGTCGGTCGTGGCATGGCCAGCCCTGGTAAAAATTGTCCCGCCCCTCAACGGCGATTTTGCGTCGACTGATTAGTATGTGTTCGTTGTCGACATCCAAGAATAGCTGGTTTTAATCGAGCCCACATGTGTTTGACTGGGTTCACGTTCGGGGGATAAGCAAGCCACTCCATTCTGGTTATCCTAGCATGCTGAAGGAACGTCTTCACGAGAACAGCACTATGAGCACGCGATTTATCATGCATCAAGATGAAATTATCACCAAAATATTGGTGATACAATTCCACTGTTCAGAATCTCGTCCCTGTACCGTAGGACAGTGAGATTGCCCTCAACATTCAAGAGAGGTGTACAGTGGCCCCATGTAGTGCCATCCCAGAGCACCACTTCACCATCACCTTGAGGCACGGGTGGGACAGTGTTGGAGTCGTTCAATATTACCAGGTTGTCGCCAAATACGTTGTTTGCGACTGTAAGGGTACAAAAAATGGTTCAAATGGCTCTGAGCACTATGGGACTCAACTGCTGAGGTCATTAGTCCCCTAGAACTTAGAACTAGTTAAACCTAACTAACCTAAGGACATCACAAACATCCATGCCCGAGGCAGGATTCGAACCTGCGACCGTAGCGGTCTTGCGGTTCCAGACTGCAGCGCCTTTAACCGCACGGCCACTTCGGCCGGCTGTAAGGGTACAAACAGATCGTAATTTCGTCCGTAACCAATACCCAACCCCAATCCTGCGGTGTCCATTTTGCATGATTTCTCGAACATCTGTAACGGAGTCCATGGTGTTGCGATATTCGACGTGGTACTCGCATGGTCTTTGGGAATGGTAGGTTGGCTGGTTGATTTGGGATCGGGGGCGTGGAGACGAAACAGGGAGGTTATCGACCCCATTAGATTAAGGAAGGATGGGGAAGGAAGTCGGCTGTGCCTTTTCAAAGGAATCATCCCGGAATTTGCTTGAAGCTATTTAGGGAAATCACGGAAAATCTAAATCAGGACGGCCGGACGCAGGTTTGAACTGTCGTCTTACCGAATGCGAGAGAAGTGTGCTAACCACTGCGCCACCTCACTCGATGGTCCTCAAGAACGGATATTATTTGTATCCTCGGCGCATTTACTGTGGGGGTTCTTGTCACTAGCACATGTGGGCTAGCTTTCATCATGAATACCGTGTTGTCTCCAATTGGAGACGATGTCGAGTATAGACTCAATATAAAAGCTAGCTCACTTGTGCTAGTAACAAGGATCCCACAGTAAATGCGCCGAGGATACAAATAATCTTTTGGCAGTTTTGTGGCCTCAGGAGGGTGGTAATGTACCGCCAAAACTAGGCGCGTGATAGAATAAAGACATTCTCAGGCTACAGTTGTGGTGGTTCTTTTCCTCATATAAGTAAAATTTTATTTTCTGTCATTCCTGGTGTTTTGTTTTTAGTCACATGCAGTGTACTTTCAAATGGACGATCCGACAAAGAAACAAAAAACTGCTTTCGTTGAGGCTTTGAATGATTACCGTCAGCGATGTACAAAGCTTGTCGCTACTGTATGATTCGTAGCTGTTATTTCGAGGCTTTCGCTTTCGGAGATGTCGGCTATTTCGGAGCCGTCCCAGGAAAAAAAACGCCCCGACACGCCGCTGGCTGGCCCTCTGGACGTGTTTGCGACCTCATTCCGCGGCCGGCCGTCCATTAAACCGCCGCCTTATGAGACGGGCCGTGCTGGACTCCAAAAATAAGCCACCGGTGGCCTCCAGCACCGGACTACTCGCTGCTGCGTCAGCCCCATCGTTTGGGTCGCGGTTTTTAATTAACGCTAAATTCGAGCAAAAAGAAAAAAATAATCGTTCTACAGTATCTTGGTTTCCGCTGCGCGGCGGCTCGGAAAGTTGGTAGCAGGAGGGGGAAGTGGGTTCAGGAGCGAAAGAAAGGAGTGGCGCCACTGTCGGGACCGCGGTGCTTTGGGCGGTCTTCTGAAAATTGGGTCCGCTGTGGAGCCGGCTCGGTCGGCAGTCGGTGTGGGCGAGCGAGCGGTCGGGCGAATTTATGTCTGCGAGAGGAGCGCGAAACGCGATTATGAACGCGCACCGCGACCTGCCGGCGAAATAGCCGTGGCGCGGCGCGGCGCGTGTGGGACGTCGTTCCTGGCTGTTAATTAAGCACTCGAGGTTGCGCCGGAGCAATCGGCTCTCGAGAATGGGAGTGGTCAGGCTCGTCAAGGCGTCCGAAAGTTTACGCTGCGAGGCCGTGCTGTTAACGACGCACCAGCCAAACCAATGCGGGCCGTGTGATCCTCCCCTCCCCCTCTCCCCCACTTCCCAGCTCTCTTTTTCTGTTCGAGTTATGCAAGCCAATTCTCAACGGGCAACCGAATGCCAGACAGCAAACAACAGCTGCTGTGGAAAGCATTTTTTGGTGTGAAACTATACGCAGTTACAGCCTATCGGTGATACCCTTCTACCCTCACCCATGCTACGTTACAAGAAACACAACAAGCTGTTTTGCGCACCACTGGATACAAACGTGAAACGTTCTCTACGTGCACGATAGGCAAGTCCCGTTACACAGTGTTTTTGTTGTGGTTGTCAGTCTGAACACTGGTTTGACGCAGCTCTCCATGCTACTCTATCCTGTAAGAGCGTTTGCATCTCTGAAGAACTACTGCTGCTTACGTCCTTCTGAATCTATTTTCGCTATTCATCTTTTGGTCTCCCTCTACTATTCTATTCCCCCCCCCCCCCCCACACACACACACACATTTCCCTCCAATACAAAACCAGTCAGCCTTGATATATCAGAATATGCCATATCAACCGATAGGTTCTTCTACTCAGGTTGTGTCACAGCATACATAGCACACGCCCGTTGGGCATTTTGATCACAATAGCCATACATCAACACGATATCTACCTTTTCCGCAATTGGTAAACGATCCATTTTAACACGGGTAATGTATCACGAAGCAAATACCATCTGCACTGGCGGAATGTTACGTGATACCACTTACTTATACGTTTGTTACTAATACATCTGTCACAAAGCGAAAAAAGTGGCCCAACTAAAACACTCATATTTCTTTATGTACTACACGAATATGTAATAAAATTGGGGGTTCTTATCTAAAGAAACGCAGTTGACATCCGTTTGACCTATGGCAGCGCCATCTAGCGCGCCAACCATAGCGCCATCTTGCTTCCCCCTTCAAGCTAGACACATTTCGTTCTTTGTAGTTTTTTCGTTTGACGCTTATTTCGTGAGATATTTGGCCTGGTCAATATCAATGGACCACCCTGTATGATGTACCTGAAGAAAAGCAAGTGCGATGTCTCCCTCGCGGAGCGAGCGAGGTGCAGCAGTGATTAGCACTCTGGACTCGAATTCAGAAGGATGATTTCCGCTATTTCCCTAAATCGCTCCAGAAAAATGCCGGGATGGTTCCTCTGAAAGGGCACGGCCGATTTCCTTCCTCAACCTTGACATAGTCCGAGCTTGTGCTCCTTCTCTTGATGGGACGTCAAAGCCTCATCTACCTTTCTTTTTTTCTTCCTCGCCGAACGGAGACCATTATCAAGAGTAAATGTAGTGTTTCACGGTTAAACATGGTATCTACTCGGTAAGGAGGGATGGCGAGGCGGGCGAGGAAACATTTTTGTCGGTTGTGCTTCTGTACAGTTAGTGATGGCGGAAATTCAACGCTGGCAATAGATTTACGTAAATATTTTATGAAAGTGGCGATAACTTTACGACAATGTTATTTGCGAATGTTCAAAATGCGAAATAAAAGAGACAAAAAATTTAAAAAAAGAAACTATGGTCTTCCACGGCGGAAAATCAATAGGACTAACAGTCGTTATTGACAATCAAATAAACGAGCAAGTCTCAGAATTTGTACATTTGGCCTTTCATAAATGACAGGTCTACATGCTTATGCCCTGGTGCTTCCGCTAATAATCACCGTGGATTTCCAGTGGTCCAGACATTCGCACGCCAGACAAATGCTGAAGTAAAACGAGAAATAGATTTAAAGAGAATTTCATACGCTGCTTCATTTTCCATGTGGAGATAATACGGATAAACATTTGATGGATTACACACGCAGCGAACCTCTGGTGTAGAATAAAATATGACGGCTCTTTTTCGTATCTGGTACTATTTTAAAACGTAGGGTTCCAAGAAGCAGCTATCTTCAATGCCTTAAACGAGTCTGCACTCCTAAGGAGACCGAAATTAATGGCCGAATGCGCGGAGAAATTATGCATTCAAGGCGACATTTTTACGGCTGTTTAATTTGCATAGTTCTGAGTAAGGTCTCAGAAGGCTACTGCGACGCCTGATATATTGTTGGAGGTCGTGAACTACGCATCGCTTTAGAGTTGCATTTAGGTGCGATATACATACCGAAATTCAGGCTATCATTTCCAAAATGCGTTGTATATTATTCCTTGTAAATTATGTAACTCATACGTTTGTATAATCACATCCGAAATTGAAATATTGCAGCAAAACATTTAATAAGTATGTGGAGGTTTCTAACGGGCGAAAGATGACGTATTTTACAACCTCAGACCGTTCATTGCGGTAATTCGGATGCTGCATTAATCGGAAAGTACACGATATCTTTTTTTTAATAATTTGTATTTCTCTTTTCAATTTAGTTGTTTCCTATGAAAAAGTTATTCGCATTTTTAAACTTCATATTCAAGAATTCAGAGATTGCAAGCCTTTTTTGATAAACGTCAAAGCCATTTCTTTAGGTAATTAATAACAGAAAACGTAAAGGACACAAATGAATAGTTACAGATTTAATTCAGCGACCAACATATCACTATGCATTGATGTTTGGTAAATTATTGTAGCTGGTCGATTTACGGTACGTACCCGATTTCACAGTCCTTTTACCGATAACGACTGCTGCCAGTAAATTTTAAGATGGACTAAGTTTTGCCGATACACTCATATGCGCCTATGTGATAACACGTGACGTTGTAAGACACTATCTAATGGAATTCCACAAGAAATATTTAGAATTTGGTCATTAATACGGTTCTACTTCACTGTTTATGGAAATGCTACTTGCTTGCATATTTTTTATTGACGCATTGTGGATTTAGTAAGGTACAGAGAAAATCATTTTATGAAATGTTAGCAGCTTGATAACCTGCAGAAGTATTCGTCAGAGCTAAACTTTGGTATGATACCACAAACGGTAGAGCTGATAGAAAAATTTTATTTAGCAACACATTCTTCCAGAAGAAAACAAACGGAAAAGCGAGAGTAATATGGAACTAAACACGAAACTGGATGTATTCTACAAACAATAAAGAAATGTTACCTTATGGTACAATCCTAATTAGGCGCAGAATTTTATTTGATCACAGATTTACAAGATGCGTTATGGAAGCAGATGCAAACCAGAACCAAGCAAACTTCTTCCATGGGGATTAAAGGATATATACAGGGTATCCCAGCTGTCTTGTCCACCCAAAATATCTCTGGAACAATAACAGCTATTGGAAAACGACTTTCACCGGTATCAATGTAGGGCTGGGGCCCATGAATGTACATATTTGGAAACATTCTAAAACGAAAGCATATGTGTTTTTTAACACAAACTTATGTTTTTTTAAATGGACCTCCTATATTTTTTCTTCAGCAATCCATAGCATGACAAAGCCCATACTCAATGGCGTTGATTGCATCGCAATATTCCCATTACATCCCGAGATATTGAGACGCGAAGTTGACGCTTGAAACACCCGAGATGCGCTGCTAGCGCACGTCTTGAGGCTCAGGCGTGAACACCATGCTGCCCGTAATCGCAGCAGACCGTATTATTCCTTTCGGACCTCTTGATAAGTATGGAGGTGTGATTACACATGTCAATCACATCGCGATTACGGGCAGCATGGGGTTCACGCCTGAGCCTCAGGGCGTGCGCTAGCCGCGCATGTCGGGTGTTTCAAGCGTCAACTTCGCGTCTCAGTATCTCGGGATGTGTGATGAAAATCAACGACAAAATCGTGAAAATTGTCTTTCTCGAGTACGGAACTTTCGCAACATTTCCCCACCGAGTGAGGTGGCGCAGTGGTTAGCACACTGGTCTCGCATTCGGGAGGACGACGGTTCAAATCCGCGTCCGGCATTCCTGATTTATGTTTTCCGTGATTTCCCCATAATCGCTTCAGGCAAATTCCCGAATGGTTCCTTTGAAAGGGCACAGACGACTTCCTTCCCTTATCCGATGGGACCGATGCCCTTGCTCTTTGTTCCACTCCCGTGTGCCAACCAACCAACATTTTCTCCTAATTGCAAGGAGTTTGGTGGATGAAGCTGTAGCGGAGAAGCTTGGTCATAGCACATTTTGTGCTACGTGGGTTCCCAGAATTCTAACGGATGATCACAAAAAAAAAAGAGACTGGCTGCAGCATTGACCTTCCTGGACGATGAGAAAAACGGTAACGCAGTTATCGATCGTATCGTAACTGGGGATGAGACTTGGGTGAAGCATGTCAATTGTGAAATAAAAAGGGTCTCCCAAGAAACTATTTCAAACGCTGTCAGCAAGAAAGATCATGGTCATTGTTTTTGGGGGAGTCTAACGGAGTGATCCTCGTTGATTTCTTTGAACTTGTCAATATATTTAACTCACAGAAGTATTGTCAAACACTGACAAAGTTAAGGCGGACGATACCAAGAAAGCGTCGAGGAAAACTTACCGAGAAAGTATTTTTTTTTTTTTTTCACGACAGTGCACGTCCACACACGGCCAATCGTACCCATGAACTCCTACAGGGTTCTGGATGGGAGGTGTTTGACGATCCACCGTACAGCCCGTATTTGCACCGAAACACCACCACCTCGTCGCAGCAATAAAGACATAGCACGTTACACAACACTTTGATGCTGACGCCGAACTGCATGTCGGCGTAAACCAGTAGTTGCAATTGCAGGTCACAAATTTCTACAGAGACGGTATTGGAAAACTTGTGCTGCAGTATGGTAAGTGCCTCAATTTGAATGGTGATAATGTAGAACATTTCCCTAAGAGAGTGCCTTTACAATGGATCTAATAAAATTTGGTTTCCTGTATTGTAATTTTTTATTTCAAAATGTTTGTTACTTTCTGTATAACGATCGTAAAATTCTTTTGGCAGCTACAATATTCTTAAACAGCATAATTCCTTTTGAAAGTCATCAGTTTTTCGCGAAACCAAATTCCCTCCCCCAAAATTAAAAGTTTTGCAAAGCAGAGCTCCAGGCCCAGAGATGGGCCAATCGGGACTGACTTAGCTCTTTATCGTCCTTTGCTTATGGCGTCTCTCGGCCGTTGTCGGCTTTTTGACCTTGGAGCCGGTATTTCCCACTCAAGAAGCTTCTCAATTGGCGTCACGATGCTGAGCACACCCCGATACATTCCTCCGACCACGGGAAAATCCCTGGAAGTACCGGAAATCGAATCTGCATAGGAGCCAGACATGCTGATCGTTGAGCTACAGAAGTTGACAAAAAAGAATGATTGTAGGAAAGTAAAATTCTCCTTTGACAGTGAAAGTAACTTCGGAAACAAGGTGTCTTTGGCAACTAAAATGTTTATGGAAATTAAAATCTCATTGTAATCCAAAATTCCTTCTAAAACAAAAAATCTTCTTCGAGTGAGGAAAATATAATTGAAATAATCACAGGATTCGTATTTGGGAAGATAATTAAGTACTGCCGCAACACATTCCCTGCCGAATATTTTCTTCTCCAGCGCTGTGAATAGCAAAATATCTGGCACTTGACAGACACTGCGAGACGCTGAGTGGAGCAACCAGCCTTTCGGTCGTTTTGATAATCTGTACTGGCTGGACCGCTGGAGTGACAGATTGCTCTTCATGAACTCATATACCGAAATGAATCTGTAGTGCAACGTACCATATAATGAAAAAAATTGGCCCTTATAAATGAGTTCTTGGTGTCAATTATCACAAAATTATTAAGGATTAATGATTCGAAGGCCAGTTACCTACTGAACTGAAAATCTTGGCCCAGGTTAACATCAATTTTATTTGCTCTTCGTGAGAAGACACATGAAAAAGGGAACGAAGTTACACATTAATATGAATAGTAAGAATACAAAAAAAGCAAAAGGATGACAAATACTGAACAGTGAAATGATTTAACTGAGCATTAGATCCACTTAACAAGTCCCTCAAGGGACAGTGGTGACCCTCTCCTCGACAAGTAACCTCTAAAATTGCACCGAGCAAGGTGACGCACTTGTTACCACACTGGTCTCGTATTCGGGAGGACGACCGTTCAAACTCGCGTCCGGCCATCCTGATTTATGTTTTCCGTGATTTCCCCCAATCGCTTCCTTTGAAAGGGCACAGCCAACTTCTTGCACACCCTTCCTTAGTCCGATGGGACCAGTGACCTTGCCGTTTGATCCCCTCCCCCAAATCCACCAACTAACCAATCTAAAAATACATAATCGTGGCTGTACACGCCATGACTGCTGGAATAATGCCTGGAAACATAGATTCCTCAAGTAAATGCCTAAAATCGCTTATCATGGATGAGCCCTCGACTATGGGGCAAGATACTGAATGTCATTGTATAATCGTCTTTAAAAGAAGCTAATCGAAATCACCTAATGATAATCCTCCCGTGATAACCCACGCTGCAAATTATTCTCCCGAGAATTGACGACTCAACGTGATAAGACCTCCATCCTCTACGGCCTGCTAGTGGCAACAGGTCGTCAGTAGTGGTGTGACGAGTTGATTCCTGATATAGCAGGCTGTGACTCTCACCGCACCTGTCAGCCAAGATGGTTTTCCTCAATGTCTTCCACATCAGACTGTCTTCTTCTGCGTCTCCATCCACAGTCCAGCCAAAATGTTACATTTCCTCTCTGCCTCCCACAAAATCCATGCAAAAGCTCTGATGGGAGTGGCTTGGTCAATGATTAAGCAATAAGGCATTTATAAACTGCAGCCCAACACTACACCCAACACATATTTTTTAAGGTGCCCAATGAGTCGCCCTCCACACTACGAGAGAGAGAAATTTTCCGTCTACGTGGAACTGTGTCCAGATGATGCCACACCTCCCCCACAAAGAGGGGAAGAAAATTTTTTAATAATAACTGCCACATACGTTCACCATATAAGCAGTGAGACGTTTGTCTTTTGATCTCAGTTTTCTGAGAAAGCCGGTCGGCGAAAAACGTACCGTCAGGCTGTCCTTTGACAAGAGACACCTACTCTAAAAATAACTTCTTTTACACTGGCCCAGATGCACAGCATTGTCCCCCATACTGAGTTTTTTAGAAGAAGTCCACAACTGCACAGCTTGAGAGCTGCTGTTATAAAGAATTCTGGTTGTGTGCACACTGACCGGAACCGTAGCAGACAGTAAAGCGGGTCCGGCAAAGTTTACCTGCTGGCTAGCTGGCAGGCCATTGCACCATGCCCCGAGCGGCCCATCCCTTAGAAGTCGCCCTTTCTCCCCATGGACGCGGCCACTGCCCATGGCTCATTCAAGACTCTGCTGAGACACGTATTGCGTTAAACTAAGGACAAGCAACTAAATATACAGAATGAAAAATGAATTGAGATGTATGTCAGCAGATCGGTCTTTGCTGTCATTGGCATTCCTTATGGCATAAACACAGATATCTGTCAGTCGATACAACCAACATCTGGATTTTAATAAAATGGTGTAATGGGAATTATATATGAAACGTTTCGGTCCAACAATTAACTGCTGCATTTCAGTTCAATCGTCTTACAAGTAGGTGAAAAGCTGTACAGTGGACTGACTATCTGTCTTAAAATCCTCACAAGGTTGTGGGTGAGGGTGAGAAGAAATGGACTGACTATCTTAAAATCTTTTCCTGGAGAGGAGGGGGCTAGCTGGGGCATGGGGAAGGCAAAAGAATGGACTCACCAGACAAAATCGTAGTTAGTTAGTTACTTGTTCCATGGATGACTTGAGTGACTCCTTTCTCGAAATGATGTCAACCGAGTCCGTTTACAGGATACGTATGCATGATTGGTGTTAACATCGATAAACACATTAATTTTTAGTCCTACTTATGCATCTACAATTAATAGAATTTTTTTTTATTTTGATGCTTACCAGTTTTTAAGTAGATATTCGTCAATGGAACAGAAGATACTGTCCAGGAGAAACGATTTTAAGTTATATTTAAAATTTGCTTTGCCATCTGTCAAACATTTTATGTTGTTGGGAAAATGATCAAAAACTCATGTTGCTGCATATTGAACTCCTTTCTGAGCTGCTTGGCAGCTTTAATAATGAGTAATAAATTTATTTTTCCCTTTAGTGTTGTAGGTATGGACATCACTATTCTTCTCAACTTGTGATGGACTTTTTATGACGAATTACATCATGTATGTATTGTGATGGCGCAGTTAAGATGCCTTGCTACATGAAGCTACGCTACTTCCATGGCTAAAAACCATGTTATTCTTACTGCTCGATTTTGTGCAATCAATACTTTCTTTCTAGGGTATGAGTTGCCCCATAAAATTATTTCGTGAAACAGTATTGAGTGGAAATACCCAAAATATGTCAAGGACTTAATTTTTTTCTCTCCAAGACTAGCAATTACACGAAGAGAAAAAGTCGCTCAACTTATTTGTTTCAGGAGCTCAGTAATATCCTTCTTCCAGGTAAAGCTTTCATCAATACGTACACCTAAAATTGTGGAGCATTCTACCTTATTTACTCACTGTTGTTCATGTGCTACAGCAGTTGTTGGTATGACTGTGTTTGTTATACAGAACTGAACATAGTGTGTTTTCTTTTTTTTCAAAATTTAGGGGAGTCCATCTTCTGAGAACCACTTTATAGTTATTTGGAAAAATCATTTACCATTTATTCTGTTGCTTTCTCTCTAATGGAATTTATTATGACACTAGTGTCCTCTGCAAAAGTACCAATTCTACTGGTAGAATGTTAAGTGGAAGGTTATAAATATACATAAGGAATAAGAGTGGACCTAGAATTGAACGATGTGGTACTGCATTTGTGACTTCTCCTGCATCATGAAAATTTTCTATCCTTTACATATTTTCTGAATTATTCAGCACAACCTTTTGTATCCTGTTTTTTAAGCATGATCCAAACCAGCTGAACATAAGGCCATCAGTTCCATAAAACTTGAGTTTCTCTAGGAGAGTAACATGTTCTGCACAGTCACATGCCTTGCAAAGAGCACAAAAAATACCAGTTGGCGACATTTTATTACTAAGGCTTATACTGTATGATGAGTAAATGTATAAATAGCGTTCTCAGTAGAGCAAGCTAAATAAATTGTTTCCTCTTAAATGTTGGACTATCCTTAGCACATTACTTTTTCGAATTTTTGGAAAAAGATACCAATAAAGTAAATGGACAATAATTGTTTACGAGTCTGTCGTAAGTCTGTCTTGCTACTTTTTTGATTAAGAGGTCTGACAATTGCATATTTCCATCTGACGCAAAATTCCCTGTGCCAATGATGCATTGCATAAATCATCAAGGGCGTAACTTATGAACTTTTCTTCCTAACATTTTTTATAATTCTGTTAATTTCAGTGACTGATAGTGGAGTTACTGCTAGTTGCTAGTTGTGAAACGGCATTTTTTCACATATTCTCCTGCTTCTTCAGCTGAACCATTTAATCCTATTTCTGCTGCTACATATAGAAAGTGATTGTTAAAAGTATGTGCAACTTGCAAATTATCAGTCACAAAACTGTCATTTAGTTTAATGATTATGGTATCTTGTACATAGCCTGGGTATCCTTCTCCTTTTTGACAATATCCCATAAAGTTTTCATCTTATTATCTGCATTAGTTATTTCTGTCAGGATATTTTGATGACTTTACTTAAAGTACTGCGGTACATGTACTTTTGGTACATGAGATTGTAATTCCTTTTTGTTACCCACAGCCTGATTTCTTTAATGGGCCTTCCCGATAAGATTTTAGGAATGCAGCTTTCAAATACTGACAAAAATTTATTATGGAATAAACTGGATTTTTACATTGGCCTCTCTTTCTTTTAACGCTCTGTATCCTGTGTTCATTAATAAGCTTCACTGCTTTGTATGAACCTGCCTCAGGATTACAGGGTGCCATATTGTTTATTTCCATTAATTGAGCATCGTCATCAGATATTGTGTTAGCAAATGGGTTCACATTACTTGTTTCAGCCTTAGGACTATCTATAAAAATGTTAGTAGTCAGTATGTACTATCTTACTGCATGCTAGGTGAACAATTGGTTGTTGAAATTAGACTGAAAAACCGAAATCATTCCAGTTAATTTTTCCCGTCCGTACCTTTCAAGAAAACTACATGAAATCTCCACAAACCACTGACTATTTCTTCTTGCGTGATAGGTAGCTCAACAATGCATCTACATTTCTGGTAAATAACTGAAACTTTCCTAGATGGGTTATGTACACTGTTACAGTTATCAGACAAGTCTTCTGCAGTAGCAACTCACAAGCACGTGCTTCCAGATTCCGATCAAAAACTATTTTTTTCAATATTCTTTTTCGTATGTTTCCAACTTTAACTTGCGTTGCAAATCCTCGTTTTTCCAGGTTTCACCTACACGAAAATGGTGCTAGTCTATAATCCCTGATTTTAATTCTGCCATCCCGGTGGTTACGTGATGTTCAGAGAGGCACAGAAAATCTATCAGTTCAGAACTTTCCAAATCTTTTAGGCATATAAGAAGCACATATATCTTGTTTTTCGACCCTCTAAAGTCTTGATGAGATAAATTTTCAGCAAATGACAAATATAGCGAACATGTACTGCAAGCGCACACATCCTTACAATTCGAAAATTGCCTAACCTTTTCATCTTACTTTTGCGTAATTGATCTGTACCCTAAGCATTGCCCCTGTATTCGTGACTGTCCGAACAGCACCGCAATTCACATCTCAACTGTGGAGGTCGAATAGTTTCGCGGAAAATGTCTTTCGACTTACACGGTGCTGCGAAGTACAAGTTGCCTGGAGTTTGTTGCAAACAGCGTCGGATGTCAGGCGATGAAAGACGCCGATACGAGTAAAGCAATCTCCGACTGAAATCTAGAACAATCCCTGCAGTCTGCGGTAGACGACTTACAAGCATCGCGAAAGGTGAGACGCAACCGCGCGTCCGCTGGCGATAAAACACTCCGGCGGGGTTTTCGCTCTCCGCTCCCCGCGAACAAGTTCTGGCGGGCAGTGGCCGTCTGCAGAGACCTGTACCAGCAGATGCTATCGCGGGCAGCACTGGCTGCGAGCGTACTGCCGTGTCGCTTCCTGTCCAACACCTCCACCTATCACTGAACGACTAATTTTATCTCGCAGCTCCGCCATTAATATATGTATCAAATACCGAGCAGACCTTTTTTTGGATGCAGTTTTCGGTGCATTCAGTTAGCGGCACAGTTGTTAATTTGGAGCTGTATTGGACTCCGGTAAATCAATTTAAGTGATTACAGCAATTTCTTGACGAAAAACAATACCAGTTCGCTGGGAGAAGATGAGTTACTCATGTTAAGCTTCTTTAGTTTCGTCCTGCACATAAATCGTGCAAATGACTTACAAGAATGCAGCCGGGTGACGCCTTCGACAGCTGCCGATATTTCGGCGGATAAGGGCCTGTCATTTTCGAGGCACAAATGCGATTTAAGACCCCGGAATGCAGGACATTTGCCGAAAGACAACACACACACACACACACACACACACACACACACACACACACACACATACAAACACACCGTAATCGCTAGCTCCAACACACAGTCAAAGATGACCAACGTAAAAAATTTTCGATGGTGAAAATTAATTACCTACTGCTGCCCCTCTGTTATTTGACCAGAGAGAAGGATTCCAAGCCGAACTGAAGCAGAAAACTCCATCTCTATTTATAGATCACTTGTTAACTTAATCTCAAATGATTCCTTAATAACACTATCCCCATAGCTGGATAAGCATGCCAGTGAACTCCGGTTGTTACGTTCATAGAAAGACCGAAGTCAAGACAATGTTCTACAAGAGTATAACTGCTCATCTGTTGTAAGCAAGTGTGACGTTTATGCTCAGTACACCGGTCCTCCACGGATTCGAAGATCTGATAAATACACATGTCACAAACTGCAAGGGTTTTGGTAGACATCCGTCGTACTCGAGACAAGATCATGCTTTACAGAACCAGAAAGAAATCTAATCAAAGGTGGTGGTCGAAAAGCATGTTAAATACCTGTTGGTTATTAATATTCAGTATCGTCGTACTTATATTTGATTGTGTGGTGGCGCTAGTGTTTAACTGAAAGCCCTGGATGTGGTTAATACATACAACTGACGACAAGCACACACACACACACACACACACACACACACACACACATATATATATATATATATACCGTAAACACTAGCGCCACCACACAACCAAATATAAGTACGAATGTCAGAAATTATCGATAGTGAATATTAATAACCAACAGGTATTTAACATGCTTTTCGACCACCACCTTTGATTAGATTTCTTTCTGGTTCTGTAAAGCATGATCTTGTCTCGAGTACGACGGATGTCTACCAAAACCCTTGCAGTTTGTGACATGTGTATTTATCAGATCTTCGAATCCGTGGAGGACCGGTGTACTGAGCATAAACGTCACACTTTCTTACAACAGATGAGCAGTTATACTCTTGTAGAACCTTGTCTTGACTTCGGTCTTTCTATGGAACGTAACAACCGGAGTTCACTGGCATGCATTTCCAGCTATGGGGATAGTGTTATTAAGGAATCATTTGAGATTAAGTTAACAAGTGATCTATAAATAGAGATGGAGTTTTCTGCTTCAGTTCGGCTTGGAATCCTTCTCTCTGGTCAAATAACAGAGGGGCAGCTGTAGGTAATTAATTTTCACCATCGAAAATTTTTTACGTTGGTCATCTTTGACTCGGTGTTGGAGCTAGTGATTACGGTGTGTTTGTATGTATGTGTGTGTGTGTGTGTGTGTGTGTGTGTGTGTGTCGTCAGTTGTATGTATTAACCATATCCAGGGCCTTCGGTTTCAGTAATGAAAGAAATGCACCCTCACAGAAAGCATCTGTCATTTATGAGAGGAAGTCAAATGAAGACCGAACAACCACCACAACGGGACCATGGAGCGGCTCCATTCAGACTCTCCACATGCGGTAAGACATTTATCGCACTGAGAGACAAGACGATCGATTGCTGTTTCGTAGAGGTCGATTGGCTGCTGACCGATCCACAACCGGCACACTTTTGCACTTCCTCGCCCGATTGAAACCGACGTTCACGAGTGTGTTTCTTCGGGTCGCCTGTGAAAATCACACGGTGAATGATGCGGGCTGTACGGAGATGTTGCAGTGTTTACCGACCAAATCACTGAAGCGTAGCCTTCGCCCGATTGGCGTTGTGAGGTTGCACGTCGTCGTGCAACAGGGTGATTTCATCCGTCAGTATTCCTGGGCGTTTTGACTCTATGGCGTGTCGTAAATTCTGCAAGATGTCTTCATAGCTTGTGGTTCCACGCTCGAGAAACTCCACGATCAGAGGAAGGCCCTTGCTGTTGAAGAAGAAGGTCACCAGGTCTTTACGTGGTGCCACTATTTCGAGGAGGAGGAAAAACGGCAAAACCAACTATGGAAAACTGCAACATATTCCCCGCCAAAGAAATTCAAAGCTATTCGTACAAGTTCCGGTAAGATGATATTCATGTTCTTCTTCCACTGCAGGGGCCCTCTAATTCGGTGTACCACTCTGCCGAATGTAAAAGGTACAATCATAACGAGATTTGTGGATTGCCTCCAAGAGCTCGTGACAGGTACTGCTCGCATACATTGGGCACTAGCCTGAGCAATACACGAGTATTTTGTAGACATTCTCTTTTGCAGACTGCAATTTCTCAGTATCCAACCAACGAAACGAAATTTGCTACCTGCCCTACCTACGACAGAGCCAATGTGGCGTTCCTTTTCATCACCGTAGAATGTGTTACATCCAAGTTTTTGTATGAGTCGAATTATTCTTATATTGACTCACTGAGACTGTAGTCATAGGTTATCACCTTTTTGGATTTGATACAAGTGTTGTTTTTCTTACAGGATTTCCACATTCCTGAAAATTTAACACAAGCTGGCAATCTTTGCATCGCTTTACTCACTTGAAGCATGCTAAATGGCACTAGGTAGCAACCTATTATGGTTCAATGCAATTACGAAACCGTGAAAGTTTCACAGAAGTTTGTCTCGATTTAAATGGCTACCACTTTCAGACCTTTGTCCATTATCAAGCCGTGCTGCAGAAGAGAGTTTATCGTGTTACAGTTAACATATACAATGCATCAGGTCAACACTAGTAAGTTTGACGAGATGATTACGTACCACATAAATGCTACCATAATGCGTGTACACCGATCACGTTAGTTGTCTGAGTGGCTAGGCTAATATGGGTATTATGGTGGTCATATGTAACTATTATTTTGTAAGTCTGTAAAATAAAACAATCAATTTTTCCATGGTGCACTGCATTCAGCGCCCCCTACCTCAGTTTACCTAACTATGGTCAACGCTCACGTGACTTTATTTTCCTGCATGCAGCACTGGGCTGCCGTACGCAGACAGCCTCTCACACAAGCAATGTGACCAACATACATCCTGTGGTAGCACTTACCAGGTATGTAATCACCTTGTCAAATGTACTTGTACTAAGACTGATATTATGCATAGTATATGTTAATTTTAACACTTTATTTATTTATTTATTTATACATTTATTTTACCTGGCAATATTAGGGCCTTCAGGCCCTCTCTTACACCTAACCAGGCATACTCAGATTCAACAAATTTCAGTTTCTACAGAACATTAAGGACATATAACATGTTATACAGTATTAATGTTAAAGAAAAAATAGAGATTATAAAAGTAGTACAATGATAATTATAACAATCAAAAAATAATTATAACAATCAAGAATAATAATAATAACAATAGTAATAGTAATGACTATGTATGTGAAAGTAAACATATTTTTCTTTTATGAATGTCAGTCCTATTGCTAGCTGGGAATTTTCTCGTTATATATTCTTGCAGCTTGTGAGTTATTCTCATCAAGCAGAGACATAAGACGATAGAATGGGGTGAAAGAGATATAGAAGAGGTAGTAGGTTAGAGGAAGAGAAATAGAATGGTAAAATTCGAAGCTATGATGGAGAGGAGAAAGAAACAGATGAGAGGGGCACAACAATGGTGGATATAACGTCCCTAATATGTAAGTCTTGAGTTCCCTCTTGAATGTTGAGTGGTTCTGGATAAGACGCAGATCACAGGGGAGCGCGTTCCATAGTCGTATGGCTGAGATGGAGAATGACACGGAGAAAGATTTTGTGTTATGTAAAGGTACAGCCAAGATGCTAGACGTATCCGATCTGGTATTGTGGTTGTGGAATGATGATAGGTGTTTAATGTGAGAAGATAAGTATTGGGGGCACCAGTGGCTAAGAAATCGATGAAGTAAGCACATTGTGTGGAGATCGCGTGCCTTATGTGGGCGTATCCAACCTAGCTGGGAGTATGAAGGACTGATATGATCATACAACCGTATATTGCACACGTATCTAACGCAAGCATTCATCACTAGCTCGAGGCGTCTCGAATTTTCACTATTTGTGCCGTGCTGAACTACATCACAGTAGTAAAGATTAGGCAAGACTAGTGTTTGGACTAATTTTTGTTTAACATGGGTTGGAAATATTTTTCTAAATTTTTGAATTGCATGTAGGGAGGAGAGCGATTTCCGGCAAGCTGTGACTGTTTGTTCTTCCCAGTTTAGGTGTTCATCCAAGATCATTCCAAGGTCTTTTACTGTTTTTTGGTATGGTAGTTGGGTACCATTGAGGAGTATTTGAGGGACTGTTTCGCGAAAGTACCGACTGATTAACTTGGGATGAGATATAAGTATGACCTGGGATTTCTTGGGGTTTAGTTTCAGGCCTAGGTTCTGTGCCCATCGAGAAACAGAGCAAAGATCTGCGTTCATACTCGCTACTGCGTCAGCAATGTTCTTGGGGCTTGCACTTATGTACAGTTGGATGTCGTCGGCATATAGATGGTAGTTGCAGGAGTGAATCACTGAAGAAATATCATTAATGTACAGGACAGATTCATAATGGACCAAGGTCAGAAAATAATGACCATTTAAATAAAAACATACTTCTGTGCAACTTTGACGGTTTCGTAATATCACTGACTTTGCATCACTTCGCAGTTTCATCAGTACCTGACTGCGTTTTTGTGCTGCTGTTTTCAGAAAGTGCCTCATTATAGGTAGCTTGTTAATTATGATGAGGTTACAAATGAATATTGTCTGCCAAGTCTGTATATGCAACATCTTCTTCTCTGTCCCTGTACCCATCTTTCTACGAGGTCGGCATTGTTATACCATTTGTCATTTGCCAATGTTAGTGACAACTGGTAGTCGGTTGCCCTTCGTGACGTGGAATGTGTATCCGCATATGTCTGCGTCTATAGTAAATCTCACGCTGAAGTATGAGAACGTTTACTATACGTTTTCTTAGCCTGTAATGTAGTTCCGCACGGTATTTACCTGGATGCGGAAAACTGCCGACAAACCACATCCAATCTGGGTGGCTCACCCGCTCTCTTCATTAACTCGTAAGACGGATTCGCTCCCCGGTACCCGGAAGCGGCGTTTTAACGGGCTCGGTTTTCCGGGCAGGTTTTAGTATACAACAAGAATAGCAACAATCGTAACTGCATCATATGTGAGAAGTCTGAGGTTACTATTAATACTGTCTGTCAGGTGCTTAACATACGCAATGAACGGCTAGGGTATCAACACACTGGGCCACTCATGAAGTTACACCTACATCTGTCAATGACTCTTCATAACATGATACGTCCTCCATGCCACAAAGTTTTCAATGCAGTAGCGTGATATCACATACGGTACTGAATCGCTCTCTTGCTGACAATGTCAGGCAACCATAACTGAGTCAAATGCTTTTCGAAAGTCGTGCTGTGTCTACTTGAGTACCTTGTCCCACGCCTTTCACGATGTCATGTAAGGGATGCGGCCTTTGGACTTCGTGTGACTGATGTTGAAACGTCCCCTTAGAAAAATTAGTGAATTATTGTGCTGGTAAACTGACACACAATATTTTTAGCGCAACGCAATCTGACTTTCAATAATCCCTACAAAAGAATGGCCCTGACTAACATTAACATATACCTTTCACAAATCACTTACCTCACAAAAATCTTCGTTACTCGAACTACTGCAATGCAGCGAGCGCCACTACTGCCAGCTAAATAAAAGATTCAAACTACTGAAGGCACTAACTACTGATAGGCATAGTTAGCAAATGAAAGATTTTGATAGAGAACAAACAATGTATTTACCTTAATAGTGTTCAAAAGTCATAATATATATCAGTTCATGACATCCAGTCTTACAATTTACTGTCTCTGATGGACGCACGTCCAGATCATCCGCTCTCAAAACTCCGCCATCTCTCTCCCCACATCCACCACTGCTGGCGGCTCACCTCCAACTGTGCAACGCTATGCGCTGTTAACATCCAGCTGCCCAGCACTACAATAGCGAATATTACAACAATGCCACCCAGCCACAGACTGCATACAGCAGAGCCAGTGATTTTCATACAGAGCGCTACGTGGCGTTACCAATATAAAAACCTTAACAGCCTACTTACAATGTGTTTCGGACTCAGTGTTGGTTGGCACGAAGGAGGGAAACATGAGATAGGTTACTGGGTTTCAGGTCGGATTGCGTTATAAAACTGTACACGAAACTGAGGTCTAAAACACAGAATGGTAAGCTTGTGGATCACTTTTGTCACCCTTCTTGTAGACGGCTTTTTGCCACTATTGGGCATAGTTTCTTTTCTTTACGTGGGATTTGAGGTGTATTATGATTGAAGGAAGTGATAAATCGGCTGCAAATAATGTATAGAATCTGATAGCGAACCCACTGACACTAGTACACGATCTAATCAAAAATATCTGGACACACGTGTGTTTCGTGGAATAGATCACCAGATGCTACGAAAGGCGCACGTGGCAGTATAAAAGGTGACGGAGAGTATGAAGTTTCCATTACAGAAGCAGCAACAGTGGAATAGGTCGGCCAGGTGAGCTCAGTAGCTTCGAACGCGTACTGAACATTGGATGTCAGCCGAGTAATAGGTCCATCAGGGCCATTTCAGTCCTTCTAAAGCTGCTCAGGTCGACTGTTGGAGACGTGATTGTGAGGTGGAAATGCGAAGGAACGAGCACGGCTAAACCAAGACCAGGAGAACCTCATGGGCTGAGGGACGGGGATCGTGATTATAAAAAATCGCTCGAAATCAGCGGCAAGAGTACCTCGTGAGTCCCAAAGTGCTGCTAAGAGTCCAGCCAGTGGGAGTTAAATGGGGTGCAGTGGCCGAGCAGCTCATCAGTCACACATTTCTATAGTCAATGCTAAGTGACGCTTGAGGTGTAAAGAACGGCACTGGTGGGCACTGGAAACTAGTGATTTGGAGTCATGTATCAGGCTATATCCTGTGGAAATCGATGGAAAGGTTTGGTTCTGAAGATTTACTACAGAACATTACTTGCCATGATGGGTAATACGAACAGTGGAGTGCACAGGCGGAGTGTGCTGTGTGAAAACGCACGGGTTACGTTCGCCTTTACATTTGATGAGCATCCGTTCCGATAAATGGCTAATAACACCTGGTGGTTACTATAAATATATGTGTACGATGTATTAAGGGCGACAAAACATGTTGTAGATGATCCGAGAGCGTCGACGAAAAAAAAACAGGTGGTGAGCGCCCGCGACTTCAGCGATGCAACAACTCGTCGTCGCTGGGTCCAGAGTTGCTGCCTGAGCGACGCGTAGCAGCCGGCCACTGTCGTAGAGAACCGACAGCATCAACGAATAATTAATTAACTGTCAAAAGTTGGCGTGACGCTGCGTGTTTGTTCATGTAAATGCTTCCTACTGTATGACGTAAGTAGGTAGTTAGTTCCCGAGTAGACCTCTTACCGACTAAGTTGATATATCCGGGTACGTCTAGGTCGGATAGGATACCGACCCATTGTGTGGTTTATTGAGGCACCGCAGTTGGTGTTTAAGGCTTCGGAGAGGGAAAGAAGTTTTGCTGGTAGAATCAGTATCTTACACTCCTGGAAATGGAAAAAAGAACACATTGACACCGGTGTGTCAGACCCACCATACTTGCTCCGGACACTGCGAGAGGGCTGTACAAGCAATGATCACACGCACCGCACAGCGGACACACCAGGAACCGCGGTGTTGGCCGTCGCATGGCGCTAGCTGCGCAGCATTTGTGCACCGCCGCCGTCAGTGTCAGCCAGTTTGCCGTGGCATACGGAGCTCCATCGCAGTCTTTAACACTGGTAGCATGCCGCGACAGCGTGGACGTGAACCGTATGTGCAGTTGACGGACTTTGAGCGAGGGCGTATAGTGGGCATGCGGGAGGCCGGGTGGACGTACCGCCGAATTGCTCAACACGTGGGGCGTGAGGTCTCCACAGTACATCGATGTTGTCGCCAGTGGTCGGCGGAAGGTGCACGTGCCCGTCGACCTGGGACCGGACCGCAGCGACGCAGGATGCACGCCAAGACCGTAGGATCCTACGCAGTGCCGTAGGGGACCGCACCGCCACTTCCCAGCAAATTAGGGACACTGTTGCTCCTGGGGTATCGGCGAGGACCATTCGCAACCGTCTCCATGAAGCTGGGCTACGGTCCCGCACACCGTTAGGCCGTCTTCCGCTCACGCCCCAACATCGTGCAGCCCGCCTCCAGTGGTGTCGCGACAGGCGTGAATGGAGGGACGAATGGAGACGTGTCGTCTTCAGCGATGAGAGTCGCTTCTGCCTTGGTGCCAATGATGGTCGTATGCGTGTTTGGCGCCGTGCAGGTGAGCGGCACAATCAGGACTGCATACGACCGAGGCACACAGGGCCAACACCCGGCATCATGGTGTGGGGAGCGATCTCCTACACTGGCCGTACACCACTGGTGATCGTCGAGGGGACACTGAATAGTGCACGGTACATCCAAACCGTCATCGAACCCATCGTTCTACCATTCCTAGACCGGCAAGGGAACTTGCTGTTCCAACAGGACAATGCACGTCCGCATGTATCCCGTGCCACCCAACGTGCTCTAGAAGGTGTAAGTCAACTACCCTGGCCAGCAAGATCTCCGGATCTGTCCCCCATTGAGCATGTTTGGGACTGGATGAAGCGTCGTCTCACGCGGTCTGCACGTCCAGTACGAACGCTGGTCCAACTGAGGCGCCAGGTGGAAATGGCATGGCAAGCCGTTCCACAGGACTACATCCAGCATCTCTACGATCGTCTCCATGGGAGAATAGCAGCCTGCATTGCTGCGAAAGGTGGATATACACTGTACTAGTGCCGACATTGTGCATGCTCTGTTGCCTGTGTCTATGTGCCTGTAGTTCTGTCAGTGTGATCATGTGATGTATCTGACCCCAGGAATGTGTCAATAAAGTTTCCCCCTCCTGGGACAATGAATTCACGGTGTTCTTATTTCAATTTCCAGGAGTGTATTTTGGTGCAGTTCACGGAGGCAGCGTGGATACTTTGTCTTTTAGGCCCCTGTTCATATATGTGGCTGTGACGACAGTTGCCTCCCAAAAGCTGAGCTACGGAATGTACGTAGTCTCTGTGCGATTTTATAAATAGTCGCGGATGAGACACTGGTTTTAGGGAATTTATGTGCCGGGTCGAAAGATTTATTGTCATCTTGTGGACTGTTCGGTAGTAAGGAATAGTTTGCTGTGATAAATACAGCGTGAGCCGGGTTAGAGAGAAGGAGATTTACAGTTCATGAGTTTTTGGGAATCGTTGGAACCGATATCCTGTCCGTGGTGTACGATTAGTGGTCGCGGCTCGCCCAGAGGTAATATGGTTGTTAGCTGTTTTGTTGGAGTGGTTTGGGAGTGATTGGTGTGTGTCGAGAAGGGAAAGCCTCGAACACATATTTGTTGTTGTTGTTTAAATATCATGATCATACAGCGGACCTCGAATTGGCTCGTGTACATGCGAACTGTTTCACTGTAATATGATAGATCGCACCAGTAGTTCAGTTGATAAGCGACGAGAAAAAAAGGAACCATTTACAAGCAGCCCGCAACTAAACGAAAACGTTGTTAGTCAAAATGACGGGTGGCCTATTTCAATTTAGGAACTTAGCGGGTCACGTTTTGCTAACGCCTGAAGAGGCTCAGAATTGTGTTAAATTGTTACGTAAGCGATCCACAGTCATAACATCATCTGTAAAATTAAAACTGTACCAAATTCATGCTGTAGTGGTCGATTGGTTCGCTCAAGCAATTTTGCGCTGCAGGAAACCATACATTAACGGCATAATGACGTTGGCACAGTACGATACGTTGTCGTTGTGAGTTCGATGTTGAGTATCGCCAGTTGGCACGTTACAGGTGATGTTATGGCAGTGTGTGTCTATCACGTTAAAGTGTGAGCCCTTTACTGCGCTTAAGAAAATGCTAAATTCAGAAGTATTAAGTACAGAAGAGGAACAATTGGGAGGCGATGAAACAACGTCGTTGAGACAATGGTTTATGGAGATTAACATTACTGAAAAGGAGAGGCCTGCTCAGGTTTCCGATCTGAACCCAGTGGAATACTTTTGGCTTGATCTACAACGTCGACTTAGCTCCAGACCATGGCGCTCAAATTCACAGCCTTCCGTGGTCCAAACTCTTGAGGAAGAATGGGCTGCCATTCCTCCACAGGCAGAGAGACACCAGTAGAGTTGAAGCCGATATTAAGGCGAAGGATGGGCACTCTGCATTACATAAATACTATACAAACCACCGTATAGTACACGGCGGAGTGTACCTTGTACCGCTAATGGTCATTTCGTCTCCTGTTCCAGTCGCAAACACAGTGAGGGAAAAAAAATGTCTAAAAGCCCCCTTACGAGCCCAAATTTCTCGCATCTTGTCTCTATGGACCTTGCGCGAAATGTGCGTTGGCGGCAGTACAATCGTTCTGCAGTCGCCCTCAAATGTGGTTCTCTAAATTTTTGCAATAGTGCCTTGCGGAAGGAGCATCGTTTTCCCCCTAGGGATTTCCATTTGAATCCACGAAGCATCACCGTAAGACTTGCGTGCTGATCGCGCCTACAGCTAATAATTTTAGCAGCCTGCCTCTGAATTGCTTCGATGTGTTCCTTTAATACGACATGATGGGAGTGGCAAACACTCGAACACTACTCAAGGATGGGTCGCACTATCGTTCTATAAGCCGTCTCCTTTAAAGATGAGCTATGCTTTCCCAAAATTTTCCAAAAAACGAAGTAGAGCTTTGACCTTCCCTAAAACCAACCTAACGTGCTCATTCTCTTTCATGTCGCTTTGTATCGTTAAGCCTAGATATTTTTTCGAAGTGACTGTGTGAATTGGTCCCTATTAATGCTGCATTCGGACGTTACAGCACTGTTTTTCTTACTCTTCCGCTTTAGATTACATTTTTCTACATTTATAGCAAGCAAATAGGAGTACGAATACTTTAGATCACATAGTGTATCTACATCATCCATTTGTGGTGACAGAGTAGTGTGCTGTAGGAATTTGTGTCGATAAATTTTTGTGGAAAAGAGCGGTTGGCGTCATTGGCCGGGAGGCCCCTTGCGGGGCAGGTCCGGCCGCATTGGTACAGGTCTTCTTACATTCGACGCCACATTGGGTGACGTGCGCGCCGGATGGGGATAAATGATGATGAAGACGACACAACACCCAGTCCATGAGCGGAGAAAATCTCCGAGCCTGCCGGGAATTGAACCCGGGCCCGTAGGACGGCAATCCGCCATGCTGACCACCTTTTCCTTTTTCTTTTTTTTTTCGGTGTTGTTCGTTGAGTTTGGTATGGGCGGACGTCACATGACACCCGTTCAAGTTGATCGTTGATTCCTTTACTCACTTTTTTTTTATTACAGAGGGCCACCGCCTCTCTGACCGACACGCAGAGCTACCGTGCCGGCTTTTTTGCCTCATTTTGTTTTATATTGTTCGTTGAATTTGTTTGGGTCGAACGTCCAATGACACCTACTCAGGTTCTTCATTGATCCGTTCACTCAGTTTTTTATTACAGAGGGTAGCTAACCCTCTGACCGAACACGCTGAGATAGAGTGCTGGCGTTTTTCGCCTCATTTTGTTCTATATTGTTCATTGAATTTGTAAGGGGCGGACGTCAGATGATACCTATTCAGGTTCTTCGTTGATCCGTTCACTCAGTTTTTTATTACAGAGGGTAGCTAACCCACTGACCGAACACGCTGAGCTACCGTGCCGGGTGTCACTCAGCTATAGGGGCGGACATAAATGTTTGTAAATGTATACCATGCAGTGAAGTCCCTGGTCCTCTGATACTGTCGATACTGAAGACATGTGCCTTCGAAAGGCCCTAAATTAGTGCTTTCGTCAACAGTTTTAGCTTTCAAGCTGAGTACAGTTACGACCTCGGTCGTGGTAAAATTCAAAGGAATGAATCTGCAAAGGTCCATAAAAGAAGTAACTGTCTGCGATCGAGCAGCTAGTTGTGAGTAGCAGCGTTCGTGGTCCAGTGCAGTAAATCTAAACTCTCGGTCGAGTCGTGCTCACCCGCCGCCTGATCGCCTGCCACCGGGCGGCTAGAAAGGAGGAGGTGGTTGTCTCGTTGCCGCTTTGCTGCCGTCGAACTGCTGAGCAATTTCCCTAGCTGGAGGTTGCAGTGAAATCCTGGAGTAACGGGCGGCCGTCGGTTCCGGGAGTAACAGCCTGGGCTGCGGACTCGCGGCCCGCGCGGAAATGAACTGGCGGGGCTGGCTGGCTGCGCCCGTGGCTGGCGGGAAGGCCAGAGGCTGGCACGCTGGCAGGCTGGGCTCGGCTGAGCGAGGTGGGGTCGCCCCGCCCGTGACCGCCGGCCGTAATTGCAGGTGCCGGGGTCACGGCGCCACGCAGCCGCGGGCCGGGTAGCCTGCTCTCCGGCGCCAACTGGAGCCGCTCTTCGGCCGTCACCTGCTGCCGCAGGTACACGCTGTCCTCTCGTAATAACTCTCCCACGCCCACTTCGTACCTCACATGCCCCGGCATTTCATACTCTGAACATTCGTAGATAACATGGTCGTAACATTACCGCTATGCCTTCATACATATACTGTACATCTGCATCTACATACATGACCCGCAACAAACCGTACACACTAGTAGTTTCCGTTCCTGTTCCACTCACAGACAGAGCGAGGGTAAAATGGCTGTCTATATGCCTCCGTATGAGCCCCAATTTCTCGTATCTTATCTTAGTGGTCCTTATGCAAACTATACAGTGTGTTACAAAATGGTACGGCCAAACTTTCAGGAACCATTCCTCATACACAAATAAGGAAAATATGTTATGTGGACGTGTCCGGAAAAGCTTAATTTCCATGTTCGAGCTCATTTTAGTTTCGTCAGTATATGCTGTACTTCCTCGATTCACCGCCAGTTGGCCCAATTGAAGGAAAGTAATGTTGACTTCGGTGCTTGTGTTGACATGCGACTCATTGCTCTACAGTACTAGCATCAAGCACATCAGTACGTAGCATCAACAGGTTAGTGTTCATCACGAACGTGGTTTTGCAGTCAGTGCAATGTTTACAAATGCGGAGTTGGCAGATGCCCATTTGGTATGGATTAGCACGGGGCAATAGCCGTGGCGCGGTACGTTTGTATCGAGACAGATTTCCAGAACGAAGGTGTCCCGACAGGAAGACGTTCGAAGCAATTGATCGGCGTCTTAGAGAGCACGGAACATTCCAGCCTATGACTCGCGACTGGGGAAGACCTAGAACGATGGGACACTTGCAACGGACGAGGCAATTCTTCGTGCAGTTGACGATAACCCTAATGTAAGCGTCAGAGAAGTTGCTGCTGTACAAGGTAACGCTGATCACGTCACTGTATGGAGAGTGCTACGGGAGAACCAGTTGTTTCCGTACCATGTACAGCGTGTGCAGGCACTATCAGCAGCTGATTGGCCTCCACGGGTACACTTCTGCGAATGGTTCATCCAACAATGTGTCAATCCTCATTTCAGTGCAAATGTTCTCTTTGCGGATGAGGCTTCATTCCAACGTGATCAAATTGTAAATTTTCACAATCAACATGTGCGGGCTGACGAGAATCCACACGCTATTATGCAATCACGTCATCAACACAGATTTTCTGTAAACGTTTGGGCAGGCATTGTTGGTGATGTCTTGATTGGGCCCCATGTTCTTCCACCTACGCCCAATGGAGCACATTATCATGATTTCATACGGGATACTCTGCCTTTACAAGTACGACACAACATGTGGTTCATGCACGATGGAGCTCCTGCAAATTTCAGTCCAAGTGTTCGTACGCCTCTCAACAACTGTTTCGGTGACCGATGGATTGGTAGAGGCGGACCAATTCCATGGCCTCCACGCTCTCCTGACCTCAACCCTCTTGACTTTCATTTATGGGGGCATTTGAAAGCTCTTGTCTACGCAACCCCGGTACCACATGCACAGACTCTTCGTGCTCGTATTGTGGACGGCTGTGAGACAATACGCCATTCTCCAGGGCTGCATCAGCGCATCAGCGATTCCATGCGACGGAGGGTGGATGCATGTATCCTCGCTAACGGAGGACATTTTGAGCATTTCCTGTAACAAAGTGTTTGACGTCACGCTGGTACGTTCTGTTGCTGTGTGTTTCCATTCCATGTTTATTGTGATTTGAAGAGAAGTAATAAAATGAGCTATAACATGTAAATTAAGCGTTTCCGGGCACATGTCCACATAACATATTTTCTTTCTTTGTGTGTGAGGAATGTTTCCTGAAAGTTTGGCCGTACCTTTTTGTAACACCCTGTATACTGACGGCAGTGGGATCGTTCTGTAGTCAGCTTCTAATGCCGGGTCTCTAAATTCTCGCAACAGTGTTCCTCGAAAAAAACGTCGCCATATTGCTCGAACCTACCGGTAACAATTCTAGCAACCTGCCTCTGAATTGCTTCGACGTCTTACTTTAATCCGACGTGGTGTGGATTACAAACAGTCGAATACCAGTCGACATAAAAGTTTTCTGTGTATGGTACCTTGTCATAATGTAAAAAAAAAAGAAAAAAAAAACCTAATGCTGCTGGAGAAACTCAACAACGGGTCGCATTAACGTCGTATATGCAGTCTGCTTTACAGATGAACCATACTTTCCTAAAATTCTCTCAATAAGCCGAAGTCGACCATTTGCCTTTTGCCCTCCAATGCTAGTTCCATTTCATGTCGCTTTGCAACGCTACGCCCATATATTTCAACGACGTAACTGTGTCAAGCAGAACACACTAATGACGCTACTAATGCTGCATCCGATCATTATGGAGTTACTTGGAGAAATGTATAATACACCCAGCGCTGTCATAGAGTACATTTATTCACTACCTGTTTAGATCATGGACCATCTTCACCGTGGAAAAATGTCTATTGTAATAAATTCAAATGGAATACCTGCCCTTTTACCAGCAGATTATATGCCATTTCTGACATGGAAAAGTAAGAAAATTAATACCAAACTCCCAAACACATGCTTTAACTAAGCAGAAAACAACGTTGAAAACATGAAAACCTTTAAGAGCAGTAAGTGCACAGCATCAAACTGGAGACAGAAACCAACAGGCAATTTGTCAAAGCACTCACAACTCTACAGAACATTGCTCTGATCACGACTGGTACTTGCAACGTATTGAGGATATTGGTCGAGATCCAATGACTGTTAGCATAATAAGGAATCAGTGGGTTCAGGAGGGGAATACGGAACGCCCTGCTGGATCCCAACGGCCTCGTATCGCTAGCAGTCGAGATGACAGTCACCTTATCCGCATGGCTATAAATGATCGTGCAGCCGCGTCTCGATCCCTGAGTCAGTAGATGGGGACGTTTGCAAGACAACAATCATCTGCACGAACAGTTCGACGACGTTTGCAGCAGCATGGACAATCAGTTCGAAGACCATGGCTGCGGTTACCCTTGACGCTGCACCACAGACAGGAGCGCCTGCGATTGTGTACTCAACGACGAACCTGGGTGCACGAATGGCAAAACGTCATTTTTTCGGATGAATCCAGGTTCTGTTTAGAGCATCATGATGGTCGCATCTGTCTTTGGCGACATCGCGGTGAACGCACAATGAAAGCGTGTATTCGTCATCGCCATACTGGCGTATCACCCGGCGTGATGGTATGGGGTGCGATTGGTTACACGTCTCCGTCACCTCTTGTTCGCATTGACGGCACTCTGAACGGTGGACGTTACATTTCAGATGTGTTATGACCCGTGGTTCTACCCTTCATTCGATCCCTGCGAAACCCTACATTTCAGCAGGATAATGCACGACCACATATTCCAGGTCCTGTATGGGCCTTTCTGGATACAGAAAATGTTCGACTGCTGCCCTGGCCAGCATATTCTCCAGATCTCTCACCAATTGAAAACGTCTGGTCAATGGTGGACGAGCAACTGGCTCGTCACAATACGCCTATCACTACTCTTGATGAACTGTGGTATAGTGTTGAAGCTGCATCCAAGCTCTGTTTGCCTCAATGCCCAGGCGTATCAGAAGTGGTTCTGGATACTGATTTCTCAGTCTCTATGCACCCAATGTAATCACATGTCAGTTCCAGTGTATTATATTTATTCAATGAATACCCGTTTTATCATCTGCATTTCTTCTTGGCCAGTAGTGTATCTTAGTGGTCCTTATGCGAACTATATGCTGACGGCAGTAGGATCGTTCTGCAGTTAGATTCAAATGCCGCGTCGCTAAATTCTCGCAACAGTGTTCCTCGAAAAGAGCGTCGCCTTACCTTTAGGGATTACACCGAAGACCCCACACCATCTCCGTAACACTTACATGTTGCTCGAACCTACCGGTAACAAATCTAGCACCCTAACTCTGAATTGCTTCGATGTCTTCCTTTAATCCGACGTAGTGCGGATCACAAACTGTCGAATACTATTCAACAACGGGTCGCATTAGCGTCCTATATGCAGTCTGCTTTACAAATGAACCATACTTTCCTAAAATTCTCTCAATAAGCCAAAGTCGCTCGTGGTCTCGCGGTAGCGTTCTCGCTTCCCGAGCACCGGGTCGCGGGTTCGATGCCCGGTGGGGTGAGGGATTTTCACTTGACTCGAGATGACTGGGTGTTGTAGTGTCGTATTCATCATCATTAATCATCCCTATTACGGTCGGAGGAAGGCAATGGCAAACCACCTCCACTAGGACCTTGCCTAGTACAGCGGTGCGGGTCTCCTGCATCGGCCCCTACGCTCTGTCGACGAGTGTGTGATTTCATCATCATCTACTACAATCCTCAAATGCAGGTTCCATTTCATGTCGCTTTGCAACGTTACTCCCATATATTTCAACGACGTAACTGTGTCAAGCAGGACACACTAATGACGCTATTAAAGCTGTATCCGAACATTATGGGCTAACTTGGAGAAATGCATAATACACACAGTGCTGTCATACAGTACATTTATTCGCTACCTGTTTCGATCGTGGACCATCTTCACCGTGGAAAAATGTCTACAGTAATAACTTCACGTGGAATACCTGCCTTTTTACCAGCAAATTATATGCCATTGCTGACATGGAAAAGTAAGAAAATTGATACCTAACGCGCTAACACAGGCTTTAACTAATCAGAAAACATCGTTGAAAACATGAAAACCCTTAAGAGCAGTAAATGCACATCATCAAACTAACGTCGGTCGAAGAATTGGAGACAGAAACCAACAGGCAGTTTGTCAAAGTACTCACAACTCTACGGAACATTGCTCTGATCACGACTGGTTCTTGCAACGTATTGAGGATATTGCACAGATGCCGTTCGTGCCCAAATACAACAGTGCAACCTTCAGGCTTGGCTAGCATCTGCATTTATGTTCAAAGATTCATTTCTCTCAGCGTTTCCACCATATCTCTGTCCAGTCCCTGCAATTTCATTGAGCGGTATGTAGCTGGGCTAGTACTCGATAAGAGCTGGTTAGAGCTTCAGTCGGCCGGTCTTTTATCCACGTGGTCAGTGGCGCCGGTGGCTCTTCAGCCAGCGGTTGGGCGGCGGCGGTCGCTGTCGCTGCCGCTACCGGTCAACACCGGAACCTCTACTGCCAGTCTCTGTGCACGGATCGGTAGCTCCCTGTATGGTATCTACTGGTTATGATACTAAATTGTTGAAATGTAAAGGTCATATGACCAGGGCCTCCCGTTGGGTAGACCCTTCGCCGGGTGCAAGTCTTTCGATTTGACGCCACTTTGGCGGCTTGCGCGTCGATGGGGGTGAAGTGATGATGATTAGGACCACACATAAACCAGTCCCTCAATGGAGAAAATCTCCAACCCAGCCGGGAATCGAACCAGGGCCCTTACGATTGACATTCTGTCCCGCTGACCACTCAGCTACCGGGGGCGGACACCAAATTTTTAATGTGACTGCAATGCGTTATTTGTTATGAATGCAGTAGCAATGGCTGCAGAAGATTCCCTGAAACGTAAAATGGCAAGGAAAAATAATGCAAGTAGGTCAAAATTGACAGTTATTTGTTGGCTGAGTTAGCTGATGATAATCGCACATCAGCGTCCCACTGGTTTTTTGTGTACTATCATGACTCGAGCAGCCGCGTGGGATTAGCCGAGCGGTCTCAGGCGCTGCAGTCATGGACTGTGCAGCTGGTCCCGGCGGAGGTTCGAGTCCTCCCTCGGGTATGGGTGTGTGTGTTTGTCCTTAGGATAATTTAGGTTAAGTAGTGTGTATGCTTAGGGAGTGATGACCTTAGCAGTTAAGTCTCATAAGATTTCACACACATTTGAACTTTTTTTTTTACTCGAGCAGTACTACAGTAAGGGGTTGGGTGTTATTTGGGGTAAGAGACCAAACAGCGAGGCCATCGGTCTCATCGTATGAGGGAAGGACGAGGAAGGAAGATGGCCGTGCCCTTTCAGAGGAACCATCCCGGTATTTGCCTGGAGCGATTTAGGAAAATCACGGAAAACCTAAATCAGGATGGCCGGACGCGGGATGACAGTACGGGATTTGTGAATTTAAGCTGCTTACTTAGAAATGTACAAGTAGAAAAAAAGAGAAGAAGACGGGGAAAAAATTAGAAAGAACGATGGAGATGACAAGATGGCTTGTTGCTAGTCTTGAAGTGAACAAGGGGAAGAGAACACTGTCATATAGCGTTGCGAAGCATCGTAAGAGCCTTCGAAACGACGGCAACTCCTCAAAATTGCCGTACATTATCCTGTAAAGTGTGGGTTCCTGTTGGAAAACACCTCCTTTGACTGCAGTCGAACCGTGAGTTTGTATCACCTACGAATCAGTTAGGCAATGTAAATACGCTAAAATGGAAGAAGATGACGGCCTGTAGCGCGTACTAGGTAACATTCGGAAAGCATTACTCACGTCGTTGACCGAAAGAGAAATGCTGCGAGAAGGTGGCCGAAAAGACGCCGTGCCGTCCCCAGCGCCGGGCGCCCCGTACAAGCGAACTCGGCGGTTGCGAAACGCCCGAGGCCAGGCACCGTACGCAGCCGCGGAGCAGACAATGGTGCGTAATGACTGGGGTCCCGTTCTGCGGTGGCGGGTTTTCCTGACAGCTGACGCAGACTTGAGAAGGCCGCGCGATCTGCTCCGAGCGGCACGTATTATAACGTACACCGTACACCTGTTCACCTGTTCGCGCTACGCTAGATGTTTACTGATAGCGCGCCCAACAGTTCCACAAAGCGGGGAGGTCCGTGCACACCACTGCATCATATTCATAACCGCATAACTGTTTCTTTTTATTTCTTAAAAGACGTCATAGTCGCCGTTGACTATATGAAATATTTATTATTACGGTTGCAATTTCGGCCTTAGGGCCATTTTCAAGTAACACTGTAAAAGTTACCTTTTTACCTCGCTTTGCTGCTGTAGATGTCTTTTAAGAAATATTAGATGACTGTGAATCCCAACCATGAGAACTAAATCAAATGTATGCCCAGCCAGGCATGTGGGATATTACTGCACTACCAACGCACCAAGATTGAACAAGACAACAGAGTGTATAAAATTTAATAAGAAATGTAAAGACGACATCTTCAGCAGCAAAGGAAGCTGAAAAGGTAACTTTTGCAGTGTTACTTGTTAATGGCCCTAATGCCGAAATTGCAACAGTAATAATAAATATTTCATACAGTCAACGGCGACTATGATGTCTTTTAAGAAATATTATATGACTGTGAATCCCAGCCATGAGAAATGTTTCTGTTTAGCCCAATCCCATTGAACCGGGGTTGGTGCCAGCTGAGTACCCGACTGTGAATGTTTGAAATATGGTATTTGCCTTACAAACAGGGAAAACTAGGTCCAAATCGGGATAAAAAAAATGTGTGTGAAATCTTATGGTACTTAACTGCTAAGGTCATCAGTCCCTAAGCTTACACACTATTTAACCTAAATTATCCAAAGCACAAACACACACACACACACCCATGCCCGAGGGAGGACTCCAATCTCCGCCGGGACCAGCCGCACAGTCCATGACTGCAGCGCCCTAGACCGCTCGGCTAATCCCGCGCGGCAAATCGGGATCTTTGAGCTGTTTTTCTTCCTGGAACAATATGCTTAAGACAACACCTTGAGCAGTAGTTCCCAAATTTCTTTAGACCACCCCTCAGTGCAATCAGACATTAGCTAATATCCACGCCCACGCCCTTCTCCCCCCCCCCCCCCCGCCTTCCCCCACCATCACTTGCCGTCCCATCCCCGCATGACTTTTCTTGGAACACATTTATTTTTAAAATGATGAAAGATGAGTGATATTTAGTTTGTGTGTGTGTGTGTGTGTCAGAATGAATGACGAAGGAATTCGTGGTGCAAGGCAAGTGCTACTCACTACTACTCAGAAAAGAAAGCCAGCTGTCCACAGTGAGGATGTACAGTTTTCCCCTGCATTACTCCTCTCCACTGCGGCACTTGCTTGACCTGCACACTGTAACCCCATTTAATATCCGGCAAGTTCGTATGTGTTCACTATACTTACTGTTCGTAAATCAATGCACTGCAGCATTCTGAAGTGTCAGAAAATAGACGACTTCAGGCTGTTAATGCTTTGTTTCCAAAAACTCTAATAATAATAATAATAATAATGATAATGATAATAAAACTGCGTACAGTACTACAGTAGCTCTTATGTAGTTACTGCTGCATCGTGCTGTCAGTTACTTCATTTATCTGTTTCGAAGCGAGTAATGAAGGAGTTTCTGGACTACTGTAGGTACTATCTAGAACTTGGGGAAGATATTTTCTTGAGATATTTAGCATTTGTTACGTATATGTCTCACTTTTATCAACAGCGATATACAGCGCAAAGCACGACATATGTGTGTAGTGGGTGGGCTATGTGAGGAAGCTGTAACCTCCACCGCATTAATGCTACTAATTGAGAAAAAGCGATTATTGATAACTTCTATGATCAATATCAGAGTCTTACAAAATTGTGATAATAGTAACGATCTTTTGAAAATTATTTAGTTTCGTGACAAACAGAATCGATCCGTCTATTTTTACCCTCAAAAAATTTCATTTTAACCCTCAGGGGGTAATCACACCCAGGTTGGGAACCGCTGACCTTAAGTGTATACTTCTATCTCTTAATATGTGCAACGGAGCACAGTCGATGACGTACTCGATTTCTTTTCCCTTTATTTATTTTTTGATTTACCACACAGCGAGCAGGCACGGCTTCGCACGGGTAGTATTAAATATCTACGGGCGGACGACTTGTGTGTCGTAGCGCACTTTGTTTGCAGGCCACTGCGTAGAGCTATGAATAACGGGAAACGATGCTAAGTAACCGAATATCACCATTTTCATAATTATAGTTTTTGCGATGTAAGCAGTGCACGGCAGGAAAGTTGTCTAGTGGCATGAATGTTATGTGTTCCATATTGAATTGGCGTTTGGAGAGACATCTCACGACTATGGTGGGAGCACATCATGGTGTAAGAATATGTTTACAAGCAGTGTAAATAACGAATGAGAATCATGGGTGTATTTGTGTGTGAGTGGTTGGCTGACGTTGCAAAAACATGCGTGATATACATATTAAGCTCGCACTGCGACTTTCCTCTTGTGAACCGTAATATCCACTGTGATGCATCGTTGAGACTCTTTGCTCCAGTTCATTGTCGCGGGCTCTCTGTGGTAGGGTTCTTCGCCGTCCTACGCAAAGAATCGTGTCTACGTTTAGGTTTGATTCAAGAAAGCTAGAAATTTGAATGTTTAGCCATCGGTTGCGCTGCTGAAAGAACGTGCTATATTGAAACTAAGCAATGTTCTTGAATTGCCGAAGTAGTTTTCGGAAAACGTTTCACTTGCGGCGTAAAAATTAAAACATTGCATATTTTGGATTCGCATGTTTTTTGGTATCGTAATTGTTCTCAAACGATTGCAGGAAAGCTATTGGTTAAAAATATTTGATGGCTTCACACTGTAAGTCTCACATTACAGCCTGATGATGAGGTGGTTATGGCCGGCCGCGGTGGCCGTGCGGTTCTGCCGCTGCAGTCCGGAACCGCGGGACTGCTACGGTCGCAGGTTCGAATCCCGCCTCGGGCATGGGTGTGTGTGATGTCCTTAGGTTAGTTAGGTTTAAGTAGTTCTAAGTTCTAGAGGACTTATGACCTAAGATGTTGAGTCCCATAGTGCTCAGAGCCATTTGAACCATTTTTTTGAGGTGGTTATCTTTTCGTTATTGGTCCTGCTCCAAAGTTGAGTAACTTACTGCCTCTTGTTCTAACAGTTAGCAGTCAATTAAGAGTGTGAATTGCGATTGCTAATTTGACGGAAGCAGAAACTGGCAGTCGGAAATTGTCATATTTCGAACCACGTATCCCCACGTATTTGTGAGAGGTGAGTGCTAGGTTAAAAGACAGAGCGAAAAAAAAAGCAAATTCAGTCCCACTTGCTGCGTTCTCAAGGCACTGCAAATGTCTCGACTTACAGTAATTGTTCGCTAGGTGGCAACGACATCGTTTTTACAACTTAATCCAAACAATTTGTACAGTATGTTAATAATTTATATACAAAAACCTTCTCGCGAATCAGTGTATCTATTGATCAAAACTGGATCAACATCCCAACAGCAGTTCCTGAGATTATCCTGCATACATACATAGACACAGATGCAACATATTTCATTTATAGTTTAAAATGAATAAAATAATGAAATTAAAATACACAAAAATGATTAATTTGGCTGCTATTACTATACGAAACACAAGTGACCACTTTTGTTGGTGGTGCTGTGATGTAGATGGCGATGCTGCTTCTATCAACTCCAAGGAGGTCAGCTCTCCGCAAAGGCCATAAAGGCCGGGAATGAATATTGAGTGACGAGGGATTATGCAGACGAATTGCTATGTCTGGTCTGGGACAGTGGCGGGGTGGGGGCGATGAACCGAATGGGAAAGTGTTTTAATCGGTATGTGAGCAGTAGAATAGGAAGAAGTGGCGGCGGGACATTAAGGAGGTTCAAATGGTTCAAATGGCTCTAAGCACTAAGGGAATTAACATCTGAGGTCATCAGTCCCCTAGACTTAAAACTACTTAAACCTAAGGACATCCCACACATCCATGACCGAGGCAGGATTCGGGACCTGTGACCGTAGCAGCTGCGTGGTTCCGGACTGAAGCGCCTAGAACCGCTCTTCTTCCACCGCGGCCGGCCATTAAGGAGGCCAGGAGAAGAGTGGGTATACTGGCGATTTTATAGGAGAGTATGTAGCCAGCATCACGGCTAAAATATCAGCTTGGAATACCGGATTAAGAAGAGGGCGCCTACTACATCTTCTTGGTTCTTGGGATAGGATATGGAAGGTATCAAGTTGATAAGACGAGGGTGGGAGCAGAAAATCTTGATACGGGAGTGGCAACAGCACGGGGCTGCAAAAGACTGGGGAGAGAAAGGGATCTGGAACTTCAAGTTCACATGATGTTATGAAATGCGAAGATGCTCGAGGGTCTACGAGGAAAGGGAAACCTGATGGGATGGTGGACTTCCGACGTGACAGAGGCAGAAAAAGCTAGTCGTTTTGTAAAAAACTTAAGACTACATAGAACACACTAATGTCATGCAATTGAATCTAACCTCTTTGTAATAGGGATGGAAACCCGCCGGTTCTGGGGCCAAGTAGCATTAAGATGAGAGCGAAAAAAATTTGCAAAAAGTTAACAATACGATAAGCAGAATTATATAGCTGTAGTACAGGCGAACATAATGTGTCACCGAACACAAGTGAGCAAGCAGACTAATCCAATGACCTTCCAGGCCGCTGCGCTAGATTCAAGTGAACAATGTTAAGAGGTTAAGGGGAACATAAAATAGTATTAGACGTTTAAATATGCTATGACTGAACAGGGATAGTCAGATGACATGGGTGATTTCTAAGCATAAGAAAATTAACGTAAAGATACTGTCAGTTGCTATTCTGCAATTACCGTACACTTAAATCGTTCAGTGTAAGTTACATGTAGGCCTACATATTACCTACAGAAAAAGCATGGGTACTTACACACATGTGCCGTATTATACGTTAGATTGATAAATGCTTCGATTATATTAATATTACATTACAAATAGATTATATATATTTTTTGCACTAGCAAATGATGAAGTACATGCTATCACTACTTAATGTGTTTGAAGTATAATTCCTTTAAACAGTGCGTCTTCTATTAAAACAAGAAATAATATTTGCTATCATAATTACTACTTACCAACGACGAAAGCAAGTTGTTCGCTTCGACATGTTCAAAGTGGAACACTCAGTGTGATAGACGGAAAATGTATGTTTATAAAGCCGGTGTCACCGTTCCTCCGTATATACCGATGGCCATTCATTTTATGAGTGCGTATCGCAGTCTGTGGTAGAAAACAGGACACTTTTTGTGAGTGTTAACATTTGAGGTGAAATCCATAACATGGTCGAGGCTAATTTTAGTGATATACGACAAAACTTCAGATCAACAATGTAAGGGGTTAAGGGGAACATAGAATAGTATTAGTCCTTTAAAAATACTATGACTGAACACGAATAGTCAGATACACGTGTGATTTAATCGTCATCATACAATAGCGAATGACATGTTGGAAAAGCAACTGTGATGGCTAATAAATTTGGCCTCTTACGTAATTGTAGTCACTTACTATTATGGAAAATTCTTCTCTCGATTATCTAAGACTTAGAAATAAGCAAGAAACTTTACTTATGTTGAAGCCTGTTCTTTTTTCAGAAGTACTGTATCTGTTGGCATCGATCTGTACAACGACGAGGGACGTCGATGTTGGGAATGAAGTAAACGATTTGTTTATACAGCTTTACTAGTACATACGTAACGAAATTTGGTCTGCAGACACGCGGATTATCCAGAACTTTGTCGCAAAACCTAGCATCGTTAAAAGACTCGTTTAAAACATCTTTGACATCCTGACAAAAACGTCGCGTTCCTACGACGTGAGTGAACCTCACCTGTCGTTCAGTATCACGTGGGACGTCTTATGATACTTCATGAAATTGGTCCGGTTGAGAAAAGATGCGTAGGACAGGCCTGTTAACGACCCTGCAAAGAAAACAGGTCTGATTAAAATTTCGCCTCCTATTACAACCCACATGTTGGTATTGGAAACCTGTTGGCGCCGTGACTGAAGAATAAAACGCTGATTTTCTTCAGCTCTGTGGCGAATTATATGAAATTAAAGATAAATTCTATCATACATTCAAGCTTCATTTCCGAAGAAAATTCACGCCCGGGTTCCCGGGTTCGATTCCCGGCGGGGTCAGGGATTTTCTCTGCCTCGTGATGGCTGGGTGTTGTGTGCTGTCCTTAGGTTAGTTAGGTTTAAGTAGTTCTAAGTTCTAGGGGACTTATGACCACAGCAGTTGAGTCCCATAGTGCTCAGAGCCATTTGAACCATTTGAACCGAAGAAAATTCTGTTCGATGGGCATTTATGCACTTTGAATGGGATGTAGGCAACCCGAGGCTGCCGATGAATGCTATACTACGTTGTTTATAGTAGATTTCTTTTCTAATCATTTACTAGTGTATACATTTTGTTCGACTTTGTTGGACATCAAAATTTACTTCATTACCCATCTGCCATTTTTCGCCGCTTACTTTGTTATTGATTTTATTACACGCAGTTGCCCGAGCATTCTCGATAATGTGCCTACTGAGACTGCCTTAATTACGCTTATCAACTGATCTCTTATTCATTGTGGTTCGTTTTGGAGTCTTGATTGTGTTAAATTCGTAAAATATGAACGGAAAGTTAATCGGATATAATCATAAATTCCAGATTTTATTAAAAAGCGCTATGCATTTTGCACAGCGCAACTTGAAATCGAGAGATTAAATACTTTGTCTACCGTTTCCTGGTTTGAGTACTTCATCTCTTCGTGTTTACTGCACCACTAAATACACATAGAAAACAATAAACGTAACAAGTTAAGCATTGCGTAGAGTTAGTCTGCAGATGCGCAGAGAGCGGATGCAATACAGGTAATAAGTCAGAGCAATCAAAATAACTCAGAAATACAGCTAATATGGAGAAAATGCATTTTGATTATAATGAAATCTATATTTTGGCATAAATTCCTTTTAAGTTTCTATGAGCCTTACTCCATCCAACTCTGAAAATAACAACGAGAAATGATGTAGTAGAACGTTACTCTAACGCTGAAGAAGTCTGGGATAGCTGAAGACATTCAAACATCTTCTAAAAGAGTAGAAAGAGGACTTTGCAGCTAGGACACGTAAGGACCCTGTACTATTTTAAAAAACGTAACGGTTTATTAAAAATATGGTCTTCATGCAACAAAGGGAATTAGGTAACAAGTTAGGAGAAATTTCGTGGAAATTAGCAACGAAACAGGACACTATATATATTTTTAATAATATTCATAAACCCTCACAATATAGTCTGTTCAGATGTTATTTTGAGAAGGCGCTGATTTTCGGCTTATAGAAGTGTTTGGAACATTGTTATTTGCACAACCTTGTATTGTCACTTTATTGAGAAAACCAGCTTCGGTCAGTATTGGGCCATCTCAGCTATAATGTGGCATCGTAATTAGAAGCGAGATAAGTCATAACTATTTGCAAGCATCATGCCATAAACCAACAACTTAATTCAACTTTAATAATGGCGCACATACGGCACGCTGTAGATTTGTGATGTAGCACATGGCAAGACTGAAGTCCACACACACACACACACACACACACACACACACAACATATGCTCAAAGATATACGATTTTATGCATGAACATTGTATAACTTTTGCCGAGTGGTTAAAAGGGCGTCAAAACGTTATGATGTTGATCGTTTGAAAACTACTTTGTTAGATGAGTAGCAGTTTTTCAAAAGAAGTGGATATGTTCATCCGTAAGTTTGGAATTCGGTAAATAGTAGCAAATACACTTTTCGTTATATTCAAGTAACAGACTATTGAACCTTTTGTTCGCTAGGCTCTTAGTAAGACACCACTTGTTTAATCCTTACAACCATCTACAGTTTGGGTGCAAACCAAGCGTTTTGCCCAAGAGTGTCAAGTAATGTGCAACGGAAGACAACGTATTATGGAGTTCCTTCATCATCACACTCATGAAGCCCCTCTGCCTCAACTTGAGTGTTTAAAAATTAGTCTGATAAGGGATACGTCCTGTCAGAAAAGTGGGAAAGATTTTAGAAATCTTAAACGTGAATGGTGGAATGACGATCTGAACGGTGGATCGGGTCATTAACCATTGTGCCACCTTGATTACCCGTGGATACTGGTGCACTTTCGCATAACGCTGTTTGTTTATATTTTGCACTAAGATAAGAACTTTAATGTTACATATAACTGACCTCCTTTTAGCCATTACTTTATTAATAATGGAAATGGTGAACAGTTGGTGGTGCTATACATGAATATCAAAATGTAAGATAAGAGAAAATGTTTCTTTTCTTAGATATGTATCAAAAGTTGTTATTATGGCTATGGTTGTAGTAAAAGGCGCCTTATGTACGAAAAAATATTGAAACAGAGTATTATAAAGATTTAATGCTGTAGCGGCCAGTTTATGTGGCTTCATGGTCATATATTGAAAGTTAGTTAACCTGACTCGATCGCTCGTCCGTTCATGAGTATTAAAATGTTTGCCTGATTTTCCTTCAAAACTGAATGTACTTTCATCTGTTATAAAAATGTTGGACTGAAATTACTGTTGTGAACAGCATGTCTCAGCGCACACATTTACGTAAAGACAAAATACTGGCGTTCACTGTGCAGGAAATTAAATAAAAACTGTTACTCAAAAACCATTACCAAAATCAAAGTATGCACCGCTCAAAAAAATTGAAGCACTGAATTACGTAGCAACACTATGAAACACATACTGTTCACTGGCCCATTAAAAACCTGAATTACAAAGAAAATGCTTAGAGTTTGCGAAATGGAAACGCGAGATGGGAAACGAAAGAACCAACAAAAATGAAGAGAATCTCACTTGAAAAATTACAGCATAATCAGCGGCAACAGCACAGCATAAAGAAATCGCGCCAGCTAAAATGAAACTAAACTACTGGGAAAAAGATTGAGATGATTTTCTCTTGCAACAATTGCAAAAAAAAGAAAAAAAAGAAAACTGCGTATCCGTTCTCTCTGTCCCATAAGTTCAGAGATACTACTGTCACTGCTGTAAATTGACTATACCACAGGTGTCACAAGCAACTGCTTCGCTATCGTAATATGAAATACGAAATTTCCACTCATTCTCAAACTATTCGCAGATAAAAAGTCCGGTCCATCTACATATGTCCACGTTTCAGTACTTACGAAACAATTGTAGATAGCTTCGATAGTGTGAGTGTCTACTGCCTTTGAATGTATACACGTTCTGGGCAATAATGTTCATTTTGAGTTAAAATTTGTGTATGACTCAGTCATTTCCTCCGGATCATATAGGTCACCAAGCTATTATGCTTATTTTAAATATAATCACAATAGGAAACTACTACCAGCTCCTATGACGTCGTGGATGACTATGTGCAACTAATATTCTAGTTTTCCTAAAGACGAGTAGGGGTTAACAAGATAGCACCAGAAAGTAAAAAGGAAAAAGTTCGTTCCTAAAAATGCTACACTGTGTAGTAAAACGCTAATTTGCTGTATGCTATAGCTCCAAACTCAAAGTTTTGCAGGACACTTACATTTTAGTGTCCTAGAATGCCAATTAGCAAATTTACCGCAGCAAGTCAGCTTCATTTTGCATACCGAGAGAGGTGGCGCAGTGGTTAGCACACTGGACTCGCATTCGGGAGAACGACGGTTCAATCCCGCGTCCGGCCATCCTAATTTAGGTTTTCCGTGATTTCCCTAAATCGCTCCAGGCAAATGCCGGGATGGTTCCTTTGAAAGGGCACGGCCGACTTCCTTCCCCGTCCTTCCCTAATCCGATGAGACCGATGACCTCGCTGTTTGGTCTCTTCCCCCAAACAACCCAACCCAACCCATTCTGCATACTGAAGGCACACGCTTGTCAAACCTATGGTACTTTATACCGGATTCTGGGTGTACTAGCGATGCAATGATATCTGCAGGAAGCATACGAACAAACGTTACTCTGTAATACGTCATGTGACTTTGGACGCAGCGTAAGTTGGCCACAAAAATTAATTTCCGCATATCTGAATCCTCTCTCCATAGATATTTCTACTCTATACTCTGCATGATTGCGTAAGTTCACTAGAGAAGTAGTGTCATTTCGAAACCCAGTTAATACTCTGCCCTGTTACGTGTTTAATCCGGTATACGCTAATGGTCGCCTTTCTCCATTTTTATTTGCTAGTTCCATCTCAAAATTTCCGTATTGTATCAAGAAGAATGATTTTCGGGTGAACGGTAGGATACCAGGAACGGCGCCTCGCATTTCATGACGGTCGCAAGTAGATGGCTTTCACCTCTGTCAACATTTGCCGTGGCCGCATTATCATCTTTAACAGTTACGGGTTCTTGTTAAGAGGCCTTATTACCTTGTTACACAATTTCCTCGAAACTGCTTCTTATTGCTGTGTAAGCCACTTTTCCAGAGGCATCAAGTTCTTAGTAGTGGTTCTTCTGTAGCGTTTGAGTCTTTGCCGGCAGAATTTCTCAGGCAACAAGCGCCTTCCTGTTATGGACATGCGTCCGTCTCTTTGCTCACGATCTGCTTTACGCTGTCCAGTATAGAAAAAAAGCATACTCCCGTTAAACATAGAACGTGTTCTCTATAGAGATAGGCATGTCTCTTCCGTCATAAAATAACTTGAATGCAAGTATAACACTAACTTTAGAAAGTCATACTTATTTGTATTTTTATCGAGGATGTCTAAAACTTCAACCAGAGATCGAAAAGACTGGAGAATGGAAGACAAGACACAGGGACGAATAACGGGTAATGACATTATGAAAGAGAAGTCAGATCAAGATTGTGAAACGCTATATGGTAAAAAGAATTCGTTAGGATCAAAGGGAATAAACTTACGACAAAAGCACACAGTTAGCTCCCGGGGCAATATATTTATGCAAAACAACAAATAATTGATGATTTCCAGTAGTTTAATCAGTTTTAATACAGAGCGCCATAATAAACTTCTGTTCATCTCACCTCCATTCGTGGAGCGAGCTGTTCTGAGAACATCTTGGCTGTACTTCGGGTAATCGCAGAACCGTTGTTACAACGCATGATTGCCGAGATATTGAGGCAACCATGGTTTTCAATTTATAATGAAGTAAGCTATGTGACATAACATGTCAGTACGGCCGGATCGGGAAGAATGGCATCTGGCTCACGTTGAGAGACGCTTACACCAATTGTAAACCAGACAACACGGTGGCGACTACGACAGAGACATTGACTACGCACATAGCAACGCATAGAAGAGTGCATTTGATAAAGAATAATCAAAGAGGAAGACATCGCATACAAAGTTTACCTTCTGTTACAAGTGGTGGCACTTAAGCGAAGCCATGTTGGACAGCGAGCACAAACTTAATACACTGACGGAAAAGGAATTCCAACCCCAAGAAAGAGTTGTACGACATAAACGAAAGTTAGTAGACGTTTTTCTACGTATGAAAGATTATGTCTGTTCAAGCTTCATGCGAGTTGCGTAAGCGTGACGTTAGTAGTACCTCTATGAGGATGCAAATCAGGTTTGCTTTAAATACACGCTAAAGCGCTTGTGAGAACTATTTTCCTTTGATATTGAACGTGATGAGTTCATACTAGTCAAAAAATGCCTTTAAGGTGAAAAAGAGGCCTCACTGACTTTAAAATAGCTAGTGTCATAAGGCTACAAGGAGCTGGATGTTCCTTCTGCGATACCGCAAGAAGATTTCGCAGAAATGTAGTCACTGTACATTACTGCTGGCAGTGGTGGTCACAAGAATGGTGGTCTTGGTGGTCACAAGAAGGTACGGTCGCAAGAAGACGGCTCCGGACGACCACGTGGCACGACCGTGAGGAAAGACCATCGTGTTCGGTGTGTGGCTCTGGCGCATCGTATTGCAACTGAAGCAGCAATCTGAGCAGCAGTTGACGCAACGGTGACACAACGAACTGTTGCATAACGGTTACCTCAAGGACACCTCCGAAACAGGCGCCTTGTAAAGTGCACCATTTGCGACGACAGTGGTGTCAAGCGAAATCTCATTGGAGGGCAAGTTGGAGGCCTGTTGTGTTTTCTGACGAACACTGGTTCTGCCTCGGTGCCAGTGACGGCAGTTTATTTGTTAAAAGAAGGCCAGTTGAGTGCCTTTAACCAACCTGTCTGCATGCTAAACTCCCTGGACCTAGAGCTGCAGTTACGGTCTGGGGTGCGATCTAGTATGACAGCTCATGGTTATCCCACCTACCCTGACTGCAAACCTGCATGTCAGTCTGCTGACATTCATGAAGAGCATTCCAGGGGGTGTTTTCCAACAGGATAGCACTTGTCCATATACCGCTGTTGCAACCCGAAATGCTCTAAAGAGTATCGACATGTTGCCTTGGATTGCTCGATCACCAGATCTGCCTCCTGTCCAGCACATATGGGACATCATCGGACAAAAGCTCTAGTACCATCCACAAACATCATTAACCGACCCTGTATTGACCGACCAAGTGCATTTGTCACGAAACTCCATGCCACAAACTGACGTCTGCCACCTGTAAAACACAGTGCATGCACGTTTCCATTCTTTCATTGAGCCTTCTGGAGGTTGCACCGATTATTGAAGTACCAGCATTTCACATTTGCAACGGTTTATCTCGCGCTTACACTAACCTTTGATCTTGCAGTGTTATTCACTTAAAAATGTCACCTAGACAATCGTATTCCCGAAATCTGTTTACTCTACATTAATTATTTTTTGGTGCTGCGTTTTTCTTCCGTCACTGTGTATGGCCGAGTAGCGTGCCATCTCAACATGCGCCATTTCACTTACGTAATTTGCCAGTCAGATGCCATTCTCTGAGCACAAAAATGGGAGAACGTCAGTTTCAGTCAGATGGAAGTTCGGTGTTGCGGTACTGAAGAGTTCGGAACGCAGAGACGAAGCGGAGGATGTGGCGGATCATCGTCCTGCGGAACCAGCTTCGCCAGGAGCTCCATCCGGCTCCCCTACTTACGGCAACCGGGCGTTCGGACATGGTCGAAGATTTGGACGCGTCATTACGATCTCGGAGTTGTCGAGTGGGGGGAACAACAGCTTTGCTCGCACGTGACCTGTGTGGCAGCGCACGTTCGGTGAAGAGTGCTGGGCGCATGTCACAACTGGTGACCATCGTTGCTCATCGGCCCGCCTTAGGATTTTTGGGTTTTGGGTTGTTTGGGGAAGGAGACCAGACAGCGAGGTCATCGGTCTCATCGGATTAGGGAAGGACGGGGAAGGAAGTCGGCCGTGCCCTTTCAAAGGAACCATCCCGGCATTTGCCTGGAGCGATTTAGGGAAATCACGGAAAACCTAAATCAGGATGGCCGGACGCGGGATTGAACCGTCGTCCTCCCGAATGCGAGTCCAGTGTCTAACCACTGCGCCACCTCGCTCGGTTCCGCCTTTGGAGCACAACCGCGTAGTCACGATTTTTCCGCAGTCTCTGTTTCGCGCTTACCGTCTTCCTCTTACTCCTGCGGCCGGCGACTCCACCGTGACATCACCTCCCGTCTCCACACCCGTTGTGGACCCACCACTGCATGAGCGATTTGCCCCAGGCGAATTTGGCTTTGCTCATGGGGCGTCTCCTTAAGAGTAAGGAGCTGGAAAAACAGCTCAAGATCTCCCATAAGTGTCTTTTCGCTGGTAAAGAGAACGACTCCTCCTACAAGTCCGCCATTGCTTCATCTGCTGCTGCACTCAGATCACAACCTGTGAAGAAAGCCCTACGGAAAGGTGTCAAGGCGCCCATACCATCTGAGCCGCCAAGCCAGGACGACGAATCCATCGTACTCAAGCCCAACCATACTGCAATGGCCGCTGCACTTGACCGAGATCCACCACTGCAGAAGTCAAGAGGCTTCATCGACACCTTTGAGCCCGCCTGTGATTGTGACACCTTCCTCCAGCACCCACCACCACCCAGAGGAAGGACGATTTCAGAAAGTTGGTCGTTGGGGTGGCCACACCATTTTTTCTCTGCATGTCTGGATGCAATCTCTACGAAGTCACCCTGAACACTGCTGAAGACTATTTAAGGTGAAGGAGCTTGTTAGCAAAGAAGGACTCCAGTGTTATACCCACACTTCTGGGCCTCCGAAGTTATTGAAAGTGGTGTTCCGCCATCTTCCCTTCAAGATGTCTCTGGATTACTTAAGGGAAAACGTGGAGGAGTTGGGCTGTATCAGCATGTGATCTGCATTGTGCATGAAGTCCCACAGAAGACACAAGGGCATGCCAATTGTCCTCATTGTTCTTGATAACAACATAGAGAAGAGGAAGATATTTCATCTCGAGTTGGTGGCCCACATGCAGATAGTGGTGGAAGAGCTATGAGCCAAGGGACACAGGGAGGAGCACTTCTCGTGGCAGGGTCTTCATCATGTAGCCCTTTACTGCATCTTACCTGTCCACTTGATCAATTGTACTACGGATTACACTCATGAGAAGACACTGCAGTGCTGCAACTCCAAGCCACGTGTACAGAGCTACAGCCCCTGCCATGAAGTGACAACGAAAAAGAAGAGTGGCAGAACGCCATCTTACCAGGTGCAGCTTGGTGTGAGCTTCACTGGCACTAGACAGGGGCAAGTATCACTGGCCAATCATCCAACTGCAGCCCCTCTATCATCATCCAGAGTCCAGCCAGAACCCATGCATCATCCCACTAAATCAGACACAGGCATTTCACTGGTGCACCCCACTCTTCCTGCCCCTGCTGCTGCTTCATGTAGAAATTGTCACAGGGCAGGGTGCTGGCACCTAGCCAGCCATTCAGCCCACCAAGCATACTGGCCACCAGCCATTCGACAAGAAGTTCTAGCTCTGGCAGTGGCACCCTGACTGATGTTGGACCTACCCAGCAACAACTCCACTGACAAGCCTATAGCTGGCGATGGTATTGCAGCTTACATCAAGAGATCACTGCGTCACTTCCTGATGTAACTGCTGACCCTGACTACACTGGAGATGATGAGTATTACTCTTCATCCTTCATCCAAACTCATCACTTTCATCGCAGTCTGTTGTCCGTTGAGAGAACCCCTTGAGGAGGCTGATTTCGACACTCTCATTGCTGTTGACCGTAAAGAAAAGAACGCCGAGTGGAACTCTTGTGTCATCAACAACAGGGGCTGGCTTCTTCTGCTGGTCTGTTGGTGGCTTGGTGCGATCGTCCTGGAATTGTATGATCCCACCGTCTACCCAAGCTGAGGTCTATGTGATGTCTTGAATGTTGCCATCCTCAAAGGTGTTGGCCAGTTCACTTACACCTCGACGTACTGCACTCTGTCACCTGAGTATATTCCAGTGCCTTTTAGCCTGGCGTGAATGAGGTAATAACTTCTTACACCAGCTATGAGATGGGTATGAGACACCCAAAATTCTGATGACGAATTTTTGATACTATAATGGTGTATTAAGTATTCTTCACTTGGTATATTAATAATAGCATCTATTAAACAAGATGAGTAAGTAAAATACTATGTTTAAGATATATAACCTTTTTTTGGGTGAAATAATGAAGTGTCCATATTTTCTCAGAAAAAGTACAAGTTTCAGAAGTTTAACATTTTTTCATACAAAATTCGAACAAAATTACAGTTTCTTTGATTAATTAACATAATGATATTATCTTCTAATTATAAAACCTTTTGTTATTTTCCCTGTAGACGGTTATGGCAGCCATATTGAGTACTATAAAAATTATCATAGGCCAACGTTTGTTGCAGGCAACATCATAAGTGGCACTCAGTTCATCTGCGACATTGACACCTTCTTTATTTGCATTGTAATAAGTAATCATTTCCGGTTTTCCTTTATCACCTGTCGACTGGTCTATGTTTTTATCATGGTGTAAAGTTGACATATCCTGCACAACTTAATTTTTTTTTTTTTTTTTTTTTTTTTTGGTAGGTAGGATAACAATTAACGTAATTCTGGACCTCAAATCGAGAGCTATATACTTCTGTTCCTTTTTTGAAAATCTCAGGTATACTTGTCTTGTTTCTACGGACCAAGCTGAGGGAAGTCAATGAATGTTCTTTCAAGAGACAGATCATAAGTAACTAGGAAACCAATTACTAAACGTCCAATTCCTATTTGTTTTGGCTTATTGGCTCCACTAAACGGATTACAATATCATATGCTTTATTACTAAGCTGGTACTGTCATGGTGGTTGTTTTCCCGAGTATACTTCCAGTTTGAGGATGTAGAATGTCTCCGAATCTACAAGAGCATATATTTTTATGCCGTATTTGGCTAGTTCGTTTGGCATGTAGACACGAAAAGGACATCTCCCTCGGAAAGATAACAGCATCTCGTCAATAGTAACGTTCTTAGACGGCATATAGTGTTGTTGAATATTTTCAATGAAATTAACAAAAATATCTCTTATAGCAGCTAGATTGTCACTCTTTCTCCTTTCGACCTGGGTGTTCTTATCATCGAATCTCAAACAATTTTGGAGAAAGTGAAACATCTGCAGTGACATTGTAGTCCGAAAGATTGCAACTCAAGTACCATCTGTACGCCACAAATCGTTCAAGTTTTGTCTATTTGAGTTCTTTAGGCCCATAAATGCCTTCAAATCCTCCAAAGGTGCATTGTTCATGTGGTAGTGCTCTTTATTTTCTGGATATTTTCCCACGATATTCCTTATTTGATTATTTGTTTGTGTAAGTACAGTATGCAACATCCCATTTGTTAAAAAAAAAACCTCAAACATTCAGTCTCTGTTTTGGCATGTTTTGCAGCACCCTTTACGCCTGGAGAATTGGTAATAATATTTTCTGAACGATTACGAACACTTTGCCTAGAACAATCCTTCAACCATTTTGTGTCATCTTTGGACATATAAAAAATAGCATGTACCTCAGGCGACTGACTGGGAGCCGCTAACGCAGATTTTGGCTCTTCCGAATCATACAAAATACCCTCTTGCTACAAATGACTTTCATTTCTTTGTCAATCTCTTCTTCGCTCTCGGAGTCACAGGAACTAGCATTTGAACAGTTTTCTAAAACTTCTGCTGATAGTTTCCTAGCCGACGTTCATTTTCCTCATAAGACATATTGAGAAATACAAAATCCAACAATAAATCAAACAAAACTATAAATAACTATATATCTCATAAACTTGCTGACAGCTCAAAAATGTAACACAGACTACGAGGTCGGGTATGACGTAGTCTAGCCATCTTTGCACACGTGTATCTCCCTCTGACGCTGGCGCAACAATAAACTCAACACTGCATCTTGCCCCCCTCTCCCTTACCTCCAGCTACTGCGACAGCAAGATCTGTGTGGCAACAATTACATTCAATAATCAACGCTTCACAACACCTCGGCTATGACATACCCGACCTCACACACGCCGGGTTAACATGGATGTTGACAGCACAACAGAGCCTGGCAACTGCCGCTCGCTCCACAGCATTGACAGGGAGCACTTTCACGCCTAGGTACTTGACGCAGTCGATACTGTGCTGGATGCAATCACTGTTGGTGTCGACCACTTCACTGTTAGGCGCTGCAAGTGGTGAAAGCCGACAGTCCCAAACGTCCACCCCTGCTGCAAGGCGTCTCGAGACAGCTGCCGCCTCCCATCCTCGGGCCCAGCAAGCAGAATAAACAGGTTTTCCACCAAAGACAGGTGACCTGTTAATTGTCGATGAAAGGCCTCCTCAACTGTCTGTTGAAAGACATCTGGACAGCACTGGACGAGTACCACAACCACTACTGTTTGGGAAAGATTGCCACACTCACCATCGAAAATAGCAACGTCTGGAAAATGACAAAATGGTGTCTCCATCAGCAGCAGTACATTTGGCCCTTGCAGATTGGATGCAGTAATGCCTGTGTGCTCGAAGCCAATGCCATTGCCTTGTCTGACATCGCTGTGAACAGCTTTACTCTAGCGTTGGACCCAGTCAACTGTGAGCACATGCGTCCAGTGCGGGGTATCTGCCTGGTTTCCTGGCAGTCATAGAATACATAAATGTGACCAAGATCATCACGGAGGAGTGATTGGGCCTGCAGCTCCAGCACTTCGGTCCGAAGAAGACAAGCGGTTCTGATGGGCTTGACACTGTGATTCTGCGACAAGTAACTCCTGCCACTCATCGCCTTTTGGGAATCATCTTTAAACTGTAACAAATATCAAGAACACCGTCAGCTGTAAGGCCATCTCCAGATTATTTATAGGATACCAGTTATGGCGATATAACAATCTGCCGATGATGTATTACATCACCGAAACTGGTAACCTATAAATAATTTGGAGATGAACTTACAGCTGAAGGTGCTCTTCATATTTCTCACAAATATGTCAGCTGTTGTCCTACGATTCATCAAAGCAGGAATGGATGCACCTGTCTTTAATATACCCTTTCAGTCGGCTGATTTGATTGCGTGAGTAGAAGGAACTTGACAGAGGGCGAGACCTCAAGAGTGATGCCGAAACATGCTCTGTGCAGCCACCACACTGTCACCAAGTCGTTAATACGCGCTTACGATGAATACTCGTTTCTCAACGCCTTGCTGTTCCACTGCAACTAAACGGCCGTTGCTACTCGATATTTTGGCGTTTTCCTCTCACTTATTGAACATCACTAGGGCTGTCAGCAAAAACTTAAAATGTTCCCATTTCTCTGCGCCGAGCTGTATATACAGTATATGTTGATCTATATATTAACAGAAGAACCTTGATGAGAGACCTGTTTAAATCACTTGAAAAATTTGCGCAGTTGTATGTCAATTACGTAGAACTTTTCTTGAAAAAAGAAATCGCGCTGGCTCTAACAGAAGCAGCATTACAGAAGAGAGAAGTGATGGACACTTTTCAAAGACATTCTGGCGTCTGACACATGCCGGAGACACCCTGGACAATTCCTGGTTCATGTCGCGTAAGTAACATACGACAAAAGGCACGTTTCGGCTTTCTACGCCCCATTTGCTCTTAGAGCTGTCGTATCCTGTCCCCGAATGTAGCCTCAGACTCGTAACATTTACATCTGAACAGAGGTCCGTGACGTCACAGTTGTGATGCATTGTGGGAGTGACTCAGCAACATACTGGCGTCCTTGTTGAAGGCTGACACATTCTACACCTAACCATCCGTACAATATACGGCGGAGGGTACTTCAGGATACACTATCTGGTTAGCCCATTAGTCCTGGCTTTTTTACTAAATGAAAATTTTGAGTGAAAAATAAAAATAGGCATTATGTGCTCTACAAAATAATGTGTTTCGTTTCTTATGCTGTTGTACTTATGGGTCTCTTCAGCCCATTAAAATGGAGTGTTCAGTTGAAGCGGAAGAGTATTGTCGACACCTTGTGCTTTTTACGAGATGCCAAAGCCACGGTTGCTGCTCGAGAGGTTTGTGAAGTGTATGGTGAATAAGCGGTGCTTCTTAGGATGGCTCAAAACTGTATCAAGCTACTCAAAGACAGAAATTTCGACCTCAAAGACATGCATGATCTACCACGAAATACTTGATCGGAAACAAACAGTTAATGAAAAACTTTACATCCAACAAATGATGCAACGCTATCCAGCAAAATAAACCTAATCGGCGACATGGAGTTCTTCAGCAACACCAAAACGCCTCGCATCGCCAAGGAAACAATTCAGACGTTTGGCTGGGGTATGCAGCCACATTCTTCGTATTCTCCCGCCTTGGCTCGCCCGGATGTCCTTTTGTTCTGACCCTTCTCCAATGCACAATGACGTGGAACTGAAGACTTGGCTAGACGATTTATTCGAGTGGAAACCGGGTGATTTCTATCGTCGAAGCATTGAACAACTTGTTGAACGTTGGGAAGAAGTAGTAAACAACAACGTATAACACATTATTGATTGATTTACTGCTCATTTCCTGGTTTTTTTTTTGTGGATATCTACACTTTAAAAACTAACGCCAGAACTTATGGGCCAACCCAAGCTCCTTTTCGATACTACGTGAAAAACACGATTGACGGTCCATTTGAGCTTTAATTTCTGTGATTTTCATGTCGTGATCACTTAGCGGTACATACGTGGGACGAAGTACATATTTTCCGACACTTCTTGTTGGAACGTACTAGCTCGGATTTCAACATTAATCTTCTCCGTGATACTCAACGCCTCTTTTGTAGCAACTGCAAGCGGAGTTTGTGCAGCATCTCCGTAATGCTCCCGCGCTTACTAAACGATCCCGTGACGAAAGGTGCCGCTCTTCTCTATTGCTTCTGATATTCCTTCTTGCAAAGGGTCTCAGACTGGTTAGCAGTGAACAAATCTTCTGTAAGCCACTTCTTTCGTGCATGAATTAAATTTCCTTCATAGTCTTGGAACGAACCTCAGCCTTGCACTGTTTTTCCTACTGCTTGTTTTATGTGGTCATTCCACTTTAGGTCGCTCTGGACGTTTAATCCCATGTAATTTACGGTTGGTATTGTTTCAGGAGATTTTTCATCAACATCGTATTGGAATGGTGACGGATCTCTTCGCTTACTTACTTTCAGCGTATTACATTTATGTACAGACTCTTTTTAGTACTGTTTCATTTCTTGGTATCTCATTGCTGCCAACTTAATTTTAAGTGAAAAATCCACTTAGAAAAATTAATGAATTACTGTGCTGGTAAACCCCTTACGTTATTTGATTTTCAAACAGCTGAGCAAAACTGAACGTACTCAGACATTTACTTATTCTGATCAGCACTAAACTGACACACAATATTTTTTTAGCCTAACGCAATCTGACTTTCAATAATCCCTACAAAAGAATGGCCCTGACTAACAATAACCTATACCTTTCATGAATCACTTACCTCACAAAAATCTTCGTTCCTCGAACTACTGCAATACAGCGAGCGCCAATACTGCCAGCTAAATACAGGATTCTAACTACTGATAGGCATAGTTAGCCAGTTCATGACATCCAGTCTTACAAATTTCGTTTTTCTGACGGACACACGTCCAGATCGTCCGCTCTCAAAACTCTGCCATCTCTCTTCCCAGATCCACCACTGCAGGCGGCCCACCGGCTCACCACCAACTGCGCAACGCTACGCGCTGTTCATATCCAACTCCCCAACACTACAATAGCGAATATTCCAACAATGCCAACCAGCCACAGACTGCACACAGCACAGCCGGTGATTTTCATACAGATCGCTACGTGGCGTTCCCAACATAAAAAGATAAACAGCCTACTTACATAAGATACATCGATAAAACCAAATTTCAGTTTCCATTTTCTTCTTTGTCGGATTCTGTTGATTCATATTTCACGTCCACGCAATTATGTGCTCCAGACGTAAATTTCCAGCAGCTTCTTCCACATTTCCATAACAATATCTGAGTTCATATTTTGAAAAACTCTTTCCTCCCTTCCGCCAGTCTGCTTCTGATATTTTCTTATCTTCAGCCATTCTGTATAATCTTTCTTCCTCGTTAGCTGAATGATTTTTCCTTGTTCCACTCTTGAGTCGTTTGCGATTCTGATATTAACCGAATCGTCATTTTCCTTTTTACTACTCTTCATCATCCTGACTTTTCTTTGTTTAACGTTGAGCCGTGTTGTGTGCTAAGTATCCGCACATCCAATGAGATCGTTAAGCAAAGGTGCGGGGGATCGGGATGACGGCTACTGTGCGTCGCACATCCGAAGGGAGATACAAACAGTGATACGCTAACCGACTGAGGCTTCGACGCGAGCTTATACAGCACACGCGCGGACACGCGAACATCCGAGTACTTCTTCCTTACAGCGTTCGCTAGCGCTTACAATTCAATTACAGCGGAGTAATACCTCTGCTGTCCACCGGCGCAGCCCCCTCTCGCGCAAAACGGGAGGCTACGAGAGGAGAGAAGAAAGTGCGGGCTGATGTAGCGCGCAATGTAAAGACTCTTGTTTACGCTCGCCCCATCTCTCGCCGCGTCGGCTACTCGGCGACTGCGATTGAGATCTCGCGGCGCGATTAGCGCCTGCGCATAAAGAGCGGATTCATACTGGCGGGCGCTGTTATTCAAGCGGCTGCGCCGTCGTTAATGAGGGGCGCAGAATCGCCGCGGTTTCAATAAAGCTGTCTGCGCCCGGCGATGAACGGCCCGTAACGAGGGGCAGCTTTCGCGCGGCGGAGGCCTTCTGGAGGAATCGCCGAGACGCCGTACGGTAGCCGGCGCCTGGGTGAAGGCTGGCTGGCTGCGAACAGACGGTGGCGCTGCCCCGCGCTGCCGCAACGGGCCGTGAAGCCCGCGGACAACTCGGCGTCGTTTTGTTCCGCTTCGAGCGGCGTCACGCAGACCAGCTCCGAGACACGGCCTGACGTAGCGTTGCGAGCGCTTTGGTCTGACCTGTCCCGTCCTGTGCTTGCATTAGCGCTTTCGGATCGGAGCAACTCCAAAATGGTTCAAATGGCTCTGAGCACTATGGGACTCAACTGCTGAGGTCATTAGTCCCCTAGAACTTAGAACTAGTTAAACCTAACTAACCTAAGGACATCACAAACATCCATGCCCGAGGCAGGATTCGAACCTGCGACCGTAGCGGTCTTGCGGTTCCAGACTGCAGCGCCTTTAACCGCACGGCCACTTCGGCCGGCGGAGCAACTCCCTCCTCCTTTGAAACATTCATTTATTTTACCAACTCAAAAACTCCCGATTCTCTTGGTCGTTTTCTGTCTCTTTTCTGAATTGGAAAAAAAGTGCAATTAAACACTTTTTTATAGAATCTTACACGACACGCCAAAGGAACTGGTATTAAAATATAGAGTAAGCGTGGAAGAAGATTACTGTTAATGAAGTAAATGATCCACGCAGTGGACACCAAATGAAAAAGCTACTCCTTATGTTTCTCATCTAGACTGCCATAAAAATGCGAAGGAACTGTTAATCAGAACTCAGGGAGAAATTGTAGTCTAATTCACAATCGATTTATTGATCTTAAACAAGACAAGACAACAAAAATATTAAAGAAACATCATACAAAAATATTTATTTAACAAAGGCCTTACTAAAATGGGATCTATGGTGGACAAAGTGATCTGCTGAGGATCGACACACGACACTAACCAGAACACTACTCGCTCTATCTCACTTCATACACGTGAATCCAGGTTATGGCATCAAACTATGCCACCACCAAGCATCTATATTCTACCATACAAAAAAAAGGAGAAATATGGTTCGAAAGAACAGGGTGCTGGGAAATAGATATTATAGCCCTACGTCGCAGCAGCGAATACTTTACCATCCTACTGGTCAAGGCAGCACACCACGATGCGTTCGGCGAATGAAGTCATGGACGGCGGAAATCTGTTATTTACTGCGTGTTCCCGAAAAATGCAAGTACGCGGTCTCGCTTTTGGTCAATTCGGAACGCAGGTACTTCCCTAAGAGCCTCTGAAACCCCGACGGATTCCAGTGTGCAGGTGGACCCGTTTGCTGGTCTGCCAAACCAATTTGACTCCGTGCCACGACAGTGCGTGTCGGAATACGTCAAATGTTTAGATGGCCGACTCAGGACAAATAAGTACACCCACGCATCACTCGTTGTGGCCGTGATGGCATAAGCAGTACCTCTGACGGTTCAGAAGGTGACTGGCACACGCTCTAAGTAGCGCCCTACGTAAGGACACAAGTCTCACCGTTTAGGTAGAGACCTGCATTCTTAACTAGCGAAGCGCCAGTACAAGAGACTTTTACAAGAGTCCTAATCTCTCTTTCTCTGAGTTGCCTCCTCAGCTCGGTTCCAAAAGCACATTTCTCTTTTTTGACTTCCCCCAATTTCGCACAAGCCAATCACGAGCTGGAGCCCAGTATTCTAAGCTTGGTGAATGGTCTTTGCACTGCAAACCGATTTGACCAATTAGAGACTTAAAGTTAATTGGCAGAAAACGGAAAAAAATTCAGCTTCACAGCCTCTTTCGCACATGTTTGCCGTGTCTTTTGCTAACACAATACAAGGTGGAAGCACAGCCCTCCATAAACAGCTTGTTGTCTCCCCTGTTGCGTCCATTTCAAAGTTTGCAAAGAATGGCCATAAACTAGCATTGACAAAACATGTTTTGAAACAGAGTCTGCACGTCTGGGCGGCAATTTTCCTGTCTCACGGACATTTGCAGAACGTTTACATTTTTTTTGGCGGCTTGCTCGCTAACGAGGCCTACAATGCGCTGTCGGCGACTTTTCGGCGCTAGGCCGTATACCTGGACGTCTGCCCCTATCCATGGCGCCAAGATTAATGTGTTTCTGCACAATACGATCGCGGCATGGGGCTGTCTGGAAATGTCTCTTCATCGTTCTCCAGAAAAAACGCGCTTTGTCGCCCCACCAGCGCCGTCCGTTTACTGCAGTCATTTAAGTCGGCACCCTGTTCCTTTGAATGCAGCTAAAGCTTACCGTATTTCTTTCCCTAGAGCACGCACACAAGACCATAAACTGCTCCCCACCATTTCATCGCAATGTATGAAGTCAAATCGCCGTAGATCATATTCTCTACACCAAATCAGAAGTGAGAGTGCTCTGCAATCTCTCATGCGTATTCAAATACAGAGATATGTAAGCAGGCAGAATACGGCGCTGCGGTCAGAAACACCTCTATAAGACAAGAAGTGTCTCGCGCAGTTATTAGAACTGTTGCTGCTGTTGCACTGGCAGGTTATCTAGATTCAAGTGAGTTTGAACGTGGTGTTACAGTCCGCGCACAAGCAATGGGACACAGCATCTCCGACGTAGCGATGAAGTTGGGATTTTCCCGTACAACCATCCGTCTTCCTAGATTTCCGAAAGGTATTCGACCGTGTATCATATTACAAACTATAAACCAGGATACTGTTTTCGGAAATATTGAATTGGCTCGATGAATATTTGTCTTATAGACCTAATGCGTTATGCTGGATGGCGAATGTTCGACAGAAACGAAAGTAACATCATGTGCTACCCAAAGAAGCGTAATAGGCCCCTAATGTTCTCAGTACACATCAAGGATTTATCAGAGAGAATCAGTAGCACTATCAGATTGTTCGTCGATAATGTTGTTATCTAGATGAAAGTATTGTCGTTGGACGATAGTGAGGAAATGCAGAGTACTGGACGAAGTTCCCGCTTGGTGTAATGAGTAACAGTTCTCCTTAAATGTGGGTAAATGGAAGATAATGCATATAGCAAACAGAAAAAAAAACACGATAGTATTCCTTCACAAGGTTAGAAGTGATCATCTCGATCAAGTTACGTAGTGTGTGTTCTGGGGTAATAATAAGAAGAGATGGGACTATCACGTAAAATCGGTAGTAGGGAACGAGTTCTGGAAAACTGCAGTACATCTATAAGGGAAGCTGTACACAAATCGCTAGGGCAACCCATTCTTGAATACTGTTCCAACGTTCGGCATCCTGATAAAGAAGGTGTGATACTAGACATTAAACGAATTCAGAGATGCACTACTGAGGCTGTAAGAGTACGGTATCGCCCGAATGCAAGTGTAATAGAAATGCTGGTGGAACCGAAATGGGAATTGCTCTGAGCACTATGGGACTTAACTTCTAAGGTCATCAGTCCCCTAGAACTACTTAAACCTAACTAACCTAAGGACATCACACACATCCATGCCCGAGGCAGGATTCGAACCTGCGACCGTAGCGGTCTCGAGGTTCCAGACTGTAGCGCCTAAAACCACTCGGCCACCCCGACCGGCGAAATGGGGATCATTGGAAGAGAGGTACCGTAGTCCTCGCGAGACCCTGTTAGGTAAATTTACAGTAATTGCATTCGAGGGCGACCGCGATTATTCCACTGTCATCATCGAATATCGTCATCGAGTGTAAAACAACAAAACAATTCAGCTCTCTTACAGAGGCATATAAACTGTTGTTTCTCCAATGTTCAATACGAGAGTTGAACAGGACAGGGAATCGATTACTTTGGTACTATGTACGGTGCCGCATGTACTGTAAAGTGAGTTGCGGAGTAGATGTAGATATAAAGAAAATACGAATACTTAAATTAGAAATACATAAATTAAGCTTGGCACAGATATAAATGAAATACATAAATTAAGCTTGACACAGATTTAAATCATCTCCCACCGCCACTTGCTAATTACTTAAAATTAAAATTTTAAAACAGTTTTGAACGCAGTCTTGTTAAAATACTTTTTATTGGAGTGAGTGAGCCGTTTCGACTCTATGAAAGAGTCATCTTCAGACTGCAGAGCGGTGGATGGACACTGCTAGATGAGCTAGCTGTTACACAAGTGCCGAGGCTCGACAGAACTCATCTAGCAGTGCCCACCCACCGCTCTAGAGTCTGAAGATGACTCTTTCGTAGAGTCAAAACCGGTCACCCACTCCAATTTTTTAAAAAAAGTTAACAAGATTGCGATGAAAACTGGTTTAAAATTTTAATTTTAACTACTTTTAAAATCGCTGACTATGTTTTCAAAAATCTTATGCTAATTACTTGCTGAGGATGCTGAAGTGCCCAAAACGTACCCAAATTTACCGCCCTGTTCTCCTCATATAGTCAGTGATCAGTCATTTTATCGATCGTAGAAATGAGCCTTTTTACGCACTAATCCGCTTCGCCTCGGGTTAAGTCGTATTCGTTTCAGTCCTTTGCTATTCATATTTTATTAACGGCAAAAGTCACTTCATGAAGGACCGTTGATGAAGTAATTTTTTGGCTCTCTTGGTCCGTTGTAACAGCGAATTTCTTGTTTGACTGGTTAATCAGGCGTAGACCGCAACCACATTATGCAACAGTTACGACACGTTATTTTCCGTTTCTTTGATTTTTAACGGAAAGCCGATGATAGTGGGGGTGTTTCTGAATGGCAGAAGAAAATATCCCGGATTCTTTAAATTTGTTGTGGCTCAAATGGCTCTGAGCACTATGCGACTTAACTTCTGCGGTCATCAGTCGCCTAGAACTTAGAAGTAATTAAACCTAACTAACCTAAGAACATCACACACATCCATGCCCGAGGCAGAATTCGAACCTGCGACCGTAGCGGTCTCTCGGCTCCAGACTGTAGCGCCTAGAACGTAGCGGCCACTCCGGCCGGCTCAATTTATTGTGTTTCCTCGTGACAGCTGCATAAATGTAGAAACTGAACATAAAGCTTTTGCAGCTGCATAGCAATAGGGTACACTGTCAAGAAATCAGCAGTCGTTTCCCGTGCATATGAATGAAGGCCGCTTCTAGACTTTGATGCCATACGCACCTATGTGTTTCCGGCGTGTTTTCCAATGTCATCTACCTTTTATAAGTTGCCCTTTCGGTCTGTTCTTATCTCTTATGTCCCAGCAAAGAACTTCCGTGGTTCATTAACTAACCATTTCGCTTGGCTGTATTTCCGGCAATCTCAATTTAATTTTCATTACAATCGTAATTGGGTCTTCCACTCTAGTCTGTTCTTTGATATTTTCGTTAGTTTATCTTTCTTAGTAATCTCTCCATTGCTCACTACGTAAGTCTCAGATTTTAGGCAGGGTTGTCATTTTAAGTCCCTGTCTCACTGAAGTAAGTCAAAACAAGCAGTAGGCCTACACGCTTATCATTGTGTTTGATATCCTGCAGTACACCTTAATGACATAAACTCAATCACTTGAAAATGACATAAAAGGCCGAAATATAGGTCGTATTAAATAAACAACAACAAGCCAAACGGCGGTGTGTTCATTTAAAATGGTTCAAACGGCTCTGAGCACTATGGGACTTAACATGTCTGGTCATCAGTCCCCTAGAACTTAGAACTACTTAAACCTAACTAACCTAAGGACATCGCACACATCCATGCCCGAGGCAGGGTTCGAACCTGCGACCGTAGCGGTCACGCGGTTCAAGACTGTAGCGCCTGGAACCGAACGGCCACACCGGCCGGCGTTCATTTAAAAAAATGGATGGCAGAGGTGCTAAGATGATCGTCTGATAATTCTCGCACTGGTCGGCTCTTGCTACTGTATCTTCGGAATTGTGTGGATGTATTTTCGAACGTTTGATGGTATATCGCCAGTGTCGTACATTCTACACACCAATGTATACTACTGGCCATTAAAATTGCTACACCGAGAAGAAATGCAGATGATAAACGGGTATACATTGGACAAATATATTATACTAGAATTGGCATGTGATTACATTTCCACGCAATTTGGATGCATAGATCCTGAGAAATCAGTATTCAGAACAACCACTTCTGGCCGTAATAACGGCCTTGATACGCCTGGGCATTGAGTCAAACAGAGATTGCATGGCGTGTACAGGTACAGCTGCCCGTGCAGCTTCAACACGATACCACAGTTCTTCAAGAGTAGTGACTGGAGTTTTGTGACGAGCCAGTTGCTCGGCCACCATTGACCAGACGTTTTCAATTGGTGAGAGATCTGGCCAGGGCAGCGGTCGAACATTTTCTGTAACCAGGAACTGCAACATGCGGTCGTACATTACCCTGCTGAAATATAGGGTTTCGCAGGGATAGAATGAAGGGTAGAGCCACGGGTTGTAACACATCTGAAATGTAACGTCCACTGTTAGAAGCGCCGTCAATGCGAACAAGAGGTGACCGAGACGTGTAACCAATGGCATTCCATACCATCACGCCGGGTGATACTTCAGGATGGCGATAACGAATACACGCTTCCAATGTGCGTTCACCGCGATGTCGCCAAACACGGATGCGACCATGATGATGCTGTAAACAGAACCTGGATTCATCCAAAAAAATTACGTTTTGCCATTCGTGCACCCAGGTTCGTCGTCGAGTACACCATTGCAGGCGCTCCTATCTGTGATGCAGCGTCAAGGGTAATCGCAAACAAGGTCTCCGAGCTGATAGTCCATGCTGCTGGAAACGACGTCGAACTGTTCGTGCAGATGGTTGTTGTCTTGCAAACGTCCCCATCTGTTGACTCAGGAATCGAGACGTGGCTGCACGATCCGTTACAGTCATGCGGATAAGATGCCTGTCATCTCGACTGCTAGTGATACGAGGCCGTTGGGATCCAGCACGGCGTTCCGTATTACCCTCCTGAACCCACCGATTCCATATTCTGCTAACAGTAATTGGATGTCGACCAACGCGAGCAGCAATGTCGCGATACGATAAACCGCAATCGCGATAGGCTACAATCCGGCCTTTATCAAAGTCGGAAACGTGATGGCACGCATTTCTCCTCCTTACACGAGGCATCACAACAACGTTTCCCCAGGCAACGCCGGTAACTGCTGTTTGTGTATGAGAAATCGTTGGAAACTTTCCTCATGTCAGTACGATGTAGATGTCGCCACTGGCATCAACCTTGTGTGAATGCTCTGAAAAGCATATCACAGCATCTTCTTTCTGTCGCGCCTGTAGCACGGCATCTTCGTGGTGTGGCAATTTTAATGGCCAGTAGTATAAATAGTCGTTTTTTTTTGTCACTTCACCCAATTATTTTCGAAACTCCAACTCAGCGTTATCTGTCATATTCCATCTTAAGTCTTCTAAAGCTCTTTTAAATTCTGATTCTTACCCCCCCCCCCCCATCTATTTTCTATCGACACCTGTTTCTTCTTCTGTCACATCATCAGCCATGTCCTCCACCTCGCAGAGGTTTCTAGCGTAGTCTTTGCACCTACTCGACCCCTCCTCTACATTTAACAGTGAAATTCCCATTGCATTCTTAATGCTACTTCCCTTGCTTTTAATTTCACGGAAAGTAGTTTTGAGTGATCTACACTCCTAGAAATTGAAATAAGAACACCGTGAATTCATTGTCCCAGGAAGGGGAAACTTTATTGACACATTCCTGGGGTCAGATACATCACATGATCACACTGACAGAACCACAGGCACATAGACACAGGCAACAGAGCATGCACAATGTCGGCACTAGTACAGTGTATATCCACCTTTCGCAGCAATGCAGGCTGCTATTCTCCCATGGAGACGATCGTAGAGATGCTGGATGTAGTCCTGTGGAACGGCTTGCCATGCCATTTCCACCTGGCGCCTCAGTTGGACCAGCGTTCGTGCTGGACGTGCAGACCGCGTGAGACGACGCTTCATCCAGTCCCAAACATGCTCAATGGGGGACAGATCCGGAGATCTTGCTGGCCAGGGTAGTTGACTTACACCTTCTAGAGCACGTTGGGTGGCACGGGATACATGCGGACGTGCATTGTCCTGTTGGAACAGCAAGTTCCCTTGCCGGTCTAGGAATGGTAGAACGATGGGTTCGATGACGGTTTGGATGTACCGTGCACTATTCAGTGTCCCCTCGACGATCACCAGTGGTGTACGGCCAGTGTAGGAGATCGCTCCCCACACCATGATGCCGGGTGTTGGCCCTGTGTGCCTCGGTCGTTTGCAGTCCTGATTGTGGCGCTCACCTGCACGGCGCCAACACGCATACGACCATCATTGGCACCAAGGCAGAAGCGACTCTCATCGCTGAAGACGACACGTCTCCATTCGTCCCTCCATTCACGCCTGTCGCGACACCACTGGAGGCGGGCTGCACGATGTTGGGGCGTGAGCGGAAGACGGCCTAACGGTGTGCGGGACCGTAGCCCAGCTTCATGGAGACGGTTGCGAATGGTCCTCGCCGATACCCCAGGAGCAACAGTGTCCCTAATTTGCTGGGAAGTGGCGGTGCGGTCCCCTACGGCACTGCGTAGGATCCTACGGTCTTGGCGTGCATCCGTGCGTCGCTGCGGTCCGGTCCCAGGTCGACGGGCACGTGCACCTTCCGCCGACCACTGGCGACAACATCGATGTACTGTGGAGACCTCACGCCCCACGTGTTGAGCAATTCGGCGGTACGTCCACCCGGCCTCCCGCATGCCCACTATACGCCCTCGCTCAAAGTCCGTCAGCTGCACATACGGTTCTCGTCCACGCTGTCGCGGCATGCTACCAGTGTTAAAGACTGCGATGGAGCTCCGTATGCCACGGCAAACTGGCTGACACTGACGGCGGCGGTGCACAAATGCTGCGCAGCTAGCGCCATTCGACGGCCAACACCGCGGTTCCTGGTGTGTCCGCTGTGCCGTGCGTGTGATCATTGCTTGTACAGCCCACTCGCAGTGTCCGGAGCAAGTATGGTGGGTCTGACACACCGGTGTCAATGTGTTCTTTTTTCCATTTCCAGGAGTGTATATGTTGAGGCAGCTGTTCCGACAATCATTTCTTTTTCGGTTTCTTCATATTTTCATGCAGATAGGATGGCTGGTTGGCTGATTCGGGGGACGGGACCAAACAATGTCATCGGTCCCATCGGATTAGGGAAGGAAGGGGAAGTCAGTCGGCCGTGCTTTTTCAAAGGAACCGTCCCTGCATTTGCCTGAGGCGACTTAGGCAAATACCGGGTAATCAAAAAGTCAGTATAAATTTGAAAACTGAATAAATCACGGAATAATGTAGATAGGTAAAAAGTGACAGACATGCTTGGAATGACATGGGGTTTTATTAGAACCAAAAAATACAAACGTTCAAAAAATGTCCGACAGATGGCGCTTCATCTGAGCAGAATAGCAATAATTAGCATAACAAAGTAAGACAAAGCAAAGATGATGTTCTTTACAGGAAATGCTCAATATGTCCACCATCATTCCTCAACAATAGCTGTAGTCGAGGAATAATGTTGTGAACAGCACTGTAAAGCATGTCCAGAGTTATGGTGAGGCACTGGCGTCGGATGTTGTCTTTCAACATCCCTAGAGATGTCGGTTGATCACGATGCACTTGCGACTTCAGGTAACCCCAAAGCCAATAATCGCACGGACTGAGGTCTGGGAACCTGGGAGGCCAAGCATGACGAAAGTGGCAACTGAGCACACGATCATCAGCAAACGACGCGCGCAGGAGATCTGTCGGAGATTTTGTGAACTTCGTTTTTTTTTTTTTTTGTTCTAATAAAACCCCACGTCATTCCTAGCATGTGTGTCAATTTTTACCTCTCTACCTACATTATTCCGTGGTTTATTAAGTTTTCAAATTTATACTGACTTTTTTATCACCCGGTATTACGCGTTAGCTCCCCTGTACGTCCATGAATGACCTAGAACGATGTTAATGACAGAAGAGACGGCCCGGCTTCGGCCCAGACGTCAGCGTGCGTGCTGAGGGCGGCGTGTGGCGGCAGCGCTGAGTGGGCCATCCGGTCAGCGCGCCCGGCTGCTGCGGTGCAGCCCATGTCAGCGCAGCCTTCCGGGAGGTTCTTGCGCCGTCATGTGGCGAGCGGGCACCGGAGCAGTGACCTGCCCCAGGCGGAGTGTCCCCAGAGAGCCCGCACCGCGTCATGCGTCACACGTGGCTCCACAGCGCAGCCCGCAGAGGAAGGAGGACGTCGTGCGCCGCGCGCTGACGTCGCCGCCGTCTGCGGTGAGTGACAGAGGGCACGCGCACACTGCTCTCGCACTCACCGGCCTACCAGCGTCTCATTCGCATTCGACCTCGCCCGAACTTCTGAACCCGTCACAGCAGAACTCGATAAACTGACAAATGGTTCAAATGGCTCTGAGCACTATGGGACTTAACTTCTGAGGACATCAGAACCTAACTAACCTAAGGACATCACACAATCCATGCCCGAGGCAGGATTCGAACCTGCGACCGTAGCGGTCGCGCGGTTCCAGACTGAAGCGCCTAGAACCGCTCGTCCACTTCAGCCGGCGATAAACTGACATTGTATGGGAAGTGTTGCACCAGAACACCATCACCGAAGAATAACAAACTGATTCTATAGCGTTTCCGTGGCTGTGGTGTACTTTGATTGCAACTTCATCCTTATACGTGATTGTTTTCAGTGTCTTCAGCACACAAGAAAACCATTCTTACTGATGAATTGTGTGAATCAATGATAGCTCTTGGGTGCACCTTTTTAGATTGCAACAGAGCGCTCCCAGAGAAATTACATATGTAGCTTATCGCAATCTTCGTTCACTGAGAAAAGTCGAGATACTGCCATGACGGACGGGAGCGTCAAACCGACAGATTGTACAGGCAATTGGCTGTAGCGCACTGATTGCAGAGCGACTGCCGACGAGATGGACTCGAGTTGACAGTGTAGCGAGATCTTTTCTGAAGGACCACACCATAAGAAAATCGCGGTATTGTTCGACTGACTCTGACGAATAAACGGATGACAGGCGCTGAAATGTGAGCACTGACTAAGGGAGTGTGCCACCAAATGATGATGATGACGTGTGACGAGAGCCTCCCTTCGGGTAGACCGTTCGCCTGGTGCAAGTCTTTCGATTTGACGCCACTTCGGCGACTTGCGCGTCGATGGGGATGAAATGATGATGATTAGGGCAACACAACACCCAGTCCCTGAGCGGAGAAAATCTCCGACCCAGCCGGGAATCGAACCCGGGCCTTTGGATTGACAGTCTGTCGCGCTGACCACTCAGCTACCGGTGGCGGACTGTGCTGGAAGCTGGATTGAGATCTAAAACTGTCACCATCGTTTAACGCTGATATCACAGTGCAGTCAGTCTTCCGTTATACTTAGTGCAAGTCCTACAAATTTTCGCACAGCTTTCCAGATGGTAAATGCTGACTTACTTGCTTTATCAGACTGGGCGCAGAACTTAGGTTTGGAACTTAACCCATCTAAAACGCGAGAAATGTTAGTCGCTAACAAAAGACTTATTACTCCTCAGTTTGGAGAATCTCTACCACCTTTAACCCTAAACAGCACATATATCACCGTTTCTTCTTCTGCAAAGAATTTGGTTACAATCCTGGACCGTCACCTAGACTGGACTGAATACACAACTACAGTCTATAAGAAGGTGTCAGCATCGCCTCATTCACTGGATAAATATAAGAAAGTACAGAATGTCAAATCAAACACCTTTCAGCAGTGTAATTTCCAAACTGCTATTTTATTGGACTACCAGTTACGGCGATATACACTGAAGAGCCAAACAAAGAGGGGCATCTGCCTAAAACTGTGTAGGTTCCCCGGGAGCACGCTGAAGTGTAGAAACACGACGTGGCATCGATTCTACTAATGAATGAAATAATGTTGGAGAGAATTGACACCATGAATCGTGCAGGGCTGTCCATAAATCCTTAAGAGTACGAGGGACTCAACATCTCTTTTGAACAGCACGTTGCGAGGCATTCCAGATACGCTCAATAATGTTCATATCCGGGGAGTTTGGTGGCCAACGGAAGTGTTTAAACTCAGAAGGGTGTTCGTGGAGCCACTCTGTAGCAATTCTGGACGTGTGTGGTGTTGCCCAAGTCCGTCGGAATGCACAATGTACATGAATGGATACAGGTGATCAGACAGGATGCTTACGTACGTGCCACCTGTCAGAGTCGTATCTAGACGTATCAGAGGTCCTATGTCACTCGAACTGCACACGCTTCACACCATTACAGAATCTCCACTAACTTGAACAGTCACCTGCTGACATGCAGGGTCCATGGATTCATGAGGTTGTCTCCATCCGTTTGATACAATTTGAAACGAGACTCGTCCAACCAGCCAAAACGTTTCCAGTCTTCAATAGTCCAATTTCGGGTCTGAAGCGTCTAGCCAAGACGTAAAGCTTTGTATCGTGCAGTCATCACGGGTGCACTAGTGGACCTTAGGCTCCAGAAGTCCATATTGATGATGTTTCGTTGAATGGTTCGCACCCTGACACTTGTCAGGCTGGAACTGGTGGTGAATACTAGTGTATGATAATAATTGTGAAGAACGCTTTTTCGACAGTGTCACACTAGTCTACGGACAATTTTCATTGCTACATCCCGATAAACATAGAGACTATCATTCTCTATGTTTGCTCTACCGTCTTCTCAATCACTGCATTTCCTCTATTCTTACTCTACCGTCTGAACAACAAAGTAGAAATACTCGTCCTCAACAATCTCTTTCTACCATCACACAGCACTGCAATGATTTCTAAATCATTTTCTGTATCAGGAACCTGGTTTTGGAACAATCTTCCTCAAAAGACCTCAGAAGACAACTAATGGTCCGCCTTCTACCACAATAGCTATCTCTTCTTGCAGCTCACTGTCACAACTCTCCCTCCCCCACAACTTTTCCTTCACTTTGTGTACAGAATTCTCTGCTGAAATTCTCTTCTTTTCTAGCAGCCATTGTCACGTTTATTTCAGTCCTCTCTTCTTCCATTATCCGTGCAACTTCTTGTAATACTAAACAATTCTTCAAAAGTCATAAACTAATCAATATCATTCTCCATTTTTTATTGTTATTAATGTTATCATTATTATTATTGCAAATTATTATTTTGGTTAATAATGGGAATTCTTATTATTACGTTTGCTTTGTAATAAATAATTAACATCAGTCTTCATTCCTCCATTACTTTATCGTCATTACTGGTGTAGGTATTATTATTATTATTGCCAATTATGTTTTTATTAATAAAGCCAGTTATTATTATTGTCATTGTTATGTAATATTTTTTTTGTTTTCGTTGTTCCTGTTCAGATGTATGAGAAGGCCTTAGGGTCCTAATCTGGTCACGCTTAATAATCAGTAAACCTAGAAATAAATAAATAGCTAAAAAGAGACTTGCATGGCGTACAGTCAGAGTCAACCTTGGAGTGTGCGTGGCATTTTGTGGTATCCCGAACGAGACTCGCCCTCTATTTGTGGTGGCCGGATAGAAAGCACCGTCAGTGGGAGCAGCAATGATAGAGACGCATGCCTCTGCATGTGCTGGAATCATGGTGTGGGAACTACTGAATGTGATAACGGTACCGATTTAGTTGAAGTCTCAGTGAGGCTAAATGGTTGCCAGTATGTGGCAGTTGTTTTATCCTTCACGACCGGGGAACCTAATGATATGTTTCAGCAAGATAACGCAAAGTCCCACACTGCAGATTATTACATCGAGAGGAGTTTACGGGTTCTTGCATAGCCTGCTCAGTACCCCGATCCTTCAACCATATAGAATCGTCTTGGATGAGTTGGGATAACTTAGACTTTCATGCCAACCTCCAGGCAGAAATCTTCGTTAACATATGTCTCAAGTACGGTAAGACATTTATTAAGATGACTATCGGCGCTTGTTTGCTTCCACGTCGCAACGAACACAAGAGTGTACGCATGCCTGCAGGTTTCACCCTCCGTAGTAATACTGACCGTGGAGTTAAGTCAATTTTCGTTATGTCATGAAAACTACCACGAAGTCTGGTAGTAATTGGTCTCGTGCTTTATACTGTAAAATTTTTTCCCACACCATATGAGAAATGGGGTTCAGTTTCCGTAATTACAGCATTCTAGAGCAACTATCACGATCATTTTCTAAAAGCAATGGCTTCTTACAGTGTTTCTCTCTTCGTCGTGCTGTCTCCTTTGTTTCGATATTTGGTTTTGTAACCTCCCCACAACACATTCTATAAATATAACTATATTTATTAGAAATGGTGCCACAGCTAAGTGTGAACTCCCACAAGAATATTAATGGCAAAGACAATTAAATGAAAGCTCGCTATCTGACTCAAGTACAAGTTCCCATTAAATAATGAACGCTAATCCCATGATAATGAAACTGTAATGATAACCTAAACTCAATTCAACCGAAAGGTCGGTGTTTGCCCTGTGCGAAACGAGAATAAATTTCTTACCTTAGTGAAACTGCATGTCAAAATTCTGCTCTTATTGTTCTCTGGCGCTTGCATGAAAAGCATTGGAAGTACCTTTTAAAAATCTTTGTTAAAAGGAAATGGAAGGAAATTTGAATGATTGTCTCTAAAATTGCTTTTAAATCAAAATTATTATTGGGGGCGATTTTTGAAAGTTAAATTACAATGAGTGTTCGTTACATTATCTGATGAGCGCAAAGCTGCATGATTATTTATTTAAGTAAATTATACCTCGTCCTGAATCTCGACCATTGCGATGCCGACGCCCGCCGTCTGCTCTCCGCTACTGCTAGCAACCGACTCCAAGCACTACTGAGCACTGACTACTGCAGACTGACTGACTGCTCGCTACTGCGAGTCGAGCGCAACTGCTCTGGTCAGAGATTCTACAATGTCTCAGCATCGCTGCCGCACAACATACGTGTTTCATAACCCTCCACTGGGGGGGCAAAAATTTGGCAGCGATGGTGAGTCATTTGGACTTGCCATCGTAACAAATTTTTCTTTTAATTAATTAACATTTACAAAATATTTGGATGTAATACATGAATTAAATGTTGTGCGCATGCACCAATTACAAAACATTACAGACAAGACAAAATATAAGTACAAAACAAATCAGGAAAAATGTATATACAAATTATTTGACAGATAATAAAATGCACACACACGGAAAAATTCTTTAGCAGTTTCATAACAGGCAAAAAAAAATCATGTTGACAAGTGTCATGAGTGCATATGCACTGCAGTGGAGAACATATCAGTAAAAGACGAAATGTATATACAATGAGTAACAAATGACATAAATCATAAAAGGTATACAGAATGAACACAAATCATATCGTAAATTGAGAAGAGTGCACAGGCACTGTAGTTCAGTTGAAAACATATTCACATAAGTGCACATGCACTGAAAACAAATAAACGCAAGAGTAGAAAAAATCATCAAATCACAAAAAGTATATACAATATAGATGACAAGAGTGCACACATACTGCACTTCAAAACAAATCGAAAATGTCTTTAGTATTTTGACAACAAATGGCAAAAATCATGTCGACAAGTGACACAAGTGTACTCGCACTAGAGTTCAACAAATCGAGAAAAAATGTATATGCCATGAACATAAATGGTGTTAGTAAAAAAATGATTTTCACTATTAGGATAGGAAAGGAAGGATTGCATCATGGTTGTAGCACTTTAGTTTGCACATAGCTGCACTGAAAGTCCATATCTTTCCACAGAATCACAACTAAGTGATACAATCTGCAGTTCCGTTCCCAGAAGTATTTATCAGCTTATCAAGACAGTGAAACGTCGTAGTAGTATTCCATACTATCATTTGGCAGTATACCAGGTACACCAAACAGTGGGACCAGAATAACGTCTTCATCGGTTACGGTGGTGGACAGCATGTCGTGTCAACACCACGCTCTTAAGAGGCGGCACACAGTGCTCCATAACAAAGTCTTGATTAGTGATTACATAAGTAGTTTCTTCGCCTACAGTGGTGGACAGCATGTCGTGTCAACACCACGCTTTTAAGAGGCGGCACACCAACGTAGAATTAGTGCAAAAACCAAATATAGTGCTCCATGATAATGAGGATGGACAAGACAAATGGATGTTACAATAATTTCAGGTAGTTAGGTCAGAAGGTGAAGGACATTAACTAACACACAAGTCTTGATTAGTGATTACATAAGTAGTTTGCGGTATCCATACTCTAGTCATTGAACATTTCTGTACCATGAATGTAGTATTACAGAAAAATGTTCATTAATTAATTTAAAGACAAGAGTGGTAATCAATCGCCATCAAGTATTGAGTATTACAAAACATTTTTCCTCATTCAAATGACATATTTACAAGTAACTATTAACATTCAGTGGCCCTAGCAACTTTCGATTAGTACAAAATATTTATCATCATTCCGTATTAATATGGGAAGTCATCATTGAAAACACTAACAAAACGTTAAGTTACATTAATTATTGGCACTCAGTGGCCAGCAAGTATTGAATAGTATAAAACATTATTCATCATTCAGTATTCTTCATATCATTAAGAAATCATTATTAAAAATCAGTTAATTACAGTCATAGCCTTAATAATCATGGGCATAATAAGTAATTACATTAATTATGGGCACTCAGTGGCCAGCAAGTATTGAATAGTATAAAACATTATTCATCATTCAGTATTATTCATATCATTAAGAAATCATTATTAGAAAAATCAGTTAATTACAGTCATAGCATTAATAAGCATGGGCATTATAAGTTACATTAATTATGGGCACTCAGTGGCCAGCAAGTATTGAATAGTACAAAACATTATTCATCATTCAGTATTCTTCATATCATTAAGAAATCATTATTAGAAAAATCAGTTAATTACAGTCATAGCATTAATAAGCATGGGCATTATAAGTTACATTAATTATGGGCACTCAGTGGCCAGCAAGTATTGAATAGTACAAAACATTAGTAGCATTAATAAGCATGGGCATAATAAGTACTCTCATTACAATAGATAGTGGCAATTATGTTTAGGTATCATTAAGAAGTCATTATTCAAGTGACATACTATTCAGAGCTGATCAGTGTTATTCAGAATTATCATAAACTAGTGACATTATCTGGGACTGTTAATACATTTTGTTTTTTCTGCTAGCAATGCATTGCTTTGGGTAATTATAAGGGAAAGCAAGAAGAAATAAGAGAAAAAATTGCTTCTAGGTTGTTCCTATAAATGAAAAGATTGTGTAACGTCATTCGTCATGAGTCAGCTGTAGCAAGGTTATCACATTTATAAATGATAGACACAAGTGGGTAAGAAAAATGCAAGTACTAGAACAGGTATAATAAGTAACAAGTTTAGTAACTATCATAAAAAGCTTCTCCTGAAAGAAAAAATACAAAATGGATTATTGAACTGAAAGAAGAAACGCAGACTATGCTGAAAAGTAGTGAACTTCGAATTAACAGGTAGTGAAATGTGTATAAAAAATGTGTTCCATAGCTGTCCTTTCCAAAACCTTCAGTCATCCTACTACGCAATATAACACCTGCTGTCAAAGTAAACTGCAACAAATACTTAAATAACTACATAGCATAAATACATAACTTCAACATTATCCTCATCTGTAAAGAAAAACTTCATTATTCATATCATCATAACTCCATCATTATCATCACCTGTAAACAAAAACTTCATTATTCATAGTACCATATTCTTCATCATTGTTCATTATCAGCATTCATTATCATCTGCAAAAATCATTTCATTATTCATCACACAACTATTCCTAATCCCTAGCATATTTCATCACTTAAAACTAAAATGTGTAGTTCTGTCTGACAGCTTGCATCAATCGCTTTGTATTCTGAAAGAAAAAATTAGTTAAGACTGCTATTCTGCGATGTGTATAATATATTCTGGTTAATGCTTGTTAATTCTGATCCATTTACTCGTCCTCATTAGCTTATTGCATCTTCTTTCGTTTATTCCATAGGTGAAATTCCCACTTCTGTTTAATTCATTTCCTGTACGCATCATTTATTTCTGAAATTGATGAACAAAGATTAATGTCTTGCATTTAAATCATATACCCATTAAATAGTGACTGGTTAATGGTGACTCAATTAAGCATACAACATAACATGACAGAAAACGTAATATCTCAAAACACAGACAGTGTTTAAAGGCAAAAAGTGTACAGAGAATATCGTAATGCAGCAGCAAAAAAAAGGAAAATGTAAAACAGTCACGATGTTGAGATATCACAAGGCAAAATGTCAAAGTCAAATGGTGTGTGTTATACCTTAACTAGTTCACAGTGCATACAAACAAAACATGAAAACAATCGTACATACATAAGAAAGACAAAATGTGACATTCGTTGTGTTCAGCTTATATGTAGTGTAGTTAATAGATGCGATAATTAAAGACTTCAATGGAGAGAGAATTTGATAAAATTAATGCGTCATTATAGAGAATTGCATAATTATTCATAAAATGCGTAAGTTCATCTGAAAAAATGTGCACGGTCTGATGTGTAACGACAAGAAAAGCGACCTGCTAACCTTACCTTGCCGGGCACTTGCCAAGAAAAAATACGATAATCATCAGTAATTAGTAATGTCAATATAATTGCATAAGTGGTCATAAAATGTGTAAACGGCCTCATAGCATGTTACATCGTAAAGTGGTTTCATTCGATAAAGGGTTTAATGTTTGACACATGATGGTTGCCTTTCGATTTTCTGGTTCTCAGAGTTTCGACGTGTACAACATTGGGGTGAGGAATGCTGCGAATCCGATATGGACCTGCGTATAGAAGTTCAAATTTACTGCACTTACCTTTTAATTTGCTGGATAAATAGTGTGTACGTACTAATATCTTCTGTCCAACGTGAAAGTCTCGGTGTCCACAAACCTGTTTTTGCTGTCTTCTCCGGCGTTCTGCGGCACGTTTGATGTTGTTCAGTGCAATGTCAATTATTTCGTGGTGTCGTAATCGACGAGATGTAGGAAAATTTACTAACTCTTTGATTTTGTTTGGTGGTTCAACGTTTTTCAGTATAACAGACGGAGATAGCATAGTGGATTCATTTGGAATGGAATTAATTACATCTTGAAATGAGTGTACGTGTGTGTCCCAATTAACATGTCTTTTGTGGCAGTATATTCTACACAGTTTACCAATTTCTTTCATTAGTCGTTCACAAGGGTTCGAAGAGGCGTGGTACTTGGATATATAAATCGGAGAAATGTTTCTAGCTCGTAACATGCGTGTCCATATAGCAGAACGAAATTGTGATCCATTGTCAGAAATTACTTTCTTCACATGCCCTATATGAAATAGAAAATGCTTTACAAATGCTTTCGAAACAGTTTTAGCAGTAGCTTTGCGTAACGGAGTGAAGGTAACAAATTTTGAAGTGAGTTCAACAGCGACAAAGATGTAGCAAAAACCTCTGTTAGTTCTCGAAATTGGACCAAAAATGTCTACTGCGGCCATATGTCTTAATTTAACAGGTACAATGGGATATAATGGAGGAATGTGTGAAGTGGTGTCAGACTTAGCTTTCTGGCAAATTTTACATGACGCTAAAACTCGTCGTATACGTTTTTCCATGTTGGCAAAATAACAGTTCTGTCTCAGTATCAGAAAACATTTTCTTGCTCCATAATGTGCATAGCTTAAATGAGTGTACCAGATTAATTTGTTAACCAGTTCGTCAGGAATGCATAATAACCAATTGTTATTGTCTGGATGAGAGCGGCGAAACAGAATGTCATTGCGTACAGTGTAGTGGTTTCTAATCGTAACATTATTCTTATCTTGCCAAAGGTGTTTAATTTCTTTCCACACATTGTCTTTGCTTTGCTCTCGTGCTATGTCCTGTAATGACGATGAAATAAAATTTTCAAATGCAACTTGTTGAATGTACATGACGCTAAAATTTGCTTTGCAGAAGTTGGTTGCTACGTCTTGCTGATTGTTGCTGAGAGAACGAGAAAGTGCGTCTGCTATAACATTTTGCGTGCCGGGAATGTGAACAATCGTAAAATTAAATTCCTGTAAATACAGTTTCCATCTGCTTAATCTGTCGTGAGTAAATTTAGCTGAAAGTAAAAATTGTATAGCTCTGTGATCTGTGTAAACGGTGGTATGTCTGCCATAAAGAAAGTGCCGAAATCTCGTAAAAGCCCATACAACACATAATGTTTCTAGTTCAGTAACGGAATAATTTCGTTCAGCAGGTGACAAAATGCGGCTTGCAAATGCGATGTTTTTAATTACTATTGAGCCATCTTCTTCAATTTCCTGAAAAATGTGTACGCCTAAAGCTGTGTTGGAACTGTCGGTGGCAATAGAAAAATTTCTAGTAAGGTCTGGGTGCGATAAAAGTGGAGCATTCAACAAAGCATGTTTCAGGTTCACGAATTCAGAGTGTGCTTGCTTATCCCATGACCAAATAGTGTTTTTACCTGTTAATTGGCATATTCTAGGCGTGTCTAAAGCAGAGTGATGAATAAATTTACGAAAAAAGTTAATTAAGCCCAAAAAACTGCGTAATTGTTTCTTTGTTGTAGGAACAGTAATGTCACGTAGAGCTTGAAGTTTTTCTGGATCAGGCGCAATGCCTTCTGCTGAAATTACGTGTCCAAGAAATTTTATAGAAGTTTTAGCAAAATGCGATTTACTGAGGTTAACTGTGAGTCCTTGTGCATGGAAAGTTTGCAATAGTCGTTCTAAAATCAGATTATGTTCAGACCAGTTAGCTTCTGCAATAAGAATGTCGTCTACGTATGTCGTAATTCTGTCTTTAAGTTCTGTCGGAAGTATTGTGTTCAAACCGCGAATAAAAGCAGCAGAAGAAATAGTTAGGCCGAACGGTAATTTACAAAATTGATAACAGTCACCAAAACAGAGAAAAGCTGTATACTTTCTGCAATTCGGATGAAGTTGTATTTGCCAAAATCCCGATTTCAAATCTAATGTGGAATAAATAGCTGTACCGTGAAATTTCTGTAGTAGTTCTTCTAATGTCTGTGGTCGATCTGTTTCATTAATAATAATGTCATTAATGTGACGTGAATCAAGTACGAGGCGAAGTGAGCCATCTTTTTTCTTAACAATATGCAGCGGGTTTATGTACGGGCTAACTGCTGGTTCAATAATTCCTTGATCGAGCATATCCTGCAATTCTTTTTTAACTTGTTCTCTGTGGATATATGGAATGGGATAATGCTTTGCTTTAAATGTGTCGTGCTGTTTGACTTGAAATTCGTACATAAAGCCGGACATAGTACCAGGAATGTTGTCGAAAACTGGAGCTTGTTGTAAAAGAATTTTATGTAATTGCGTTCGTTCGTCGTCTGTATTTGCACTGCTTTGTTTAACTTTATCAGAAATCATTTGCATTACGTCGTAGTCAGTTTCGTCTCGAGTGTTATAGTTATGTACGTACGTGTCGGTGAACAATGCGGAATTACAGTTTATGTTACGTGTTGCGGAAATGACCTCTGTGCAGTTAATTGTTTGTTCTTCTGCAGATAGTGAATGTTGAAATTCTAAAGCTAATTGCACATTTTCATCTTTTAACATTAAATAAGAATTTTGGAAATCAACCACTGCGTCGTGTTGTACGAGAAAATTAGTACCTAAAATTACGTCTGTTGTCAATAAGGGAACAATCCAAAAATTTGAATGAAAAATATGACCTCCAATACAAAATGATAAATGCGTCTGTAATTTCACATCCACTCCTTTACTCGATACTGCTCCTTTCACTTTCGTTTTGCCTAAAGGAAATGTACGATAAATATTCTCTTTGTTACACTCGTTGAAAGTTTCCTCATTAATGACTGACATAGGTGAGCCAGAATCAATTACTGCTGAAAATTTCGATGAACCTATTTTAATTTCGATGACAGGATGTGAAATAATTTTCTGAACAACTGGTCTTTCCTGCAAAAGTGTGTCTCTGATGTCGTCAAAAGTAATTACATTTTCATGAACAACATTCTGCGTGTTAAAAGTAGTGCTTGTGTTATTGGAAGATGCGTCCTGTACAGTATCTAGTCAGATTCTATCTGACGTGTTATTATTATCATCACGAGGATGTTGTGGCATTTCTACAATTTGAACAGTTCTATTATTTCTTCCAGACGTATTACGCTCTGGATGATACCTACTGTCGGGTTCATTCACAAGAATATGTTGTTGCTGATCATTTTGCTGCTGGTAGGACCGACTGTTGTTAGATGTACGCTGAAAATTGTCCTCATTATTTCTACGTCTATCGTAATAGTCGTTCCTATACGGTGCATTGCGATAGGAATTGAAATACTGTGTTTTCTGTACGTAGTTGTTCCTTTGCTGCCGTGCGTTACCATTTGTTGTATCAGGGACTATACGTGCACGCGGCGAAACGTTAAAGCCTGGTTGACCTTGTGCATTCCATTGTTGGTTAGGTATTCTAACCGGCTGGTTTTCATGCTGTTGTGGTGGAAATCGTCTATTGTTACTAAAAGGTGGTTCCTGTTGCTGAATATTTTGATGATATTGATAATGAGAATTTTGCCTGTTATTAAAGTTCTGGTGGTTGTCGTTCCTAAAACGTCTGTTACTTTTCCTATTAAAATTACGTGTCTGATCATAATTACTATACGTCTGTTGGCCTTGGTTGTTATATGAAAAATTTTTGTTTACGAAAGAATAATCTGATTGCTGCACTTCTAAAAGCTGCAATAGCTCTCTGAATGCTGAAATGTTTTCTTTTTGCTGACCCGTTAGAAGTGACACTCTTAATGATCGTGGTAATTTAGAGATACATAATTGAATAAGTGCAGATTCACTATACGGTTCACTTAGGTACTGGTTCTGTTGCACCATGTGCTCAAAAAATTGCGTCACACTCGGAAAATTGGAGTTCTCATAATTTGGTAAGCTAATTAACTGATCTTTAATTCCGCGCTGTGTCGTTTTTGACCAATACGCAGATAGAAACGCATTCTGAAACTCTTCCACTGAATAACATTGCCTCGCGATCGGCCTCATACGAGTTGCCGGTTCGCCTTCCAAAAAGCTGCAAATAAATTCAAGTTTATGCGTTACAGGCCAAGTCGGTGGAAAAGCAAAGCTAAACTGTTGTATCCAATCTAGCGGGTGAATCTGTGTTCTGTCGTTTTTAAATACTTTAAACTTTCTCACTGACAGAAAATGTTTGTAATCGAAATTGTCGTCTCTGTGTGATGAAACAGGTTCATGGTTGTAAGAGAATCTGTTGAACTGTGATTGTTCGGAATCTAAGTCCCGTACCCTCTGTAGATTACCCAAATTACACGCGTTGCGCGAGTCTGGCAAATGTTCGAAAAGTGGCGTCTGCTGTGCTGTGTTATTAACTGAAGTGTTTTTCATCTCTGTTACTTCTTGCTGTAAACTTGACAGTTTTCGACGCAATGTGTTATTAGACGAATCAATCTCATTAATTGTCTGCTGTAAATTTTGAAATTCAGGTGTTTGGTTGAATGAAACCGGTGAAGTATCGTCTGATTTATTGTCATTAGTAGTTTCGATGACGTCAATACGACTGGCCAATTCATCACATTTTTCAGTCAGTATTTTTACCTGATCATCGGTTTTAGTGTCATTGGCATTAATCTGGTTTTGCAATTTACGTGTAGTTTCGTTCAGTTTTTTAACATCAGCTTTCACGACATCGGAATCCTGTGTTAGTTCTAATTGTTCGAGTCTATCAGTCACTGTTTGAAAATCTGTTATGTATGTGTCTGTTTTCGATTTCAGATCAGAAATTTCGTCACGTAATTCTGTGTTTGACTGTTCGATGGTATTAATTTTGTCCGAAACTGTGGCAATATTATTGTCTACATACTTTTTTGTCTTCGCAAACATTTTACGTTTGTCTTCTTGTCTCTGTGCAGTGATTGTTTCCATTACCTGGCGTTTTACTTTATTTTGATCATCAATAAATTTACGAAAACGCGTATTACTGTTTTCTATGTGAAGACTAAGACGTTCGTTAATTTGTGTGTTCTGTTGTTCGAATTTTGCGTCAATCTTTTCATCCATTGTGCGCGAAAGTTCTACCGTCATTGCTTTAAACTCGTCGCGTAATTGTGTAGCTTTTTCAGAGCATTGTTTAGCGACTGTACTGATTTCCGCTCTAAGTGTTTCTGTTGCAGCTGTTTGCAATTCCCTTAATTCCTGAGCAACAGACTTAATTTCTTCGCTACTTTTTCGTGAACAAGCCTCAATTTCCTCGCGTAACTGTTCCTTAGTGTCATGGCATTGTGCGGCAACGGCCCTAATTTGTTCACTTAACTGTCTGCAATTGTTATCCAATTTTTCGTTTAACTGTCTGGAATTGTTATCTAATTTTTCATTCTGTTGTTTAGCCTGTTCACTAAGTTGTTTGAGATTTACATCATTGTTGTCTTGTTTTTCAATAATTTGGTTAATTCGTTGCAGCAATAGTGCCATAATTTGATCTGAGCCAAAATTAACATTTCTATTCTCTGTGCTGATTAATGGTGGATCTGGAATCGTTTCGCTTTCTGTAACCATTTGGTTATTTTGCGATTTACAAGAAGGTTTGTCAGTCAGATGTACACTGTTAGACATTATTTCGGAATTAAATAAGTCTGGCGTACTTTCCGTACACTGATCATTTTCATTAGACAAATTTGTCTGTTCGTCACGTGAATTTAGTAAACCAGTTGTGTTAGGCTGGGCAGCGCTCATTACAATAGAGCGTCCCGCGTCATTGATTGTCGTCAAATCAACAGAAGACATAACCGAGTTCGTTTGTTCATCATTAAGGTAAAAGTCGTCATTCGCGATTGGAACGCACTGACTATTAGTGAACACAGCATTGTCATCATTACACTGCGTGTCACTAGTACTATTGGTCACGTTGTTTAAGTCGGTAATTTCGTTCATGATACCTCGCGATACACTATTCACAGTCTTTCGCGGCATTTTCACAATAGTCACAATTAATCACAAAACAAATAAGCACAATGCAAAATCAACACACAAATACAACAGAGCAACGAATTGCCGTTGACCTGTAGAAAGAAAGTCACAAGATTAGTAAAAGCGTTGCGCCAAATTAAAATTATATTTAAGCAAATAAGAGCAGATATCTGACTGTTTTTCAAAAGATTCTCTACGAAATACGATCCTGGACCGGGTGTCGCCAAGTGTAACCTCCCCACAACACATTCTATAAATATAACTATATTTATTAGAAATGGTGCCACAGCTAAGTGTGAACTCCCACAAGAATATTAATGGCAAAGACAATTAAATGAAAGCTCGCTATCTGACTCAAGTACAAGTTCCCATTAAATAATGAACGCTAATCCCATGATAATGAAACTGTAATGATAACCTAAACTCAATTCAACCGAAAGGTCGGTGTTTGCCCTGTGCGAAACGAGAATAAATTTCTTACCTTAGTGAAACTGCATGTCAAAATTCTGCTCTTATTGTTCTCTGGCGCTTGCATGAAAAGCATTGGAAGTACCTTTTAAAAATCTTTGTTAAAAGGAAATGGAAGGAAATTTGAATGATTGTCTCTAAAATTGCTTTTAAATCAAAATTATTATTGGGGGCGATTTTTGAAAGTTAAATTACAATGAGTGTTCGTTACATTATCTGATGAGCGCAAAGCTGCATGATTATTTATTTAAGTAAATTATACCTCGTCCTGAATCTCGACCATTGCGATGCCGACGCCCGCCGTCTGCTCTCCGCTACTGCTAGCAACCGACTCCAAGCACTACTGAGCACTGACTACTGCAGACTGACTGACTGCTCGCTACTGCGAGTCGAGCGCAACTGCTCTGGTCAGAGATTCTACAATGTCTCAGCATCGCTGCCGCACAACATACGTGTTTCAGTTTGAACACTTCAGTGGTCCACTGACCGTGGTGTTGTTGGAGGTGGTATCTCCTTGTGTTCCTCAGAAACATGAACTAACTTATCCAGACGGTTATAGGAGGACCCACAATTTAAAATGGACTCCGAACCACAGCCCGATTTAGCACTTTTCACACATTAACGGTTCATCGGCAGAGCAGAAAAGAAGTTATAGCGGTCACAAAAAGTTCTGTGACCGACCGAGGGCTCGTATCTTTTGGGATATCTTAAATTAGTTTCATCCGTGATGTCACCTTCTGCACCGTATCTGTCGCATTTTTTTCAGACATACCTGTTTAAATCTACGACCAGAATTATTTTACTTGTGATTTTGAGTAGTACCTCCCAATTTCTGAAAGTATTTGTATGAAGTGTAGCCATGTATGGAAGTGAATCATAGACGATAAATAGTTTAGCCAAGAAGAGAATAGAATGATTCGAAATGTGCTGCTTCAGAAGAATGCTGAAGATCTGATGGGTAGATCACATAAGTAATGAGGAGGTACTGAATGGAATTGGGGAAAGAGAAATTTCTGGCACAACTTGTCTAGAAGAAGAGATCGGTTGGTAGGATATGTTCTGAGACATCAAGCGATCACCAATTTAGTACTGGAGGGCAGTGTAGAGGATAAAAATCGCAGAGGGAGGCCAGGAGATGAATACACTAAGCAGATTCAGAAGGATGTAGGTTGCAGTAGGTACTGGGAGATGAAGACACTTGCACAGGATAAGTAGCATGGAGAACTGCATCAAACCAGTCTCTGCACTGAAGATCACAACAACAACCTCCCAAGTGTTTTTTCTCCAACACTCCTTTCAAAACTTGTTTAGGGTGGTACTTTCTTGCAACTGCACGTAACCTATCTTTCTGACTTTCGTGTACGTATTGATCACTTGGCCATGCCATAAAGGCCAAAATCATCTGGTTCTGCTAGATTTAAAGATTTTTATTTCGTGATTACAGCCAAATAAAGTCATTTTGCTCTGTGTGCAGTATCACTCCGACCGTCTACTACAGATCCATGTGGACGCTGTTTGTAACCACACGGCAATAAAACCCACCTCCTTAGTTGAGGTCCTTGTTGCACGCCTACGAGGGCCGCTCGACACGGAGTAGTCTGCTATTTTTCGACGCACCTTGCGGCTTCTGCCAGCCACCATTTCCAAACGAATTTTTCTTTTCTTTATCCAACAAAACGTTTCTGGATCTTTAACCGTCTCTTCATCATATACTCACAGAGAAAAGGTGTCAGCAGCCGTAACACCTCCTAAAAATTTTCTTAGTTAAGCCAACAGTTTCGAGATTTGTTAGCCTTATAAGGAAAACGAATTTAGACATCCAAAAACTCGCGCATACAGTATAGGTATCGTATGCATGGAACTGCATACCGCTATCTTTTCTTTAATCGGAGTGTATACTCCAAACGCATGACAACAACGCTAATGAAGCGTCAAAATTGGTTGCTTAAACAACAAATTCTTTTAGGAAAAATTACGACTAATGTCATCTTTTTCTGCGAGTTACTTATAGATATGTCGACATTGCAATTCTGCCAGAGACAGCAAAGGACCTGGAAGAGCAGCTGAACGGAATGGATAGTGTCTTGAAAGGAGGATATAAGATGAACATCAACAAAAGCAAAACCAGGATAATGGAAAGTAGTCGAATTAAATCGGGTGATGCTGAGGGTATTAGATTGGGAAATGAGACGCTTCAAGTAGTAAATGAGTTTTGCTATTTGGTTAGCAAAATAACTGATGATGGTCGAAGTAGAGAGGATATAAAATGTAGACTGGCAATGGCAAGGAAAGCGTTTATGAAGAAGAGAAATTTGTTAATCCAGTATAGATTTAACTGTCAGGAAGTCTATTCTGGAAGTATTTGTATGGAGTGTAGCCATGTATGGAAGTGAAACGAGGAGGTAAATAGTTTAGACAAAGAGAGAACAGAAGCTTTCGAAATGTGGTGCTACAGAAGGATGCTGAAGATTAGATGGGTTGATCACATAACTAATGAGGAGGTATTGAATAGAATTGGGGAGAAGAGAGATTTGTGGCACAACTTGACTAGAAGAAGGGATCGGTTGGTAGGACATATTCTTAGGCATCAAGGGATCACCAATTTAGTATTGGGTGGCAGCGCGGAGGGTAAAAATCGTAGAGGGAGACAAAGAGATGAATGCACTAAACAGATTCAGAAGGATGTAGGTTGCAGTAGGTACTGGGAGATGCAGACGCATGCACAGGATAGAGTAGCATGGAGAGCTGCAGCAAACCAGTCTCTGGACTGAAGACCACAACAACAACAACATGCATGCATGTCCGAAGAAACATTGCATAGTTCTTCTTAACTACACAGGCACTGCAATATCGGAATATAGCCGAAGTAAATCAGGCGATGATGAAAGGATTAGCTTAGGAAATGAGACTAAAAGGAGTAGCTGAGGTTTTCTATTTCGGCAACAAAATAACTTATTATGTCCAAATTCGAGTGGATGTACAATGGAGAATGACAACAGCAACAAAAGGATACCTGAAAAAGAGAAATTTGTTAACATCGAATATAAATGCAAATGTTATTATGTCTTTTCTGAAGGTCTGTGGAAGTAGAAAGGACTTTGTGAAAAGAGGACAATAAGCAATTCAGACAAGAGCAGAAGAGAAGCTCTTGATATGTGGTGCTACAGGAGAATTCGAAGACTAGATGGGTAGATCCAATAACTAATAACGAGTTACGGAATAGAAACGGGAAGAAAAGAAATTTATGGCACAACCTGACCGAAAGAAGAGATCGGTCGATAGGAAAGATCGTAAGACAACAAGAAATCGTCAATATCGTAACAGAGCAAAGTGTGTTTGTTGAAACTGTAGAAGCACACCGAATCTCGAATACAGTTATCAGGTTCTAATGATGTATGTTACAATACACAGGATATACCTGTATGAAAAGCTGCATCACATCACACTTCGGGCTGAAGATCACAACAACAACATCACCCTGTTTGACAAATACGAGTGATTAAATGAATAAACTAGACTAAAGTAACATAAAAATGACTGTTAACCTTTCAGCGTACTTTTACCTTCGAGACACTGCAACCTTCATGTTTGCCGTTCGGATTTCCTGTATTTACGGAGTTACTCACTTTCCAGCTGGGCTGAGATTAGCTGATGACTGAAGGCATATTTTATGGCTGCATCGAACGAAGTGTGCAAGAGAAACGCTATGGGACATGCAGTGAGAACTTCAGCGACTGTCACAGTAATTTGCATACATTCTCATAACGCTTTATGTAATCAGCGCTCTTTGTTCGTAGATGGGTGTTTTGCTGCAGTATCCACAGAGTACGGTCGCCGTCCGCCTTTCACCCATAAAAAAGACAAAAGCACCGTCGCGCTAGGTACTGATTGCTAAGGCACTGGACATTGTCCGCAGTAACCACAGGCTACGCAATAGCCACACCGAGTGACTGATTCAATGCTTCTACGCTGTAACCTCAGGAGTATTCTACTTGTCATCTTCAAGCGAAAAATATAAGTAAGGAATTAGCTGAAAGGCCATGGGATACCCGATATCACTTCATCAGTTTACCTAGAGTAATGATGGTACAAACTTTCAGAGATTGTAAGCGTCCCACATCTACCGGGACCAAGTTCTGTGCAAGACGTATATTCATTGTGCGTTGTAGTGCTGACAATGCGAAGTTTTGGTTCCGAGAGATCGAGTGTCGTCATGTAGTCAGTGGTTTGCTGGAGTTTACTCAAAGTAGGCAGAAGTTTGGGAAACTAGGTTACGTGAAATAGAAATGACTATAAATTGTGACAATAATGTCTACGATGTCTAAACAAGGGAAATGTAATGCAAGAATACTAAAAAGTAGTAAAGAGGATAAGTGGTAATAAGATGTTTATTAAGGAAGCAGCATCTTGAGATAGTTTAAATTTTCACAGAAGCTGTAATTCATTTTGCTGCTTACGAAAATATCTTATTAAGGTACAGACATAAGAAAAAAAGATTCATGAGATTCGTGAAAGACTTCGCAAAGCTAGACAGATTTAAGAATAACAATGAACGGAGAATACTGAATATTTTAAAAACTGCAAATAGTATAAAGAAATATGGTTCTCACACGATAATAGAATGAAAGAAGAAAGGATACCAAAATGAGTTTCACCATGTAGGCCGAATGGTGGCAGAGATTGAGGAGAGGAAGTTGTTTCCTCTTTCAGTGTGACCGGAGTTGATGAATCGTCTATTCCTTGAAAGAATAAGAGCAAGAGGATTTGCGTCGGACACATTCCAAGCGTATGTCATCACCAACCTGTACGTTATAGACTGTAGACATTATGTGTGTCACTTCATCCCATCTGACACGCACTATAAGTTCACAGCAAAGAAGCACAGATCTCATTAGTTACGTGACCAACATGAAGTACGAGAACTAAAGCAGACGTGTACTTGTGACCTCATTTTGGAGAGACTACCATGTTAACAAGGCAAAAACTAGTGTCTTAATAGAATCAGACTTAATCTGTTCACTAATTTCATGTACAAGAAGTATTTTTCCCACTGAAGTACAGACGTACATTTTGTTCTTTTTTGTGGAAATATGTTACTTTATGACACTAGAATAGCAGGTCTGTTCGAGACAAATTCAGTGGTATAACAGTTTAGTAAGTCCGACAAAGATACTGAGTAAAAATACTTTGGATATGGTAAATTTTATGCTGTTGGAACGGCTCGCCGCCTAATGCCTTATGCTACTCTTTGCGGAGATTACCTCTACCGAAGGAAAGTGTACATTATGTTTAAGCCATTCTCGACAAAGAATCGAGGAAACTTCTGGGGTTGCCATCGAAAGGAGCACGGGTTCGATTCGCGGCCGTCTGGGAGATTTTCTTCGCTCAGGGACTGTGTTTTGTGTTGTCCTCATGTTCGTACCGTCGTAATTGACATTCCATTACTGAGATGGCCATATGGGCACTTACTCAAAGTCAATAAATTAAATAAAGATCTGGGCGGACCGTCACTGCTGTAACGACAATGAAAACCGGATATTCAGTTTATTTTCCTCGGCAGTTTTTTGGCACTCCTTCAAAAGAATTGTATAAATGTTTCTTTCCTCCACGAAACTGCTACTCTGTCACAAATACATACTATAGTTTGATTGATGAAGTTTAGCAAACGTATGGTCCGCTGCCGACTTTTGACCTATGAGAATCGAGATCACAAATATCTTTAACGAGTCATACATAATTTAATGTGAAAAAGTTTGACGCCACACCTAGTACGTTTTTCACATAAGTTTTTGAATTTCTCGTGAAGAGGAAATATTCCATTAACACAAAAAAGTGTTCTGTGTGCCATTTGATTTACGAGACTGGCAGAGACACAAAACTAAATCCAATGAAGTAAACGATTAAATGGTAGTAATAGTGACTGTTTGCAGTATTTCCTTCGTTTGTTTGGATCAGCCAAGTTCTCAACCCAACGCAAATGAAAGACTTTGTTCTCCTTACATTTTACACATCTCATCCCTATCAAGCAAAGCTTTATCGGTATGCATGCGACATCATACGTACCTAATATGTTCCAAGACTCCGCGCATAAAAACGAAATGTTCTGATGCTTAGCCGGCCGTTGTGGCCGAGCGGTTCTAGGCACTTCAGTCCAGAACCGCGCTGCTGCTACGGCCGCAGGTTCGAATCCTGCTTCGGGCATGGATGTGTGTGATGTCCTTAGGTTAGTTAGGTTTAAGTAGTTCTAAGCTCTAGGGGACTGTTGACCTCAGATGTTAAGTCCCATAGTGCTTAGAGCCATTTGAACCATTTCTGACGCTCATACTTCGAGTTCTGTTCGTGATAAAGGGGTAGGGTCAAGTGTTTTGGCTAGCATTTGGGTTATGGACCGTTTGTATATCCAACAGAAGGATTGTCTTAATCTCACCATTCTACAGTACAGGGTCAAAGTAAGAATATTCCACACTTCTTCCTGTTTAGGCAAGTGGAACAAATCGGTTGGTACTTTTTGCTTTTGATGTAGTCAACGGTGGACTTGACAGAACTTATGGAGGCACCATTAGTTCATGGGTGCTTGGAGAACCCAAGGAAAAGGTGTTTTTTACTATATTTTCGCGGTCACGAGCAGGGACTAAAGCCCAACCGAAGATTCCAAGAGAGCTGTGCACAGCAAATGGCAGAATTTTTTAGGATATATTCGACAGATCCCGGTCTCCAAAAACGTAAGATCCGGTATGAGGCGAAATCTGAATAATAAATAACCGCAGCAAATGGCTCAAATTCTAAAGTCATTTTCTCTAGGTATTTATCAACAAATGCCGTCATACCGCATTCAAAGATCTTTATCGGTTGTCGATAAACATCCCAAAAACGTCTTTTCTGGGTACCAAAACCTAGCCGCGGTCTCCGAGACGGCTACACACATCAAATCACTTTGATTTTTACGATATATTCCTAAGATCCCGATCTCGAATAACCTTGAAAATTTGCTGCTTATCTTTAAATTTACTCTACTTGTAGACGTAAAATAAGCACCTAAAATTCGGTGTGAGGTGAAACTGTTGCTTATAAAGTGACGTAGCACGGAGAAATACGTTGTAAAATATCCCCGTTATCATCTGGGAACTCCATGTTGTAGTAATTATGAACATGCAAAAATCAAGTCTAATGTGTAAAATTAGTTTGGCGTTGTTTCAATTTCAGGTAAGTAAACTATCTAAATTTTACCTACCAACACATTTCTTTTCATATGACTTACATGCACTGCTGCACCGCGGAAAAGAAGGGAACCAGCGAGAAAATGCTCCTACCGAATCGCAAAAAATGCGGACATGTACCCATTTATTCAAAAGACTATGACTGACAAATAGGGTACCAGCTACTTCATTCTACCTTTCTCAGCAACTTTAAAAATGTTCTCGAAAATTGTGGCATGCGAACGTATTCGCACTTTTTTAAGCTGAGAGAGAAGAAGACAGTGACAGGGGCAAAGCGATGGAAAAGTAATAAATACGGGAAGATAGTAGACAGTGGTTGTAGTAGAGAAACAGCGAAGGAGGTAATTTTAGTGAGAGAGAAAGAGAGGGACGCAGTATCATAGTCGATAGAACAGTGCCAGAAGATAGTGAAGGAGGCAGTGCCAATGGGGGACGGATAGAGAGAAAAAGAAAGTGTAAGTGTATGAGAACAAGTGATAATGGGAGACATACTATATGTCAATGACTACGAGGAAGAGAGAGATCGTTAAAGTGAGAAGAGACAACATCAGTAGGAAGGAAGGAATGAGATATTAGCCGTAAAAGAGAGCAAGAGGGAAACAGTGACTGTGAGAGGTAGAAGTAGGACAGAACGAAGGTGTTTGTGACTGTGACACATGAGACAACACGTTAGCGTGCCAACATTTTTGGGAGAAACTTTTAAAGGCAATGAGGAGGATAGAATCAGGCATCTGGTACCCCTCTTTCCAGTTGGAGCCTTTTAAATAATCAGGAACTTATTCCCATTTTCGTGCTGAGATAGGAGTATTTTTCCGTTGTCCAAAATATGTCTAGATTCACCAGATTTCCTACACACTGAGACTTTCAGCATGACACTCACTACTTCGAGAACGACAAGAATTATTCGTCAGTAAATAAATGAGCAAGGTAAATTAGTATTCGGCGCTATGCTTATCAACTGGGCAGCCCCGTGACTAGGCACTTTGAAGATGTAACCGGAATCAAGAAACAGACCAGAATGATCTACCCATCGGGTGATCTGTCATCAGATGCCGGGAACCCGGGTCAAAATGGTTCAAATGGCTCTAAGCACTATGGGACTTAACATCTGAGGTCATCAATCCCCTAGACTTAGAACTACTTAAACCTAACTAACCTAAGGACATCACACACATCCATGCCCGAGGCAGGATTCGAACCTGCGACCGTAGCAGCAGTGCGGTTCCGGACTGAAGCGCCTAGAACCGCTTGGCCACAGAGGCCGGCCAAACCCGGGTCAAAGATAGCCGTCCCGCTGTGTAGCGCTGTCACTTCAAAGACCTTTTAACACCTGTATTCGATATGACCACGCTCAGAGATAGGAGGACAGGATCAAACTGACATTTATGTATGTGGTGGAACGATATAAGAGAAGATGTATGGAGATGAAACTGACTCTTCTCAGATTTCCACCAGATGTCTCCTTAATGGTGGCAGGCGACTGAGTAGTCACAGATCAAAATGTTCCCACAAAATACGGATCAAAATGGCTCCACAAAAGATTACTTTCTCGCGAACTCATAGTCGCGTCCCGTCGCTTTGGTATTCAGATCTGAAAGCGTCTCGCTAGGTGCAGTTACAGTATGCAGGTGACCCAGTTCACTTCCACAAGATTCTACGAGTAGCTTCAGTTGTGATGAGAAAATACTAGATGTTTCACAAGCGACGCAAGCACTAAGATCGGCAACCAAATATCGGGGAGACAGGCTCTGAACTGTAGGCGTATTTTTCGCATTCAGGCAGGTACTGCAGGAATGGCATTGGTTTTATTTGAACCAGACGTTTTCTCAGAAAACGTCGGAGAAAATCATTGCAACCTTCAGTACTTCAGGCTGCTGTAGCCTTGGCAACCCCTCCCCGAGAACGCCACAGGTGTACAGTTTCCCCGCTAAGGGTTCAAATGGTTCAAATGGCTCTGAGCACTATAAGACTTAACATCTGAGGTCATCAGTCCACTAACTAACCTAAGGACATCACACACATCCATTCCCGAGGCAGAATTCGAACTGCGACCGTAGCGGTCGCGCGGTTCCAGACTGTAGCGCCTAGAACCGCTCGGCCACCTTGGCCGGCCCCACTAAGGGTCCATGAAGGTTTTGACATTCGTGATGTTCAGAAATGGTGCTGCGACTGCCGTGTGAGGAATATTGTACCTTCTGATACTTGTGTGGATGTACGTGCGCTCGTGCTGGGTTTTCCACACATTGGTTTTGGAGCTGTGAGAGACGTTCAATAAGTAATGCAACTCTTGTGTTCTGAAAGAAGGTAGGTTTTATTGATGATTCCAACACATAATATTAAAACCCACTCTTTTGGCTACAAAAAGCTATTTTTCAACGTAATCTTCGTTCAATATGACGGCCTTCGGCCACCTTACTGAGATGCCTGTATAATGGCCGACATAGGAGCCAACGTCTTGCTGCATCAATAAGCTCCACATCAACCACTTACTGCTTCATTGGCCCATCCAGATGGAAGCCGAAAGGTGCGAGATGCGGGCTGTAGGGTGGATAAGGAAGATCAGTCCATTAAAGTTCTGAGAGCTCCTTTCGGGTGCACAGATTTGTGTGGGCTTTGCGTTGGATTGGAAAGGAGAGGTTCGTTTGTTTTTTTGTGGCTGCGAAAAGACTGAAGTCATTTCTGCAATTTCCTGAAGGTAGCACAATATACTTTATATCGTTGTATCGTCAAGGAGGACATCAAACAGAATAAACCCTGCAGAGTCCCAGAAAACTGTAACCGTGATTTCGCCGGCTGAGAGTGCGGCTTTGAAATTTTTTCGGAGGAGATGAGGTGTGACGTCACTCGATGGATTGCCATTTTGTTTCCGGTGCGAAGTGATGAACCCGTGTTTCATTGCTGTGCTCTGTTGATCCATTGTGGTTTCGGAACAGCGGGCGGTCAAATATTTAACGAAGAAAATCGACAAACAGCCGTACTTTTGAGAAGTTATTTTATGTTATTTTGACAACCAGTTTCGGCATCTCAGTTTGCTATCTTCAAGCCCCTTGTGCACTTCATGTAAAGACAATCAAATGTATCGAAACTAGCACACTGGAGGCATCAGTATCTCGATACCGTGAATTCGTTATTCGAGTGCTTCTTTCGAAGACGTGTCAAGTCTTATTACAATCTGTTTATTGGCTAACAATTCGAACTCCTGACTACCAGTCTGTTATGTGAAAACCGCACATCGATAGCACTTTCCATTTCCGCAATATTTGCGGTGGTCGGCTTGGTTCAAATGGCTCTGAGCACTACGGGACTTAACTTCTGAGGTCATCAGTCCCCTAGAACTTAGAACTACTTAAACCTAACTAACCTAGGAACATCACACACATCCATGCCCGAGGCAGGATTCGAACCTGCGACCGTAGCGGCGCGCAGTTACAGACTGTAGCGCCTAGAACCGCTCGGCCACACCGGCCGGCTGCGGTGGTCGTTTTAGGTGTATGATGTCTCTCCTAGGAGTCATCAGCCACATGTTCTCTGGCGTTTTTGTCGAGATCTGTAGTTTCGATTTTGCAATGTGTAGCTGGAGTCAGCCCAGACAGCTAGTCCTCGTCACGTCTTTCATGCCACGCCCACTGTCGACAGAAAAACTTGATTTGTTTAATTTCTAAAGCGGAATTTAACGAGCCCATTCGACACAGCGGTCCCAGTTTAGTACAGTGGGGCAGTGCAACACGAAGAATGACCAGTACACCAGCAATGACAGTACTACCCTGGCCACTGCTGACTGCTACCGCGAAGTAGAAACAAAATTGTAAATGCGCCTGACGATGCTTAGGAGAGACGTCCGTTATGTATATGACCTTGGTATGTATATACAGGGCTATTCAGCTGCCCCTACTGTGTGTTGTGTGCAGCCTGCAATACCTTCAAATACAAAGAGCAACATTTTCATATTCTCTCGCTTGCTACGCACAAATTATTAAGTCTGCAGAGAAAATGAACAGGTCGTTATTGTAAGAAATTTAATGTAGTTGAATTTTGTACTGGGATACGTTTTCACTGGAGGCATGGTTTTCGAGTTATTCAAGAAAAGTGAGTTTGAAGGGCACTTTCTACATTTTTCTTGAATAATTAGAAAACTAAGGCCTCCTTCGAAAACGCATACCAGTACAGAATTTAAGTATATTAAATTTCCTCCTAAATTTCCTACTCATTTTTTCTATAGGACTAATATTTTGCGCATAGTGAGTGGGAGAATAAGAAAATCTTGCACATGGTATTTGAAAGCATTGCGTATTGTATAAAAGTTCTAGGGATGTAAGTAGGCTGTTTAGGTTCTTATATTGGTAACGCCACGTAGGGCTCTGTATGAAAATCACTGGCTGTGCTGTGTGCAGTCTGTGGCTAGTCTGCATTGTTGTCTGCCATTGTAGTGTTGGGCAGCTGGATGTTAACAGCGCGCAGCGTTGCGCAGTTGGAGGTGAGCCGCCAGCAGTGGTGGATGTGGGGAGAGAGATGGCGGAGTTTTGAAATTTGTAAGACTGGATGTCATGAACTGCTATATATATTATGACTATTAAGGTAAATACATTGTTTGTTCTCTATCAAAATCTTTCATTTGCTAACTGAGAAGAAAAATGGATCGATCAGGCATGTCTTCGATTCGAGACAAATCAATACTATCATCATTCCTGAAACAGACAGGCCGCAAACGTTGGAAGAACTTCTTCAAAATTTTAATGGTGTAAAAGTGTTGTCTTCTATTGATCTCAGATCCAGCTTTTATCAGATCGAACTTCATCCAGAATGTAGAAAATACACAGCTTTCCTTTGTTTCGGCGTTTGTTATCAGTTTCGGAAACCTCCTTTTGGTTTGAACTTTTCTTCGGCAGCATTCATTCGCGGGCTAAATTCCATATTACCTGAGTTCTTAAAACGTCACATCACCTTATATGTGGACGATATTCTAATAGCAGAAGCCTCATGGGAACAACATAATCGCATCCTCAACAGTTTGTTACGTATTTTTGCAGAATCTTGAATTACAGTTAACTTGGAAAAGTCTAAATTTGGTAGGTCAAAGGTGAGGTTTTTGGGACATATTATTTCTTCTGAAGTCATTCAGCCGGATCCTGAAAAGTTAGAAGCAATCAGAGCCATTCCAGTTCCATCCACAAAAAAACAAGTCCGCAGTTTTCTAGGTCTCGTAAATTTTTACCGTCGTTTTCTGAATATGCAAATTCTAGTTACACCAAAACTTTGTTCTCTCACTGGAAAAAATAGTATTTGGAACTGGGACGAACAAGCACAGTTGGAATTCAATTCTTTGAAAAAAGCGTTACTTAACGCGCCAATACTAGCTCATCCAGATCTGTCACAAGATTTCTGCCTTAGCACGGATTCTTCTAAAGTCGGTCTTGGTGCCCATTTATTTCAAGAAGCCACAGAAAATGACCCTAATGTTCAGAAAACCATTGCTTTTGCTAGCCGAGTGCTAACAATATCTGAAAAAAATTATTCCGTTACTGAATTAGAAGCTTTAGCTATCGTTTGGGCATTTAACAAATTACGCTTCTTTCTTTCTGTTAAGCGCGTAAAAGTATACAGTGATCATCGTGCATTACAATTTCTTATGTCTTCAAAATTAAATCATGACAGGTTAAAACGTTGGGCATTGTTTCTGCAAGAATTCCACTTCACAATAGTCTACATTCCCGGCAAGGAGAACATTGTTGCGGACGCACTGTCACGAGCACCGGCTGGGCTTGAGAAAAGTAACACAGAAGGCAACCTCGAGAAAAATTTCAGTATTCTTTACATTCAGAAAGTCGCCTTTGAAAACTTCATCACCACATCTTTAAAGGACATTGCTCATGAACAAGATAAAGATCCGATTTGGAAAGACATCAAAAGTAAATGGCGTGAATAGCCGCACACTCGAATTCGGCATTATTATCTGGTTAGAAACAACATACTCTTCAAACGCTGCACTGTTGATGACAAGCTATGTGTACTTTGCATTCCTGACGATTTTGTTAATAAGCTCATTTGGTACATTCCTTTCAGCTATGCACATTTTGGTCCACGAAAATGTTATCAAATTCTTCGGACGACTTGTTATTTTAACAATATGGAAAAGAGAATTCGAAGAGCCTTGTCTATTTGTAAACTTTGTCAAAAGGCGAAACCATCTACTATCTCACATCGTGCTCCGTTGTTTCCTATTATTCCTTCTAAATTAAAAGAATTTGCTGCTGTTGATCTCTTGGGACCCCTTGTCAGAACATCGAATGGATTTTCGTACGTTCTAGTCGCTGTTGAACTTACTTCAAAATTTGTTTCTTTCACTCCGTTACGTAAAGCCACTGGACGGTCTGTATCCAATGCCTTTATTAAAAATTTCGTACGTGAAGTTGGCCACGTTGCTAAAGTCATTTCAGATAACGGACCACAATTCAGATCTGCTGTTTGGTCACGCATGCTTCGGAATCATAAAATCAAACCTGCTTTTATTTCATTGTACTCACCACATTGTAACCCGTCTGAAAGGATTATGAAAGAAATCAATAAGCTTTGTAGACTTTATTGTCACAGAAAGCATCAGCATTGGGACAGATATTTACACTTATTTCAAAATGTGCTGAATGAAATGCCTCATGATTCCACTGCTTTACCACCTACTCTTGTACTGAAGAATGAAGAACCACCGAACAGAATCAGAGAGCTTGTACCTTTCCCGAATACACGTAAACTTCGACACAAGGACATAATTGATTTGGCTATTAAAAATATAAAATCTGCAGCAGACAAAAGGAGAAAAGTACACGGTAAAGCAAATGCAAAGAAATTATACATTGGTCAGAAAGTTCTCATTAAAGCTCATTCAGTATCACATAAGAAGAAACACTTGAGTCACAAATTCTTTCTAGTTTACAATGGACCTTACAGAATCCGACGTATGTCACATGATAATTGCGTTGAAGTTGAAACTCTGCGTACTAGGAAGAGTAAAGGATTGCACCACATTTCACATGTAAAACCGTTTATTGAAAGATAATCTGCTTTTTAACTTTGTCTTTGCCGTATAACTTTTCACTTTACATTACTAGTATGCTTGTCACACTGAGAAACTGTTAACATGCAACAATGTTTGAAGTTAAATATCCAGTCAAGAACCAAGAGAACTTATTTCAACAGAAATTACGAATGCATTGTTATAGTGAACAGACAACACAGTGTTGTTATTTGTACATTCTTGCTTGTTAGTTGCACGATTACGTAACGACTATAAGGCTCACATACTTGGAACATTTACCAGTACTGCTAATGAGATTTTAATGCAACATTTTGGTTTGCTTGAAAATACATTCTGGATTTAAAGTACTTTCTGTGAGATACCAGACGACACAGTGGTTAGTTTATGTGACAACTACACGGTTTTATCACGACGCTACTAATGAGTGACAATTTACAATGTTGCTTTTGCGGTGTTTCTGTTTTATATCTGCACAGTTTTTCTGCATTATTCTGGAAAGTAAAACATGTTTTAGTAGTAACTTTTGTGGTATAGAAACAATGAGACAGCCTTTTTCGTGGCACAACAATACGTTACTGTACAGTACTTTCTTCATCACGCCAATAAGCATAATAACTAAGATATCTATACGCAAAGCATTTCACTTTTGTTTATCATGAGGTAAGTACATTGACTTCTGCAGAACTTAGCTTTCGGAGGACGATAACTGCGACACTTCCACAGAGATTATGTTGCAACAAGACGCACAGTTTAGCGCTACAGTACACGTATTTGAGTGATTAATTTTATACTTAAAACATTTATTTTTAAAGGTTTTTGAATTACAAAGAAAGTTTTCCGTGATACATTTCATTCCATTGCTGTAATCTGTAACACCTGAGGGTATAATTACATTAATCCTCAGGGGGGTACACACTTACTTTGTGTGCCATGTGTTTGGCAAGCACAAGGAGCCCTAGCTAATATGGTATTTGCTTATACAGCTTTACACATCGGTACCATATTTCTCTAACACATAAATTACACAGATATCTGATCATTTAACTGAGAGAGACAAACATTTTTTTACTATATCAGTGACAGATGTTTACGTAATTATACAGTTGGATAACTTCATACTTATGGAATTGTATTTTGTCTGTGCTTAGTGAACTGTTCATATTTTTTCGGATACATTGTGATACTATAAGAGCTTTGAATGATATATTTGATAAGGGATCATGATTTTTAAACTACGTTTGAGGTAGATGACACTCTTTAAATGAGCAGAGAATTTTTTTTAGGTTTTGAAATTATTGCAGGAAGCTACGACGTTTTTGAGATTTGACTGAGGTGTTATGATGTTATTATTACGATGACGATGTGTATTATGCTGTTGAGGAATGTTTATTATGATATGTATTTATTATGATGAAATACTGAAGAAGTGTCGACGAATATGTATATGTGTAATAAGGTAAGGAATAATGAGTAGTGCTTAGGGACTCTGATTTGTGAAAAAGGATGTTGGAAACCAAGAATCGTACTTTAAGAGTTATGAAATGTGTGTAAATGCGTGAATGTACCACAATTCCGCCGAAAATTTTTTGGACACTGTTATATTTACAGGATTTTGTTTCTACACATTTGTAACGTAAAGTTTCGACCTGTGAAATTTTCATATGAGACTGTCACTGTAGCGGAAACTGGTGTCGTAAATCTTTTGGTAAGAAAGTTAAGTGACCACCTGCACATAATGCATCGTGGGCACAACGCATTACGTGGGCAGCTGCGCGACAGTCGCCTGGAAAAAAGCCATTAGAGTGTGCCTTTCAGAGGCACAGGTGGAGGAAAAAGGAGGCCATTATCCTCGCTATTGACATTCCATTGTAGAAAGCATCGCAAATACGACACGCTCATTATTTGGAAACATATCGTACTTTGTGCTACTTACTGAAATGCTTATGAATTGATGGGAAATATTCTTACATCTGCAAACTTGATTATGACAAGTGTCTTTCTACGAGAGTTGCGAGCTACTGACTTACGAAATGCCACATAGCTATTAAATGATGTTTTTATGCTTTGGTTTGCGTAGTTGCTTATTTCATTTGATATCTGGAGGAGGAGGAGATTTAGTGTTTATCGTCCCGTCGACAGCGAGGTCATTAGAGACGGTGCGCAAGCTCGGGTTAGGGAAGGATGGGGAAGGAAATCGGCCGTGCCCTTTCAAAGGATCCATCCCGGCATTTGCCTGAAGCGATTTAGGGAAATCACGGAAAACCTAAATCAGGATGGCTGGAGATGGGATTGAACCGTCGTCCTCCGGAATGCGAGTCCAGTGTGCTAACCACTGCGCCACCTCGCTCGATATATTTGATATCTGGTTTCAGGCTGCCTTGCAGCATTGGTTTCATAAAATAAAATTAAATGCATTTGCTAATGTGAACACTTTCTGTCAACAGATCTATTAAATAATTATTTTCTGATCCACATTCTACGAAAAAGGAGCTCTTGGAATGGACAGAACAATAAGAAGGGACTAATAACAGTAACTGCATATATAATTTTCTTTTCAAGTATTTGGTAATTTATTTCATAGGATAAGTTTTTGTGGTGCACCACTTTAATGACATACACATTAAGATGTGAATAGACATTTCCCTTATCTGCATTGTTGTCTTTACTGTAATATTTTTCTGCTTGAGCTTTGTCATGTTTAGATATAAGTTATTGCATTTGCTGCTGCTGTTTGACAGGCATAGTGCTACTAAATTTCACTTTACATTATTCTGTTAAGCCAGTTTTACTACGAATTTATTTTTTCTTGTTTGCTGCGCATTGCCTTATATTAGTTGTAATATTGCATTTGCTTTGCTAATTTATGCTGCTTGCATTGCCATTTGTATTTTTTATCATTGCTGTTTGTGTTAATTGTTTTGTGCTGCTGCATTGCCTCGTTCCTTAGTTTAGCATCTGAGCTCAGTAGATTTAAGTTAGCTTAAGATTGGGTAGGCTATATGAGAGAACGAGTTATGATGAATTGGAAGAAATGCATTGAGAAGCTATAAGAAAATGGTTTGGCCAAAAAGCATTTTGAAAGAGGATATGTGCAAAAAAGTAGGGTTTAGGGACAACAGGTTTAGGTAGGATTTTCTTGGAAATAAATGATGAGGTAAGACAATGGAAAATAAATAATGAGGTAAGAAATATGTGAACATATAAATACAGAAAGCATGCTTGGATAGGATTTTTTTGGTGGAAACAAATGTTGAAATAAGACGAAAGATCTATGGAATGAAGTTCTAGGTTGGACTGCAGTACCAAATGTTACCCTGAAAACGTACCCTGTCTTTCCTTTTGTATTACTCCGCTTTGTGTTTATGTATCCTTGTGTATTTGTCTTTTTCCTGTCTTTATGTGTTTAGCTAGTAAGATTTATGTTGTAGAATTTTTCAAATACTATGTTATTTTCTTTGTAAAGATGCTTAGACATTATTTATTCTGTTCTGTTTTAATGCTCATGTGTGAAGTTGATGTTTCAAAAGTTATTCTGATATTTTATGTATTTACTTATGTCATAATTCCTGTAACACTGATGTATATGTTTATTTCTATTCTTTTGTAAAGTCTGTGTTACTACAAATGTTATCTGTATTGTTATGTTCTTTAATGATGTATTTTGTACCTTTGTTATTGTATTCTTATGTTATAAAATTGTAATTGACACCAGTTCATCAAATTAAGTAACTTGTAAGTTACATTTCACTGCACACGTTTCTGTTGGTCATAGTATATGGACAATATGTGAGAAGTAGGGACTGATAGTGTTTGCACGTGTGTTAATAATTCAGCAAGGGACTGGATAACAGCATTGCTGGTTCTAAGGACATTTCAAACAAATTTTTTGTGAGTGGACATGTGGTGGTTTATGGACTTGCTATATTCTCCGCAAGACTCTTCGATGGTTATTGTGCGCCTGCACATTCGCAACAGATGGCTGCTGGCCGTCTCTACAAGGACTACAGTGGGTCTGCATCTTTGATGGCCCACCAGTTCCATTATTTCTACAAGGACTACAGTGGGTCTGCACGTTTGATGGCCCACCAATCCCATACTCTCTACCAAGACTATAGTGGGTCTGCTCTGTGATGACCTACCTACCAGTATTCTTAAAACTTCGACTGACTCTGCTGTGGGTCTGCTCTGTTGTGGCCCATTACCTGTCTGCATGTAAAGAGTCAGCTCTGTCTTTCCGCTGGAATGACAACACTACTTCTTCAAGACTGCATGGAAATCCACTACTTCCGTGTGCATTTTCTTTTACTGCTCAGACTTTGAAAAAAATCTGCAATTTTACTGTGATGAATGATCAGGACAGTCTTTGTGGACTGTGAGAAAATTTTAGCTTTTGACCAACATTGTATCAATAAGTGTGTGCATTTGATATCTTTGTTATTGTAAATATGAAAAATTTCTTCAAATCATTTTTGGCCACTGCCCAAAACAATTTGTAAAATTTTTTGTGGGGGGCATGGGGGCTATGTAAGTAGGCTGTTTAGGTTCTTATATTGGTAACGCCACGTAGCGCTCTGTATGAAAATCACTGGCTGTGCTGTGTGCAGTCTGTGGCTAGTCTGCATTGTTGTCTGCCATTGTAGTGTTGGGCAGCGGCAGCTGGATGTTAACAGCGCGTAGCGTTGCGCAGTTGGAGGTGAGCCGCCAGCAGTGGTGGATGTGGGGAGAGAGATGGCGGAGTTTTGAAATTTGTAAGACTGGATGTCATGAACTGCTATATATATTATGACTATTAAGGTAAATACATTGTTTGTTATCTATCAAAATCTTTCATTTTCTAACTATGCCTATCAGCAGTTAGTGCCTTCAGTAGTCTGAATCTTTTATTTAGCTGCAGTAGTGGCGCTTGCTGTATTGCAGTAGTTCGATTAACCACGATTTTTGTGAGGTAAGTGATTTGTGAAAGGTATAGGTTAATGTTAGTGAGGGCCATTCTTTTGTAGGGATTTTTGAAAGTCAGACTGCGTTGCGCTAAAAAATGTTGTGTGTCACTTTAAGGACAGTCATGTATAATTGTTCTAAGGGGAAGTTTCAGGGAGAACTGTGTATATCCTGTGTGTATATACACACATCAAAAAATGTTTTAAGTCACCTCGGTTCCGAGAGTTCCGGAACCTGTGCAGAAAATTGGAATAGAGATCGACATAAACATCATTTATTCCCTTTTTTATTGCTCATGAAAACCACACATTGGATGTTGTACCACCAAAGAGCAAGACCTTCAGAGGTGGTGGTCCACACTGCCGTGCACACTGGTACATCTAATACCCAGTAGCACGTCCTCTTGCATTGTTGCTTGCCTGTATCCGGCGTGGCATACTATCCACAAGTTGACCAAGGCACTGTTGGTCCAGACTGTCCCGCTCCTCAACGGCGACTCGGCGTAGATCCCTAGAGTGGTTGGTGGCTCACGTCGTCCATAAACAGCCCTTTTCAATCTATCCCAGGCATGTTCGATAGCATTCATATCTGGAGAACATGCTGGCTACTCTAGTCGAGTGATGTCGTTATCCTGAAGGAAGTTATTCACAAGATGGGCGCGCTAATTGTCGTCCACGGAGACGAATGCCTCGCAAGTATGCTGCCGATATGGTTGCACTGCCGGTCAGAGGATCGCATTCACCTATCGTACAAACATTACGGCACCTTGCATGAGCACCAGCGGCGTATGTCGGCCCCACATAATGCCACTCCAACAACAGGGAACCTCCACCTTGCTGCACTCGCTGGACAGTGTGTCTAAGGCGTTCAGTCTGACCGGGTTGCCGCCAAACACATCTCCGACGATTGTCTGGATGAAGGCATATGCGACACTCATCGGTGAAGAGAATGTGATGCCAATCCTGAGCGGTCCATTCTGCATGTTGTTGGGCCCATCTGTACCGCGCTGCATGGTATCGTGATTGCAAAGGTGGATCGTGTGTGTGTGCTATGTACATCCCGTATATATATATATATATATATATATATATATATATATATATATATATATATATATATATAGGATGATATAATGATTGCCCATCAGTACAAATATATCTCAGAAATTTAAGTTTCGAGTTTAATGTCATTTTATTACACAATTGCGGCTTGATATAAATGCAGTTCATCGGGGGCACTCTATGTTTGCAGATTTGAAGTACTTTACCTGACCAAATGGCTGAAATAGTGGTTTTCACGAATACATTTTTTAACAGTCAAATGTGACCATGACGTCTCTTACATAACTGGTCCAGTAATTCGTGTTGCACTAGCTGCACACCACTGTGTTGTTATAACATCATGCAGAGATTACTGATGTGAGGATTTTCGGAACACAAGTGTCGTTAGTTATGAGTGTTCATGTACACAAAGAAGACAGCCATACATCACCAGACGGGAAAACGTTTCAAGACCAACTGCACCATCACACACAGTCTGCAACAGGCATTTACATCTGACGTCGGGCAATAGTATCTGCACTGCCACTGTTTTGCCCTCTGTGAGCAGATGTCACTGGCGTACCAGTCTGGAGTGTTAAATGCAGCTACGAATTTCTCAGTCTTACTTCTAAGGCCACCGCTAAATCATTCAGTTAAGTTAAAACCGATATTTGCATCTATGAAGATCCAAGGGACACCTCAGACCACATGCTGCGATCAGTGTCAAACTCTGTGGTGTTGGTTCCCATGTATCACTTGCGTTGTACGTACACTACTGGCCATTAAAATTTCTACACCAAGAAGAAATGCAGATGATAAAAGGGTATTCATTGGACAAATATGTTATACTAGAACTGACATGTGATTACATTTTCACGCAATTTGGGTGCATAGATCCTGAGAAATCACTATCCAGAACAACCACCTCTGGCCGTAATAACTGCCTTGATACGCCTGCGCATTGAGTCAAACAGAGCTTGGATGGCGTGTACAGGTACAGCTGCCCACGCAGCTTCAACACGATACAACAGTTCATCAAGAGTAGTGACTCGCGTATTGTGACGAGCCAGTTGCTCGGCCACCATTGACCAGACGTTTCCAATTGGTGGAGAATGTGCTGGCCAGGGCAGCAGTCGAACATTTTCTGTATCCAGAAAGGCCCGTACAGGACCTGGAACATGCGGTCGTGCATTATCCTGCTGAAATGTAGGGTTTCGCAGGGATCGAATGAAGGGTAGAGCCACGGGTCGTAACACATCTGAAATGCAACGTCCACTGTTCAAAGTGCCGTCAATGTGAACAAGAGGTGACCGAGACGCGTAACCAATGGCATCTCATACCATCAGGCCAAGTGATACTCCAGTGCGGCGATGACGAATACAGGCCTCCAATGTGCGTTCACCACGATGTCGCCAAAAACGGATGCGACCGTCATGATGCTGTAAACAGAACCTGGATTCATCCGAAAAAATGACGTTTTGCCATTCGTGCACTCAGGTTCGTCGTTGAGTACACCATCGCAGGCCCTCCTGTCTGTAATGCAGCGTCATGGGTAACCGCAGCCATGGTCTCCAAACTGATAGTCCATGCTGCTGCAAACGTCGTCGAACTGTTCGTGCAGATGGTTGTTGTCTTGCAAACGTCCCCATCTTTTGACTCAGGGATCGAGACGTGGCTGCACGATCCGTTACAGCCATGCGGATAAGATGCATGTCATCTCGACAGATAGTGATACGTGGCAGTTGGGATCCAGCACGGCGTTCCGTATTACCCTCCTGAACCCACCGATTCCATATTCTGCACGCATTTCTCCTCCTTACACGAGGCATCACATCAACGTTTCACCAGGCAACGCCTGTCAACTGCTGTTTGTGTATGAGAAATAGGTTGGAAACTTTCCTCATGTCAGCACGTTGTAGGTGTCGCCATCGGCGCCAACCATGTGTGAAAGCTCTGAAAAGCCAATCATTTGCATATCACAGCATCTTCTTCTTGTCGGTTAAATTTCGCGTCTGTAGCACGTCATCTTCGTAGTGTAGCAATTTTAATGGCCAGCAGTGTATATTACTTGACGCATTATTTAAATTATCCACTGAGGTAGCAAAATTTCGGAAAATATAATGTCCTGCATGAAAGAAACAGCTCTTATCATTTCCCGCCTATCGACGGAGAGTGGAGATCTGCGTCACACGGAAGTGTCAGGCAGCGTACAGTGGGCTGGTGGAGGATGCGGCTTCGCGGCTGATCGCCTAGCTGCTGCGGAGGCACCGCAGGAAGAGCATTGACCGAATGCAGGAAACGACGGCCTGCCGCGGAGCAAACAGCGCAATAAGCGATACGCCGTGCCGGCTCACCTAGCCTCGCATCGCAACGCCTCGCCCGGCGCACGCGGGCGCGAGTGCCGGGCCACGTGCTGCTGCACGTGGCGGAGCCAACAACTCGCGGGGAATGCGACCTTCCGTTTCCCCCGCCAGTCAGCCGCGAACCTCGGCCAGATAAGCACTCACCTTCCTGCCTGTGGATCACAAAGCCGACTAATCAAAAACAACAAGTAACGCTGGGAACATCTTTGTAACGCATTTCCGTGGGTCCACGGCTGTAAAACGACGAAGAGAAAATACCTTGAGTGTGTCGCAGTGTAATTTATCTCATTCACTACTAGCCGTCTCCATAACAGTGATCTATTTAATAAGGAATTGTTTGTCCCAGAGCGTCTCTGTTTTCCAATTCGCTTCACAAATTTCATAGAAATCGCTCAGCTTGGCGGCATTTGACAAGCAGCTACCTACGGGCGAAAGCTGCTGATCACCCGTGCAGTCTCAGGGAACACTACAAGTGGAAATGTTTTGCACTAGCAGGAGCGAATGTAGGCTCGTAAGGGTTCAGCTAACCAATATCTTCATCTATACATCGGATGCCACCTTGTGGTGTGTGGCAGAAGGTATTTCGGTACCAATATCTTTTCTTCCCTGTTCCATTCACGAGAATGGCGCTTGGGAAAAAATTACTGTCGGAGAAGCTCCACATCACATCTGCTGTTGTTGTGGTCTTCAGTCCGAAGACTGATTTGAATGCAGCTCTCCATGCTACTCTATCCTCTGCAAACGTCTTCATCTCCAAATAACTACTGCAACCTACATCCCTCTGGATCTGATTACCGTATTTATCTCTTGGTCTCCCACAACGATTTTTACCACTCCTCCCCCCCTCCCACACCCTCACTTCCATCCAGTACTAAATCCCTTCCCAATCCATTGATGCCTCAGAATGTGTCCTGTCAACCGACTACTTCTTCTCACGAGGTTTTGCCACAAATTTCTTTTCTCATCGGTTCTGTTCAGTACCTCCCGTTACTTACGTTATCTAGCCATCTAATCTTCAGCATTCTTCTGTAGCACCACATTTCAAAAGCTTCTGTTCTCTTCTTGTCGTGCGTGTTTCACTTCCATATATGGCTACGACCAGAGAAATATGACTACCGCTTCGCTAGTTTTCTCTTCTTGATCATTTCTCAAGACGTATGAGGGACGAAGCACCGTCTGCAGGCGTTAGTGGCCGTTGTAATTGAAGACGACATTATCTGCCTCGTTAGGCCGCGCCATATGCCTCTTCAACGCTCTTCACTGGGATTCCACCGGTTTCCCAGAATGGCTGAATTCTGTCGAAAAACAGTATCGCCATCATCTATAAAAGGCTGTTTTCTCGTGCTTCTCTGCAGAAGTGCTATTATTGGGTAAAAAAGCTTCCAGCTGATATTGGTGCACCATCGTCTTTGGGTAAATACTGAACGTATTATAAGTTAACGCGACACTGTCTTCCCACACTGTTTGCCATCCAGGAACAGCAGTAGAATCCTCAAGAAGATCCCAGCAGAGGGATCGAAACATGAAGTTTGAAGAGGAATGTGACGCGGCGTGACCACTCAAGATTTTTATCTGCAAGTGGCATGTTGTCCGTCTCTTCCTGCAACGTTAGTTCTCGAAATTTCAACAGCGAAACTCTTCGTGATGCACAACGCTTCTGTTGTAACGCATGCGACTGGATTTTGATATGCATCTCTGTAGTTCTCTCTTGCCGAGTAAGTCTTTTCCTGACGAAAAGTACCGCTCTTCGACGAATATACTCTGTCTCTTCTATTAATCCTATTTGGTAATCGTTCCAGGCTCATGATAGTATTCAGCACTAGGTCGAACGGGCGTTTTGTAAGTCAGTGACTCTCAATCGTACATCTCGATGCTTGCCGTTTGTTATAAGTAGTCAATCCACTTTACAAGGGGCTTGCATAAGTAATGCAACACATTTTATTCTCGGACAATTTCGGTTGAAAAAATTTGGAATATTCCCGCTTCAGCTCCTATAGTTCCATAAAGGTGGCAGCGCTGTACGCAGCCTTTAAAATGACGTCTGGTAAGGAGGTGCGTTCCAAGCAGAGAGTTGTCAATGGCTTTCTTTTAGCAGAAAATCGGAGCATCAATATTCATAGGCCCTTGCAAAATGTGTACAGAGACCGAGCGGTGAACCAAAGTACGGTGAACCGATGGGCGAGACGACTGTCATCACCGCAACAAGGTCACGCAGACCTGTGCATTCTCCCTCGTGCCGGCCGGCCGCACATCGTCCTGCAATACTGCAACGTGCGGACACTTTCATTTAAGGTTATCTACGGATCTCGATCAAACACGACGCTGCGAACTGGAAGTCTCTATTGGTAGTGCTGACACATTCGTCCACCAGCTCGGGTACTCAAAGTAATGTTCCTCTCCGCCTAGCGAAAGACCATAAAGAGCGACGTAGGACTGTCTGTGCGGCATTGCTTGCGCGTTACGGAGCTAACCGTGACAACATTTTGTCGAACATTGTCACAGGCAATGGAACATGTGTTCATCACTTCGAACCAGAAACAAACCGACAATCTGTAAGTAGGCTGTTTATGTTTTCTTATTGGCAACGTTACGTAGCGCTCTGTATGAAAATCACTGGCTGTGCTGTGTGCAGTCTGTGGCTAGTTTGCATTGTTGTCTGCCATTGTAGTGTTGGGCAGCGGCAGCTGGATGTGAACAGCGCGTAGCGTTGCGCAGTTGGAGGTGAGCCGCCAGCAGTGGTGGATGTGGGGAGAGAGATGGCGGAGTTTTGAAATTTTTAAAAATGGATGTCATGAACTGATGTGTATATTATGAGTTTTCAACATTTTTAAGGTAAATACATTGTTTGTTCTCTATTAAAATCTTTCATTTGCTAACTATGCCTATCAGTAATTAGTGCCTTCAGTAGTTTGAATCTTTTATTTAGCTGGCAGTAGTGGCGCTCGCTGTATTGCAGTAGTTCGAGTAACGAAGATTTTTGGTGAGGTAAGTGATTTGTGAAAGGTATAGGCTAATGTTAGTCAGGGCCATTCTTTTGTAGGGATTTTTGAAAGTCAGATTGCGTTGCGCTAAAAATATTGTGTGTCAGTTTAAGCACAGTCATTTGTATAATTGTTCAAAGGGGACGTTTCAAATCCATGGAGTTGCGCCACACAGTTGCGCCACACTACCTCTCCTCCGAAGAAAACGTTCAAAGCTGCACTCTCAGCCGGCAAAATCATGGCGATGGCGTTATTCTGTTTCATGTCCTTCCTCATGGCACAACGATCAACTCTGAAGTCTATTGTGCCACCCTCAGGAAACTGAAGGAACAATTTCAACACGTTCGTCGCCACAAAATTGCAAATGAACTTTTCCTCCTCTATGACAATGTGTGGCCTATCAGAGGTCTGTGCACTCGAAAGGATCTCACAAAACTTAATGGGTCTTTCCCTCCTTACCCACCTTACAGCCCAGATCTCGCATAAGGAAGGTTGAGTTTAACGCGCTGCCGCCATCAATGTCATCAGAGATGGAACACAAGATCGCATTGCGTCAAGGGAAGGACATCGGCCGCGCTCTTTTAAAGGAACCATCCCGGCAGTTGCCTGGAGTGATTTATGTAAATCGAGGAAAACCCGAATCTGGAAGGCCAGACGCTGGTTTGAACCGTTCTCCTCCCGAATGCGAGTGCAGTGCGCTAACCACTGCGTCACCTCATTCGGTGTGATTGTTGCAATTCATATACCGTACCTACAAATTGTTACAGCCAGGTAGTTTTAAGAGTTCACTGGTTACAATAAATTTATATTATTAATAAATTAATAATAAAGTCACATCTTACTACTTCTGTTTGTTTTCTGAAATGCTCAGCCAATTGTTGCACCACTTTGAAATCTTATTACGATACAATTCAATATTTCTCCAATTATTTTTCAGGCATTACTTCATTGTAGATAACTACTCCATCGGCGGAATGTCTAGGGTCGCTGTTAATACTGTCTGGCAAGTCATTAACAGAGAATATGAATGACGTGGGCGTCAATTTACAGACAAAAATTACGAAGTATGTACGCCGCTAGGTTCGAGTAGATTACACTACATCTACAGGAATATACGCTATGAAAATTCTGAAGTCACTAAAAATGAAACACAGAGTGTAAAATGTTAGTAGAATTTGTATAGACGCCAAACTTCACATATAAGAAAGTGAAACAAGATTGTACCCTGTTTCTGCGTCATTCATTCTACATACTGAGCAAGCAGCAGAGGAAATTAACTAATTTGGAAAAAGAATGAAATTTCAGAGAGTAGAAATAGAGACAGATAAAAGACTTTCAGAGGATAGGCTCATTTAGAGAGATGCATCAAACCAGTCGTCAGACTGAAGACTAGAACAGCAACATCCAACTACAGACAACAAGCTTGATATCAGAAAATATTAGTGGACTTATTTCGCAATGTGTCATGTCGTCTCTGTTCGTGTAATCCGTCTGCACAGTGTATTGGATCTGGGGTACGAATTATTTCCGCCGATCATACACAACTGTCTTTGGTAAGGTTCCCTTTTATGTTTTTATACTCTTTTTGACAGAACAAAATTAGGTGAATGGCTGCTTTATGGTAGTTTCATGCACGTGGCTTTACATTAGTGAGATTCCTTCCATCACCCTAACATGTGTTTTGCCTCCACCAGTAAAGAAAGAATGTTGGCACTTACTTGAAAAAAGGACGTAACAGTCTCCTACAGAGAGAAAGGTAGAGCTTCTCCATGAAACAAATGTCTTATGTCACTCATCTATGTTTGCAGGATTATAGCACGCACTTTTGAGTTCTAACGTAATGAAATACCTGAAAAAAAAAACACTATTGGTAGCGATCACACAAATTCCCCAAAGTTGCAAGTTTGATTGTTAGACATACATGTTTCCTGATTCGCACTGCAACACGGACCTCTCGGCCACTTTGGCCGGCGACACGTTTAAGTTGAAAAATTACCTCTCCCCCATACACACATACACGTATGTACAAAAAGACGAATTTCTGCAGGTGGCGTTTCTGTATGTACTGAGTCACTATGTGTGTGCTAATGGCATATCTTCCAACACGTATGGTCGTCGTTCACGAAACTTTTTTGTACGTAGTGTCTCGTCCAGAGCAGCGTTGGACGTCTTCAGAGAAGCCCCTCATTCCGACTGAACGAGGAGTACCTGTGAAAATGTTTAGCGCCGCTCTGAAAACGAAACGCTAAGAAGAAACGAGTTTCGTGGACGAGGGCCACACAATCCGGAAGATTCTCCATCAACTAAGCCAGAGAGTCGTGAAAGCCATTATTGAAGGATCATATATACGTTACACATTTTGCTAAAATTGGCATACACAGCATTATTCAAAATGGGCTAGACACTTTAAAGTGATTGTATTGACCCTAGGAATTTTTTTATTACGTGGCAGAAAGAGTAACTCACGAAGCATTTTATGTCATGTTCATGGGTGTTCAATGTGTAAACCGTCATTCATATGTAACAGTCTAGTCTGTAGTTCTTTACGGCCCACACTCGCCCCATCGTGTCTCCGTCGATGTCAGTCTCAGCTGCTCTGACACGTCCGCCTTTACAAAGACACCTTGTTTCCTTAAACTACTGTATCCAATCGTAAATGAATTGTCTGGTATGTGGAACATTATTGAATGAGGTCCTGAATTTCCGACACACTGCACTTATGAAATCGCTCTTGCAGAACCACATCGCGGAAGACGCCTTCTCCGTTGGTCTTGCAACCATGTTGCTGGAAATAACTCTAACGGAAAAAGCTTCTTGAGTCACTGTATCCATACATATAATCAAATAATACCTTACCAAAATACAAACATTTTTACTATCACTTTAAAGTGTCTAGATCTCTTTGAATAACTTTGTACTTACGAGTAAAATATTTTATTCAAATAGGTGGCCGCCTTAACGGAGCCGTGACATTTTATAACCAATGCTTGATGGTTGTGCACCAGTGCATAAGGAAATCAAAGGAATATATTGAGGAAGTTTAGAGAACTGGCATATGCGACAAACTACGGGACGATTCCGCTTTCTCCAACATTCATCTCGTGCAAGGACCATAAAGACTAAATTGGAACTCGTATACATGCACATAGCTTGACGCTTCTCCTTCGTTGCATTTGCGAATGGGACAGGAAAGGAGATTGTTATCGTACAAAGTACCCATGCACTGTACAGTGACTTGTGGAGTATGCACGTAGATGTAGAACAAACTTCATTCTCACAAGGTAGTTATCGAATATTCTAATCTCTTATCCGATTGTTTCTTTAACGTTTATGAGCTATTGTCTCATAAGAATGCAGTAGGTGTGAGGCCGTACATTCCAAATGAAGACCAGGCCGTGGCAGAGTTACGGAGTAATTATGTGACAACACCCCGCTATTTCTCGTGTAAACTAAATGGCAGTTTCTTGTAGACCTGACTTCGTGTCCGCCCTCTGGAAGTGCAGCAAAATACGACTGCGCTGCAAGTTCAGCGGATGCCATGTCCGATCGGCGACGTTAATTGACATAGTAGATCAGAGCCGATTGCGTAATTCTGAGAACAGGTTGGTCCGCCCCCCTCCGCCCCCCTCCCCCCCCCCCCCCCCCACACACACACAGGCGGTTCCACTTTCTTCGATGCAGCGTCTGGCCCGAAATATCACCGGCTGAAGCGATGAGACGAGTCGTTGGCGATCACGAGGCAGCGTGGATGTGCAAGTGGAGGGCGAACGGTTCCGCTGGAACATCGACGGGATTTACAGCAGCAGCGGAGACCACTAGTTTCTGTCTCGTGTCGGGTTCCAAGAGCGTCGAATTGTTGTGCGCTAAACGTAAGTTCCTGGCCAAGAGGACTCTACTTGTATGAAGCATAGGCCTTAATTTGAGGAGGAAATTTCAAATGTCGTATATTTGGAGCAAGGAATTGTATAGTAGTGAGACATGGACTGTGGGAAAACCCGAACAGAAAGAATCGAAGACACTGAGATTTTGTGTTACAGACGAATGTTGAAAATTAGGTGGACAGATAAGGTAAGCAATGAAGAAGTTCTCTTCAGTTTCGGCGAGGAGAGGAATTAAGTAAAACAGTAACAAGAAGAAGGGACAGGATGGCAGGACATCTGCTAAGACATCACGGAATAACTTTCACGGAAGTAGAGGGAGCTGTAGGGGGTAAAAACTGCTGAAGAAGACCGAGATTAGAATACACGCAACGAGTAATTGAAGACTTAGTTTGCAATTGCTACGATCATACTCTGAGATGAAGAAGTTAGCACAGTAGAGGATTTCGTGACGGGCCGTATCAAACAAAAAATGTCAAATGTGTGTGAATTCCTAAGGAACCAAACTGCTTTGGTCATCGGTCTCTAGACTTACACACTACTTAAACTAACTCATGCTAAGAACAACACACACACACACACACACACACACACTCATGCCCGATGGAGGACTCGCACCTCTGGCGGGAGGGGCCGCGCAGTCGGTGACATGGCGCCTTGTGAGTAGAGATGGGGCCCCTCCACGCCCGCACCAACGTGGTGACCAAACCAAAAGTTCTACTGTCACCTCCGTAAAACATGTTAGTTATCTAGTAAGTGGATCACAGGATGCTGGGCTGTGATGTTGTCCGTGCGTCTGGGTAGGACTACGCATCAACACGGTCCATCAGGTGATAGACAGTGGACGAAACGCGAGTGAGGGTAGCGATTTGAAGAGCAGAGGGAAAAAAAGTGCCATGGCTAGTGCCGTGGGAAAAAAACCTCTGTGACAGTGGGATGGGTAGTAAGAGCAGTAGTGGCTTACTAGCTGCGATAGCTCATGCAAGGTTGGATTTGTTAGTATAAGTATCATGCATCATTACCGTGACAAGCGATGGCGATGTGTCCCAGTTGCTGCAGCTGCTACATTCCTGGAACAATCAAGATCGTTATACAGTAGTGGGAGATCGGCCATAGATCATCTCACTGTGTGGGGGCCTTAAACCACGCAGCCACTCCGCGCGGCCGCATCAAACAAGTTTATGTGAGAATTAGTACAGTTGTCTTGTAGTCCTCTTGATTGACAGAACACTCTTGATATCGAAACACGTGAAATATCTGCTTTTAATGGGGTGTACAATTTTAATACGTAGTAAGACGCTTTTTAATAACCACTTTATTTAGTGATTTTAATAGACCGAACTATTACAAATTGTAGTCAAACTCATACATACTGTCTGGCTCATACTATCCAACTGGCTGCTGCGAACATTTACTACTGACTAACCGCCTCGAAAATGTTGGCTTTCCGACAGATTTTCGGTAGGTTTACTGACTGCTGCAGTTGAGCTTCTTACACATAAGGATTTTTGAAATTTTTCATGTACCTTATACAATACAATAAGAAGTAATTCACTGTACAGTTACATTTACACTCAACTTCCCAACGCACTCTTTTACTGTCAAACATTTTTTTTTACCTCATCCGACATTATGGTTAAATATAACGAAATTATAACATTCACCATATACCTACACATACATGAGAAATACTGTTGCCTTTCTCTTATCCGGACTGTTGATTCAGACGAAACGTCTTTGCTGTGAAATTGTCCCACAGTGTCTTCTTTCTCTCATGTATGCAACTGCGATATCCACTTCGATTCTTTTTTTCCTAATAAAACATTATTTAGTGGTTTTAATGCAAGATATATATTTTATTCACAAGTTTAACTGTAACAAACTACTGTCCATCTTACACATAAAGTCTGGTTGATTCCATGGAACTGGCTGCTACGTACAGAGTTACGTACTACTGACTATACGCTCCGATAATATTGGCGCCACGAAACGCTGTTCATTGTTTTAAAAATAATCGTCATAAGTACCAATACTTTTATCTCGTTGTGGGACAAGACGGTCAATGCCTCCATGGAAAAATCTTTGTGGTTGCCTACAGAATCATGATCGTGCCCCGAGGAAATCTCGTGGAGAGAGATCGGGACTGTATGGAGGATGTTCAGACATCCAGGAGTGTTGCAGGATAGTGTCCGCTCACATATTGCCAAGGCTGTTTCGTCTACGCCGCAAACGTTTCGCTGGGAACCCTTACACTTCCTTCATACAGCCCCGATCTCTCCCTTTGCGAATTCCATATTTTTCGAGCCCTGAAGAAAGACGTTCGTGGCCGTCAATTTGCTTCAGACGTAGAAGTGAACGCCTGGGCACACGCCTGGGTACAATCACGGTTCCGTAGGCAACTGCAAACATTTTTCCACTAAGGCATTGACCGTCTGGTCTTACAGGGGGATGAATGTATTAACATCTATGGTGATTACTTCCGAAATAATAAACAGTTAACTTAGTTTTTTCCATCTGTCTCGTTTTTATTTGGCTGTCCCTTATACGATTACATCATCCAGTCTCCACCGCTCTCATTTACTCCCATAAAGATAAAGGTGTCATCAGCCTGAAGATTGGTTTGAATCCACGGAAGATTACTAGTAACGATCCTACAGGAGGTGCGACATCGTTCCCTTCCTCCAAACTTTGAATTAACGTACTCAGCTAGTAATATGGGGACCTACAGTTTCATGAGATCAACTGAACCTACCGTTACCGCTGTTGGCTTCTTGCTACAACGTAATGTTGTGGCATTTGACGACACACGGGCGCAAACAGAAAGAGAACAAAGACTGACAGTATTTCTTATGCATCTGTATTAGATGGTTTTTATGTTGTGGTGGAAGGCTAATACGTACCGTAGACTGAAGCCTAGGATTGGTTGGAAGGTAGAAGTCTGGATGCGAGCCGGCACAGCTTTATCGAATGCTTCAGTTAATCCGTTCAGCTTGCCACTGCTCATATTAACAAACGTTGACGGACGTGAAAGACGTGACTAGTGACGTAAAATTCCTAACGAACATAATTTTTTGGATCTTGTCCGATGATAACAGAGGAAGGTATTTCATAATATATTCCTCGACCAGAAAAAAAGCACAATGAAGGAATTATACGAATGGGTTGGAGATCGGTAGATATGATGTACATGTACAGACAAACAAATGATTACAATTTTAAAAAAAAAGGATTATTTATTCACGAGGAAGAGCTTGACAAACTGAGCAAATAACTAATGCGATGGTCCACCTCTGGACCTTACGCAATCATTTATTTGGATTTGCACTGCATGATATAGTTGTTGGATGTCCTTGTGAGGGATATCAGGCCAAATTTTGTCCGACCACCGCGTTAGATCACTCAGAATTCCTAGATGACTGGAAGGCCCTGCCATAATGCATAATGCTCCGAACTTTCGCAACTGGGCAGAGATCCGGTTACTTTGCTAGCCAAGGTGTAGTTTGCAAGCACCAAGACAAGCAGTGGAAACTCTCGCCGTGTGTGGGCGGGCATCCTGCAAGCCCAGGATGGCTTACCCTGAAGCGCAAAAAAATTGGGCGTAGAAGATCGTTGACGTACAGTTACGCTGTAAGGGTACAGCGAATGACAGCCGAAAGGGTACTGCTGTGAAGAGAAATGGCACGCCAGTCATCACAGCTGGTTGTTGAGCCGTATGGGGGGCGACAGTCAGGTTGGTATCCCATCGGTGTACGGACAGTCTCCAGCCACGTCTTCAACCTGTAATCTCATTGACAGGAGTAGAATTGCCTTCAGTGATGAGTCGCTCTGCGAACTGAGCCGCGACGACCAGCGCACCAGACGCCCCACATAAGAGGTGAAGTACCATCCTGACTATGGCCCACTAATACGGCCCAAAAGCAGGTATGATGGCCTGGGCTGCCATTTCTTTTCATAGGAGGACCTCTTTGGTTGTTATCAGCGGCACCCTTCCAGCACATTGATACAACATTCTACGCCCCCTTTTTCGCACTTCATGGCAAGCCATCCTGGGCTTACATTTCAGCAAGATAACTCCCGCCTGGAGGCGGCGAGAGTCTCTACAGCTTGCCTTCGTGCTCGCCAAACCGTACTTCGACCAACAAGTTTGTCGGATCTGTCCCCATTCGAGAGAGCGTGGAACATAAAGGGCGGTGTCCTCCAACCAGCTCGAGAACTCGACGATCTATGGCGCCAGTCGGACAGAACTTAGCTTTAGACCACTTAGGAGGACATCCAGCATCTGTATCATCAATGAAAAGGCGAATAACTGCTTGCATAAGGGCCAGAGGTGGACCAAGACGTCATTGACATGAGCAATGTGTAAAGTTCTTTCTCCTGAATAAATCTACCAAGTTTTCAGAAAATTTTATGATTTGTTCGTTTGTACATGTACATCATTTCTACTAATTTCCACCCCATTCTGGTAATTCGTTTGGATGCGTCTATTGTTTTTGTCTTAAAAGTAAACAAACACACACACACACACACACACACCACCGGCAGTTCCACTTTCTCCAGCGCAGCGTCTCTGGCCCGAAATATCTGCCGCAGGCGCTAGGAGAAGAGACGAGACGTCCGTGATCACGACGTCCGTGGCAATGCAAGCGATCGCCGCCGGAACAGCGGTCGGATTTACAGCAGTGCGGAGGCCCTCGGGGTCGGGCTGGTGTTCGGCAGTGCGTCGCACGCAAAGCAAAGACTGTGTCATCGGCGCCCGGCCGGCGGCCAACAGACGTAACGCGATACGGGATTCAATTTGGCGCAGAGCCGCGCAGGCCGGACGGTGGACGGATCGACTTCAGAGCTCGGCGGCTGAAAAAAGGAACCCCGGTTCAAGGCCGATCATGAAAGCCGTCCGCCGCGCAGCGCCGCGCCGGCGGCCCGGTGAAGGCCGCCCCGGCGCTCGTGACTTCTTCTCACGGACAGACGGCTGCGGCGACGGCGGGATCGGCAGTCGCTGCTGGCCGCTGGTATCGTTCCTCTGGCTGGTACGCCCGTCGTCGGGCGGCGGCGGCGGCGGCGGCAGCAGCAGCAGCGGAGTATTTCAAAGAGTGACGTGACGCATCCCACGGTCTCGCCGGGGCACCGACTCGGATGACTTCAGTAAAAACTAGCTAGCGCTAGGGGGCAACGTGCTTATTCCTGACGCAGTGGTCGTCATCAGCGAGGAATTCTCCGTTTACTGCGTAATCGTACTATCTCCTACCACGAACGGTGAAAGGTTACCATAAATGATTGAAGTGACTGCTGAGATTTGATGTAGCTACGAGGGTCCCTCCAAAAGAAAAGCACACTATTTTTGTAAAAATACATTTTTCATTCTGCATGTGTGAAAGTTCTAGAGTCTGTAGATACATCCTTCCCGCTTGTTTTCAAACTTAGTTCAACCTGTTCCCGTGAGTGGCGCCATCACAGCATCTCTTTAAGATGGCTGCTACACTTGACGTTCGTCAGAAGCAACGTGCTGTCATAGAATTCCTGTGCTGTGAAAACGAGACAGTGGGAAACATCCACAAGAGGTTGAAAAAGGTGTATGGAGATGCTGCTGTCGATCGCAGTACAGTTAGTCCGTGGGCAAGCACGTTACGTAATGAAAGCGGGCACGGCAATATTGAGGATTGTCCTCGCAGCGGCAGGCCTCGTACTGCACACACTCCAGACAATGTGCAGAGAGTTAAGGAATTGGTGACTCCTGACAGACGCATCACAGTGAACGAATTGTCACGCTACGGTGAGATAGGGCAAGGAAGTGTTTGCAGAATACTGAAAGTGTTGGCGTTAAAAAAGGTTTGTGCCAGGTCGGTTCCCAGGATGTTCACAGTGGCTCAAAAAAAAAAAAAAAAAAAAAAAAAAAACGGTATGCAGCGAACTTTTGGAACAGTACGAGAATGGTGGAGATGAATTTCTTGGAACTATTGTGGCAGGTGTTGAAACATGGGTCTATCATTTTTCACCAGAGACGAAGAGGCAATCAGTGGAGTGGCATCATGCAAATTCACCCAAGAAAAAAAAATCAAAATCACACCTTCTGCTGGAAAAGTTATGGCTACGGTGTTTTTCGATTGCGGAGGACTCTTGTTTGTGGACATTATGCCAAGTGGAACCACCATAAATTCTAATGAATATGTGACGACACTGAAGAAACTTCAAGCTCGACTGGGTCTTGTTCGACCACATCGGCAAAAGCAGGATGTTTTGCTGTTGCACGACAATACACGGCCACATGTCAGTCAAAAAACCATGGTAACGATCACAAAACTAGGATGGACAACACTGAAACACCCGCTTGACAGTCCTGACCTTGCTCATGTGACTATCATCTCTTTGGGAAACTGAAAGACTCTCTTCGTGGAACAAGGTTTGAAGATGATGACTCCCTTGTGCACGCTGCCAAACACTGGCTCCAACAGGTTGGTCCAGAATTTTACCATGTGGGTATACAGTCGCTGGTTCCAAGATGGCGTAAGGCAGTTGAGAGGGATGGAAATTATGTGGAGAAATGAAAATATTGTTCCTAAATGATGTATCTACACACTGTAAAACTTTCAAACATGTAGAATAAAAGATGGATTTTAAAAAAATTGTGTGCATTTCTTTTGGAGTCACACTCGTATATTATTTGACCTACTGTCGACTGCGCGGAGTGGCCGCGTGGTTAGAGGCGCTATGTCACGGACTGCGCGGCCCCTCCCGCCGGAAGTTCGAGTCCTCCCTCTGCCATGGCTGTGTGTACTGATCTTAGTAGTTAAAGTAGTGTGTAAGCTTAGGGACCAATGACATCAGCAGTTTGGTCTCTTAGGTATTCACACACATTTTTACCTATAGTCATAGAGCTTTGCGCACAAATAGAAAAAAAAATAAACTATACATACTACAAGTGCTCCGCACGTGCCTTCTACTAATTGCGCGGATATCAACTCCAAAATAGAATTATTCCCACATTCGGCGCAGCCTGTGTCTATGAATCTGTTCAAAAGCACTGTCGATCAGAGCTCGCAGTTCTGGTAGGCTTACTGGTAGAGAAGGCGTAGACATTGAGTTTTTCAATTAAACCCACACAAAAAAATTTTTGTGCTTAGGTTGTGGGATCGTGCAGACCATGGCATGAATTACTGATCATCAACCCCACCATGACCGACCCATCGGTTTCTCAGTTTCCTGCGGAACTGAAGAACGTTGTGATGGATGAGATTAATCCGAAGAAAGACGAAAGTTACGAAAAGTGGCAGAAATAAGGACAGCGAGAAAGTTAACAGCACTACGGTCGCAGGTTCGAATCCTGCCTCGGGCATGGATGTGTGTGACGTCCTTAGGTTAGTTAGGTTTAAGTAGTTCTAAGTTCTAGGGGACTGATGACCTCAGCTGTTAAGTCCCATGGTGCTCAGAGCCATTTGAACCATTTGAACCAAACTTAACAGCAGAAGTGCTGATCACAAACTAGGGAGGAAAATAACCATCACAGACGGAGTATGGAGGACGTAAAAAGAAGACTATTACTGCCAGAGAAGGAATTCCTGGCCAAGAGAAACCTGCTAGTGTCAGCCATACGTCTTAATTTGAGGAAGAAATTTCTGCGAATGTACGTCTGGAGCACAGCACTGTATAGTAGTGAAACATGGACTGGACGAAAACCGGAACAGAAGAGAATCGAAGCATTTGAGACATGGTGTTACAGAAGAAATTAGGTGGACTGATAAGATAGTAATAAGGAGGTTCTCCGCAGAATGAGCGAAGTAAGAAGAGGAAAGAAAATACTGATAACGAGCAGGGACAGAATGGCACGACGTCTGTTAAGACGTCACGGAGTATCTTCTCTGGTGCTAGACGACGCTGTAGAGCGCAAAATCTGTAGAGAAAGACAGAGACTGGAATGTATCCAGCATATAATTAAGAACGTAGGTTACAAGTGTTACTCTCAGACGGAAAGGTCGTCGCAGGAGAGGAATTCGTGGAGGGCCGCGTCAGACCAGTCAGAAGACTGGCAACAGAACACTGGAACATGCTGCACGATAGCTTGGGGATTCTCTGTCCCCCATATTAGGACATTTTGCCTTTTCACTGTGCCATTCGCTAAAAGCTGTTGCTTCATCACTGAATGTGAGTTTTTGACAAAACCAGTCCTCTTCCATAAGTTGTTGTAACTGTATATATATACAAAACAGCTAGTGAGAAAAGCAGACACCAGACTCAGATTCATTGGAAGAATCTTAAGGAAATGTAACTCATCCACCAAAGAAGTGGCTTATAAGGCGATTGTTCGCCCACTTCTTGAGTATTGTTCATCTATCTTTATCCCTGTCAGGTAGGACTGATAGAGGAGATAGAGAAGATCCAACGAAGAGCGGCGCGTTTCGTCATGGGATCGTTTAGCTGGCGAGAGGGCGTTACGGAGATGCTAAACAGACTCCACTGGCAGACGTTACAAGAGGGTCGTTGTGCATCACGGAGAGATTTACTATTGACATTTTGGGACAGCACTTTTCAGGAGGAGTCGGACAACGTATTACTTCCCCCCACATACATGTCGCGTACTGACCACGAGGAAAAAATTCGAGAAATTAGAGCCAATACAGAGGCTTACGGACAATCATTCTTCGCACGCACTATTCATGAGTGGTACCGAAAGTACCCTCCGTCACACGCCATTAGGTGGTTCTAGAAGTATGATGTAGATGTGTCCAAAATTAAAAGTTTCTGTCGTCGGGAGTCTGGGCTTGTAGCAGATGCAAGCGGTAAGGCTTCAGGCTCACTCGTTTTCTGGCGATCATCCAAACGGTTGATTCTGTGGTGTGCTGAACTCTCTGCGTGCTCTGTTCATCGACTTCTATGGGCTACGCGCGAAACTCGTCCGCACGCGGTCGGCTGTTTACTTCACTCATTGCACGTCGACCCGTTGATGCGCCCTTGCAGAGGCATCCTGAACCTTTAAACTGGCCGGCACGGTAGCACAGAGTGTTCCGTCACAGAGCTAGCTGCACTCTGTAACAACAATAAAAAAAAAAAGAACTGAGTGAAGGGATCAACAACGAGCTTCAACGGATGTCATGTGACTGCGAAAAAAAAAAAAAAACTGCGCCTACCATCGCCGAATGGAGTTGGCAATTGCTGAATCTTTGTTGAGCTTCGTTTCGTCGTTGCGCTGTTACGGCAGACTGATGTGGATGCATTTCGAGCACAACATACAATTTCTCGCCGCCTGTCGCAATCTTGCCTAACTACTCCTAGCTGCGCTCTCGCAGCAGAAATCTGAAGAGCAGCTGCAACAATACAAAACAATGTTTTTCTACGTGTGTGTTGAGTTTTGTGCCAATGTGTTAATTCGTGTAGCTACAGTGAATTTACGAAATCTCTTCAGTTATTTATTAGGTTGGTGCGTAAGTTCGTAGCTTTTTAGTTTTGCGTGTTGGTATTCCGGCTGCTATGCATTTATTTATAGGCCGTTTTTTTTATTTATAGTATACTGTTGCTATTTGACTTACATAAGCCTACTGTCATTCCGTCATTTGGAGATAACGAGTGGAGCTGTGGACGCTAGAAAACAGAGTGCCAAGTGGAGAAATCGGAACATATCCGACCTCTTTTTTCTGTTTCAGTTCATTAGTGGGGGTGACATCAGCTGAGGCAGCAAGAAACATCTGGTCCGCGTATAGGAATAATGCCATTGGACCACGGCAGGAAAGTCATTTTCTCGTTTTAATGAGAATCGTTCTGAGATTAGTGACACACCACCTTCAGGAAAACCTCCGTGGTTTGACAAAGGTCGTTTAAACATATTAATCCAGGATGATCCACGTCAATGCAGTCGAGAACTGGCAGATTTTATTGATGAACTGCGATCATTTCTGCAGCGTGCAGGCCGGCCGGAGTGGCCGTGAGGTTCTAGGCGCTACAGTCTGGAGCCGAGTGTCCGCTCCGGTCGCAGGTTCGAATCCTGCCTCGGGCATGGATGTGTGTGATGTCCTTAGGTTAGTTAGGTTTAATTAGTTCTAAGTTCTAGGCGACTGATGACCTCAGGAGTTAAGTCGCATAGTGCTCAGAGCCATTTGAACCATTTTGCAACGTGCAACATTTTCCTACAATGGGGAAGGTTAAAAAAATCGGATGTATGCGTATCGTTCGCTGTAAGCCAAAATCATACAAATCAGCAGGTGGCCATATGTGCATCTCCGCTTCCTCAACTGGCTCGTGAACGAACGTGAACGTATCGTTCCTGAATGGCTGAGTCCAAACAAAGCAGGAACACCCCATGGTGTACTATGTTTTGCTTCCCCAGGATGTAACCATCACTGCTGACATGCATTATCAACAACTGAGACGTCTTGCAGAAGCAGTCCAAGAACAACGACTAGGAAGACTGCGTGAAGTGATGCTATTCCATCGTATCACTCGCTCTTATTTTGCTAAACTGGCAAAGAACACTTTACAGGAGTTGGGTAGTGAAATTTTTTTGCAACCATCTTATTCACCCGATTTTGCGCCCTCTCTCTGTCGAAGAACCTCCAAGAAACTTCATTTCCAGATGAAGATGCGCTCCGAACATGGCTCGACGAGTTCTTCGCCTCAGAACCCCGTGATTTCTACAGTCGTTGAATTCAAAAGTTACCCAAGAGTTGACAGACTGTTGTAAATAGTGAAGGAGAATACGTCACTGCTGAATAATGTCTCCGTTATGTTTATCTGTTGTTTTATTAAACGCAAGCGAAAACGCTAAGAAATTGTGCACCAACCCAATACAGTAACCTTGTAGTTGCTGGTGGGTCTCGAACTGAGCTCGTATGAAATGTACGGATACTCCGCCACATACTGCTTCAGCTCTATCGCACATTTAATCAGTGGTAGTGTAAGTAGGCTGTTTAGGTTTTTTTGGTAACGCCACCTCTGTATGAAAATCACTGGCTGTGCTGTGTGCAGTCTGTGGCTGCTTTGCATTGTTGTAATACTCGCCATTGTAGTGTTAGGCAGCTGGCTGGGAACAGCGCGTAGCGTTGCGCAGTTGGAGTTGAGCCGCCAGCAGTGGTGGATGTGGGGAGAGAGATGGCGGAGTTTTGTAATTTGTCATGAACTGCTATATATGTGATGATATCAAGGAAAATACATTCTTTGTTCTCTATTAATATCTTTCAATTGCTAACTATCCCTATCAGTAGTTAGTGCCTTCCATAGTTTGAATCTTTTATTTAGCTGGCAGTAGTGGCGCTCGCTGTATTGCAGTAGCTTGAGCAGCGAAGATTTTTGTGAGGTAAGTGATTTGTGAAAGGTATAGTTTAATGTTAGTCAGGGCCATTCTTTTGTAGGGAATTTTGAAAGTCAGATTGCGTTGCGCTAACAAAATATTGTGTGTCAGGTTAAGCACAGTCCTGTAAAATTGTTCAAAGGGGACGTTTCATATGGCGACCCTGCCAGGATACCTCACTGGAATCTTCTGATTTTTTCTTCTAGTTTGTGTAATTAGTGTAGATTTTGTTTATTGCTAGCACATAATTGTAGAGAGAATCTCCTCTGTAGTTGCAGTCTTTCATTGTTGTACAGTAAAACAGGTGTGGCACGCATGTAGATTTGCACCAAGTATTTCGCAGCTGCAATTAACTAGATATTATTTTCAGTGCTATGTTAATGTGTTCCCCTATTTTTGCTCTTCAAATTGTGTTTTTCTGTGTTGTCGTGTGAAATACTGTGACAATAATGGCGTGTGAAAAACGTAATACTAGGCTCCAAAGTAAACTGAGAAATGACAGTGAAAACGAAAGCAGTGTGTTAGCGCCACCGAGTAATGAATTAACTGATGTTCAAAGTAGTAATTTGGTAATTGTGCATAGGGAAATGGAGCGGGCGGCAAACAATGGCGTGGACAGTGAAACAATTAGTGAAGAGGGAAGCATTATCGATCGATCGGTCGGCAACAGCTCGCCTCAGGAATCGGGAATGACAGGACACAATTTTTCAAATATTGTAGACTCAGGTTTTGAGTCCTCACCGTTTTCTCAAATGAGTCAAGACACATTTTCTGCTTGTCAAAATGTGAATGTTGACGGTGAAAATGCACTGCAAAAAAGCATAGAGAAACAGATTCCAGACACTAATACATTATTATTGCAATTAATGCAACAAATGGGACAAAATCTTCGAAAGTTAGACACAGTGGAACAAAATCAGAGACAAACACAGCAAAAGCTTCAAAAGTTAGACAGAATGGAACAAAATCTTAAAAAGTTAGACTCATTGGAGTAAACTCTTGAACAAACACGTGAGGATTTAACTACTGAGTTCCATCACATTGAATCGAAATGTCAAAAAGTCTGTAATGACGTAAAAACACAAATTTGTGAGCATTTCCAACCTATTTTTTCGCGTCATGAAAATGCACTACAGAATCACGAAGCAGCCATAAAAGAACTGCAAACTACTGTTCATGAAAATCATGAGACCTTGCAAGCTAAATTTGACTCAGTTGCATCTACCGATTCGGTTACGCAACTTGCAAAAACTCAGGAAAACTTGAAGGACACAGTAGATTCGATTTCAACACAAATGGACACTCTGAAACTTGGTTCAGAAAAACACACTGAGGAAATGTGTTCACTATCGGAGAAAGTAGCCGAACTTTCGGATCAGGTCACTAACTTATCTACAAAGGTAGATGATGATCTGAATGACACAAAACCAGTAGTCTTTAATGACACAGAAGAGAGCGAACAAATTAGGAAACTGAAACAAAATCTGAATCAAATTAACACGCAACACCAAAGAGAAATCCGCGAAGTACAAGATCAGCTGACACAGGTAATACAAGAATTACGTATTTCAGAGGACACTCGCGCCCCAATACGGGAAGAGGGACTTAGAAATGCGGAACACCCACAAGATAATAACACAGGATACTTCGGAAATTATGAAAGAAATTGGCAAGGTACAGCGAATTTTGAGATGGAACCGCCGACACGACCTAACAATGACCGATATGCTACTCGCCGACACGATGATTTTTACTATAAGCTGTTCAAAAAAAAAAAAAAAAAAAAAAAAGGGAGGCAGGATAACTTCAGACGCAACAGTTCAGCGCGCAGTTACGATTCCGGGAGAAATTGTCCACCACATGACCGACAAGAAAGAAACTATGGAATCTACCGACATGACGACAGACGATATGATCGTAACGACAGACCTGAATTTTATCAGAACTGGCGAACTTCAAACAGGGCAGGGCCTTCTCGTCAAAGTGAATTTGTAGAAGTTAGGTCTTCTAATCTCAATAACGACGCACGCCAACAAAGAGACAGACAATGACTCGCACCGCAGGCAGCCGCTTGCGCCGGCTGGCTCAGAGAAAAATAACACAGACGCTAACCTTGAGAAAAGATTTAGCATTCCTTACCGACATATAAAACATGACAATTGCTTTTCAGTTGAAAGTCTGCGTGCTAGGAAGAGTAAAGGTTTACATCACATTTCACATGTAAAACCGTTTATTGAGAGATGATCTGCTTTTTAACTTAGTCTTTGCCATAAAATTTTTCACTTTACATTACTAGTATGCTTGTCAGATTTAGAATCTGTTAACATGCAACAATGTTTGAAGTTAAATATCCAATCAAGAACCAAGAGAACTTATTGAAACAGAAATTACGAATGCATTGTTATAGTGAACAGACGACACAGTGTTATTGTGTGTGTACATTCTTGCTTGTTAGTTGCATGATTACGTAACGACTATAAGGCTTACATACTTAGGACACATACTGGTACTGCTAATGAGATTCTAATGCAACATTTTGGTTTACTTGAAAATACATTCTGGATTTAAAGTACTTTCTGAGAGATACCAGATGACACAGAGGTTAGTTTATGTGACAGCTACACGATTTTATCACGACGCTACTAATGAGTGACAATTTACAATGTTGCTTTTGCAGTGTTTCTGTTTTATTTCTGCACAGTTTTTCTGTATTATTCTGGAAAGTAAAACATGTTTTAGTAGTAACTTTTGTAGTATAGCTACAATGAGACAGGGTTTTCCGTAGCACAACAATACATTACAGTACAGTACTTTCTTCATCACAACAATAAGCGTAATAACTAAGATATCTATATGCAAAGCATTTCACTTTTGTTTATCATGAGGTAAGTACATTGACTTCTGCAGAACTTAGCTTTCGGAGGACGATAACTACGACACTTCCACAGAGATTATCTTACAACAAGATGCACAGTTTAGCGCTACAGTACACGTATTTGAGTGATTAATTTTGTACTTAAAACATTTATTTTTTTAAAGAAATTTGAAGTGCAATGATACAAGGGTTTTCCGTGATACATTTCATTCCATTGCTGTAATCTGTAACACCTGAGGGTATAATTACATTAATCCTCAGGGGGGTACACACTTACTTTGTGTATCATGTGTTTGGCAAGCACAAGGAGCCCTAGCTAATATGGTATTTGCTTATACAACTTTACACATCGGTACCATATTTCTCCAACACAGTATTACACAGCTATCAGATCATTTAACTGAGAGACAAACATTTTTTTTACTACGTCAGTGACAGATGTTTACGCAATTACACAGTTGGATACCTTCACACTTATGAAATTGTTTTTTGTCTGTACTTTGTAAACTGTTCATATTTTTTCGGAACCATTGTGATACTATGAGAGCTTTGAATGATGTATTTGGTATGAGATCATGATTTTTAAGGTACGTTTGAGGTAGATGACACTATTGAAATGAGCAGAGAATATGTTTTAGGGTTTTGAAATTATTGCAGAAAGCTACGACGTTTCTGAGATTTGACTGAGGTGTTATGATGTTATTTTTACGACGACGATGTGTATTATGCTGTTGAGCTATGTTTATGATCAATAAGCTGATGCTATATAAGGAATGTGATTACATGTTTATATGTATATGAATAATGAATAGAAGTTAGGGACTATGGTTTGTGAAAAAGGTTGTTGGAAAGCAAGAATCGTACTTTAAGAGTTATGAAATGTGTGTATATGCGTGAATGTATCACAATGCTGGCGAAAATTTTTTGGACGCTTTATATTTATAGGATTTTGTTTCTACAGATTTGTAACCCAAATTCTTGACCTGTGAAATATATTTATATGAGACTGTCACTGTAGTGGAAACTGGTGTCGTAAATATTTCGGTAAGAAAGTTCAGTGACCACCTGCACGTAATGCGTCGTGGGCACCCAGCTGAGCGGCCAGGTGTGACAGCCGCCTTGAGAAAAAGCCATTTGGTGGTAGGAAAAAAAAGGGGAGGCCATTATCCTCGCTATTGACGTTCCTTTGTAGAAAGCATCGCAAAAACGACACGGTCGAACTTGAAAACATATGATTACACTGTGGAGCTCTTAATTTATGATATTTCCTGAAATGAAATGATGAGAAACATTTCACATCTATTGTCTTTCTAGTTGAAAGATTGTTTATGGCACTATGAAATGCCATATGGCTAGTGAATGACGTTTCACGCCTTGCTTTGCTCATTTCGTTTAATATCTAGTTTCTAGCTGCACTGCAGCATTGGTTAAAATAAAATTTTATAGATGTACTAATACAAATATTTTCTGTCTACAGATCGAGTAAATAATAATTTTTTTCAAAAAAATGAGGGAGCACAAAAAGACATTTACCTTCACAGGAACTGCATACATAATTTTTTTTTCTAGTACTTAGTAATTTTTTGTATAATTAGCTTTTGTGGTGCACCACTTTAATTACATAGACATTAAGATGTGAATAGACATTTCCCTTATCTGCATTGTTGTCTTTAGTGTACTAGCTTGCGCTTTGTCATGTTTAGATATAATTTATTGCTTCTGCTGTTTGCCAGGCATAGTGCTACTGAATTTTAATTTGTGTTACTCTGTTAAGCCAGTTTTACTACTGATTTATTTTTCTTGTTTGCTGCTCATTGCCTTATATTAGTTGTAATTAATGCTGCTTGCTTCGCCATTTGTATTTTTGATCATTGCTGTTTGTGTTAATTGTTTTGTGCTGTTGCATTGCCTCGTCCCTTAGTTTAGCATCTGAGCTCAGTAGATTTAAGTTAGCTTAAGAGGGGTAGACTATATAAGAACCTAACTATGGAGAATAGGGAAAGAATGCATTGAAAGTTATATGAAAACGATTTGGGCCAAAATGAGTATTGTACAATGAGCCATAATTATTTTTAAAGGAATATGGTTAGAATACAGAAAAGAGGTATAGATAAGACTTTTTGGGAATAATGATGAATGAAGGGAGATCTCCAGGAAGTAAAGAAAGTTTTGTTGGCAAAATACTGCAGTAAAACAAACCCTGTCCTTTCCTTTTGTATTATTATGCTATGTGTTTGTGTACCCTTGTGTATTTATGTTCTTCCTGTATTTATATGTGTATCTGATAAGATTTATGTTGTAGAATTTTTCTGGTACTAAGCTACATTCACTATGATGAGGAATACTGTTATCCTCAAATACAATTGGCGTTAATAATATGTTATTTACTTTGTAAAGATGTTTAGACATTATTTATTCTGTTTTGTGTTAATGCTCATGTGTGAAGTTGATGTTTCGAAAGTTATTCTGATCTTTTATGTATTTACTCTTGTTATAATACCTGTAACACTGACGTATATGTCTATTTTTATTCTTTTGTAAAGCCCATATTACTACAAATGTTATCTGTATTGTTATGTTCTTTAATGATGTATTTTGTACCTTTGTAATTGTATTTTCATGTTGTAAATTTAGAATTGTATAGACACCAGTTCTTCAAATTAAGTTACATTTCACTGCACACATTTCTGTTGGTCATAGTTTATGGACAATATGTGAGAAGTAGGGACTGATAGTGTTTGCACATGTGTTAATAATCCAGCAAGGGACTGGATAACAGCATTGCTGGTTCTAAGGACAATTCCAAAAACTTTGTGAGTGCACAAGTAGTGGTTATGGACTTGCTATATTGTCCGCAAGACTCTTCGTTGGCGATTGTGCACCTGCAAAGTCGCAGCAGATGGCTGCTGGCCATCTCTACAAGGACTACAGTGGGTCTACATCTTTGATGATCCATCAATACCATTATCTCTACAAGGACTACAGTGGGTCTGCATCTTTGATGACCCACCAGTACCATTATCTCTACAAGGACTACAGTGGGTCTACTGATGATCCATCAATACCATTATTTCTACAAGGACTGCAGTGGGTCTGCACCTCTGGTGGCCCACCAATACCGTAATCTCTACCAGGACTACAGTGGGTCTGCTCTGTGATGACCTACCCACCAATACTCTTCAAAACTTCGACTGACTCCGCTGTGGGTTTGCTCTGTTGTGGCCCATTACCTGTCAGCATGTCAAGAGTCAGCACTGTCTTTCCGTTGGAAGGACAACGCTACTTCTTCAAGACTGCATGGAAATCCACTACTTCTGTGTGCATTTTCTTTTACTGCTCAGACTTTGAGAAAAACACTGATATTTTACTGTGATGAACGATTAGGACTATCTTTATGGACTGTGAGAAAATTTTAGCTTTTGACCAACATTGTATCAATAAGTGTGTGCATTTGATTTCTTTGTTATTGTAATTACGATTAGGAAAAATTTTAACAAATATGTATTGCCCAGTGCCCAAAACAATTTGTAAAATTTTTTGTGGGGAGCATGGGGGCTATGTAAGTAGGCTGTTTAGGTTTTTTTGGTAACGCCACCTCTGTATGAAAATCACTGGCTGTGCTGTGTGCAGTCTGTGGCTGCTTTGCATTGTTGTAATACTCGCCATTGTAGTGTTAGGCAGCTGGCTGGGAACAGCGCGTAGCGTTGCGCAGTTGGAGTTGAGCCGCCAGCAGTGGTGGATGTGGGGAGAGAGATGGCGGAGTTTTGTAATTTGTCATGAACTGCTATATATATGATGATATCAAGGTAAATACATTCTTTGTTCACTATTAATATCTTTCATTTGCTAACTATCCCTATCAGTAGTTAGTGCCTTCCATAGTTTGAATCTTTTATTTAGCTGGCAGTAGTGGCGCTCGCTGTATTGCAGTAGCTTGAGCAGCGAAGATTTTTGTGAGGTAAGTGATTTGTGAAAGGTATAGTTTAATGTTAGTCAGGGCCATTCTTTTGTAGGGAATTTTGAAAGTCAGATTGCGTTGCGCTAACAAAATATTGTGTGTCAGGTTAAGCACAGTCCTGTAAAATTGTTCAAAGGGGACGTTTCAGTAGTGGCTGGCGAGTGGCGTCGAGCCAGTGGCCCGACATTTCATGCCCAATAATTTTTAGTGGTTGGGGGATATGATGAACCTGTTGGTGAAGGCAACAGTCTCTGTCGATGCAGGTTAGTATAGAATGAGCAACATGCTGTCTTACATGACATCACGGAAACCTCGAAGACAGCGCTGTGGGAACCAGAGCAATAGCGTTGAGCACCCAGTGGTACAACGTACAATCACGCCTGGCGCCGGGGCCGTATGACGATGACGAATACAGTCTGGCACCGTTCGTTGTCCCCGGAACCTCCACACACAGAAATGTCCAACGTGATCTGAAAATAAGACATGATGCAATTCCCACTTCCATTGTTGTTACTGGGCACACGAGTGTCAGCGCGCTTCTGTCTGCTGCCGCTTCAAAGGAAGCACGAACAGTGGACGTCATGACTTCGTCTTGTTGCAGTTAAGTCCATTTGTTTAAGTATGTGACGTGGTTGTACGATCCCACTCAGTATGTCTGTCCTGTCCAGTGCTAGTCTTGTGAGACCGTTGACTTTCTTCTGAACCCTTCAGTTCCATATCTGCACGACAATCGTGAGACCCCAAAGAAAGTGAGCACCATACTGCAGAATCCAAAATATTTTCAGGAAGTGGTGACCTACAGTTCTTATATATTTGAAAAATGTCGCAATACCGCCTAGAGCTGCTGGTAAGTGCTTCATTTATACAACCAGTTTCAGTCGTCTGACCATCACCAATTTCAGAAAGGTATTCGCAGGATCATGTTAGGCGAAATATAAAATCGTTATCGTCTGGTGATAAACCCTTGAATAATACACTGTTAGCATATCGTAATATAAATTACGTCGTCAGTCTATAAAAACTGTGCTGCGGAGTGTATTCAAACACGTTAAAACTATAATCGCTGAGAACAGATTCATGCGACACAGAGGCGACTGAACAACACGAGTGATAAACCACAATCTCAATAGGCCATATACTAGCTGCTGTCGAGTTCCGGTAGATACTCGAGAATGATTCTCCGTCTTACACAGTAAATGCAATTCTGACTAACGCTGACTGCATATAGCAATGGTTATTGTCTCCTGTGGGATGAAATGAAATTATTACTTTGGATAACAACAAATTGGGTTCAATTATGCCAGTCACTAAACTAAGCCATTTTTAAAAATGACTCAATTATTATCATTGCTTCCTTTAATATTTAGTAAATACGGAATAAATAATCACTTATGTTTCCTTACACGTCTAATTTTCCAATGCACGCCATACAACGTATGACATTAGATTGCAAATGTTGTATCGAAGATGGTTGCAGGTCATGACAGTGTATGTTCCAAAAGCAAAAAAAGTCATCATCGCATCATTATTGTCAGTCATCTTCATCATTATCATTACGAACATCATTCTTTGTATGCACTACGATCTTTGGCTTTACACAACCTCGTTCCTCCTGCATGTTTTCTGGTGACATCCACTTCCCTTCCTGTAGGTCCTTGCTTCGGCCTTTTCTTAGCTCTTCGAATCCCGTTAACAACGTTCTGGTTCCATCTACCAAACATTCATCTTGCTACTTGTCGTTCCACATCCATTTCACTTTTATTTCAGTAACAATTATGTAACGTCTCGTACTTCAATCATTTCCTTGGTCAGTTTTTTTCCTCTCTCTCCGAGCGATTAACAATGTCCATTTCTCCACTAAAAATTGAGAAAACCTCAGTTCTAGAAAATTTGTTATATTTATTCCTCTCACTGCCAGAAGACAAAAATGGTAATACACAATGATCTTAAGCTTTCCTTTTTCAGATGCAAGGTCCGTTTCGAAAACCCTATTTATTATACCAGAAGCAATTTAGGCCATTTTTACTTTCTTTTGACGTCCGGCTTATAACACTGTTCGTTTATGGTTCACCTAAGTTTTTTATAATTTTTTGCTTCAAAATTTCGCATATTGGTACTATGTTTCCTGTATACGTAAAGTGTGCTATACAGGAGGTTGACGTTCTTTGCATTGTATGTGAGTAATATATGTAAAATACTAAGTAAATTGTTTATTACGTTAAATGCTGTTCTTCTGTTCAACTGCCACAACACAAAACCTTATCGAACAGATGTATGATTTCGTTGTTAATTTGTATAAGTGTTATTTTCAGTGTCTTGTACATTTGCTAATTACAATTCACTTTCATGCCAACTCTTAGTTGAAGTTTATCAACGGTTGAGGGAAGCAATACAATCTCTTCCATAAAACGAAGCTCATACAGACATGTTTTGCCTACATGTATTTCATTTTCATTTGCACAATTTAAAAATCTGAAAACTTCTTCTGGCACTTAAGTGAACAGGTTCGGCGGTGTGAAACTTCCTTGTCTGTCTCCTCTTTCAGCTTTGAATTTCTCACCATATGACGAGCTGTAAACTCAAAATGGTTCAAATGGCTCTAATCATTATGGGACTTAACATCTGAGGTCATCAGTCCCCTAGACTTAGAACTAACTAAACCTAACTAACCTAAGGACAGCACACACATCCATGCCCGAGGCAGGATTCGAACCTGCGACCGTATCAGCAGCGCAGTTCCGAACTGAAGCGCCTAGAACCGCTCGGCCACAGCGGCCGTCAGCTGTAGACTTATGAACACTTCGCCAGCGAGACTGAAGGCCACCTGAAGGCGATGCGGGCACTTGACGCGGTTAAGAAACTATACAAGTGGAGCAGAGACAAACGGCGAATCATCCCACTGACAATAACGACTTCGACAAAGGGCGGATTTTTATGGCCTAGTGGCTGGGAACGAGCATCTCAGAAACGGCGAAGCTGGTCGTCTGTTCGCATGTTACTGCCGTGAAAATCTTGACATTCGAGCCGGGCGATTTAGAATAATCACGGGAATTCTACATCTATTAATGTGTCAAAAATCCGCCTCAGTTGCGAAATGTAACTGGTCTTAACCCAGGTTTCAGCTAGAGTAATCTAGCCTTCTTCAGAAGCATAAAATAAACTAATACATGCCAGAATAAGGCAAGGTGAAACATAAAAAGCTCAAGTACCGTGGTACCATGTCAAGCTACGTTATTTACCTGAGGAGCAGCCCCGATCTCACTTCGTGGAAAGTGGTCGGTTAGCCGCGGACGCTACGTTGGAACTGACTGTCTCTTCTGTATGTATATGGCCCGACGTGGGTTTGAAACGCCGTCCTCCCGAATAAGAGTCATGCGTGTCACCACTGCGTCACCTTGATCGGTAGAATTTCTTCAGTTAAGAGCAGACATTTTGATGAATTTTCCAATTTTCTTTCATTTACACGTTGTAACATGCCGGTAGACGACGCCCCTACATGTCACTGGGGACGTGACGTGGTCGTTGCCTCGGAAACTGGTAGTGAGTGCGAAGTGTTGCGGGTGGAGACAGGAATTCTCAGATTCCCCTGGCAGTCTGTTCCCAACCTTTGCGTAATGCAGTCAATGACCTGGGCCCTGTCAGGGAAGTTGGTAAGCACTGCTCCATGGAGGCTCTGGAGATAACTGCACGTGGTTATCAGCCGATGATGCCGCCGGGTTCTGAAGGCTTCCGATGCCCCCTTCAGTGTTACTGCCCTGCCATTACGTAATCCGTCTTGAATAACTAAGGCAGAAGCTCGGTCATCCTCTCAAAAGCTCACTCTGAGTTCTGCGACTACGTGCGGTGTGAAAAGTCAGCAAGCGAAATTGCTCCAGGGGAAAAGGCTGATTTCGTACGCTCGGTGAGGTAGTTTCAACATTGCTGCGTCATACAAGAGCGGATCTTGACGTTGGTTTCTTACTCATTACAGAAAGTACATAGAGCTGAAACGGCCCTCTAAACGGTCTAGGATGACTCAACTGAACGCGATACTTCCGTGCAAAAGGAGTGTACGCGTTCGAAATTTAATTTCAGCTGAGAACAATGTTTTGTCTGCTACCTTCAGTTCTATCTAGTTTATTAGGATCTTGTGAAATGCGGAGTTCCTACGTTTTGCTTGAGTATCTATAGCGCTGTAAACACGTTTTCTGTTTGGAGCTTAATGGTAGTCAAGGAGTTGTAAACTCTTTCGGTAATTTAGTTTGAAAATCTCTCACGTACGGTAACGTACGGTACTGGCGAATGAGTCATTTCCAGAACAGAATAGGTGGAGAAAACCTTTGCTTCATAGGTACTTAAATAAGCAAGGTTGCTACCAAATGTATGCCGCAAAATTATAATCAAATTTTTTTTCGTAAATGATTCATTTGTAAAATTCTGCCTTTTTCCCATGGAACAATATGTAACATGAATTCACTTCAAATATAAGATTTAATTTGTTTTTGCCTTGTAGCTCACGCAGAAGCGTTATCGTCGTGCAAAATCAAACGTCATTAAAAATAGCTGCAGATTATCTCGATGCATTGTGTCACCGTTTCTGTTCATTTTGTGCGTTGATATTGCAGTTATGAACATGAATAGGAACTTTCGAACAGGGACAAAAGATGGAGTTGTTATGGGCCTCAAATGAAGTTGCCTTTCTTCGCTATCATGAGGAATCGAAGTGCACTCTTACGTGAATGCGACTTGCAGCTTCTCACGACGATTGGTTTAACAATAAAAATGCTAACTTGAGAACAACGCGAGAAAAAGTATTCTGCTTCATCAACAGAAACTATGCACAGAATGGTTGAAGGATGTCAGCTGAAGAAAGATTTCTCCACAACACAAATGCTGAGATCTGCGTACATTGTTCAAATGCTTGGCTGCGAGGCATAGTTACTGCCCAAGTAATTACACAGAATGAAATTTGCGAAGACTTTATACCCCGGTACCCACATTTCTGCTGTTTACTATCCTTGCCAGTTGCACGGTACAGCGTCACACATTCATCCATCGGCATCAACAATTTTCCGTCGATACCTGTTTGAGTATCCATTTGTGACCAATTGGCACAACTTATTCGTGGTGAGTCGGTTTCTTTCTTGTCCTATAGTATATTAAACAGATCGTCAGGAAAGGATCGATTTAGGCACGTACGTATGATGTGCTGAACAGTTTGTCGTTGTGCACAACTGTCACAGCTGGGCGATATTGTTAATCCCCATTTCTACATTGAATCAGCACATATTCCACAATTTCTCCTTATTCTGTTAAGTGCAGACCAGATGTTGAAATGTTCTTCAAATCCTGGAGGGCTGGTCGAAAAAAAAAAAAATGGTTCAAATGGCTCTGAGCACTATGGGACTCAACTGCTGTGGTCATAAGTCCCCTAGAACTTAGAACTACTTAAACCTAACTAACCTAAGGACATCACACACATCCATGCCCGAGGCAGGATTCGAACCTGCGACCGTAGCGGTCGTGCGGTTCCAGACTGTAGCGCCTTTAACCGCTCGGCCACTCCGGCCGGCAGGGCTGGTCGAGATACATGGCATCTTCAGCTGTTCTGAGATAGCGTTGTTCTTCTACATTTCTGACCACCGATTTGTTGTTGTTGCTCCGTTGTCCACTAGAGATTTTGCACTTTTTAGAGTTGGGTAACGGGAGCGAAGTTTGTTTTTACTGAGTACAGGAATGTCCTCAAATTTAGGGAGGCACAGATCACCAGGTATTTTTGTAAACTCCCGCTTGAGAGCAGCTTCAAAAATTGGTTCAAATGGCTCTGAGCGCTATGAGACTTAACATCTGAGGTCATCAGTCCCCTAGAACTTAGAACTACGTAAACCTAACTAACCTAAGGACATCACACACATCCATGTCCGAGGCAGAATTCGAACCTGCGACCGTAGCGGTCGCACGGTTCCAGACTGAAGCGACTAGAACCGCACGGCCACTCCGGCCGGCGAGAGCAGCTTCACGGTGCAAAAACCGGACAGCTATATGGCTGAGTCCGCAGCTCGTGGTCTCGCGGTAGCGTTCTCGCTTCCCGAGCACGGGGTCCTGGCCTGGGTTCGATTCCCGGCGGGGTCAGGGATTTTCATCTGCCTCGAAATGACTGGGTGTTGTTGTGTCGTCTTCATCGTCGTCATTGAAACCCCATTACAGTTGGAGGAAGGCAATGGCAAACCACCTCTGCTAGGACCTTGCCTAGTACAGCGGTGCGGGTCTCCCACATCGTCCCCTACGCTCTGTCAAGGAGTATGGGACTTCGTCATCATCATATGGCTGAGAGTAGGTAGCCAGAAACTTGAGCTATTTCTGATTGTTCCTGTCATGATGCGTATAGTTTGTCTGAGTTTTGTATCGAGGACTCTGGTGTACAGGCTGTTGATCTAGACTACAGTGCATTATTCTGCCACAGGGTACACCAATCCCAAGGCATGTCCTTCATGTTGGAACTGATGATCCCCATCGTGCCAGAAAGTTTCTACAAGAAGTTGTTTTTTGACTTCATCTTAGCGGCAGTTTTCAGCAAGTGCTCTTTGAAGCTGAGTATCTTGTCAAGAGTGACTCCCAGTCAACGTGGATTTTTGTTTTCGCTCAGCTGTTTCCCTTCAAAATACTCCTTTCTTCCTTGTTTGCGAGTTTTTTGTTAAAGTGGAAGCTGGTGGCTTCTATTTTGGCAGCATTTGGTTGTAAACTCCAGTTACAGAAGTATCTGCCAACGATTTGAAGGTCTTCAGTCAAGACAGCCTCAGTAACTCCCAGGCCTTGGTGGGTCGCAGCAAGAACCAAGTCGTCAGCATATCCAAATTTCCTTGAAGTTGCCTTAGGCATATCTGCTGTGTGCAGGGAAAACAGAAGATCTTTGTGGAAAGCCATTATTGAATTTCATTAGAGGGCCCATCTTGTTACCCATTAGTACTTGGCAGTTTCTATTGCTTAACATAGCATTGGTGAGCTTTCCAATTTTAAGACATGGTATGACTCTTAAAAGTTTGAATATAACCCCTTGTCTCCTCACAGTATCATAGGCCGATGTTAGATCCACAAACACAGTTGAAGTCTTTCGTTTCCTTTGGAATGCTGCTTAAATAAAAGCTGTCGGTGGGAGACCCTAGTCTGTGCGGCTGCAGTTTGGGCAAAATCCTACCTGTTCAGCAGGAAGACTTTCGAAAGTTTTGTGGGTGATTCCGTAATACAGTATTCTTTCCGAAAGTTTATGTACTGAGCTAAGCGGAGCAATGGGTCGGTAGATTTTCGGTTTGTCATTTGGTTTTCCTGACTTTAGGATGGCCATGATTTTTGCTCTTTTCAGATCAAGGAGTATGTAACCAGCGGGAAGAATAACTGTAAAGAGCGCTGCTAGCTAAATTTTTACATGCTTCTCCCTGTTATTTAAGTATTCTGAATGAATGCTTTCAAAACCTGGTGCCTTCCCCATTTTCATTTCTTTGAGAGCTGTCATTATTTTCTCACTGGTGAACAGTCTGGAGTAATCTCACTCAGGTTTACACGCTAGTTTTAGAGCATGCAATTCCTCTTTGTCCTTAGCTGTAATTGATCGAATCTTAGGAGTTCTAGAGGTAGTTACAACGCTATTGTTATTTGCTTGGGAGTAGCAGCCTCCTTCGCGCGGTTTGGTGGGTTGGAATAGGCATCTCCAATTTTTCTCTGAAGGGATCAGTCTTTTCTGGTTGAGGGGTGGAAGTCTAAGGCCTCAACTGTTTCAGTCCACTGCATACGATGAGCTGCGTCGATACTGTGCAGAAGTTCGTCAGATAGCTCACAGTCATTGCTGTCGCAAAACTGTTTGCAGAGAGTTTCTCACTTTTCCATCCATCCAGGTACATATTCCTTTCGTTAGCCCACTGGGACACATTTTTTTGCTGTAGTATAGCGCGGTTCGAGGAGCCATGTCACGAATTGCGCGGGAGAGGTTCGAGTCCTCCCCTCGGGCATGGGTATGTGTGTTGTTCTTAGCATAAGATAGTTTAAGTTAGTTTAAGCAGTGTGTAAGTCTAGGGACCGATGACCCCACCAGTTTGGTCCCTTAGGATCCATTCGACATATTTTTCAAGATTTTCAGAAAATGTAGGCCAGTCGGCTCCTTTAAAGTTCCATCTGGTTCTGGGAAATGGCCTTATGACAGGTGTGCTTATACCTAAATCGAAAAGCACTGGGCTGTGTTGACTGTGTGGGATGTCATCCAGTACTTTCCTTGACACTGGTAACAGCAGGTCTTTGTTGTCAGAGAACACAAAACATAAACCAGGGTTGTGATCCGTTTTCCAACCACCGGAACGGAATGTACACGGATATTTAGAGTAAAAAACAAGATGGAGCTTATGTTTTTCAGACGATTCAACCAGTATGTTCCCATTCACATCGTTCCGTTTGTATTTCGATTGTCCATGATGGCTGTGGAGATCTCCAAAATTACACCGTAGATTGGACATTAATGTTCAGTACAGGTGCTGGCCGCGTGGCTCTTCGTGGATTATAGATATTCACAACAGTTATTTCACCAATTCTGACAGTGACTTCGTGGATATTAATTGTGGTGCCGGTAGAGACAGTGTGGGTCTTTCTGTATTTTTTCGAATGTACGTTGCTACACCAAACCTTGTCGTTTGTAGTACCGAGTGAATTAAATCCACGTATGTTGTCTTTTAAAGCAAGTTTCTCTTCAGTTTCCACATGAGTTTCCTGGATGGCTACCAGATCAGTTTCATTCTCAACTAGTATCTTGTCTAGAATTTCATTCGCTCTACTAATCCCTTCAGTGTTCAGTTGGCACACTTTACACATTTTAGCATTGGGACCAAATATTCTGTACAGATTCTTTTGTCATATCGATTCTGTTTGCCAGGAGATCAGTGGGATTGTATGGCGCCAGTATTACTTTTCGTTTAGAACCACCCAGAGAATACTTACAGCCTAGGATATTCTGCGGACGCGAATAACATCGTCTCCCGAGTTGGTAGTGACATAGCAGTTCACAATCAACCCCCACTATCACAAAACCGCTAAATCATTGTGATCAGCAGGAACACCCATTTGATATCTACAAATGGGTAAAGAGGTATTATGGACTTTTTCACGCATGGCGGATTTCACAGAAACCGATCCATGTTGCTGTTTCACAACTTCTATCAACCACCTTCCACTAAACCGTCGTCTCAGTCGAGTCTTATCTCTTTAGAATGCAGCAAAAAAATTTCCGCGATCCATTTACCATCCAACCAGGAAATAATTTTCAAGATCTATCTACCATGCAGCATCGCTACATGCACGTCATCATTTCATTTCATGACGCTCAAAATGACTTCTACTCCGATCTGTCTGTTCCCTTACTCATATATTTGTTTTCCTGAGTCTCTTAGAAAATCCTAGTTTGCACCTGCCCATTTCTAGGTAAACCATATTTCATTTTTAATTGTTTTCATATAAAAATGCAATGTGGCTTGCCATGTAATATTTCATTAATTATTTAGTTCCATACGCTAAGCGACACTATTCTTCCGCCGAATGTTTTACAAATGATTCCTCCGGTTTGTTGCGTGTCTCATGGGTCATCCTACTTCGTTTTTATTACTTTTTGCCCTCTACGCACATGTCAGTAAACAAGCGACCTTGTTGATTAAAGCAAAATTAGACTTGCGGTCTACCAAAACTACGGTTCAGTAGTTTTGGTACGGACCGTAAATGACGTAATAAATGGTAGGATTAATGGTAGTATTGGTACCTGTTGTAGGGAAAGAAACCGAAACGAATGTGTGAGAGAAATCAGAGAGCCGACGACTTCTCTTTGCTCTCTGTTTGTTTTTTTGTTATGCGCATAATTTGAACCACATAATGCTCGGTGTTAGCACACTTAGTATTTTATATCCTTAAAAAATATTAACTGCGTTTTATAAGCATTAAAAATTAGTTGCTCACGGAGCTACTGCGCTTTTACGTAACCAAGGCAATTACTTCTGATGCAGTCATAGCTTACATGCACAAACATAAAAAAATCTGTATAATTATTGTTGTTATTCTGAATTCAACAGAACGTTTTTCATCATGATTCCAGGACAAGAGTTTCCTGTTGGTACTGATAAGCGCGAAAGTTGTTACTTTATATAAGTTCGACGACATAGTGAAACTATGTTTGATAGGTTTTTATTTTGTGTTTTTTTATTTGCCTTTTTTCGGAAATTTCGTTTTCTAGCTGAAAGCAAGGGGAAACTACAGCCGTAATTTTTCCCGAGGACATGCAGCTTTACTGTATGATTAAATGATGATGGCGTCCTCTTGGGTAAAATATTCCGGAGGTAAAACAGTGCCCCATTCGGATCTCCGGGCGGGGACTACTCAAGAGGACGGCGTTATCAGGAGAAAGAAAACTGGCGTTCTACGGATCGGAGCGTGGAATGTCAGATCCCTTAATCGGGCAGGTAGGTTAGAAAATTTAAAAAGGGAAATGGATAGGTTAAAGTTAGATATAGTGGGAATTGGTGAAGTTCGGTGGCAGGAGAAACAAGACTTTTGGTCAGGTGATTACAGGGTTATAAATACAAAATCAAATAGGGGTAATGCAGGAGTAGGTTTAATAATGAATAAAAAAATAGGAGTGCGGGTTAGCTACTACAAACAGCATAGTGAACGCATTATTGTGGCCAAGATAGACACAAAGCCCATGCCTACTACAGTAGTACAAGTTTATATGCCAACTAGCTCTGCAGATGATGAAGAAATTGATGAAATGTACGACGAGATAAAAGAAATTATTCAGGTAGTGAAGGGAGACGAAAATTTAATAGTCATGGGTGACTGGAATTCGTTAGTAGGAAAAGGGAGAGAAGGAAACATAGTAGGTGAATATGGATTGGGGGGAAGAAATGAAAGAGGAAGCCGCCTTGTAGAATTTTGCACAGAGCATAACTTAATCATAGCTAACACTTGGTTCAAGAATCATAAAAGAAGGTTGTATACCTGGAAGAATCCTGGAGATACTAAAAGGTATCAGATAGATTATATAATGGTAAGGCAGAGATTTAGGAACCAAGTTTTAAATTGCAAGACATTTCCAGGGGCAGATGTGGATTCTGACCACAATCTATTGGTTATGAACTGCAGATTGAAACTGAAGAAACTGCAAAAAGGTGGGAATTTAAGGAGATGGGACCTGGATAAACTGAAAGAACCAGAGGTTGTAGAGAGTTTCAGGGAGAGCATAAGGGAACAATTGACAAGAATGGGGGAAAGAAATACAGTAGAAGAAGAATGAGTAGCTCTGAGGGATGAAGTAGTGAAGGCAGCAGAGGATCAAGTAGGTAAAAAGACGAGAGCTAATAGAAATCCTTGGGTAACAGAAGAAATATTGAATTTAATTGATGAAAGGAGAAAATATAAAAATGCAGTAAATGAAGCAGGCAAAAAGGAAGTGCAAAATGGCTAAGCAGGGATGGCTAGAGGACAAATGTAAGGATGTAGAGGCTTGTCTCACTAGGGGTAAGATAGATACTGCCTACAGGAAAATTAAAGAGACCTTTGGAGAGAAGAGAACCACTTGTATGAATATCAACAGCTCAGATGGCAACCCAGTTCTAAGCAAAGAAGGGAAGGCAGAAAGGTGGAAGGAGTATATAGAGGGTTTATACAAGGGCGATGTACTTGAGGACAATATTATGGAAATGGAAGAGGATGTAGATGAAGACGAAATGGGAGATAAGATACTGCGTGAAGAGTTTGACAGAGCACTGAAAGACCTGAGTCGAAACAAGGCCCCGGGAGTAGACAACATTCCATTAGAACTACTGATGACCTTGGGAGAGCCAGTCATGACAAAACTCTACCATCTGGTGAGCAAGATGTATGAGGCAGGCGAAATACCCACAGACTTCAAGAAGAATATAATAATTCCAATACCAAAGAAAGCAGGTGTTGACAGATGTGAAAATTACCGAACTATCAGTTTAATAAGTCACAGCTGCAAAATACTAACGTGAATTCTTTACAGACGAATGGAAAAACTGGTAGAAGCAGACCTCGTGGAAGATCAGTTTGGATTCCGTAGAAATGTTGGAACACGTGAGGCAATACTTACCTTACGACTTATCTTAGAAGAAAGATTAAGAAAAGGCAAACCTACGTTTCTAGCATTTGTAGACTTAGAGAAAGCTTTTGAGAACGTTAACTGGAATACTCTCTTTCAAATTCTGAAGGTGGCAGGGGTAAAATACAAGGAGCGAAAGGCTATTTACAATTTGTACAGAAACCAGAAGGCAGTTATAAGAGTCGAGGGGCATGAAAAGGAAGCAGTGGTTGGGAAAGGAGTGAGACAGGGTTGTAGCCTCTCCCCATTGTTATTCAATCTGTATATTGAGCAAGCAGTAAAGGAAGCAAAAGAAAAATTCGGAGTAGGTATTAAAATTCATGGAGAAGAAGTAAAAACTTAAGAGGTTCGCCGATGACATTGTAATTCTGTCAGAGACAGCAAAGGACTTGGAAGAGCAGTTGAAAGGAATGGACAGTGTCTTGAAAGGAGGATATAAGATGAACATCAACAAAAGCAAAACGAGGATAATGGAATGTAGTCAAATTAAATCGGGTGATGCTGAGGGGATTAGATTAGGAAATGAGACACTTAAAGTAGTAAAGGAGTTTTGCTATTTAGGGGGTAAAATAACTGATGATGGTCGAAGTAGAGAGGATATAAAATGTAGACTGGCAATGGCAAGGAAATCGTTTCTGAAGAAGAGAAATTTGTTAACATCTAGTATAGATTTAAGTGTCAGGAAGTCGTTTCTGAAAGTATTTGTATGGAGTGTAGCCATGTATGGAAGTGAAACATGGACGATAACCAGTTTGGACAAGAAGAGAATGTGGTGCTACAGAAGAATGCTGAAGATACGGTGGGTAGATCACGTAACTAATGAGGAGGTATTGAATAGGATTGGGGAGAAGAGAAGTTTGTGGCACAACTTGACTAGAAGAAGGGATCGGTTGGTAGGACATGTTTTGAGGCATCAAGGGATCACAAATTTAGCACTGGAGGGCAGCGTGGAGGGTAAAAATCGTAGAGGGAGACCAAGAGATCAATACACTAAGCAGATTCAGAAGGATGTAGGTTGCAGTAGGTACTGGGAGATGAAGAAGCTTGCACAGGATAGAGTAGCACGGAGAGCTGCATCAAACCAGTCTCAGGACTGAAGACCACAACAACAACAACAACAGCGCTATGTGATGAATCTGTATTCTTCTTTTTTTCATTTTTGCTACAACATCCCTACAACATCCCGTTGTTTTATGTTAAAAATCATCAATTTTCGAATAAAACCAGAATTAAACATAGACAGTTTTAATTTTGGTACAAATAATGTTTATTTTTAAGTAACAGACAGGACGATAACTATGTAGCAATAAAATGTTCTGTAGGTTACGTGGCCCTTTGTATATCCTCCTCTATTTCCTAACTATTGACTGCTTCCGGTTTATTGTGAAACCTAGCAGGAGACTGATCGCATAAGTTAACAAGTGATGTGAGACTCAATACGTAGGCAACACCTAACGTGCAGGTAACGCGGTTACGATCTTAGCTGACCAAAATTACTAGAAAAACTGCTGTAGTCTGCGCTGATTTATGACAGCCTACGTAACCTACGGTAGTTTTGCAACTCTAATAAAATTATATCGCTGCTATAGGGCAAGATAAAACATAAACAAATCGCCACTGCGGGTGGAGACGATGTCTCGTATGGGTTGCCGTGCCTGCTACAGACAGGACTGGATTACACTGATTTAGCGACGGAGTTAGCCACACTGGGAGACCTGTTCAGGGAAGCGGCAACGCACGATGTTTGAGGAAAGCGGCGGTGGGTCGGACGATGCCACGTCAGCGTCAGCCCATGGCAGGCGTGGACCAAGAGGCGGGGGATTGTGCTCGATGACAGCTCGTAGTGCTCAGCTGGGTGCCCGAAAATGGACAGCTCGGCTCGTGACAGACTGGACTTAGCAGCCATCGCGTCCTCTGCGACAATTGCCGGCAACGTTAAGCACACATCGTCGCACACTTGTCGACGGACAGCAGATTACGGCGCCAGAAATTTTGGCTCAACATTCAAGCCCTCTGCGTTCTTTATTTCGTACTACCTGCAGTGCGCGGCATTGCCAGCAATGTTTATTATCTGCCACACAAAGTGATTGTCCTTGTGCCTTGTTGATACTCAAAACGAACGCAAGCCACACGGGAAACAGCATTCACTTTAAATCTAAGAGTATATTTGAAACACTGGGTGTCAACGGAATGCGATGAATGAATACGGCCTCACCTACGGCATTCGTAAAAATCAGGTTCTAGGCTTCCAGTTCTGACTTTTGGAAAAATACACCAAACCCAAAGAACAGTAAAAAAATTCCATTATAGATTAAACTTTGATTCATTTTTAAATTACAAATTAAATTAACATATCTGTAATGCGTATTGTACCTGAAATCGAATTGTAAAATACATACTTTCATAATTTCAATATACTTGATTCTCTGCAAGAAATATTTTTACTCTAAAAATATGCTCTGTGGAAAGATAATTAGTTCCGCCATCTGTTATTAAAGTTTGTTTTAATTATCTCACTGTATTTTTGGGTAACTCGTCTTCTATTGTTTCAGCACAGTTTTCACGGTTTGAAGTAGCACTGTGTTTCAGCACGAATCGACGAGTCGAGCTACTCGAACAGTGTACACCACAGTTCAGGAAATATCGAGTTCTGTTCGATCTTTTGACTGGCCCGCGATCTATTGACTTTTTTCAGTACTATATCCACGACCTGCCTTATTTTAGCGTTTGTATGGCACTGGGGATTTCAATAATAAAAATAATTCTGAAACACAGACTAAAATATCTTGTAGGGTATTTGTTATATCTATCAGCGGCAACTAATCAATAAATAAGAGCCTGCAGTCACGTTTCTGTGAAATTCTAGAGCTTTCGCTCGTCCCTTGATCTAATAACGTCTGATGGTACTGTCTCAGAGACGGGTATTGCCAATGTAATATATTCTCGAGATAGGAATTACAGTTAATTTATCACAATACATTTCGTTTGTTAGGCATTTAGTTTTTCATCAATTTCCTTCAGTGTTACATCTAAATGTAACAATTTGAAGTCAATGCTTCAAGTACTTCTCGAGATGTTTGGTAACTACTTTTCTCATGTATATATTAAAAAAGTATACAGCCTATGTCGGCCCGAATATAAACGAGGGTATCACCTAGAAATGTGAAGGTAATCGGCTGAGAACTTACAAAAGTTTTTGGCTTCTTTTCCTTCTTTATATATGACATAGTATATGTTTCAAATCACATTAAGTCCTTCATACCAAATCTTGTGTTCGCAGCTTTAATCCTGAATCGATCTCAATTTCAATCAAATATCGATGACATTACATTACATTGACACTTAGTTCCATAGATCACAAACACGACATTTAGTGACGATGTGGAACGTGTCAGTTTAACCTAAGTTTTGAGTACACATACTTTTATTTATTTTTTTTTTTTTACAGTTACTACTGCTTATTTAAAAGTTCAACTATTGAGTAGAAGAAGTTGTTACTCAATTTTTTTAAAAATAGTTTTTAAGTCTTGGTTGGCTGTCTGTCAGACTTTTAATGCTATTTGGCAAATGACCAAAGACTTTTGTGGCAGCATAATTCACCTCCTCCTGTGCCAAAATCATATTTAACCCACAGTAGTGAAGATCATCCGTCTAGCGTTGTAGCTATGCATTTCGCTATTATTTTGAACTGGGATGGGTTATTAATAACAAATTTCGTCAGTGAATGTATGTATTGCGAAGGTATTGCGAATATCCCGAGTTCCTTAAACAAATGTCTGCAAGGTGATCTTGAGTGGGTTACAGCAAGAGCCAGAGTAGTGTTGTTCGCCATAAATATCATCCTTACCATATCAGTCTCCACCAAGAATTAACTGGTATGGGTGTATGCGTCGCACTGAATTCTGCCGATGGGCTCAACTTCAGATTCCGAGCGATGACCCTTTTATTGATTTTATTTTATTTACTGACGAGGCTACATTCACGAAACATGGAAATGTTAATTTGCATAACATGCATTACTGGGCAACTGAAAATCCATGTTGGGTGGGGCAAGTTGCACACCAAAAACCGTGGTCGGTGAATGTGTGGTGTGGGATTCTGGAGGATAGAATTATAGGCCCTATTTCATTGAAGGAAATCTTAATGGTAGGAAGTACACCACATCCCTGCAAGAAACATTAGGTCTTTTATTGGAAGAAATACGTTTAGGAACAACGAACAGAATGTGGTATCAACACGATATATCGTAATTAGCTGTGCATAATGATCAGACACACCATTCTTAACAGAAGCTCACAAGAGCATGAAACTCCGGCTCCTTGGGTGTTTAGTCCGGAACCGCGCAACTGCTACGGTCGCAGGTTCGAATCCTGCCTCGGGCATGGATGTGTGTGATGTCCTTAGGTTAGTTAGGTTTAAGTAGTTCTAAGTTCTAGGGGACTGATGACCACAGCAGTTAAGTCCCATAGTCCTCAGAGCCATTTGAACCATTTTTTTTTCTTGGGTGTTTAAACGCTTCTAACCACAGCCCTTTAAACAAAATGATAGGTCATCTTAGTTGGCAGTTTTAGGTAACAGTAAACATTTTAACATGAGCTCGCTAGTAACGGCTAACGTTCTGGAACCGATGTTAAAGTTTTGGTTACGATTTCCGGGCTAACACACATTTTTATCAGTCAGAAGTTTAAAAGGAATAGAAATCACACTCATACACAGAGGTACGTGATCCTTAGTTAATGCTTCTCTTTCCTGCACCAATGGTTAATTGTATGTACTTTAGCACGTATACAGCATCCCTTCTCCTAATATGAATACCTCACTCTTAGTCTGTTACTTGTTACATTTCTTTATATGTTTCACCCAGAATTTAATATGCAATACCATCCTATTGCGTCAAATACTTTAGTTTCTTTATCTCTAATTTCCCTGTGAATATATTTTGTGTCAATATCGTGCTTTCTTATAAACGTTCAGGATCAGAAATATTGGCAGTTGGGTTCCTTACTTATCATACACACGTCAGAATATCGTAGATTTACATGCTTCGTGACAAGTTTGCTATTAACCCTTAAATGAAAATATGATTAAGATTTTTTGACTTATTGTACATCCATAAGGATCATTCCATTTACGATCTATGGAAGAGATATAAGTATATCACTTATGTGTGTGTGTGTGTGTGTGTGTGTGTGTGTGTTTCTCGTTTCATGAGATGTTCTACATCCCTGAGAACCTCCCAACTATGATTCTATTGAACGAAAAGTAAATATAATCTGATGAACCTTTTTCTAGTTTTAACGGTGCTTTTCCTAACTGCTCTTCTTGTTTTCTTTGCTTCTGCTTTTTAGAGTGACTCTGCTACCTTCCCGATGTCACGACAAAGAAAACAGTATTTTAACAAATTTCTCTGCGTGGTACCGTAGATCGGAATTATTTCTAAAAGATGAAACATCAGTGTACGTACGCATGCAGCTTTGCGCCTCTGAAGTGTAATGACGCTATGATGTAACAAAATAATCTAGCTCTGCAGCTCCTTAAGTCGCTGTTATCAAGTAGACGTGGTTTACAAAGTATTTAAAAAAAGCTAGGAAGATATTTGTTGTCCAAACGTATCTCAGTCACGGTCGTTCCCTGCTGACTTGCTTAATATCGATGTTTTGGTCACTCCTTGCTACTGACGTAATGATGTAACAATCGGTTATGTAAATCACATTGTCTTTTAGTTGAAATGCTCAGAGTAAAGAAAAGTTAACTTTTTAAAGGAGCTTTTGAGCCCCAGTCATTGCCTACTACTTTACATTATCTCTTGGAGATCCAACAAGAACTGAGTGTAGAGAAATACAAAGGTGCCCAGCGGAGGTACGTATAACACTGTAACTAGGGGGGGGGGGGGGGGGGGGGAAGATGCTGAATTTAATGAAAAAGTAATTTTTCAAATGCAAACAATTTGTTAGTTATCTGGCTATATCTAGCAGTGAAATCGCATGTCTGAAATTGTTTCAACCTGATAGCAGACTGTCAGTCACAGACAAATATGTAAGTTATGTAAATTAAATTGACAACTCTACGTAAAAGTCGTGATGCAACCTATGGCTACATGTATTGAAATGAAGAGTAGAAGCTCTTAAAATGTGATGGTTAAAAAGTCCAAATATAGACGTAAAGATAAAAACACAGCATAATTTTAACTGAATATTAACTGCAGAAGCAAATTGATAATACTATACTAAAAACCAAACTGTGCCCCTACCAAGAACGAAAAGAGTCACAATATTATGGTGTTTCTGTTATTTAAAGCTCTTTACTCATATTTTAACTATCAACTTATGCTTTCTCCATTCATTTCAATCCGTTCCACAAGATCGGGGAGCTGCTAACAGAGGAAAACCAGGGTTAATAACAGAACTGTATTTACTCTAAATATCTGATGGTAAGTGCGATCCGTCGTACTGAGTGTTCCTTATCTAAAGGTTCACGCGGATAAGCGGAATTTTGTTGTCAACGGCAAACATTTCGTGAATTATGTGCTGGACGTATGTTCGTAACAATCGCACCAAATTTCAGCTAATTGTTTTCCGCATCAAACTTTTACGATTAAAGAATTTTGAAGACGAGAAATGACACAGCCAGTATTATCGCTCTACATACCTTCATTACAGTCTCATGTATATTTGGGTACCAAGTAGTCTGTACTATTCTTAACACAACCCGTGCACTGTAATATCCGTTTTCGATGTGACACTTCATTGACAAACTGCCTATTGGCTTCTGTCTCGGGTTCATCGGCCGACGTTCATCTAATGATTTTTCTGACGTTTCGCCAGCACGAGTGGCTGGCATTGTCAAAGCTTCACCCTCCATTGCCGGTGGTGAACTGGAGCCGAGCTCGCGGGCGCAGACTATATGTACCTGGCGCGCCAACGTCCGAGGGCTTCTCCGCGGTCATTTCCGGTGCGGTTCTCCTCTTGCTACCTGCGACGGTCGTTCGCTGCAGTACGGGAAGCCAGGATCCGTTTACCTTAAGGCTTTCCTCTTTCTTGTTCAAACTGTTCGCGTGTTTTTGTATTTCTACAGCTTCTCTGAACAAGCGCGTGTGATAGTGGTTCTCTACAGCCAGAACTTCCGTGTCGGCGAATTTTATTACGTGGTCGGTCTCATTCAGTGCGTGTTCTGCCACGGCCGATTTCTCCACCTGCCCCAACCTGCAATATCGCTTATGCTCCTTGATCCTGATGTTAATGGATCGTCCAGTCATCCCGACATAAACTTTTTCGCATGTGCATGGTATGCGGTATATTCCCGACATTGCAAGTGGGTCTCTTTTCTCCTTCGCCGATCTAAGACACTCTTTGATCTTCCTTGTCGGTTTGAAGATCGTCTTTACGCCATGTTTGCGCAATATACGGCCGATTCTGTCCGTCACTCTGGGAATGTGTGGCAGAGAGGCCGTACTCGACATTTCTTTTTCTGGTTCCTTACTTCGCCGAGTGTTTGGCTCAGTTACACTTCTAATATAATTTGTGGAGTACCCATTGCTCCTCAGGACTGTTTCCAGGTGTTGCATTTCTCGTTTGAGGTGTTGCGGCTCACATATTCGTCCTGCTCTCGTTACGAGCGTACTAATCATGCCCCTTTTCTGGCTCGGGTGGTGGTTTGACACTTTGTGCAGGTATCCGTCCGTGTGAGTCGGTTTTCGATACACGCTATGTCCCAGGTTTTCGCCGTCCCTTGTGACCAGCACATCTAGAAATGGCAGTTTCTTGTCCTTTTCTACTTCCATGGTAAATGTTATGTTGGCATGGAGGCTGTTCAAGTGTCTTAGGAAGTCACCGAGCTGTTCTTCACCATGGCTCCACACCACTAAAGTATCATCGACGTACCTGTACCACACCTTAGGTTTGCAAGTCGCCGAGTCCAGTGCCTGTGCTTCGAATTGTTCCATGAAGAAGTTGGCCACCACTGGACTGAGAGGACTACCCATGGCGACGCCTTCCAGCTGTTCGTAGAAGTCGCCATTCCACGTGAAATAGCTCGTGGTGAGACATGCATGGAAGAGCTTTCTGATGTCTAGCGGGAAAATGGAACCGATGTGCTCCAGAGCGTCACTGAGTGGCACTTTCGTAAATAACGAAACAACATCAAAGCTGACCAGGATGTCGTTTGGTGCAAGTTTCAGTTTCTTCAGCTTCTCAATGAAATTTCCTGAGTCCTTAATGTATGTGTCGGTCTTCCCCACGTGTGGTTGGAGCAGAGAGGCCAAGTGTTTTGCCAGTTTATATGTCGGTGATCCAGGAGCGCTAACGATCGATCTCAGTGGATCGTTGTTCTTATGGATCTTGGCTAATCCATACAGCCGAGGTGGTAGGGCTTCTGTGTTGCGCAGGTTTCTCTGTATGTCCGCCGGGAGAGAAGACGCCTTGATCAATAGATTCGTATTCCGTGTGATACGTTGCGTCGGATCTGCGCTTAGTTTTCGGTACGTCGTCGGATCTAATAGGTCTCGGATCTTTTGCTCATAATCTTCGGTCTTCATTACGACGGTCGCATTCCCCTTATCGGCAGGCAGTACCAATATACTCTTGTCGGCGTTGAGATTCTTAATGGCCTGTACCTCTTCTTTCTTCAGGTTGCAAGCTGGCGGTTTTGCTCGGCGCAGTATCCTGGCTGTTTCCGTGCGTATTTCCTCTGCCCTTTCACAAGGAAGGGCACGAATGGCTGCTTCGGTGTTGGCAATGATGTCCTCCATAGGTATGGTTCTCGGGATGATAGCGAAATTCCCTCCCTTTTGAAGAACAGACACTTCCTCTTCGGTCAAATGTCGTTCAGTGAGGTTGACCACTGTGTGTGACATGTCGGGAATCGCCTTGTCGGTCTGCTTCCGGCATCTTTCAAACTTTTTCTTCTGTCGCTCGGTGCAGCGCTCGAGTTCGTTCTGCATGCTACTGTGAGTGATACTGTCGATCTTGTCCCAGTCGTCTCGATGCATTCTGCTACTTAGTTGATAGAAAATGTCCAGAAGTTCCTGATCCGTTCTTGCCAAGTCTCTCCGTGTTGTATGTATTCGCTCACGAAGAAAAGCTCGTTCCATTCTGTCGTAGATACGACGTGCTTGGGCGGTGGTGAATAGGCGCTTGCATCTCAAGAACTTCGGTGTAGCACATTCATCTCGGCACCGTGACAGAAAGGCGAGAGAGGACTTCAGTCGCGCTTTCTTCTTCCGTCGTTGGTCAAGGCGTCGGTACAATCTGCAAATCTCCTCCCCGTAGAGGCGATCTTCAAACCGACAAGGAAGATCAAAGAGTGTCTTAGATCGGCGAAGGAGAAAAGAGACCCACTTGCAATGTCGGGAATATACCGCATACCAGGCACATGCGAAAAAGTTTATGTCGGGATGACTGGACGATCCATTAACACCAGGATCAAGGAGCATAAGCGACATTGCAGGTTGGGGCAGGTGGAGAAATCGGCCGTGGCAGAACACGCACTGAATGAGACCGACCACGTAATAAAATTCGCAGACACGGAAGTTCTGGCTGTAGAGAACCACTATCACACGCGCTTGTTCAGAGAAGCTGTAGAAATACAAAAACACACGAACAGTTTGAACAAGAAAGAGGAAAGCCTTAAGGTAAACGGATCCTGGCTTCCCGTACTGCAGCGAATGACCGTCGCAGGTAGCAAGAGGAGAACCGCACCGGAAATGACCGCGGAGAAGCCCTCGGACGTTGGCGCGCCAGGTACATATAGTCTGCGCCCGCGAGCTCGGCTCCAGTTCACCACCGGCAATGGAGGGTGAAGCTTTGACAATGCCAGCCACTCGTGCTGGCGAAACGTCAGAAAAATCATTAGATGAACGTCGGCCGAAGCACCCGTGACAGAAGCCAATAGGCAATTTGTCAACAAGTGGCCACGAAAGCCTCAACAAAGTTGTGACACTTCATTGTTTTACATATAAATCAAGGCGCCATACCATTTTCCCCTCGCCACGAGAAAAGAACTCAGACTGCCGCCCAACAGTTGATTTCAAGTTATGTTTTTTGCATATGTGTGTTGTCTGATTGGAGGTTCAGTACCAGATTACAGATCCAGAAGTCTAACTTCAGGCCTTAGTCTATCTTAGGAATTTTTCCTGTCATCGCTTTTTTCAGCGCTGCTAATAATTTATTAGTGTTAAAAATTTCAAGTTGCTCCTTTGTTGGACTCCACATTAAGTTGGGGCTAAGTCAGTTCCAAAACCGGAGGAAGGCAAGGACTTACCTCTGTGTATAAAATAATGCGTAGTAAAGGACTGCCGAGTTGAAATCAACCTTCAAGTTGATGACAGCTTAACATTTACCGTATTAGTTTCATTCAAACACTCGTAACAACGTTAACCCGCATATACCCTTTAGTTGGCCACTCGAACTTAATTGATTCTAGTAGAACGTTCACAACTTCGACAGTGCGGTAGCTAGCGGTGATTGATGTCATCGGATACCTGCTTCATAGACTGCAGGGAAGGTGAGGTCTCGGCAACACACAGCTTGAGTGTACTGAAAAAAACTAGTGGAAGCTGCACGGTGTTTAAACTGCGACAAAAGCGTTTTGTTCCGCTTAGCGCTCGATACAATACCCGGGGAAGCAGTCTGCGATCGCCACATACGCCGGGGTCTGTTCCTTAGACTATGGGAGGTGGCGTATCTGATTTAGCTGATCTAGACGATTTAGCAGCAGCCTTCTAAAGAAGTCTAAGAAAATCATTGTGCTATTTTGAACAGACTGGCTGATCAGTAAAACCTGTTCTCTGAGCTGTGCATAAACTCTAAATGAAATCTTACAGAACAGTGATAGTTTATTTACTTGATTGCTTCCTTTGGACCTACTCTCTCTATTTAAATAATATGTCATGTTTTTAACATTTTTTGATGTTATTACAGGTTTTGATTGATTACATAAAATTGTTTCTCAGCTTAGTTATAGTAATGATAATGTAATAATAATAATAATTATTATTATTATCTCCTCAAGAAACGAAATACACGACAAATATTAAAAAAAACAGAAACACAAGTAGGTAAAACAGAGCGAGTAAATTATTTAAATATCTTGGAAAACTATACAACAGAATGGACTAGAAATATTTGCATTAGATGTAAATATTAACAAAATGGAAAGAGCATATGGTTTGACAAAGGATATTAACAAGAAACGTATATCTAGAAAAACAAAATTAAAGCAATATACCATAGACACAAAACCAGAATGTTTCTATAGATGCGAATGCCTAACGATGAACTGTGAGCTGGACAGGAAAGAGTTGCTTGAAAGACAGATAATCAGAAAAAAGATGATCACAATGTAAACTACACAGGTTGCAAAATGGGAGGTAATGAGGAGATCTACAAAAATATAGAGAAAATGTCAAAAGTAATGGCTAAGCGAAGATCAGTCTGTTACGGACGAATCTACCAAATGAATAAGAACAGGCTAACGAAACAAATACTCCTTTATTTCCGAAAGAAGATATCGACAATAACATGGCGTACAGAAATAAGGAAAGGAGGGAAACCTTTTTACGGACAAAACATTAAATTTACAAGGCTTTCAAAGCAGAAGGAACAACATGTAAGGGATAACATGGACAGAAGAAAGGAAAAGACAAATGGGGGGAAAACGAGGGCGGACTGGAAAAGCTGGAAATAAGAACAAGGAAAGATGAGGAATTGAAGCTGTTGCATGATCCTGTTAGTCAGCACGGAATTTAAAACAAAAACGTAATAATAATAAGAATAATAATAATAATGATTAAGGGATAGTGTATACATTAGTAGACTATTAGCTGAAAGACTGTATGAAAAGGCCTATGTGTTGTCCAAAAGTAGAGAAAATGAAAGTTAAAAACCAAAAAATGACTACTGGACCGATGAAATTTAGTAATAGTAGCATTTTATACAACTTTCTAAATAAGTGGGATGTTACGAAAACAAGAGTGCATTTACATATAATTGTATACAAGCTATGGAATGACCGTTCTGTTTCAGCCGTAACAATGATTTTTGTTTTTGTATTTTTGTGTCTGCAGACAGTCTCGGAAACGCATAGGGACTATTTTACGGCTCTGAACTACACGACTGTCTTATAGCACTGTATTGTCCTTGACATGTTAGACGCCTCCATCTGACGCACAGCTCCTCGCCTCTGTCGCCGAGGTGGAACTGGCTGCTGTAAGATCAGATTAGATTTTCTTTAATTCCAATTGATCCATGGTGAGGAGGTCTTCCAGGATGAAGCTTTTTTTTTAATGAACACTGTATGAAAGGATCATTTTACAACACTCATTTACTAATCTCGCATTAATGCACTGAATTTAAAATTTAAGCAAAGTGCTTTTTTTCATTTATAAGTTAGTAAACATATAATAGAACTACTATGAAACTTATTTACAATGAACACATTATCGCACTGAAATATATACAAAATCAGTTGGTTCTACTGAGAAATTCATCAATGGAAGAGAAGGAGTTGGCCACCAATAAATCCTTTACGCTTCTCTTAAACTGAATTTCATTGGTTGTTAAACTTTTTATGGCTGCTGGCAAGTTAATGAAAATGTGTGTTCCTGAATAACGCACAACTTTTTGTACAAGAGTGACTGACCTTAAATCCTTGTGAAGATTATTCTTATTTCTAGTACTGATTCCACGAACTGAGCTGTTGGTTTGAAAAAGTGATATATTTTTAATGACACATTTCATTAAGGAATACATATATTGGGAAGCAGTAGTTAGTATACCTACTTCCCTAAATAGGCCTCTGCAGGATGTCCTTGAGTTCACACCACATATAACTGTTATTGTACGTTTTTGTGCACAGAAAACTTTAGCTTGGCTTGATGGATTGCCACAATAAATAATCCCATATGACATTATGGAGCGAAAGTAAGCAAAATATGCCAGCTTTTTCATTTTTATATACCCTCTGTCTGACAGAATTCGCATTGCAAATAGAAATTTGTTTGGACGCTTCAGCAGCTCTGAGGTGTACTCCTCCCAGTTGAATTTATTATCAAGGTGTGCCGATATGGAGGCTGATGCGCTAAATTCCATCATGCAGCAGTAGCTCTCAAATCTTCCAAACGCCAGATGTACTCTGGCGCTTAGTTACTCATATCGACGCTTCTAGCGACATGATTAATATGACTCGATGGGTCAGTGGTAAAGTCAATTAGTAAAACTAGTCAAGATCGCAGAATATTTCGTTTATTAAAATTACCGGTTTCGGCACGCTCACTTGCCCATCTTCAGATTAATGAGCGCTGTAAAGATATGAAAAGGCATGTTAATTATGGAAGTCAGCCTTTACATAACACACATACAAGGTAAGAAATACTGTAGTGACATTTAGTTGGAGCTTTACAAAACGTGTACAAGATATCAGAAATACTGTATCGTGGTGTTTACACATTTGGCTGGTGCTGGCGGCGTAGTGAACAGCTGCGTGTGATCATAGCGATAACTGCTCCTAGTGGATATTCTGCTCTGCCATGGCTTAATAAGTTTATGACGGCGTGCGCATTTGCCAACTGCAACAAATGGGAACTTAATTTAGCTCAGAATCATTATAACTTGCGAATAAAATGTAAAAGCAACAGTACAGTATTGTATGTATACAATTATACAAACACAATTTTTCAAACAAGTAATACAAGACTTTAATAATCTTACCATAAATTTACGAAAGACTTTAAAATAGAGACACCAATAGAAACAGTTGTAGAACTGTAGAATTTTTGCACGCCAGCTGGTGAACTTCTTGGTACTTCTAGTGACGCCGTTTCTATGGAAATACCGGCAGGATCACTATTGGTAGTCCAAGATTATGCTGTAGGACGCCATTTCCATGGAGACGCTGTATGACGTCTACTAGCGGCCAAGATGAATGCAGAGAATGCTGCTACCATGGAGATGTCGGCAACGTTGTGACCACATGCAGCAGTTCACCACGTTGCCAGCTCCAGCCAAATGGGTAAACATCGCGCTTTCTTTGTATACGTTATGTAAAACTCCAGCCAATATCACACTACACTATTTCTGATCTTTTGTATACGTTATATAAAGGCTGACTTCCGTAATTAACAAGAACTTTCAAATTTTTACAGTACTCATAATATGAATGTGTCCGATTAAACGTACCGAAGCCGGTCTTTTTAACATGTTGCACGGATCATTCTTTACTACCAAGCTAGTGTCATCGGCAAACAGAAATATTTTAGAGTTACCCGTAATACTACAGGGCATGTCATTTATATAAATGAGGAACTGGAGTGGCCCCAACACTGATCCCTGGGGCACCCCCCACTTGACCACATCCCACTAAGACCCTACATCACAGCCATTCTCAACATTGTGAATAATGACGTTTTGCTGCCTGTTGCTGAAGTAAGAGGTGATCCAGTTGTGAGCTATTCCTCGTATTCCGTAATGGTCCAACTTCTGGAGCAATATTGTGTGATTAATACAGTCAGATGCCTTTGTTAAATCAAAAAATACGCCAAGCGTTCGAAACTTTTTGTTTAGCCCATCCAGTACCTCACAGAGAAAAGCGAATATAGCATTTTCAGTTGTTGAACGACTTCTAAAGCCGAACTGTACGTTTGATAGCAAATCGTGTGATATAAAATGATCAGTTATCCTTACGTACACAGCCTTTTTCAATAACGTTAGCAAAAGCTGGTGGCATAGAAACAGTTCTAAAATTGCCTACATATCCCTTACATCCTTTTTATAAAGTGGCTTTACTACTGAGTACTTAAATCGTTCAGGAAACTGACCATTCATAAAGGAAAAATTACAAATATGGCTAAATACAGGGCTAACATGTGCAGCATAGTACTTTAATATTATGCTAGGCTCTCCATCATAATCATGAGAGCCCTTAGTGTTGAGTGATTTAATTATTGACTCAATCTCCCCCTTTCTGTATCACAGAGGAGTATTTCAGACATCAATAGTGTGAGACCCAACTCGCTTTATTTGTTCATGAGACCCAGAAAATATTAGATACAGGCTCCCAGGTAGATGCTATTTTCCTTGACTTCCGGAAGGCGTTCGATACAGTTCCGCACTGTCGCCTGATAAACAAAGTAAGAGCCTACGCAATATCAGACCAGCTGTGTGGCTGGATTGAAGAGTTTTTAGCAAACAGAACACAGCATGTTGTTATCAATGGAGAGACGTCTACAGACGTTAAAATAACCTCTGGCGTGCCACAGGGGAGTGTTATGGGACCATTGCTTTTCACAATATATATAAATGACCTAGTAGATAGTGTCGGAAGTTCCATGCGGCTTTTCGCGGATGATGCTGTAGTATACAGAGAAGTTGTAGCATTAGAAAATTGTAGCGAAATGCAGGAAGATCTGCAGCGGATAGGCACTTGGGCGCAGGGAGTGGCAACTGACCCGTAACATAGACAAATGTACTGTATTGCGAATACATAGAAAGAAGGATCCTTTATTGTATGATTATATGATAGCGGAACAAACACTGGTAGCAGTTACCTCTGTAAAATATCTGGGAGTATGCGTGCGGAACGATTTGAAGTGGATTGATCATATAAAATTAATTGTTGGTAAGGCGGGTACCAGGTTCAGATTCATTGGGAGAGTCCTTAGAAAATGTAGTCCATCAACAAAGGAGGTGGCTTAAGAAACACTCGTTCAACCTATACTTGAGTATTGCTCAACAGTGTGGGATCCGTACCAGATCGGGTTGACGGAGGAGATAGAGAAGATCCAAAGAAGAGCGGCGCGTTTCGTCACAGGGTTATTTGGTAACCGTGATAGCGTTACGGAGATGTTTAGCAAACTCAAGTGGCAGACTCTGCAAGAGAGGCGCTCTGCATCGCGGTGTAGCTTGCTGTCCAGGTTTCGAGAGGGTGCGTTTCTGGATGAGGTATCGAATATATTGCTTCCTCCTACTTATACCTCCCGAGGAGATCACGAATGTAAAATTAGAGAGATTCGAGCGCGCACGGAGGCTTTCCGACAGTCGTTCTTCCCGCGAACCATACGCGACTGGAACAGAAAGGGGAGGTAATGACAGTGGCACGTAAAGTGCCCTCCGCCACACACCGTTGGGTGGCTTGCGGAGTATAATGTAGATGTAGATGTAGAAAGGCATTTGTTAGGAAAGTTATATGATTCCCTGTAGAATCTAAATTTTTATTTAATTCACCAGCAATGCCCAGAAAATTATAGTTAAATTCTGTAAATGTACCTGATTTACCAGTAACAGAAATATTTTTACTACGAACTGACTTTATATCGTCGACCTTTTGCTGCTCACCAGACACTTCCTTCACAACTGATCATATGGTTTTAATTTTATCCTGCGAATTAGGTATTCTATTTGTATACCACATACTCTTTGCCTTCCTAATAACATTTTTAAGCACCTTGTAATACTATTTGCAATGGGCTACTGTAGCTTGATTGTGACTACTAACGTTTTGATATAGTTTCCGGATTTGTTCCACATGATATCCTTAGCCCACTAGTCAGCCACCCGGGCTGCCTATTACTGCTAGTACCCGTTTAGAACTTTCTAATGGGAAGCAACTCTCAAAGAGCATGAAAAATGTGTTAAAGGAAAGCATTATATTTATCATCTATGTTGTCGGCACTATAAACACCCTGCTACCCTTGTTTCTTGACAAGGTTAAAAAAACTCTCCATTGCTGTTAGATTAACTTTACTACATAGTTTATAATTATATGTGACATTTGTTTGAGTACAAAAGCCTTTTAGTGTTAACATTTGTGCATCATGGTCTGAAAGGCCATTCACCCTTTTACTAACAGAACGCCCATCTGGTAATGAAGAATGAATAAAAATATTATCTGTGGCTGTGCTACTGTTCCCCTGCACCATAGTTGGAGAAAAGACAGACTGCATCAGATTATGTGAATTTAGGAGATCTAGCAACATCCTATTTCTTGCACCATCGTATACAAAATTTGTATTGAAGACACCCTAACTAATTTCTGGTAATTCCTACAAAGTGGATCAATAACACACTCTAGCTTGAGCAGAAATGCTCTGAAGTCTGAGTTAGGGGACTTACAACCAACAACAATTAGAAGTTTAGTTTCACTAAATTAAACTGCCCCTGCACAACATTCAAATATCTATCTGTTCAGTGCAGTGCCGTTTCGGAAGATGGAGTCCGTGAATGGCTGCCGAACATAACCCTTTCCATGTAGAGGTACTTGATGTGATTACGTAGGCTTTCCCCGCGTAATAAGTCTTGAAAGTCTCTTCGAGTTTTCTGCCGGAATCTAAAATCAACTTGACAAGATGAGAACACTCAGCGGTACTTATCAGCAAAAATAGCATTTTCCTGAAGATGGCGACCAGCTGGGTCGCCGGAATATCGAGTCAAGTTGATTTTAGGATCTGGCAGCAAACCCGAAGAGACTTTCAATAACCCTTTCCAGTCAGTGATCGGTTTAATTGGACAAGAGAACCCAGCTCATTCCATGTAAACACAGCCTATACCATTATGAAGCAACTGTTAGCTTGCAGAGTGCCCTGCTGACAGCCTGGTTTCAAGGCTTATGCGGTCTGGGCCAAACTCAAACCCTGCCAACAGCTCTTACCATATAACGTTTGGACTCATCTGAATAGGCAACAGTTTTCCAGTCGTCTAGGATTCAACCGACATGGTCGCCCAGGAGAGGCGCTGCCGGCGATGTCACGTTGTTAACAAAGGCACTCGCGTCGTTCATCTGCTCCATAGCCCGTTAAAGGCAAATTTCGCCGCGCTGATCTAAAGGATACGTTCGTCGTACGTCCTACATTGATTTCTACTATCATTTCACGTAGTGTTGCTTGTCTGCTAGCATTGACAATTCTACATCAACGCCGGTGCTCTCGGTCGTTAAGTGAAGGTCGTCGGCCTCTGCGTTGTCCGTGGCGAGAGGTAATGCCTGACATTTTATATTCGCGGCACACTCTTGACACTGTCGATCTCGCTACGGTCGCAGGTTCGAATCCTGCCTCGGGCATGGATGTGTGTGATGTCCTTAGGTTAATTAGGTTTAAGTAGTTCTAAGTTCTAGGGGACTGATGACCTGCGATGTTAAGTCCCATAGTGCTCAGAGCCATTTTTTTGAACACTGTCGATCTCGCAATGCTGAATTTCCCCACGGTTTCCGAAATGGAAGGTCCCATGCGTGTAGGTCCAACTACCATTCCGCGTTCAAAGTCTGTTAATTCCCGTCTTGTGGTCAGGCCATAATCACTTCGGAAAATATTTCCCATGAATCACCAGAGTACAAATGACAGCTCGACCAATGCGCTGCCCTTTTGTACCTTATGTACTCGATACTATGGGCATCTGTGTAAGTGCATGTCACTATCCCATGACTTTCGTCTCCTCAGTGTAATGTATGATTTTCAGGACTCCAACGTGAACTTCTGGGAGCTCACGTATCTCGATAAAAACAGTCATGCTTCGTCAGAAGAAAAGAAAGCTATCAGAACTGGCGTCTCCATTATGCAGACTAAAACAGCCAGTTGCAGTACTGAAGTCGGGCAACAGTATCTGAATTGGTCACTCGATGCAGTACCTATGTAAGTTTCAGTTTGAAGTCCTTGAATGGCCCAAAGAAGGGGAAGTCCGAGGAGGCTAGGTCAGGTGTGTCAGGTGTGACAGCCGTGGATGGTCTCCCCGACCACTGCAAATCGTGGAGCTCCGCCTAAGCGCCTTCTGATGACCCGACTCTCCGTGTCCCTGCAATTAACCATACTTCTGTCGACAGCAGATGCTCCATAGACTTTGCACAAGACTTTGTGAATATTCCCCACAGTTTCTTTCTCTGCAATGAGAAATTCAATGACGGCACGTTGCTTGTAACGTACATAACCTGCAGACGCCATTTTGAAATTGTGCTGTAGCTACGCTATCTGTCGAAAGTGACTGAAGCTTGGCGAGCTCATTCAGAGGACTTCAAATAATACGTCCGTGACGTTTCGCATTCGTAGCATTCTTTCCGGCTGAGAAAAAAAAATGCAGTGCATTACTTTCTGGGCAAGCCTCGTACACGCAACGCCACTGTCTTGACTCACGCGCAGTGATATGGCACTAGACTGTCTGGTACCAGCCTTACACCGTATAGAGGAAAGGTGCCTATTATGTGATAGTTCCCTAATATGAGACACCCCAGGTGTGCTCATGTTAGGGGCTGCACTCTGGTGGAGAGGTTCTTAAACACGTCTGTTGCGTTCCAGACGACGACACAGCCAGCGGGACGCCATAGTTGAGCCGGACACAGTACAAAATCTCTTGTGTTTGGAGTTTTTGCGACATCGGTGTTGACACAACATTTCAGCTTAAAGGTGAGTGGATATTACTGCACTCTTTTATTGTTGTTATTTGTAACGGTATTACCTATAATTATTGACAATTAGGTTCATTTTCCAACGAACATTGTTAGCAAGTACGTGATTCTTTGTGTAAGATGGCGAAATTCCTAACATGCGATAGTATGGGGATCCAAATACGCGACAGTGTCGCATATTACGATACCTATCGCATATTGGGGGAACTCGTTCTCTCACGAATTGTTATATGTGATTTACGCAATACTATCACGCGATAACAATATTTCATCATATATTGTAGTAAAATTTTGGCAACTGCGTTTATTTCTATTCGATTAAATTGTCATAAACAGGGATTACTTTGACTAGTCTTATGATCAGAAATTGGAATGTTTTGTGGAACTTGATGGACGGTGCACCTGCAGGATCAATATCAGCTTGTCATCCAAGTGGCTGGAGACAAACTCACATTTTTACTCAGTGGTTTGATCATTTTGTAAGTTATGTAAAGCCATCTTCAAATGACCCTCTCATTTTGGTTCTTGATGGGCATTATTCCCACACAAAGAATCTCGATGTGTTAGATAAAGCACGTGAAAACAATGTTCATATTGTATGTTTGACACCTCACTCAATGCATAAAATGCAGCCACTTGACGTCGGACTTATGGGGCCTTTGAAACCCTACTATGCCCAAGAGATAGAAACGTTGTTGGCAAGTAACCCAGGTCGTGTTATCACCCCATTATCAATAGCCAAGTTATTTGGGGCAGCTTACAACCGAGCACCAAAAATGGAAGCGTTTTTGAATGCCTTCAGAAAAACAGGTCTCATCCCATGCAACAGAAACTTTAGGGAACATGAATTTTCAATTCATTGCCATGCTAACGCTCTTCAGGAAAGAGATGCCAAAAACGAGAGTGAAACTACTGATGGTGATGGTCAAGCTGTCAGCCCGGCAGACATCAGACCTCTCCCACACATCGTAAAAGCATCTGGAGTTAGTCAAATAGGTCAAACATCGCGTTCGTGCTCTGCTGCGTCACTAACTTCACTTCCTTATGTGAAGCAACTGCAAAAATCTAAACAGAAGAAATCAGAGGCTGAAGCTAAGAAAGCAGCGAGAAAATTATTTGGGGAGAAGAGTGGAAAATCTTCCAATCGTAGACCTAAAGCAGAAGAATCGTCTAGTGACTCGGCATCCGATGTCCATCTTGATGACAGTGGGGATTCAGACAGCAGTGATGACGATGACGCAGAGTGTCTGTTCTGTACTGGGCGCTTTTCTGAAGGCAAACACGGGGAGAAATGGGCACAGTGTACGAAATGTTATCGCTGTGCTCATGAAGATTGTGGTGTCACAGAAGACAATTTTGTTTGCCCCGGGTGTCGTAAATATAAACCTAAGCAGTGTGAAATGAGTGAAGGATAACAGAAATGAATGAACATGCAAAAATTGTGTATTCGTATGTCATTATTATGTAATAAAATAATTAAAGCAAAATATTATTACTGTCTCATATTAGGAAACCTTGATCTCATTTCTATGAAATGCCTTGTTTGTGAAGATTTAATAACTACTCTGAAAGATTGTCTATTATTGCAAATACGATAATTGTATGATAAAATTAAATAGTGTAAGATCTTATTACCATATTAAAAAAATACAATTGCACTTACTTTTAGGTCTTTCAAATGGGTTTACAAAAGTGTGTCTCATATTAGGCACCTTTCCTCTACTATGATCCAAAGAAACGAGATTCATCTCATTACAGCGTGAGTAATGGGTTAGATCAGATGGAAATGGAATAAATAAAAATTGTATAACGGCATTCATACTGCCCTTTAATTTATAACCTGGAAGTTTTTTTTTTTTTTTTTTTTTTTTTTTTTTTTTTTTTTTTTGTGGGTATCCGCAAACCTACCACTGGATGAGGATCCACTCAGGTTATTACGAGAATCTTAATTACTGCTATAGATATTCACATCCACGCAGACTTTTGTCTATCTCACTTTCACTCGTCACAGGAAAGTAAGGGACAGGAGAGAGGAAAAAGTGAAGGGAAAGTATAACCTGACTTCTCGCATGTTCCCCACGAAACTTTCTTTTCCGGAACCTGAGAGACATCATACTATTATGACCAGAGCATAGATCGCGTTGTTATTGGTAGGTCGAGTGGAGAGCGAGGGTGAGCAATTCCGTGGTGTGCAGGGTCACTAATGAAACGTCATTCACTTAACGGTCACTTATTGGCGAGTGTTTTACAATCACTCCATCGTCTTCCTGGCGCTGTCTAGTAAAGACAGCGCTGCATGGAAGTCTAGTAACTTCCGCCGCGGAAGTCGAACACGCGGCAGAACAAATGGACGTGGTCAGCCCATAGAGGGCTCCGCCTTCGCGGCGGCTATTCCCCGCAGCGGCTCTCGCGCAGCGAGGGCCCCACCGCTAAGCCACGTGCAGACAGCGGCCAATAGCTGCTCCCTCCGGTTTCCTATATAAGGACCCTCTCTGCCCTAGTCCAGGATCTAGAGGGTTGGATCCCCTCCTTCGAAAGCGTCAGGTTGCAAAGCCTGGGCTACTCTCAGGGTGGAATCTCCGTCTTCGAAGATTGTGTCTGTCTGTCAGTCGGTCTGTCTGTCTGCCCGCCCGCCGCTTGCTGCTGTAGCTGTTCGTCCGTCCGCCTGCCTGCTCGCTGGCCACCGCCGTCGCCGTCGCCGTAGCCGCTGCCGCCGCCGCCGCCGCCGCCGCCGCCGCCGCTCTCTGATGTCCGTCCGTCTGTTCGTCGCCGACCATCGCCGCGGCACCGCCGCCGCCTGCTGCCCGTCGGTCCGTCTGTCTGTCGCCGTTCGTCTGCTATGAGCACTCCCACCTCCACTGTCATCTACACCTACCCCTCCCCCTCTCCCACAGTCACTTCCTGGAGTGCCGCCCCTGACCTCCTTCCTTACACCTCACCTCCCCTTCCCCCACTTACCCATCCCCCTATCTCCTCCCCTGCTGTATACCCACACCTCTACACGCTTCCTCCAGCCTCCACACCCTCAACAGCTCCCACTACTACCCCCGCCCTCACGTACGCTTCTGTTGCTGCCTCAGCTGCCGCCCCTCAGGTGGTCGGCTTCCCCTCTCTCACCCACCCCGTCGCTTTGTCGTCTGCATCTCCCGCACGCATCATGTCGTGCCGAGCCACCGTCGCCCCCACTGAACCGGCTGCTTCTCCCGGCACCTCCACTACGCCACAGGGATCTGACACCCGCCACCTCCCTCTCCTCCCCGTCCCTCTCTCCTCCTCCCAGCCTCCAGTCTCCAAAAAACCCCAAAAGCGCGTCATTACTGACTGTCCCTATTGCAAGGCCTCCCACTTTCTTAAGAACTGCCCCAACCTTGCTCCTCCTCCTTCCTGTAATACCTGCAATGGCCCCCATTCCACCTACTCCCACAAGTGTAAAGCTAAACCCCCTCCAGCCACCCCTGAGCTTACAGTCCCAGTTCGTCCCATCGATCCCCCTGTCCATCCCAACAATTCCCTCTGTCCACCCCTCACGGCCGAGGACATCATCCGGTTCCTTACCATTGTACTTCAAAACATTCACCCTTTTCAGCGCCCCCACACCTTCCAACAAATCTCCCTTGCCGCTCGCTCCGTTTTCCACCTGAACACCTTCGCCACTTACTACCACAACCAAGCCCACTTCACCTTCACCCGCCTCGACACCTTAGTTTAAGCCTTTTCCCTTCCCTCTCTTCCCCCCCTCCTTCCCGCCATGGCGCGGCATGAGTATCACATCCTCTTCCAGAACATTCGCTCCTTCCGCTCCAACAAATACCTCCTCATGCACACCCTCTCCCACCACCAGGTTGACAACTTCCTCCAGCCCCACCATTCTATCCGCACCTCTCCCTATATTCTCCACTGCACTGATGCTCCTGGTCCTTGTGCGCAGGGTGGAGTCACAATTGGCCACCTTAAGCATATCCCCGTCTAGCCACAACCTCTCCTCAATTACCCCACTGAACACCTTATCCTTAGCGTCTTCTTCCCCTCCCTCACAATTACCTGTGCCACCATCTATGTCCGCTCCACTGCTCCTCTTCCTTATGACTTCATCTCGCACATTGACTGCACCTTCTCCACCTATGTGATTGCCGCCGACCTCAACATCCATAGCCGCACTCCTGCTGCCCTTCGGCGTTGGCATCAGTTCCTCTCCATGATCCAAGGTGACCTTGTTCCCCTTCCCCAGCACACCCGACCCGAAAGTAGCACCACCCCGATGTTGTCATTGCCTCTGCCAACCTCCTTGGGCGTATTGCTGTCGCCGTCCTTGACCCCACAGGTAGCGATCACCTCCCTGTCCTTCTCACCATAACATCTGCTCACCGCCCCCCTCTGGCTCCACACCCTGCGCCCCCTCCCAAGGTCGTCCATGACTATCACCGTGCCAACTGGGATGCCTACCAGGACTCCATCTCCACCCAGGTCGAAAGCCACCCGCTTACCTATCGCCATCCTGACGACATCATCCACGCCTCGTCCTTCCTTCAGAAGGTAATTACTGACGCCGTGGAGGCCCATGTTCCTACTAAAACCGTCCACCTACACCGTCCCATTCTCCCTCCGCAGGCTGTCCTCCTCCTCCGTGAATCCCGCCGCCCCTATCGCTCCTTCTTGCACACTCGTGACAGGGATACACTCCAACGCCACCGGCAAATACAGCGACATGTACGGAACCTTATTACAGCAACAAAAGGCCGAGACTGGCGCCAGACCTGCACACAACCCAACGCCACCCTCCCTATCAACTCCTCCAAGTACTGGTCCACCTTCCATCACCTTACTGGTTCCCTTTCCACTCCCCACTACCCCCTTCTCCATAATGATCGCCCCTTCCTGACAACCTCAGTAAGGCCAACCACTTCACTTCCCACCTTTCCGAGGTCTTCTCCATCCATGATGATCCCCACTTTGATTATTCTCTTTTCCCCACCGTCATGGAATGTGCCGATACCTCGGTCGCTCCACTTGCTCCTAGTCTCCAGTACTTGGGGCAGTTGCCCCCCTCTGACATAAACACTCCCATCACAGCACAAGACATTAAACTTATCATCCGGTCCAAACGCAACACAGCCCCTGGTCATGACTGTGTCACCTACCGTCACTTTCGAGAAAGCCCCTATTTCTTCCTGACTGTCCTCGCCCATATCTGCAATGTCATCCCCTCTGTTGGCTTCTACGCTGACCTGTGGAAGACCTCCCGCATCGTCTTATTCCTCAAACCCAACAAATCCCCTTCCGCCACCTCTTCCTATCGTCCCATCTGCCTCACCTCTGTCTTCAGTAAGGTCTTTGAATCCATCCTCTCCCATCGTATCCATCAGCACCTTGCTGAACACCACCTCCTCCCCCTTACCCAGTGTGGCTTCCGACCCTCCTTCTCTGCTGAAGACCAACTCCTCAACCTCATTCACCTTCTGTCCCTTCAGCTCAACTCCCGTCACTCTGCCATTTTTGTTTCCCTTGACCTCCAAAACGCCTATGACCGTGTATGGCATCCCAGTCTCCTCTTTAAACTCCAAACCTATGCCCTGCCTATCAATTTTGTCCATCTGGTCGCTTCCTTCCTCTCACACCGTCCTTCCTATGTCACCTTCCACAACACCAACTCCCATATCTTTTATCCCATGGCTGGCGTCCCCCAGGGTTCTGTCCTCTCCCCTCTCCTTTATCTCTTGCATACGGCTGATATGCCCAAGCCACCCCCACCAGTCCACCTTCTCCAGTATGCTGATGACACCGCCTTCTTGGATCTCTATCCTACCCTTCAACGGTCCCAACGTACCCTTCAAACCCACCTTAACCAGTTCACCACTTGGTGTAACCAGTGGTTCCTTCATCTCAACACCTCCAAAACCCAGACAATCATCATAGGCCGCACCACTCGCTCCTTTCGCCTCCATGATTTCTACCTCACCCTTTATGGTCGTCCCATCCAGCTCACCCCTACCCTGAAATACCTTGGCCTCACCCTCGACGGACACCTCACCTGGACCCATAATCTCCAGACCGTCCAGCAAAAAGCCCATTCCTGCCTCCGCCTTCTGAAACTCCTGTCTGGCCGGACATGGGGATTGCATCCTTCTACCATCCTCCACACCTACAAATCCCTCATCCGTCCTATCCTCTGTTATGCCAGCATTGCCTGGATCTCCGCCCCCACCCGCTTTTACAAGGCCCTCCAAATCCTTGAACGCCATGAGCTCCGCCTTGCCTTCCGTATCCGCCTTCCTTCCCCCACACGGCTCCTGTATGAACTGATCCCCTTCCCCCACCTCCTCCTGTTCCTCCAACATCTCTGCATCCTTTAAATTGTCCGCAGGCTTGATCCCTCCCATCTTCTGGTTTCCTCCTTCCTCTCCACCACCCTCCCGTTGCTGCGCCTCTATCGCTGTATCCCTCCCTCTCTCCACCTCCACACCCTCCATCTCCTTCATCAGGGCAATTTCCAACGCCTCCCCCTCCCGGATGACGAACTTCGCCCTGACATCTACCCTTCGTTCCAACTATAACCTGGCCTTGTTCCCCCCCCCCTCCCCAGGGCCCCCTTTTTCCTCTCCCCTCCTTCTCCCAGAGCGGATTTTCCTCCTCCCCCCCCCTTGAGACCCTGCACCCCATACTTGCCTCTTTCCTTCCCACATCCCTCCCTACCTGGCCCTCTCCAGCACACTCCCCACCCATCTCCCCCCTCTCTTCCCCTCCCTCCCTCCATTCTTCTGGTCTCCCTCATCTCCTTGCGCCTGGCGGATCCTCCGTTTTGATCATCGTCAGTGTGCCACATCAGTGTTGTGTTTAGTGCTGTTTCTCCTGTGCGTCAAGAGGTGTGAGTTTAATTGTGTACTGCCTTGAGGTTCGCCGTCAGTGTTTGTTATGTGCTACGCCATCCGCCGATACCTTTTATGCTCCAGTCATACTGTGCCTTGTGTTCTTTTAATTGTCGCAGTGTGTGGCTTTTTGTGTGTGCTACTTTTAAACAGTTTTTTTATCTCCGTTTTACAGTCACCCCGTTTTTTGTCTATTGCCTTCCATTATGTTCCCCCTTTTTTATATCTATGTTCACCATATTCTCTCCTTTGTTATTTTTAAATGTCTTCTATTGTTTGTTCTATGTTTTCGGCTGAAGAGCAGCGCATATGCTGCTGCCAGCCCGCCCCGATGGGGAATTGAAATACAATAAAGAAAAAAAAAACCTAGTCCAGCCAGTCTGGTACTCGCTCTGGATTTCGTTACTATCTCGAAAGTACTGCGTTCTGGTCGTTGCTCGTTGTTGACATTTGCCTGGCTCTGGTTCCGAGTGGAGTTACGTTTGGTGTTGTGGTTTCCACAAGCCTCCATTGTTTATCTCTTCCTCGTTGTGTTGCTCATAGTCGGTCGTGGTCGGTTGCTGTCAGTTGTCGTTGGTCTGTCGTCCGACTCGTCCTGTGTTTACCCGGTGGTGCGTGCTCCACCGCCGGCGGCTTCCCCGCCTGGCGGCTCCGATCCGCAGCCCAAGGCGTTCCCGCTGTTGGTTGTGGCTACTACAGGAAGCGCCAGCTGACACGTCACTGCCCGGAGAGGAACTTGCGGAGCAAGTTGAATATGGTCAGTGCTGCGGTCCCGTCGCATGAGGATGCGGCGGCCGTGCGTCCACGCAGCCTGGTGTGACTGTGGACGTCCGTCAGAGCCTCAGCGCTCTCGATGAGTCATGCTGCGCTTAGGTTCGGCCCCAGATATTTGAGTTTCCCTGTTGTCGAAATTACAATTAAATCAATACGATGAAATGAATACCCTTAGCTGCAGACAGGCGTCGATATACGTCAACGGGGACAGTTGAAAATGTGTGCTCCGATCGGGACTCGAACCCGGGATTTCCTGATAACATGGCAGACGCTCTATCCATCTGAGCCACCGCAGGGACTCATCTCTGGCACGCCTCCCGTGAGACCCACATGTCCGAAAGGACAGATACCGTCTTCATATATCCCTGTTGTCGGTTGTCGAAATGGCGTTTAGGAGGAAGAACCAGCACGGGAAGAGCAGCCTGAGTGGTGGTCCCACCTCACAGCCTGTATGGCTGTAATTCTACTTCCGCAGTAGTGGCGACGCAGGAGTCCAGCGCCTAAGTTCAAAAACTTGCAGACAAATAGATCGGTTCTTCATCGGCGGAAGATGGGCCTGGCGGCCATCATCAGTTAGTTACCGTTGTGACCGGCAGGACTGCGCCTTGCAGATCAGAAGTCTCCTCCATGGCCGGACGGCTGTGGCTTTGCAGCAGTGGACTTCAAGTTGGCGGCAGCTTGTAGACACTTCTTAACTCCACCAGAACATCCTGCAACTTAATAGAGCTGGTCTTCCATCGGTATGCATAACGAAGATGGAATGGCCTAACTCTGAGAATGAGTTTGAGGAGGGCAGATGAATCAACTGATGACTTGATCTCCCCCATCCCTCTCCCCATCGCTCCCCCCCTCCGCTCCCCCCTCCCCACCCACACACACTGGTGACCGAATGTGATGTCGTTCTCTGAACCCGTCAGTGCTCTCGGTTGCTTTAGTGCGTAACTTCAAGATTTCAGAGAGTTCCTTTACTCGCAGTTTACAGATGATAATGTGTGTGAAATCTTATGGGACTTAACTGCTAAGGTCATCAGTCCCTAAGCTTACACACTACTTAACCTCAATTATTCTAAGGACAAACACACACACCCATGCCCGAGGGAGGATTCGAACCTCCGCCGGGACCAGCCAACCAGTCCATGACTGCAGCGCCTCAGACCGCTCGATTAATCCCGCGCTGCCGCAGTTTGCATCCTGAATGGTGTTCTTATGACATCTCTAAGTGAAGTTGCTACACTTAGCTTCGTTACAGTAGCGTGTTCTGTCTGTTCCTCAGTGTTGTCAAAATGCTGAATCAGTTGTTGTTTGCTTGCCTTCGCGTACTCCGATGAAATGAGCGCACAGGTTCGAATCCTGCCTCGGGCATGGATGTGTGTGATGTCCTTAGGTTAGTTAGGTTAGGGTAGTTCCAAGTCTTGGGGACTGATGACCTCATATGTTAAGTCCCATAGTGCTTAGAGCCATTTCAACCATATTGAGCACAAAGATTGTTTGTACTTCGGGCCATCCGTGTTGACACTTGGTTAGGACACCGCTGCTTAATCGGCAGGCGCTCCCCACTTAGCCGTCTCCGTTGGTTCTCTAACAAAATTTAATTCCCGCATTTACTACTTTTCTGTGCAATAATACGCAATCTGTTGAGGTGACCTGGGTCGTTGTTTCATCCTAGCTTAAAGCAGCCACTCAGTGAACTCCGCTGGTTAGCGACGGCGAGAGCCCACGGTCACAGCAGAGCAAAGCAGTGCTTCGCTGGTCTTATTCTGGGAGTGCTGTCAGCGCACGACCGCCCGCGGCCGGAACCGAACCCAAGCGAGGCGTGTGGGGGAAACCGCACCGCTGTCCTTGACCAGGGCGACGGCGTCAGCGTCCGACTGCCGGCCGCCTGTCACATGCGGCTGAATCAGTCCCGCTTGCTCCGTCTGCCGCTGCAGAAACGTACTCTCTTTCTAAGTTTTATCTCGACACTCCTGGAAAACCATCTCGCGTTGCCACACAGTGACGTACGGTATATACACTATGCGATCAAAAGCATCCGGACACCTGGCTGAAAATGACTTACAAGTTCGTGGCGTCCTCCATCGATAATGCTGGAATCAATATTCTGTTGGCCCACCCTTTCCTTGATAACAGCTTCCACTCTCGCAGCAGGCATACGTTCAATCAGTTGCTGGAAGGTTTCTTAGGGAATGACAGCCCATTCTTCACGGAGTGGTGCACTTAGGAGAGGTATCTCGATCGTGTTGAAAGGTGCAATCGCCATCCTCGAATTGCTCTCCAACAGTGGGAAGCAAGTAGGTGCTTAAAACATCACTGTAGGCCTGTGTTGTGATAGTGCCACGCAAAAAAGCAAGGGGTGCAAGCCCCCTCCTTGAGAAACACGACCACACCCAACACTAGCGCCTCCGAATTTTACTGTCAGCACTACACACGCTGGCAGATGAACTTTAAACGAGCATTCGCCATACCTACACCCTGCCATCGGATCGCCACATTGTGTACCGTGAATCGTCACTACACACAACAATTTTCCACTGTTCAATCGTCCAATGTTGACGCTCCTTACACTACACGAGGCGTCGTTTGGCATTTCCTGGCGTGATGTGTGGCTTACGAGCAGTCGCTCCACCATGAAATCCAAGTTTTCTCACCTCCCGCCTAACTGTTATAGTACTTGCAGTAGTGGATCCTGATGCAATTTGTAATGCCTGTGTGATGGTATGGATAGATGTCTGCCTATTACAGATTACGACCCTCTTCAACTGTCAGCGGCCTCTGGCAGTCAACAGACGAGGTCGGCCTGTATGCTTTCGTACTGTACGTGTTCCTTCACGTTTCCACTTCACTATAATATCGAAAACAGTGGACCTAGGGATGTTTAGGAGTGTGGAAATCTCGCGTACAGACGTATGACACAACTGACACCCAATGACCTGACCACGTTCGTAGTCCGTGAGTTCCGCGGAGCGCCACATTCTGCTCTCTTACGATGTCTAATGACTACTGAGGTCGCTGACATGGAGTACCTGGCAGTAAGTGGCGGCACAATCCACCTAATATGAAAAAGTCTTTTTTTTGGGGGGTGTTCAAATGGTTCAAATGGCTCTGAGCACTATGTGGCTTAACATCTGAGGTCATCAGTCCCCTAGAACTTAGAACTACTTAAACCTAACTAACCTAAGGACATCACACACTTCCATACCCGAAGCAGGATTCGAACCTGCGACCGCAGCGGTCGCGCGGTTCCAGACTTAAGTGCCTAGAACCGCTCGGCCACACCGGCCGGCTTTTTGGGGGTGTGCGTATACTTTTGATCGCATAGTGTATTTACTGTTTTTCTTTTATCGTACGGCAGCAGCCCATGAACAACTATAAATTCAGTAATAAACAAGAATTCAAATGTCCAACATATATAAGTCAACATATGGGACGAGAATATCACATAAGTAACACATTGAATTAAGACACATGGCTTGCAGGACTAGTTCTTGACTAACATCGTTGTCCAGATCTTGTGTCCACTTCACAGCATCATGCGAGACCTCTATAAAGTCCCCTACTGATCCAGCATACTTTGTTAATCACTAATCGGTAACTCTTTGAAGCATTCTAAAGGCACACGTAATATCTGTGGAGGTTTGCAGCAACTGTATGAAAGTTTATTACGATACTAACATCATTCTCTGGCGCGATTAAATATTGGCGGTTACTGGTTTTGTCTATCATCGGACTTTGATGCTGCTGTATTAAGAGTTGCCGATGCACCATTAGGATTATTTAGACTACAGAAAACTAATCGTTCAGTAATTAATGGCTGACCAAAATTACATGTCGGTTTTATGTGAGATGGTAGAGGGGTCGCGAGATGATAAATACATAATGATGATACATATGTCAGACTATTTTCCCCAGATTTTTGCGAGTCGACAGAGAGTTGTGTTAAACAGTTACTAATTGAAGCCAAGCGGTGATATCCCTTAAAACGAAATCTTTTTAGCAACTTGATTGCTTTCACGTGCAGGGACACACCCGTAGACGAAGCTGACTTTAAAAGAGGTCAGTGCCAACTTGGCACCGCTCTCTGTGACTGGGTACACAGCAGTTTTCGATGTGGGACTACTTGGCAAACACATTTGCGGTTGATAGGTTCCCTGACGTCGTAATTGGCATGGTTGTGCGTTGACTGGAATGCCATCTTACGTGCAGAACACGATCGTGTGGAGATATGTTGATAGTTACTATGGTTATATTGTGAATTAGACTCGGAACGTGGAGATAGCGGTTTTTTGCTTTTCTTTTGGACATCAGTGTTTATACGTGCTCCTCCAGCCCCTCTATAGTGCATGACGGAAGAAACTTTTTACTAGTTTAAGCGATTTCCCGTCTATTCCACATTCACATATTCACGCACTGAGTGTGGGAAAAATGACTAAATACGGGCTTAGTCATGTAAGACAGACTGGTTCAAAACAGTAAAAAAAGATTTGCGGAAAAAGGCAGTAAGTGGAGATCACGTACTTTTGTCAGCCAGTTGATGTTATTAACCGCTGTATCAACGGAAATATTGAAGGAAACAAGTTTTTTCCTAATGGAACGGTTTGCATATTAAAACACTTTAGAGCAGCTGATGGGACTAAAGAGCAAGGATGTTTCCTGTGGGGCCTTGTTTCATGTTAAGAGCACCCGCCCACCAAACGCAAGTCACTTGTGTCCTCAGGGAACCAAGGTGGCTTGTAGATTCATCTGCCAGCGTGGTGTAGCTTTGAACGGCACGACATGGCATCTCTTTGTCACTCGTGAAGCTTTGGTCTGTGATAGCCAATCAGGAGACTGTACAACAAAATTCGATTACGGGCTGCATGTCGAGAACTAAAAGCTCTTAACTCTGACTTGTTTCATTTTCAGCTCTGGACTCTGAATGGTTCTTTATCATCGAACTGGTTTAAGACAGATGATTGTCTTATGTGTTCGAGATGTGCACATTCAGCATGCTGTTTCATTTGCTTGTTTCGTGCATTAGCGTTTCATTTACGTTGCTGAAAGTTAATTAATTTATTTATTACACATGGCAACAGTAGGGCCGCTAGGCCGTCTCTTACATCTAATCAAGCGTACCTTGTATTTTACATTACAAATATTATGGCAAACATGCTATGCTACATTTAGAAATTAAAAATTACAATAGTACAAATAAAAAACACAAACGCACACAGTTTATTTTCGTACATGCTATGCACAACAACAAATAGAAATTACGGGAATGTTGGCTTTACTCGTAATTACAAGCGCTACCAGCAATGGGCCTGAGAGAATTTTATGTATTGCGCAGTCTATGCTAAATCGAACTAACTTCCACATCGCATTTTTTATTGGGTTTGGTGAGGGAAGTCAGCGTTCTTTGTGTTCCATTCCATTTCACCCGCTCAAGTGGAGGACAGCATCTAGTTTTTGTACAGCCACCTGTGGAGACAAGCGACTTCCGTATCTCTCATCCTCTCTAGTAACATCACGGCGACCAGTCTGTAATATTACTCTAAAAATCTCTTGTATGACGATTCAAATTTGCCATGTTGATTACCATGGGTGAAAAGTGTTATATTCGCCCATGAGGGGTAACTCATTCTGTGTAGCTACAGAGATCATTATATTGCTTACTTAGTATTTTCGGTTTTCGTGAATACATTACTTTACGCACTTCCCTTCGCCTATGCTTCCGACCACTTATACCTCATTCGACCACATTTATATCATAGTTGCTTCACAGAAGCGAGTCCATTTTTCTGGATTATGTTATTTTCATGGGAAACAAGATTTTATTATGTAGTGCTTTGTTTAGGATTCTAACGAACTTAATAGTGAGGCTAAGAGACGCAGTTCTCCTAGGTAAGCAGTTGCAGAAACAGCACCACCGGAATTTAGTCTCTGAACCACGGTAGGTCACAGAGTATAAAATTTTCATGTATGAAGGCTACACATGGAAAGAACATTTGCTCTGCAGAGCTGAGTCTGTTCGGCAGGGCTTCATTTACGACGATAGCAAATTGTGCAGTGGTCATAATCAGTGTTCGAACTTAAATTGTTCAGAATCACTTCAGAGTAGCCCCTTATTGAGCTTGCGGAAGTTCTGCCATATCCAGAGTACTTTAGTATTACAATCTGTATTATTGTTTAAGTCAGGCTGCGTTTCCTGGGAACATGTTCAATATTTTTTTAGTAAATTCCAGTGCAAGCCACGCTCAGAATTTTTCATGAACATCCAGCTTTAAACTTAGAAGACGAGGAAGGCTTTCAGTAGTTAATAGAGTTACCAGTGCGACAGAATTACGTGTCCGTCGTCTACTGTCACTTCTTATAAACTTCGTTCCTTTCTCTTGAACTGTTGAAGAAATAAAAGGAACGTTAACACCTTACGTCACTCATTCACTGATTTATCGATTGGTCGGTATGTGCCTGGAACAGGACAAAAAATCGCTATTACTGGTACGAGTTTCCGCCCACCATGCTCTATAGTCTATACAGTGAGGAGACAAGAGTCATGGGATTTTGTGCAAGGACTGTTCTCTCGATTATGTCCCATAAATGTTCGATGGGATCCATGTCAGGCGATCTGGGTGACCAAATCTTCGCTCGAACAGTCCAGAATGTTGTTCAAACCAATCGCAAACAGTTTTGGCCCGGTGACATGGCGCATTATCATTCAAAAAAATTCCATCGTCCTTTGGGAACACGAAGTGTATGAATGGCTGCAAATGGTCTCCAAGTAGCGGAACATTTCTAGTCAATGATCGGTTCCCTTCCATGCAAACAGAGCTCACACCATTATGGAACCACCGTCAACTTCCACACTGCCTTGTTGACGACTTGGGTCCATAGCTTTGTGGGGTCTGCGCCACACTCAGACCCTACTATCAGTTCTTACAAACGTAGACCTGACCACAGGATACAGTTTTTGAGTTGTCTAGGGTCCAGCAGACATGGTGACTAGGGCAGGAGAGGCGCTGCAGGCGATATCGTGCTGTTAGAAGAGGCTCTCGCATTGGTCGTCTGCTGCCGTAGACTATTAACACCAAATTTCGACACATTGTCCTAACGGATACATCCATCGTATGCCCCGCATTGATTTCCTCTATTATTTCACACATGTTGTCCGTTAGCACTGTTAAATCTGCGTAAACGCCGCTGCTCTCGGTCGTTAAGTGAAGGTCGTTCGCCACTGAGTTGTCCGTAGTGACAAGTAATGCCTGAAATTTGGTATTCTCGGCAGACTCTTGACACTAAGGATGTCGTAATATTGAATGCCCTAGCGATTTCCGAAATGGAATGTCCCATGCGTCTAGCTCCAGCTACTATTCCGCGTTCAAAGTTTGTTAATTGCTGTCGTATAGTTGAAGCACGTCGGAAACCACGAATCAGCTGAGTACAAATTACTGCTCTACCCTTTTATACGTTGTGTACGCGCCGCTAACGCCATCTGTATATGTGCATATCGCTATTTTATGACTTTTGCCGTCTCCGTGTATAGTGAATAGTGAAGTATGTGAAGAACCGAGCGAATATTCTGTGTTTAATGTCGTCGACTTCGACGTGGGTTGTGACTCAGAACTGACTACTAGTGCGCCCAGTTCCACCGGATGTGCTCGTTCGTGCCTGGAACGGCCAGAGCGGATAATGGACGAGTCTAACACCGTTGCCTGACCTTGCTCGATGTCAGTGTCAGCGTCCTTCCGCCGGCTGTTTGGAATTTCGCGCCTCTGCTATCTCAGACCTCGCTGCCTGCCTGTTCCCCCCCCCCCCCCCCCCCCACCGCACTGGCAAAATGCCCTTAAGGCACGGCCGCGCTATCTCCCACGGAAGCGATACGCCGCTATCAGTAACGGTACCCCCCGAATATAATTACGATAGCGAGCGGTGACCCTGCGAAGAAGTCAGTCGCCCAGCCAGGCCACGGCGCGGCTTCGCGGAAGTCCTGAGCTCTGGTGACCTCGACTCCTGTTGAGAAGCGACGCGTCTTGCGGCCGCCGTTGTGAGCGCGTGAAAGACGACGCTGCTCAAACGGCGCCGACCATTATGACGGTCTTTAGACGCGACGTGTGAAAGCCGAGTTTAACAGCCACACTTAAGGCGAGCGCATTGTGCAATCCTTAGCGGAGCAGGCGTAAAACAGTTTTTATTGCCGCCATAATTTTCAGGGAATCGACCTCTCGCGGCGGGATCCTCCACACTGACGCATCGCGAGCTGCGTCTAGCGGCGGCCACCATTCGTCTCGGGCAGCCAGCTCGTTTACGCCCCGACAGTCCATTCGACGAGTGTCTCAGCTGCCGTCGTCAATAGCGACAGCCTCCGACGCGCCGCAACGGGTGATACGGCCGTGCTGTATACGCGAGCCAAATGAGCGGCGAGTCCGTTGAACTCGGGCTTCTCAGAAGCGTTCCCTCTGTCCACATACAAAGCGCGCACCTCATGAAATTCTCTTTGAATGTGAAAACGATGACGCTAGGAATACAATCACAGATCTGTTTCTGCGAATTCTGCGATGTCTGCAGAAGTAGTACTAAACGCTACCATTTCAAGAAAATCTTCTGGGTGATTCGTCCTATTTTTATGTACGGTGCCTTTCGAAGAAAATTACGGCACTTTCGAAAAGAATGACGTACACTATGTGATCAAAAGTATACGGACACCTCCCAAAAACATGGGTTTCTCATATTAGTTGCATTGTGATGCCACCTACTCCCAGATACTCCATATCAGCGACCTCAGTAGTCATTAGAAATCGTGAGAGAGCAGAATGGGGCGCTCCGCGGAACTCACGGACTTCGAACGTGGTCAGATGATTAGGTGCCACTTGTGTCATACGTCTGTACGCGAGATTTCCACACTCCTAAACATCCCTAGGCCCACTCTTTCCGATGTGATAGTGAAGTGGAAACGTGATGGGACACGTTCAGCACAAAAGGGTACAGGCCAACCTCGTCTGTTGACTGACACAGACCGCCGTCAGTTGAAGAGCGTCGTACTGTGTAATAGGCAGACACCTATCCAGACCATCACACAGGAATTCCAAACTGTATGAGGATGAACTGCAAGTACTATGAAAACTTGGATTTCATGGTCGAGCGGCTGCTCAGAAACCACACATTCCGCCGGTAAATGACAAATAACGCCTCGCTTGGTGTAAAGAGCGTAAACATTGGACGACTGAAAAGTGGAAAAACGTTGCGTGGAGTGACGAATCAGGGTATACAATGTTTCGATTCAATGGCAGGGTGTGGGATGGCGAATGCCCGGTGAACGTCATCTACCAGAGTGTGTAGTGCTAACAGTAAAATTAGGAGGCGGTGAAGTTATGGTGTGGTCATGTTTTTCGTGGAGGGCGCTTGCACCCCGTGTTGTTTTGAGTGGCACTATCACAGCACAGGCAAACAGTGATGTTTGAAGCACCTTCTTGTTTCCCACTGTTGAAGAACAATTCGGGGATGGCGATTGCTTTTTCCAACACGATCCAGAAACTGTTAATAATGCACGGCCTATGGTGGAGTGGTTACACGACAATAACATCCCTGTAATCGACTGACCTGCACAGTCCTGACGTGAATGCTATAGAACAACTTTGGGATGTTTTGGAACGCTGGCCTCGTGCCAGGCCTCATCGACCGACATCGATACGTCTCCTCAGCGCAGCGCTCCGTGAAGAATAGTCTGCCATTCGCTAAGAAACCTTCAAGCATCTGATTGAACTTATGTCTGCGAGAGTGAAAGATGTCATCAAGGCTAAGGGTGGGCTAACACCATACTGAATTCCAGCATTGCCGATGGAGGGCGCCACGAACTTGTAAGTCATTTCCAGCCAGGTGTCCGGATACTTTTGATCACGTAGCGTATTTCGAGATGAAATTCAGGGAACCGATTCACAGTTTTTTTAATTTGATGCGCATACTGTACATATGCGCCCTACGTTTACGCTTGTGCAATTTGCTACGACTACGTATTCTCATGTTGGTTAATGCCCTATCGCAGAGATTTCTTGGGAATATTTATATCGGAGGAAAAATGGCCTCATCGACGCACAAAAAAGTGTTGATATGTTCCTATTTCTTTAAAAGGCTCTGACTGAAAAGCAGGGCGATAGCAATAGTCATTCCACATTTCGCAGCACCTTCAAAAAATTTCCCAAACATTTTGGCGTGCGAACGTATTCGCGCTTTTTTGAACACACAGCTCATCTCAAACTCCCGCAAGCTCCCCTAATAGTAACTCACTCATACTCATTAGTCCATAGCTGTAAGTCGCTCATACCCATCCATTCCAGTTGTCCTTTCCCACTCGCTCATTCAGCTCTGTGGTGTCTGGCGGTGACACCACAAGCTCAACTCTTTGTCATTATCTCTTTGTATCTCTCCGTCTCCTTTGTCAGTGCCACAGTCACCGTCGTTCTGTCGTACTGCTTTAGTTTCCTCTCACAGTCACGGTCTCCCTCTTGCTCTTTTACTAGTAATACCTCATTCCTTCCTTCCTACTGCTGCTGCCTCTTCTCACTCTTCTGTCTCTCTCTTCCTTGTTGTCGTTGTCATATACTCTGTCTCTTATTATCACTGGCTCTTATCCATCTTCCAATATCTCATTTTCTTCGTACGTCACCCACTGTTACTGTCTCCTTCACCCTTTTCCGAGCACTGTTCCGTCACTGGTCAATTATGTTCCACTCTTTCTCTCACTCTGATACCTCGACTCTTCGCTCTTTCTACAGCACAGCCACTGTATTCTGTCTTAGAATATTTATTACTTTTCCGTCTCTTTCCCATTGTCACTGTCTTCTTGTCTTTCAGTGCACAATAGCGCGAATATGATTGCATGTCAAAATTTTTGTGAACATTTTTAAAAGTTGTAGGAGGACAGAATGAGGCACGTAGCATTAGAGATGGGAGAAACCGACCAGTTAAAACCGATACCGTTATTTTAGTACTGAATGACCGGTATTTTACAGTATTAATTTGGTCTCGGTTTCAACAGGTGTTTTTTGATCATTTACTAATAAACGAATAAAAAACCGAAATATCATTACTGTAGGACCAGCGTAATTTTTTTTGTTTTTAAATAACCTTTCTTTATAGATGAGTATATTTTATTTGTGAAATTATTATGGTCGTTTCTCACTGTCGTCATTGGACATCATTTGCATTACAGAGTGGCACCAACCCTAATCTGGAAGTATTTTAGCAACTGCAGTGTCAATGAAAACTTAACTGTTCATTCATAGTTACAATAAAAACAGAAATAAGCTATTTGCTGCCTGTGGCTAAATAATATGTCTCTGTTTGTAGCCCTCAAAAACGGGCCAATTAACACGATAAACCGAGCGCGGTGGCGCAGTGGTTAAACACTGGACTCACATTCGGGAGGACGACGGTTCAATCCCGCGTCCGGCCATCCTGATTTAGGTTTTCCGTGATTTCCCTAAATCGCTCCAGGCAAATGCCGGGATGGTTTCTTTCAAAAAAGGGGACGGCCGACTTCCTTCCCCGTCCTTCCCTCGCCGGCCGCGGTGGTCTAGCGGTTCTGGCGCTGCAGTCCGGAGCCGCGGGACTGCTACGGTCGCGGGTTCGAATCCCGCCTCGGGCATGGGTGTGTGTGATGTCCTTAGGTTAGTTAGGTTTAAGTAGTTCTAAGTTCTAGGGGACTTATGACCTAAGATGTTGAGTCCCATAGTGCTCAGAGCCATTTGAATCATTTTGAACCGTCCTTCCCTAATCCGATGAGACCGATGACCTCGCTGTCTGGTCTCCTTCCCCAAAACAACCAACCTAACACGAAAAACAGAGTTTTTCAACGTCATTTTCACCTTTTTGCACTGAATATTCGTAATGTCCAAATAACAGTAGGATACCCGGTTATAACAAAATTTTGAGAAGAGTTTCAAAAATTTAGCAAGAATAGAGAAATATTGGTGACCTTTTGTAGTAGTCAACCTCTTATCACATTTCGAGAAAAGCAACGAACGGCGGACTGATTACATTTCCTTTCATTTGCCTATGTATTTAATATTTTGATTCTATGCCTCTCGAATGTGAGGGAGTCAAAATTTTTCGATCTTTGTTCGGCTTCCACGATTATTACAGTGATCAAAAGAAATAAGAAACCGATATTCGGTTATTTCAGAAACCGGATATTTCGAGCGGTTTTAACAGTCCGGTTAAACTGGCGAAGAAAAGAAAAGATATAACCGTAATCCGATTGTTTCAGCGATAACCGCCATCCCTAGCTGGTACCCCACTTCTCAGTCTGCCTTTTAAATAAACAGGAAAATATGTGCACTTTTGTAGCCCGATAGGGGAATTTTTCCGCTGGTTGCCTTCTTTTCCCTGCTGGAGCAGGGCATGTAACTCACATGAAAAGAAATGCATTGGCCAGTAAAATTTAGATAGTTCAGTTGTGTGACAATGAAATAATACAGAAATAATTGAACACGTCAGAAAAAAAATGCATTTTCTTCACTACTGCACCATGGGATTCCCAGATTATAAAGGAGACACTTTACAGCATATTTTTCCGTGTTACGTCCCTTCACAAAAGTTTTTGCGTCACACCGCATTTTAGTTGTAAAAGTAGGGTAACTTCAAATCTCTGTATCTCGGAAATGGATAAAAATGTAAATATAATTTTCAAGATTTTTCGAGATCGGGATTTTAGCTATATATCGTAAAAATTTCAGTCATTTGCTGTTGACAGCTGTCTTGTAATCAACGGCTGGGTTTTGGCCGTTGCTGACGGTGAAAAGATATTAAAAAAGGAAGAAAGTAACACTTTTTGAGGGGTTTTCAGACGAACCGCCCATGAATTAAAGATGCCCCCGTAATTTCCATTCAAGTCCACCGCAGACCACATCAAAGACTAAAAGAACTAACCGATTTTATCCATTTGCTTAAGCAGGACGAAATGTGTAATACACATACTTTGATACTGTACTGTAGCATAGTGACACTGATCCTTGTGTTGCGCATATAAACAGCCCCTAACCCTAGGGATATCCAAAACAGTTGACTCTACCTTTTCATCAACAATAGAACCGGAGGTATGAGCACTGGAATATCTCGTTTTCATGCGCGGCATTTTGGGACATTTAGGTACGCACGTTGTCACACATATACCAACACTGGAAACAGTTATTTAAAGAAAAAATGGAAAAAAGTCAAATGTTCTGTGAAAGGATTTGTTTAAAAGTGAGAATTAAAACGGATAAGGATAACATTTGATGCGATATGAAAATGATGCTCAGAATCATGTATAGTAAATGAAACTACAAGGTTGACATAAACCGCCAGACAAATATCCTATTTAAAATTCTAACATTCTACGTTAAACACTGAACTTTACGGTCCACAATGGCACCTTGTTTTCTGTACATAACATAGAGCAACATTCAAAGGATTGTCAAATGTTTTTCTAATCTATTTTCTCGCTTTTAGACATGTCATTTCACAAAATATTTGACCACTTTTTCCAAATTATTTTTATTTCTAAATTCTTATACCGTCAAATATAACATCAATGTTACTTTTTATGCTCAGAATAGCTAGACTTTGAAGACAAACTTTTTGGGAGTTCATTTACATAGCTGACAGCAGCTGTTCTTGAAATACTTCAATTTTCTCTCAAGTCACTAATTAAGTTGTTTTAGTAGCTTCGATTACTTTCAAGTAATATAATATCTTTTTGCAAAACAGGACCTCACCCTTGTCACTTTTATACCCCATTTTCCCATTTCCCACTCTTGGCTTGGCTACGAAAATTCAGACAATAATCCTTAGCGTAACTTCTACGGAGTCTTCTTTCCATTCCGCTCGAACATCTGACAAATAAGGAACATACTAGAAGGTAACTACTTCGCAGGTAGAGCCTTAACATATACATAAAAAAAACTCCGTCCGATCAGGCCTCGGAAGGTCCAACGGCACCGACCGACCGCCGTGTCATCCTCTGCTGAATGGCGTCCCTGGAGGCGGATATGGGGGCATGTGGTCAGCACACTACTCTCCCGACCCGTGTCAGTTTTCTTGCTGCTACTTCTCTATTAGTAGACCCAGATTGTCACCCATTCAAGTGCTAGCCCAGCCCAGCAGCGCTTAACTGCGGTGATCTGACAGGAACCAGTATTATCACTGCGGCAAGGCCGTTGGCTCTTTAACATATAACCGGCCGCTGTGGACGAGCGGTTCTAGGCACTTCAGTCCGGAACCGTGTGATTGCTACGGTCGCAGGTTCGAATCCTGCCTCAGGCATGGATATGTGTGTGATGTCCTAAGCTTAGTTAGGTTTAAGTAGTTCTGAGTTGTAGGGGACTGATGACCTCAGATGTTAAGTCCCATAGTGTCCAGAGCCATATAAAACGCGATCAAAAATTAGCGTTCGAAGGCGCACAGTCCAGAATCGGTATGCCAATCAATCAAAATAGTCGTGACACCGGAGTCAGTCATCATACTGACACACCACACTGAAAATTCCCGTCCGGTAAAACACCAAGTTCTGCTGCGTGAGAAGGTCCATAACTGCCTACTGCCCATTCTCGTCCGACAGGAATCTTCGTCCCTTCAAGGGTTTTTGTAAGTGACCGAAAGCATAGAATTGGATGGTGAGAGATCAGGATTATAGGACGGTTGCTCGATTGTCTCCCACTTCAGTTGGAAGAACTTTTGTGTTATTCCTCGTTTGATATGGGGATGTAAGTTATCATGAAGCACCAGCACCCCTTGTCGTAGTTTCGCGGACGCTACGCCCTAACTGCACCTTTTCGTTCTCTGATGAATGTCTACTGGTGTTTGTCTTTTCGGCAGCCAAGAAAAGAATAACAGCACGTTGGTCCTGGTGTTTGCTAATAACGCCTCCATAGTTCGCGTTTGCGCATTTACAGCACGAAAGACTTGAATGCAATACTAATCCCCTGACTACATATACCCGCTTCGGAGTCGCGCTAAGTTGCACGTATGCTGCAGGAACGCCGTCGAACCGAATTTTTTGTTCACAAACATCTGTTCACTGACCAAATAAATCGTGGAACGAGACAGTGTACAAGATCACTGAAGATGTAACATATAGTGATATCTGTGAGCATAGGCGGCTCATGTTAATTTCAGTGCGGACTACATCCGAACACTTGCGGGACTCAGCCAAAAACTGCGAGCGAAAGGGTTAAAAAGCTACCAACGTGCGAGAAATTCAGAATTTTGGAGGGATGGAAAGTGTGTCCGGGTGGCCGAAGCAGTTATGCATAATGCGGGTATCTGGATTCGAGTCCTTGTGCACCTCAAATTTTCATTTCTCACCTTTGAATTTATTTCAATGCCCAATTGCAGCCGATGCCTTCACTTCTCTTAAAATATTGTAGATTAAAGTAAGTTCAAATATTAAACGGCCTTTGCTAGTGGTTCTGGAATTTTTAACTTTACAGATCCTAGTTAGTTCTCGTTGCTGTAACTGGTACGCTGCAGCCCTGTTCCTGTAGACTCGTGAGAGCAAGTCTAATGAAACAGAAATAAATTACATGTTAGTATATTATAGCTGTCTCTACACGGGTCCTAATTTCATTATAAACAGAGTGGAAAAAAGTCACGAGAAGTGTCGTCTCTAAAAGGATGTCCAGTGTATACTGCTCGAATGTCACGTGCTGGTGTTGGTTCAAATGGCTCTAAGCACTATGGGACTTAACATCTGAGATCATCAGGCCACTAGACTTAGAATTACTTAAACCGAACTAACCTAAGGACATCACACACATCCATGCCCGAGGCAGGATTCGAACCTGCGACCGTAGCAGCAGCGCGTTTATGGACTGAAGCGCCTAGAACCGCTCGACGACAGCGGCCGGCACTGGTGTTGCTCATGGCCTGAATGCAGATACCATATCTGAATAATCTGAATAGTCTCATTACAGTGAAATGTGTAGTGAACGTGGAAGGGCGTCACGAGTTAACAGACCTTGAACATGGGATCATAATCAGTGCAGGTCGCGTGGATAGCGTATCGGAGGATACACAGAAATTCTGGTATCCCGGCAAACACATTGTAGGGTGTATTTTCAGTACTGCAGAAACGATGTTGTTACAAATGTAAACCGCCGTACAGGTTGAGCACAACTGTTTGACCAACGACAGCCACGTCGCCTCCGCACTCCGCAAAGCCACACAGGGCAACCGACGGTATATTGTGACTCAGAACCATGCGCGACGACTACATGCGGGCGCCGGGACTCGAGCATCCATGTAATAATGCATCCCCACCCACTAAATTTTTAGTTTGTTAAAAAGAAAATTAAAGGAATATTTCTCACTTTCCTGTATTAAAAAGTAATGAACTATTAAAACAATGATACGGAAGGTAAAACGTCTGACCTCTGAAACATACCTCTTTATTTCAGATGTTTTCGTGCAAAGGCAACCAAGCAACACTCTCTCCCGTTCTTTGCCTTTCTCTTCCCAAGTCAGAGACACTCACCCGAATAACAGTGGCATTATACTGTGAATGGAATCCCGTCTTTTCAGATTGCTTTAATGTTTCTTTACAAGTGACAAGCTACAATGCGCCCACTCCAATCGTCAATAATTGATTTAAAGTATCTGCTTTCCAGTACTGAGCAATAATGAAGAAAAATCCGAGATACAAGGAAGCCGATTGTTACAGTCTACCTCAATAGTTATTTTTTTAAAACATAACGGCGCTGTGGTTTAACATTTCAGTGAAATTGTTTTCACCTAATCTGGATTGTTATCGTTCTGTTAGTTGAGACAATGGCTTTGAAGGTCGCGGGAGCTTATATTGTGGACTGAAGGGGCCGTTGATGAAAGTACATTTTATGAATATGTTTGCGAAGTTTCGACATGCAGGAACCTTTTTTGTTACTGAAAGTAATGCGAAAGGCAGATGTACCTGTTTAGAGTCCCGTTGCACCCCACAGTTTTAATCATGCAGGAACTTCCGTAAGATCTCATAATCAGATTCTCAAGTTGTCTGCAACTGCCACAAGAACTTGTCTGAAAAGGGAAGCTGAGAATAACAGGTGAGCACATTATGCGGCGAAATCTTATAATACATCACATTTTCATCTTCTCGTACCCGGAATTCTGTCAGGAGTTTTCCAACACGAGATAATTTTGGTTATATATGACGCATAATGCTTCGCTCACGCGTCAACTATTTTAAGCGGTCGCCCGCGCGCTTTCGTTACGAGAAACAGATCGCTAGGTATGCAATAATGAAAGAAGAGAGGGCAACCTTTCAAGCAAAGCGGAAATGAAAATACTCTTGTGCTATAGAGTACACCCAGGTATTGAGACTGGTGTAGGAGAAAACTTAGAACACACGCGTCCATTGAGTCACTCACATTTTCCGATGTCCATCATCATGTTTTCTCAAAGCATGTATCTTACATTTTGCTATATTAGAAATAAGTAGGCGGAACAGAAAAATTAAAACTTTGGATACAGTAAACAAGTGATCTCCTTGTTTGTATTATATGGGATTTTACATCACATTCCATTAAATTTCAGCAATTGAGGAGCGACTCGCATTTAGCATCGCGTTCAGTGCCTTCCGCTGACTTTTGACCTCTTGGTGTTATTCTCAGCTTCCCTTTTCAGACAAGTTCTTGTGGCAGTTGCAGACAACTTGAGAATCTGATTATGAGTTCTTACGGAAGTTCCTGCATGATTAAAACCGTGTGCCGCAACAGGACTCGAAAGAGGTACCTTTGCCTTTCACATGTGAGTGCTCTACCAAATGAGCTACCTGAGCACGGCTCACGATCCATTCTCACAACTGTACTTCCGTCAGTGCTTCGTCTCCTAAGCTGCAAAAGTTCCAGTTTCGAGTCCCGGTCCGGCACACAGTTTAACTGTTTGGCAGGAAGTTTCATATTAGCACAAATTCCGCTGCAGAGTGAAAATACAGTCAGGATGAGTTTTTATGTTAGGCTGTTGAAATTGTGAGAGGTGGCATGCGCCCCCTCTCATATTTCTGTCTTACTCTGAGTAATTCGATTTTCCTCTCTAATTGCATGCGGTGAAAAGTTGCTATTCCTTCACCCGCGGACTTCCCACGCAGCGTCTCTCGTCACCTGGGTGGTCCGGTGACAGGCGGGATCTGCTGATCTTGAAAGGGTTAAGCCGACGGGTGTGAGGGAGTCGAATGGGTGCTTTCCAGACGCCGACATTGTCATAAGAGCAGGGGCGACGCGCCCCACAGGGGCCTGACTGAGCGGCTGGGCTAGAGATTCCGCTACTTCGCAGAAACTTAGTGAAAACATTTTCTGGCGGGCTACCAACGAGGCGTGGGAATGATTTGTGTTCCCAGGCAGTCTTGGCGGGCAAATTCCCGCGTTTTCTGCAAAATCATAACTGTGATTGGCTTGCTCAGGGGATAGCTCCGTGACGTAGCAAAATCGGCACCAAGTATCTCCATTGGTGGAATAGTAGTGCGTCGGCAATAGAGTGGAATTTTCCGCCGGTTTTCGAGTTGCTGATTGGAACGTTTAACCACGGCCACTGTCGTGGGGGTGAGAATGTTCTGGGTTCGGCTTGTACGGGTGTTCTTGAGAGGGTCGGCTCTCGCTTTTCGGTTGGAGTAGGTTACAAGACTGAGCTCTCGCTGCTCTGGACAGCCTGCCTTCCATTGGCTGTCTAATATACTTTCATTTAATTGTAACTGTCTGACGAAGTTGCTGAAGTTTCGACTTCAATGTAACTTTCCGAGTACAGTTGGCAATTGAGCGTTCTGCGTACAAGCGGCCTATGTTGTCCGTCTTGAGCAGTTTTGGCTAAAGTTGACTGTATCGGAGGCACTGTGTGACTTCTCTTGTTAAAATCACTCACTGTATCTTCAGTGCTTGTGTAGCGAGCCTTCCTCGTCTCCCTCAGAGGCGTATTTGTGTTGCTAGGAAGTCTTTAGTCTGGAACAACCAGACCAGGAGAATTTGTTTTGGGCTATACTCTCGACATTATCATCACCACGACGGGACATCGAAGCAACCAGCCATCGCCTCCGGTACGCCAGATCGTGTCCTTGCAGTTAAGAAGACAGCTTGATAATGTGTGTCCACAGCACCGGCAGATTAGGGAATTTTGGTCTGTGATAATCAGAGCTCAGCAGAGCGCGCCAGTTCCCGTCTTTTCTCACGTGGTTCTGCCTTGGATGTTCATTGTCTGAGTTCTCACTACTGTAGCAGCAATTAATGTTGGGTTGGCGGGGTTTTTCTCTTAAGATTTGAGTTGCAAGGAATTGGCTCCACATACCACTTGGTCATAAACGTCAAAAGCTAGTTTATGGACAACTTCACCTTCAGAACATTTATTTGAGTATCCACTTGACGTATTGTATATCTTTCATGTGTTTGTTTGTTATTTTGAGTTTAGTCATAATAAATCAAATTGTTATTTTGTACAGAACTTTCATTCTGTGAATCGGTAAAGCAACCCTTTCATTTCTCACTACGTTAATGAAACTTTCCATTATCTAATTAATTTCTATCCAATTAAATTATTGCAGGAGCCAAACACTTTTTCTACTCCACTTGCAGGGTCGATTACAGTCAGTTCGCGTTTCTTCTTAATCCATGTGCAACAGCAAAAGTCGGAGTTAGAAAAGGGGGGGGGGCTTAGAGCATCATTTCCATATAAAAATTCTAGAAGAATTTAGTGTTTAATACACTGCTAGCCCCGGCACCTCGCAATTGTAGCTTGTTGTATTAAGATAAAAGTGGTTTAACGTAAATGAATCTCAAGGAACAAAAGCAGTCGAACTATAATAAAGCAGTTACCTCTAAAATAATTCATTCAAACTGACTTAATAATCAGACTGTATTACGATCAGTGCGTTTTAGTTGAAAACTATTTTATTTGAACAGAAGAGTAAATCTTCTCGTGCTTTACTCGGGGACTTTGTGAGCATAAAAGTGGTGATTTAAGATTATCACTCACTTACGTGAAGAATACATGATAATTAGCCACTTCCTGCCAAACAGGACTGTGCTAAAAAGGACATCACTTTCACTACCTGTGAATGTGATGTGATGTGTTTCCCGGAATCTGCTTGGAGCCAACTCACGTGGCCATGATCACATTCTGCACGTAGCTTGGGCGAGCAATTACTCAGAACTGCTACAAGTAACTTACGCACTCGATTGTGATGTTGCTCAGCAAGCGAGGAACTCACACAGAGCTCGGCTATAATTCAGTCGACAACCATAAACTGTCAGCGGCACTCGTGCATCCGCCAAGGCAATAGGTACACCTCCTCTCGAACTGCGTACCTATTGTGTTAGTCTGCAGACTTTCATGGCCGTCGTCACTGAAGGTAAAAACTTCTAGCATGTTAGGCCACGTTTATTCCTTTTCCGACTTCTTCTACATTATCGACGTTCCGATCTGCCCGAAGGGAACTTCTTCAGGTTCCACTGGTCTTCGTGGTCAGCTAACCGTAACCACCTGTACATCCTGTAGAAGAATCCAGCAGATGGGTCGAAATGACGGCCGTGTAGAAGAATTTGTAAAGGAACATTACTCAGCCTAACACCCTACGAAGTTTTACCTTCTACGTAACTACAGTTTAAATAATTTAATGCAGTTGTCACTTCTTTCTTTATTCGTTGTATGACAACACATTTTCGCTCTTACTCCAATATCAGCTATCAAAAAAATCATCAATGACGCATCATGCTCCACAAGTTTCTGAGGCTCTGTATGTTTCAATAATGACTGACAACATTGTAGTTATGAGTACGACTAGTCATATAAGTCTTATGATGAATACAACACCTGGACTCATAAATACAATGACGGTGGTCGCTGTTCAGATTTACGCAGATGCAGAGACTTGTGTGGCATAATGTGCACCGATGTATTTTTTGTTATTATTATTAGTTTTTCCGTCTTAAAATTACTTCAAATGAAGGGTATTTTTCACCAGAGTCGTGGTCATTCTGCAAATGTGAATACGTCATACCTCTCTACATTTTCGTATATATAAATTAGAAACAGAATTTACACATAAAACTGGTGCAAATTAACTCAAAAAACTAGATTTCCCATTCATTTTCTACAGTTATGAACCCACTATTTCTTTAGTTGCAATGGTGCTTTTTATGGCTTCACCTCACGTTTCTAAAAATTCGCAAGTGGAAAAGAGTTTGTTAAAGTCTCCACCCTGTAAATGTGATGTTTTTATCTTTTAAAATAATATCTATGCAGTCGCCGACCAGGAGAGACTGTTCAGGAGAGATGTTGGTATGGTGGTTCGGGAGTGCGCTTCAAGTTTGGCTGAGCAAGCGACAGAGACTATAGGGGAAGCAACTGGGAGGAGATGGTAGTGGTGAAATGGGAACTGAGTGGGGGAGGGGGATGGGTGGGAGGGAGAGGTTATACTAAGTGGTCTAATAATCCAAAAAGTGGGTGGTTTGCCAGGGTGGTCTGATGAGTTTTTTGGTTTCTGTTATGGTTTATGAATGTAACAGTTTTCTTTTAAAGTGAGATGGCGTTTTTCGTTGTTTACACTTATGATGTCCATGCCTGTGTCTCTAGTGGTAATTTTATGTCGGTTTGATGTAAGTGGCCAGCAAAGTTGAATGATTTGTTCGATACTTCCATGCGCTTACATGCTTCCTATATCTGGTATCAAATGTTCTGCTGGTTTGACCATTACATGTGCTATGTATTGTAAGTAGGATCTTTATGTTTTTATGTTGGTAACACCACGTAGCGCTCTGTATGAAAATCACTGACTGTGCTGTGTGCAGTCTGTGGCTGGTTGGCATTGTCAGAATATTCGCTATTGTAGTGGTGGGCAGTTGGATGTGAACAGCGCATAGCGTTGTGCAGTTGGAGGTGAGCCGCCAGCAGTGGTGGATATGGGAAAAGAGATGGCAGAATTTTGAGAGCGGACGATCTGGACGTGTGTCCGCCAGAAAGAGTAAATTTATAAGACTGGATGTAATGAACTGATATATATATATATATATATATATATATATATATATATATATATATATATATATATATATATATAATGACTTTAGAACATTATTAAGGTAAATACATTGTTTGTTCTCTATCAAAATCTTTCATTTGCTAAGTATGCCTATCAGTAGTTAGTGCCTTCAGTACTTAGAATCTTTTATTTAGCTGGCAATATTGGCGCTCGCTGTTTTGCAGTAGTTCGAGTAACGAAGATTTTTGTGAGGTAAGTGATTCATGAAAGGTATAGGTTATTGTTAGTCAGGGCCATTCTTTTGTAGGGATTTTTGAAAGTCAGATTGCGTTGCCCTAAAAATATTGTGTGTCAGTTTAGTGTTGATGAGAATAAGTAAAGAGAGAAATGCCTGAGTACGTTCAGTTCTGCTCAGCTGTTTGAAAATCAAATAACGTAAGAGGTTTATCAGCACAGTAATTCAATAATTTTTCTAAGGGGACGTTTCAGTATTAAATTTTTGTTGGTACATTTCTGATTTCTGATATTGATCTATTTTCTGTTGATTTTGGAAAGTATTGTTGAATGAAACTCTTCGTTTTGTGAGCTGCTTTTACGGCCTATTTCTGAAATTGTTAACTATTGTTTGTGTGCATAAATGGTTCAAATGGCTCTGAGCACTACGGGACTTAACATCTGAGGTCATCAGTCCCCTAGAACTTAGAACTAGTTAAACCTAACTAATCTAAGGACATCACATACATCCATGCCCGAGGCAGGATTCGAACCTGCGACCGTAGCGGTACGCGGTTCCAGACTGTAGCTCCTAGAACCGCTCGGCCACTCCGGCCGTCGTTTGTGTGCATATGTGGGTGTTATAGTACACTAGTTTTTATTCTGTTTATTTCTCTTCCTTATTCTGTGTTGTTGCTGCTTTGTGGCTTGTATATTTTTTTGTGGAGTAGTTGATCTGTGTTGGTGTTAGTTGGGTGTTTACTCTCTCTATTTCTTGATTTCATTCATTAGCTATGTTTCCAAGTTTTCTTTGTAACCGTTGGTTGTGGCTATCTGTAGAATGGTATTCATTTCTTTTCGTTACTAATCGGTGTCAATGGAACTGCGTTTAATCAGTACAGCCACAAAAGTGAAGTGAAATGTCAGGAACAAGAATGCAGAGTAAGAAAAAGTAGGTTGAAAAAGGGCGTATCGTTCTCAAAAATAAATATGAAAATATTGTCTTTCGATCTCAAACGCCGCTAGCAACGAAGGAAAATTGCAGTGGTTTGCGAAATGTGTAACAAAGAGAGCACCGCGAATGAATTGTGCTCCTATCTGACACAGAAATACTGTTTTTAATCAGTAAATACAAAAATCTAGAGACATATTATGTATCTGTATTTCCAGAATGATCACAGAAGACACTTTACAAATAAAAGCGAGATGCGCCTGATGGAAAACACTATTTGTAGCAAGCTTAAGCCAGAAAAACCGATGATAGTTTAAAAAACGTTCTACAGCCAAGATCACATTAATTATTATTTATTACTAACGACCCGTTTCCACAGTCGAAACCGGTCTCAGTAATAAATATTAATTAATGGGATCTTGGCTCTATAAAAAGTTTTTCAAGTCAAATATAGATCGCTCCTTGTATTTTATCAAAGAAGTTTCTTTCAATAATAACTGATTATAGCATCTGCTGCAAACAAATATAATTGATAATGTTCTAAACCTGAAGTTGTGCGATAATATAACGAATAAAGAAAAGAATGACAGCCGCAGACGGTGCTAAATCATTTAGATGAGCCACTGCAGCTGCGGACCCAGATTGTACGTACCTGTCTGAACTTTGTTTCTCATTAGTGTATTATCAAATGAAATCGGAAATAGGCCGACATAATGTGTCACAAGATAACAGTCGGTCCACTACATTTCGCTCCGAAATAGAACTTCATTTACTTCTTTCTATTGTTCCGTAAATTACTGCAACAACAGCGCTTAGAAGGTCTGGTATTGGTAACATATATCTCTCGGAATAAATAAATAGTTCTGCAGTGTTCTCAAACAACTGGATCTAACCGAAGAAGTTTGGTGTCAGTTGCTGTCAGACTGTTGTATAAATTTGCTCGTTTAATGCGGTTGGAACTACAGAAAATGTTAATTTTTCTGTTGGAGCATTTGTTTATATAGTCATCGTATTATGAAAGTTTATTTCATAATGACGTATCGTGACAGCTGTATTGACAATTGTGTCAGCGAGTTACATGGTTACAGGCGGTTTGATTCTTTTGTATTCTCTCGGTCATATTTTTGTTCTTATTAGTTACATTATATTGCTTGTATGATTTGTGTTTATTAGTCCTACACTCATATGGAATTTAATCCTTTTGTTTATTATGGAATTGGTTATGCCAGATATTTGAAAGACTGTACCAAACTACGAGCGTGTACTTTTGTACATACAACATCAAGATGGGAATCACATCGAAATAGGCCTATATAGTAATCAACATAATCAAATACGGCTGCGTCTTTGGTCTCATAACATAACAATGTCGTTATAAGATATGTATAATGCAGCGGGCCAAGATGAGAAGAAAAACGCTTGACTTTTGCGTAGTGTCGATAGTAGTCATATCTCCCGACACAGTCCTCCCGTCGATGTGTTTGGCACCTGTTTCCTACAGTGTTTAGATTTTTCAATATCGACTAACTCCTTTTCCCAGTCTTTCCATTACCGGTCGAAGAGTCAGCAGTGCCTCTCTTCCGCTTCTGAAGCCAGACTTGCCTTCTGTGAGCACATCTTAAATATTCCTCTGATTCCTCTCAGAATATGGACGTCAAATCCTTAGAGACACGTGATAGCATGCTAAGAGTATTATACTGCTCACATTTTTGAGGACACTTTCTTCGTTGTGGGTATTTTAATAAATTCCTTGAAGTAATCATGTTGTATTCCAACATTACATTTACTGATTATACAAACAGTATTATAGCAACGTCAGCTCATGAACAATTTCAGCTGGCCGCTGTGGCAGAGCGGTCCTACGCGCTTCAGTCCAGAACTGCGCTGCTGGTACGGTCGCAGGTTCGAATCCTGCCTCGGCCATGGATGTGTGTGATGTCCTTAGGTTACTTAGGTTTAAGTAGTTCTAAGTCTAGGGGACTGATGCCCTCAGATGTTAAGTCCCATGGTGCTTAGAGATGTTTGAACCATTTTTGAACAATTTCGTGTTGTGTCATAGAGGAGGCTAGAACAGAGGACTAAAGGGATGTTCAGTAAAGATGCAACACTAAATTATAATTTTTTGGAGGCACTGAATCATTTCAGTAAGAATTCTTATTTAGGGGTGTTTCAGTCTTATTATGCTAGTTTTAAAGCAACTCTGCGAGGAAATGTGAACGAATATTTCAAAGAGCTATTGTTGCTTCGCATCTATCGAAAAGCGGCATGCAGCTTGGTTCCCTTGGTGATGGAAGGACAGGGCAAACAGGGTTTTAACACACTTTATTACACTGGCGAACTACCTTGACAAGTATATAGAAGTTAACAATAAAATGAAAAATGTCAGCTGAAATCAAACGGAATAAGTTTCAGTTTCGACGCTGCCGGCCAATCGGGACGCTTCACATGCTAGCCTGGTCAAGGGACTGAGACGACATCTCATTCTAAAAAATACACATAAAGTAACAGTAAAATTCGTGTGATGACAACTGATCAAATTTACCTCGTAGATCTTTCATTAACCACGGGATTCTCCTTTAACCAATTCTAATTGAATCTAATCAACTCACAGTAATTTCTAATGGCGCGCGTGTATTCAAAACAGCAAACAAAATGCGCACCTCAACGTAATTACGAAGAAAATCAGACTGCACGTGTGAACCCACAAGTAAATTTGACAGGGAGGAGCCCGAGATTTAACGAACGCGCATCGCACATGCGTTGAAATAAGACCCGAAAGCGTAGCACTTGACAAGCAGTTTTAAAAAGTAGTTAAACTTGATTTTGAACCCAAAGGATTTAAAGAAATGTAAGTACACTCGTACATGAAGTGGAGGACACAGGCTGAATTAGAGTAATACTCTTGAAGTCAACAATTAACGCGAAAGGCTTTCAAGCAGCATCAAAGGTGACAAATGAGGTAAGCGCCGACATCCTACCGCTTCCCCGCATAACCAGCAGTTAGGGCTTACTGCACCCAGAATTACAGTCTCAAGCAAAAGGCAGTTCCCGTTAGCACACGAGGAGTGAACAGATTAAATTCACAAATATCTCGTGCACATTACCCTGATCTGAAAGCCCTTTCATATGAAACACAGGCTGGGAGTGTATTGGAGAACAATTTTTTTGAACCGCAAAATTTAAAACAGAACAGTTCTTAAAAATATAATTTCAAAAATCAGATGTACCAAGCGAAGCTGAGTTGCTACACGCACAATATAACTATCTAAAACATGCTTGTCGGGGCCCAGAAGATTAGATCTACACCAGCCAGTAACACGAGGAGCAGGATACACAGCATCGTCGGTTAAAAGCACTGAAGAGATTGAAAGAATTGGTCGCAGAGCGAAGTTCCGCGGACAAGGCCATAAGGTGCGACTCGACGACGTTAATCACGTGCTCACCCGTAATAAAATCCGGCAAGCTGTTACAAAACAAAGCTGACGTCTGTGTGAGAGCCGTCTTCCCCCTGTGACAGGATTCATCCCTCTGCTACCCACTGTCCACAGGAATGCTGATGCGTCGCTAAATGGCAGTCGGCTTACTACTGGTGTCCTCTCCCACTCTGAGCCGTGCAAGTCGCCGCGGCTAGCACGCCCCGCGTGTGTCAGAAAGAACCACGGATACAGAATATGAGGCCACCCGAGCCAACACCAAGTGAAATTGAGGCCCCACTCCAGGTTCTGCTCCTCAACAAACCTCACTGTTCCACAACCAAACTTCAAGAGACAGAGGCCACCTCCCGCGCGATCTGTCAGGCCTCCAGCCACGTCCTCTGGTCAAAGATGAATACTACTGAGAGCGAGATGCGACCTATCGATTCGTGACACGGCTCATTACCTTTCACGGATACTGCAAAGAAAATACTTGCAGTGGTTTGTAAGTTAACGATTCTTCATTTGTGATTCAAGCCAGCATCTATGTAAAATCCTCCTGAAAGGAACCTATCGACACATCTCTCGTAGGTTCAACGTTTACAGTGGATCTTATTCGAAGCAGCGTCACTTGTCGGTTGTTGACTGAGGCTATTATGTGAAATTATCTGCAATACTGATACTGCATACTCCTTTTTTCCTCAAAATTTAATTGGAACAGTTGTTGCTCTGCTGTAAACCAGGAACCTTAAGTTTTGCAGTAGTAGAACAACTGTTGTATACTGAAGGTTTTAGTTCTGGCAACGATACTTCAAAGGATAAACATGCTGAATAAAGCCTGCGAGAGGCGAATGAGTTCAGGATCTAGAATCGATATTTGAGATCTTTCACAAATTAAACATTTTATTACAGTGAATGAAACTCTATCATTATACGCTCAGGACTTGGAAAAGTTTTCTTCCATGAACTCTTACAGAGAGACTACAGAGGTGAATGAGTTAATTACGTTAATGATTAAATCAAATATTTGTTCTATGATCCTGATAGCTAATTTTATGGTATCTTGTCATCGGAAACATGCACTTAAAAGTAAAGCTAGTTTCAAAGTCCAAACAAATTCGACGAATTTCAATCAAATTTTAATGAGGTAAGAACTCACAATATTCAAACTGAGAGTAGTTATTTTAATTATTATTATTTTTGCTTTATGCAGTAACCATGGGGATATTTCATCCTAAGCCAGTTCTCCTTCGTCCTTAACGAGTGACGTTTCATTATTGCGTCCCGCTTCATGGTTCAATATTTTAGCTGCTAGTGACTGGGAAGAGTGAGACGTCCTATTCGAAATTTTGTACTTAAATGTATGTTCCAATGGAATTACTATTCATAATAATTCTAGATCCTTTAGATACAGTTGTGTTCTCTGACTGTTCATTAAGGTGCACGGGAGAGACTCTCCGAAGAATGTGTAAATCACACCGTGAAAAACCAACACAATCAGGTGCACCCTATGCTTATTAGCAGCGGCTGATTCACCCATGACCGGCCAACATAGCACCAGCTTTCTCCTGAAAGGATCTTTTTCAAGGCCAATTATTACGATCTCGATAAACATCGAAAGACTTTCGTTTGCCAACGATATCTTGTTGGCTGATTTATGCAAGGACTGTACGGGTAGTACGGTCGCAGGTTCGAATCCTGCCTCGGGCATGGATGTGTGTGATGTCCTTAGGTTAGTTAGGTTTAAGTAGTTCTAAGTTCTAGGGGACTGATAACCACAGCAGTTGAGTCCCATAGTGCTCAGAGCCATTTGAACCATTTTTGAACTGTATGGGTAGCATCCTTGAACAGACTCACTGGTGCCACACCACTCACCAGCCCACAATTGCAGCAGTGGAGCTTGTTTTGGAGAGGTCCCATACCTATCACATCAACCTCACAGACTGAAAGGGATAACATCGAGATCCTTTCAGCGTGTACGCCATTTTTCTGCGCAACTTCTGTGTACAAGCCTCCCAATGCCGACTTCACTTTTGACGAACCCACCAACTTCACCCACCAGAACGTAAACTTCATCGTTGGTGATTACAGACTGCGGAAGTACATTCTGAGGGTACCAAAATTCGGGTACCAGTGGTGAAACAACTGGTAACCTGGACAGAGACTCATGATCTGGCAGCATCCTCCAGTAGCGGTCGGTGACGACAACCTACAACCGAAACAATGCTTTCGTGTAAACCAAAGTTGCTGAAGACGATGGGTAACCTCATTCCATCAACTTAGCATAGTCCTGTGACTTGCTGAGTGAATTCCATGGTAGTGCTGGGGAGGTGCCTTTCAGGCGGAGGTTTAAATTTCAAAGGCTGACTGGGAAAGGTTCACTGAAGAGCTCGATATAGAAGCTGCCAGTGTGCCATCGCTTCCTGAGATGTATGAGGCATCCATCAAATAAGTTCAGAGTGCTTCATGAAAGATCATCCCAAGATGTGGCAGGATAAGCTATATACGAAAATTGACTGAAGACAGCGAACAGATGATGGACGTCTACAAGGTTTCGTTAGAAACAGACCCTGATGACACTATCGAGGTTGGTGAGAAGGTTGTTGCAAATCATCTCAGTAAATCGTACTGTTAAGTGCAACTTGCTAGCAGGGAACCTTGAAATTAAGGTTCATGATAGGTAGGCCTGGAATATCCTGCAAAACCTTAGCGGTGGCGCAAAGAAATCTAAAAACTTCACCGCAATAACAGCAGATCAGAATGCAGAAAAATAGCAAGATTGGATTTAAGAATACAGGGGAACAACTGGAACGAACACCAGAATGTCAGAACCATCTCCTCCGAGAGCGTTTCTCCCTGAATGAACTGGAATGTGCCACCTCCACTTTGAAATTGAGTAAAGCCACCGGTAGCGATGACCACAGAGTAGAGCAGATCAGTAAGTTTGGTCTGATCATACTGCAATAGCTGATTAACTTGTTGAATGATTGCGTAGCTAAGTTTTATGCTCCCAGGCTCTGGATAAAAGCTCGAATGATTGCATAGCTTAAGTCTGGTGAGGAACCAAATGGCCCTAAAAACTTTCGCCCAGTAACACTGTTGCGCCACTGTGTTAAGATCTTCGAACATCTGTGTCTAACCAGATGAACAACATAATGAAAGGAAAGTTCATTCCTGAACAAGATGGTTTATTATCCACTAAAACAAACTTCAATCAGATACTGAAACTCATTCAACATACTAAGGTTAGTTTCTAACAGTGTAAGATAACTGAAGCTGTCTTTGTCAAATTAACAGTTCCCTACTATACTGTCAACCAAAGAAGGTTACAGACGAAAATTTACCAGCTCAACATTGATCACCAGCGAACATCCCTTATAGGCATTCTACTGCCGAATAGTGGATTCCAGGTCTTTACTCACGGTAAGAATAGCAGATGGCGCCTACAACAGAAGAACATCCTTCAAGGCAGTGTGCTCTCACCTTTGCTTTTTAATATTTATAGAAAACTCCGCGCATTTCATCTATGCTAATGATGCAGCTGTAGCTCCCAAAGGGAAGACGTTTAAAGCGGCAGAAGAAAAGTTGACTTTATCAGTGGATCCGCTTTGCCTTTACTATGAGGTCAATCATCTAAATCCAGTTCCCAACAGGACTCATGTGTGTGTATTTCATTTACGGAGTAGAAAAGCTCATTGCGAATTAGACGTCACATGGCGAGGTAAACGACTTCAGCATCGTTCACCACCTGTATATCTGAGTGTTACTCTTGACCGCGCGATGTCCGTCAATAAACATTTACGTAATACCAGGTTGAAGGTGAAGGTTAGTGCAAGGAACATTGTTTTGAGAAAGCTCACAGCTGGCTAGGTAAGCCTCACATTGTGAGAACTTTTGCTCTTGCTTTGTGTGTGTCAGCTATACTGTACGTCCTACTGGTGTGAAGAGCATCTGGTGACACCGTGCAGGCTGACACGGCAATCAATGAGATTATCCGATTTCTGTTGGGATGTTTGAAGCCAATCCCAGTGAACAAACTCTATGTGATGAGTGGAACATCTGTTTCCTCTGTCATAAGGTCAGTCGTTGCCGGTATAGAGAGAGAAAAGCAGATCAGTGATTCCCGTAATCCAGTGCATGAAGATGAAGTTGTTGTCAGTGGATTGGAATCTAGAAAGAGTTTCACTGATAGCACTCATCCACTAGTGGGAACACTGGAGTCACACTGCACCATCAGATGGAAGAGTAAGCTGCCACAAGATATCCCTGCTAAGAAAGAGCTAGCCCCAGAAAACGACCTCCTCTACCTTGTTCGAAGCTCTCTCAGTCGTCTTTTGGTTAGGTCACCCGTTGCGAGGTTAATATGCAGAAATCTGACGTACTTCCAACTGATGGAGGCGAGTCTGGTACAAGATCCGGGGCACTTGCTCATACACCTTCTGAAGAACCTCACCTCTCTTGGGTGATATTCGTGTTGTTCTTTCTAAACAAGTGCTTATATTGTGTCAGGCTCCATGGTAAGTGTTATGATGTTGTCTATATGACCGTACTGTCTCTTGTACCTAATTATTTCATTTCCAGTTTTAAGAACTGTCTCCCGATAATGTTTATCAGTTATGACTGAAAGGGTACAGTACCGCCCAACATTGAAAATAGGTACGAAATTCTTGTCAGAACAACACATTTTTTGTGTAAAAGTAACTCAATTTCAATTAATACAGCGAAGCCGGATACCAGTGTGGGAAAGAATGACAATTTATTTATTTAATTGATCACATGTGCACTCCCTCAAAATAAATCCCTACATCCAGTTTGGTGAGATCTGTAAATGAATGAATGTATGGTCGTCTGCTAACCACAGATAGTGAATGGGAATATATGATCATCTTTGAGTCGATCCTTTGGCTACCTTTGGTGGGACCAAAGAGATGGAAGTTACCAGAGCTTTGGGCGTCTGAAATGTGGCTGACCAATAAGGTAGCAAGGTGCTTCTCCCACTTCGACAGAGGTGCGAGAGAACCGGAATACGGCCATGTTTCGGCACTCTGGGGCTGAACCTTCTGCTGTAAAGACCTGTTTTTTTGTTGTGCTCCGTAATGAAAGTGTGGAGGCATGGTATGGATGTGGAATATTTAAGAGTAGTTAGAACTAATCATTTCTCTTTCCCAGGAACTTTTGTGGGGAAAATTACAAAGTGAGGCAGGTAATTTTAAGGGGATTGTAGTAAACCAACGGTCACAATGAGCCCACGTGTAGTTATAAGTTGAGATACTAGCGTGTGTACAATAAGCTGAAATATTTAAGAATTAATAGCGTGTGTACAATAAGCTGAAATATTTAAGAAATAGCGTGTGTATCATAAGTTGAAGTATTTAAGAAACATCATTCCGTGTGACGCTAAATTTAAACTCTGAGAGAGAATCAAGGTGAGTCGGCCGTTTTTCCAGCAACGCCACTTGGCTTGCATTGCACAGGAAGACGTGCGTTTATCTCCAGAGTTCACAGTAGGAAAGTAGAATTACAAAGTGGGGCAGTGTCGTGTGAAACTGGGATAGATATTGATTGAAGTGGGAAAGCGGAAAGTGATGATGTTGTAACAGTTCTTTGTGTTGTATTTCATATTGTTGTGTTGTATATGTCATGTAATTTGGGTATGTGTGTTTTGCATGGGGGTAGCAAGGTAGTTTCGAAAGATTTGTGGGTATGCCTGTTCCTTCTGTATCGCTCGATCTGGAGGAAAGTTTCGTGAGGATGATTGTGAGAGGCGAAGTGTGAGGTATAATAAAAGATCCACCATCCGATCCAGGGAGTGCACTGTTGCGGTAAATAGATTACGAGACCATAGTATAGAGATTCACTAACGTAAAGCCATGCCCACTGGGCGGAATTTCTCATGTGATTTTGTTGTAGGTTGTAGAATTTGTGTGTTTAGGAATAAATCAGATAGTGAATAGAAAGAGATTGGTGGCCTTTTTCATTAAATTGTATGTTGTCATAATGTCCCGAATTTATATAAAAGCCGTTAAATCAAAGACAAAAAGTAAATGTGGTATTGCCAGTGCGTAGTGTGCAGTCAGAGTTCTATAAATCACTGATAGTCAGATGCGTGTTTCCGTTGCGTATTATTCATGCAGGAGGATAATTTGTAACTAAATAGTAAGATACGAGAATTCATGTTGCTCGATAAATTAAGGAAGAATCCACTCGCTTGGCAAACCACTCATCTTGCAGGCCTGACTGCTTGATGCCACAGTATGAGAAAGGCAAGTGGGTGCCTCTCATGACGTATACAAAATGTAAGTCCGTCCTATAATACTAAAGTTTAAGATTATGTGAGAGGGATTTAGGCTCATATACTTAATTCAGTGAATTAGTCTTTTCAATCTTTTTGGCCTCCTGGAAGAAGGTCGAGGGTGTTGTTCCGTTGGCAAATCACTATATCGAAGCTCACAGTCAGTTTTCTCCACTAGGACTTTGCCAAGAGAACAATATTGAATGTCGGATCTAGTCACCTTCCTCAGTAATGAGTACGAGAATTTAGTCGTCCAGACCACGTATTTTTTAGAAAATATACTTTAATATAAGAAAAACATGGTTCAAGAAGACTGTAATGTAAACAATCTGTATTTATTTAGCTAATTTCGACAACTTGTCATTTTGAATCACCTGTAAAACCGTGCAACTGTCTCCATATATATCGTTACACATCACACAACCCACATCAGCGTACCACCTAATCGTCCAAAACTCCTACTTACACGTTATATGTTACGTATTACATGATGTAACTGTCGAACTATTTTTCACTACACATACACAGTAGACGCTACATTCGATCCGTGCACTGGGAATGGATTCACCTCAACGTGACATCATTAACCGCCATAATGGTAACTTTGCTCTAAGTACTACAGCTTGACAACAAACAACAGCTGATATGGTATTGTCAAAGATACATACGCATCTAGCTACTTTAGAGCTATCGATAGCAATTTCAGAGGCACCCTACGTATATTGCTGGCGTGCCAGACTTTGTTGATGTGTTGTACATCAGACAAACAGCGACCAAAGCGTACTTAAGGGTATACAAAGAGACATAACAAATAATTTTATGCATTGCATTAAAAATATTTTATGAAATAAATACAAATTTCACAAAATATTGAAAGACAAACAATCCATTAATTGTTGGCGTGCTAGACTTAACGACTACCTTGTATCGCAGGCATCAGGGCCTGAAGGATGTGTATACACACGCAGAAACCAATCTAATAACTTTTTTTTACAAAAGAGTAATTCCAAGAAATACAATTTTCATAATTTTTAATGATGTTATTACTGACGAACCAGCAAAGCCCTATTGTAAAGGGCAGAATAAAACAATAATTTCATCGTTTTACCGACATCCAAAGTCAGATGATACAAAAGCTGAAAGGATCAAAGAAAACTTGAGTCTGATTTCGAACACGTACCCGACTCGTACTATTATAGTTGGTGTTGACTTTAATTTACCCTCGATATGATGGCGAAAATACATGCTTAATTCCGGGGGTACGCATGAAACACCGTCCGAAATTGTTCTAAACGCATTCTCTAAAAATTATTTCGAGCAGTTAGTTCATGAGCCCACGCGAATAATAAACTGTTGTTATAACACACTTGACCTGAGTTAATAACGACCATCAAAACGGATGAAGAGATTAGTGAACACAGTGAGATTGAATTCCGTAACTCCTAAATCCTCCAAAAATAAACGAAAAATATATCTCTTGAAAAAAGCGGATAAAAATTCGCCTGATATCTTCCTGGGGGACAATCCCCACTCCATCCGAATTAACAATGTAAGTGTAGACCAGATGTGGCCTGAATTCAAAGAAATAGTATCGACAGCAATTGAGAGATTTATATCAAATAAATTCACAAACGGTGGAGCAGATCCACGATGGTACACAAAACAGGTCAGAACACTGTTGCAGGAACAACGAAAAAAGTATGCCAAATTTAATTGAACGCAAAATCCCCAAGATTGGTGGTCTTTTTCAGAAGCTCGAAATTTTGCGTGGACTTGAATGCGAGATGCTTATAACAGTTTCCATAACGAAACTTTGTATCGAAATCTGTGAAAAAATCCAAAGAGATTCTGGTCGTGTGTAAAGTATATTAGCAGCAAGACACAGTCAGTGCCTTCTTTGCGCTATAGCAATGGGAATACTATCAATGAAAGCGCTGCTAATGCAGAATTATTAAATACAGCCTTTCGAAATTCTTTCACCAAAAAAGACGAAGTAAATGTTCGAGAACTGGTATGAAGAATAGCTGCTAACTGAAATCACTTAACAAAAGCAAGTCTTCCGGTCCAGACATTGTACCAAGCAAGTTTCGTTCAGAGTATGCCGATCCAATAGATCCATACTTGACAATCATATACAACCGCTCCCTCGACGAAATATGCATACCCAAAGGCTGGAAAGTCACACCAACATTCAAAAAAGGCAATAGGAGTAATCAACTAAATTACAGGCACATACAGTTGACGTCGATACGCAGCAGGATTTTTGAACATATATTGTGTTCGAACACTACAAATTACCAGGAAGAGAACAGTCTACTGACACACAGTCGAACGGATAAAGAAACATCGTTCTTGTGAAACACAGCTAGCTCTTTATTCACACGATGTGATGAGTGCTACCGCAAAGTTATTTCAGGTTAATTCCGCAATTCTGGATTTCCAGAAGGCTTTCACACCGTGCCTCATAAGCGGCTTGTAATCAAATTGCGTCCTCATGCAATATCGTCTCAGCTGTACTAGTGGATTCATGGTTTTCTATCACAGAGGTCACAGTTTGTAGTAAGTGACAGAATGTCATCGAGTACAACATAAGCGATTTCTGGCGTTCCCCAAGGTACTGTTACAGGTCGTCTGCTGTTCCCTGTATATATAAACGAATAGGAGACAATCTGAGCAGCCCTCTTAGGCTGTTTGCAGATGATGCTGCTGTTTATCGCCTAGTAAAGCCATCAAAAGGTCAAAATCAATTGTAAAACGATTTGAAAAAGATATATCCATGGTGCGAAAATTGGCAATTGAGCCTAAATAATGAAAAGTGGAGGTCATCCACATGAGTGCTAAAAGGAATTCGTCAAAATTCGGTTACGCGATAAAGCAATCAATTCTAAAGGCTGTAATATCAACTAAATACCTAGAAATTACAATCACGAACAACTTAAACTGGAAAGAACACATAGGAAATGTTGTGGGGAAGGCGAACCAAAGACTGCGTTTTAGTGGCAGGAAACTTAGAAAGTGTAACAAACCTACTAAAGAGACTGCCTACACCAAGCTTGTCCGTCCTCTTTTGGAGTATTGCTGCGTTGTCTCGAATTCTCACCAGGTAGGTTTAACGGAGTACATACATAAAGTTCGAAGAAGAGCAGCACGTTTTGTATTACAGCAAAATACGGGAGAGACTGTCACGTACATGATACAGGATTTGGGGTGAACGTCATTAAAACAAAGACGTTTCTCGTTGCTGCGGATCTTCTCACGAAATTTCAGTCACCATCTTTCTCCTCCGAATACGGAAATATTTTGCTGACGCCGACCTACATAGGGAGTAACAATCATCATAATAAAATAAGAAAAATCAGAGCTCGTACGGAAAGATATAGATGTTTGTCCTTTCCTCAAGCTGTTAGAGAGTGGAATAATAGAGAATTATTGTGACGGGGGTTCGATGAATCTTCTGCCAGGCACTGAAGTGTGATTTGTGGAGTATCCATGTAGATGTAGATAGATTTAGATGTTAAAGGAAACATATTATAAAAATGGATGTGTGTGTGTGTGTGTGTGTGTGTGTGTGTGTGTGTGTGTGTGTGTGTTCAAAATCTCCTGCAGCGATTTCAACCAAATTAGTACACATGTTGTTGTTGTGGTCTTCAGTCCTGAGACTGGTTTGATGCAGCTCTCCATGCTACTCTATCCTGTGCAAGCTTCTTCATCTCCCAGTACCTACTGCAACCGACATCCTTCTGAATCTGCTTAGTGTATTCATCTCTTGGTCTCCCCCGTACGATTTTTACCCTCCACGCTGCCCTCCAATACTAAATTGGTGATCCCTTGATGCCTCAGAACATGTCCTACCAACCGATCCCTTCTTCTGGACAAGTTGTGCCACAAACTTCTCTTCTCCCCAATCCTATTCAATACTTCCTCATTAGTTATGTGATCTACCCATCTAATCTTCAACATTCTTCTGTAGCACCACATTTCGAAAGCTTCTATTCTCTTCTTGTCCAAACTATTTACCGTCCATGTTTCACTTCCATACATGGCTACACTCCATACAAATACTTTCAGAAATGACTTCCTGACATTTAAATCTATACTCGATGTTAACAAATTTCTCTTCTTCGGAAACGCTTTCCTTGCCATTGCCAGTCTACATTTTATATCCTCTCTACTTCGACCATCATCAGTTATTTTGCTCCCCAAATAGCAAAACTCCTTTACTACTTTAAGTGTCTCATTTCCTAATCTAATACCCTCAACATCACCCGACTTAATTCGACTACATTCCATAGCACCTACATAATGTATTTGAGGAGATACGCCTTCATAAACAATGAGATGCACGAAAAATACTGTATCTTACAAGATGTTTAGAGGTACTGTGCTGCTAACTGTATTCGCAACAAATTTCGCTGCAGTACCCATATACGCCGATAAATGCACATAACAAAAGTATATCATTTTACCTGACGTAGTTGAGGATATGTGACACCATAAACCGTGAACTGCGTGAAAGAAATGCCATATGACGCATGAAGTTTAATACATTTATTCTTTATTACTAAGACACTAGTACGGTCGAGTCAAATTGGGGAAATCTCTGACACGTGGTAGCACTTTTGACAGTTAAACTGTGATGCGCGAACGGCTCTAGGTTCAAATGGCTCTGAGCACTATGGGACTCAACTGCTGAGGTCATTAGTCCCCTAGAACTTAGAACTAGTTAAACCTAACTAACCTAAGGACATCACAAACATCCATGCCCGAGGCAGGATTCGAACCTGCGACCGTAGCGGTCTTGCGGTTCCAGACTGCAGCGCCTTGAACGGCTCTAGGCAAACATAGTAGCTGTCTACACAACTATGGAGAATAATTGCTATAAAGTCGTTTTCAAAATCGCGTTCTAGACACGTGATCAGCTGCCCCCAGCGTACAGAATCTGTGCGGGATCATATTCTTTATTTGGCTACTGTGCATGTGCATTTGCGCATTATACATATTTCTTTGTACGACTGTTCCATAATTTCAAAGGTGTTTTCACAAATACATGGCAATGACTATTATTTTTTACATCCTTATCACAAACGCAGTTTATTCTTGTTTTTGTGTCCAACAGAAAATTTGTAAAATAAATAACTAGGCAACGTCGGGTGTCAGCTAGTACGCAGTGTAGTACATGTAACTAGGAATTTTGCAAAGTAAGGTGGTATGATAATGTGAGCTATGTAATGTGTTGCTTATACATGGCGATATTTGGAGATGCATACAAAAAATGTGATACCCCTCCACATTGGTTTCACACGTGCTTGAAAATGGACCGCGCGGGATTAGCCGAGCGGTCTTAGGGGCTGTAGTCAAGGACTGTGCGGCTGGTCCCGGCGGAGGTTCGAGTCCTCCCTCGGGCATGGGTGTGTGTGTTTATCCTTAGGATACTTTAGGTTAAGTAGTGTACAAGCATAGGGACTGATGACCTTAGCAATTAAGTCCCATACGATTTCACACACATATGAACATTTTTGAAAATGGCAAATCGTCGAAATTAGCTAATCGCACGGTTTAAGTAAGCATCGTTTACTCTACAGCCTACTGTAGACCACGTCCTCTTTCATTAAACATTAACAGGCTGTGGATCCCCATACAGAAAAATTCTTCCTTTTATGTCAGGATCACCTTCGCTATGTTCTTCCTGTACTGATATCAAGCTTCACTCTCTCCCGTTCCTTTTCCGCTGCAGGTATGAACCCAGAAGGGCGCCCGCAGCTAGAACCACAGGCCATTAGAAAGACAGCCATCTCCGAGGCGTGTGTGTTGCGTCAGTTGTAGAGCCGAAGTGATTTGCCTCGCCACGGCCCAAACTCTTGGACTACTCAGTCATGGGCGGCCATCCCACTGGCGCTGGACACTCGGGCTGTCGCCGGACGAAGGCGCAGCGCAGCGCAGGCAGCAGAGGACGGACGGGCCCCTGCATCGCGCTCCGTAATGACAGCGTTGACCCCGCATCAGATAGCTGGAGCCGACAAATTGCCGATCACACCGCGCTCTGTCCCGGCTCGCCTCATTATCTCCAGATAGCATCGGCCGTTTTCTCTTACGGCGCCGGCCGTCCCATGCGATACCATTAAAGCTGGTGGCCGGCTCGCGCGCAGCCGCCTAACAGGCTATTTAAATACGTGTACCTGCCACAGAAATACTCCGCGATGGATGTACACGGCGCGGCCCTAAGCTACGGAGATCTGGCTCGTTAGGCGGCGCGGAGATACAGACGTGGTCGCTGGCTGTGTGTAGACGCTGCGTCTCCAACAGTGGACGCCTGATGGATCCCTCCACATCCTCAGTGGATTTACTGTCTTATACCAGATCAGCAACCTTACACGAACACTTGGTATGCACACCACTTAAACAACATGCTTATCAGTTTCCTACCATTCTTTTCTGAAGCCTCTTCACCTTCAGAGTTCTGGGTTTCATCCGCCTGTCTGTTGGAGTCCACTGTCCTTTCTTCGGTCCTCGGAATATTAATTTCTTTTATTTTACAGACGTAATGAGGAAAAACAGAAATGAGAGTAGTGAAATCACAAAGTAGAGGGAATTATGGAATTCTGCTACCTTGGCAGGAAAGTAACCCACGACGGACGGAACACTGAAGACATTAAAAGCAAACAAGCACAGGCAAACAGGTCATTCCTGAAAAAATAAGTCTACTGCTATTAAACACAGGCTTTAATTTGAGGAACGCCAACGGCCGTGGCGAAATGGTAACACCGGTTCCCGTCGGATTACCGAAGTTAAGCGCTGTCGGGCTGGGCTAGCACTTGGATGGGTACCCATCCGGTCTGCCGAGCGCTGTTGGCAAGCAGGGTGCATTCATCCCTTGTGAGGCAAACTGAGGAGCTACTTGATTGAGAAGCAGCGGCTTCGGTCTCTTAAACTGAAATACGGCCGGGAGAGCGATGTGCTGACCACTTGCCCCTCCATATCCGCATCCAAAAATGGTCCAAATGGCTCTGAGCACTATGGGACTTAACTGCTGAGGTCATCAGTCCCCTAGAACTTAGAACTACTTAAACCTAACTAACCTAAGGACATCACACACATCCATGCCCGAGGCAGGATTCGAACCTGCGACCGTAGCGGTCGCGCGGCTCCGGATTGTGGCGCCTAGAACCGCTCTGCCACTATGGCCGGCTATCCGCATCCAGTGACGGCTGTGGACTGAGGATGACACGGCGGCCGGTCCTTTACCGTTGGGCCTTCCAAAGCTTTCTTCGGACAGAGGGAGAAGAATTTTTTAATTTGAGGAACACTGAATTTTATGGTCGTGGATCATCGGCCCTAGGAAAACCGGAACAGAAGACAATCGATGCCTTTGAGACATGGTGCTACAGACGAACGTTGAAACTGATAAGGTAAGGAATGGGGAAGTTCCCCTCAGAATCGTCGAAGAAAGGAACATATCAGCATGTTGTACCCGCACAAGATGAAAGGACAGGATGATAGGAAATGCGTTAGGACATCGGGGAATAACTTCCTCGGTAAAAGAGGGAATTGCAGAGCGTAAAAACTGTAGAGTAAGACCTTAGTTCTTTTGAAGTATAAAAGTAAAATGTGAACGCAAAACTGATACTAGAATTTATATGTTTTTCATTTGCAATTACTGTCAGTTACATAAGGCTATATAAGATCTGTGACGGTAAAACTAGTTATAATGGTGTTTGAAATGCTTATTAATTTTGCAAATAATACTACTGTATTTTTTTCAATGTCACAGAATATTAATGTCAATGATGTCATATATTTCAGTGACAACAACAGGAAAAAAATAACAGCATAGGATTGGATTTTAACACGCAGCGCTTGCAGAGAAGTTCTAGGCGCTACGGTCTGGAACTGCGCGATCGCTACGGTCGCAGGTTCGAATCCTGCCTCGGGCATGGCTGTATGTGATGTCCTTAGATTTAAGTAGTTCTAAGTTCTAGGGGACTGACGACCTCAGATGTTAAGTCCCATAGTGCTCAGAGCTATTTGAACCATTAAACACAGTGAAAAGTTCGAAGCTGCGCTCTTAGTCCGTCCGTCCCCCCCCCCCCCCCCCCTCACCACGCTACTCGTCCGGCATACCAACAAGCGTGTGAACTGATGCAGTGGCATCAGAACTTCGTAATTTTCTCTGAAACTATTTGAGTGTTGCCACCTAGGCAAAACAAGTGTCAATTTATTTTCGTCCTTCTCCCACCAAGCGAAGTTTCGATTGTGTCAGAGAGCGATCTATTGTGGTTCTCCCTTGTAAGATATAGTTACAGTAAACCACTGATGTAGCGCCACGCTCCTTGTACGAGGGCTGTTCAATAAAGAATGACCATAATTCTTTATGATCATAATTTCTCGCGCTAAAAGTTAATCTTATGATATTCTGATAGCTTAATGTGCAACAAACACGCCATAGTGGTTTCATTGTTGGGACTCCTGTTTACCGCCTGTGAGAGGCAGGCAAAGTCAGACATATTCAGTATTGCCTACCGCTGCAATGGAGTAAAACGCGAGGAACAATATGCGGCTTTGAAATTCTGCTTTTGTCTCAACAAATCTCCAGCTGAGGGCTATACAATGTTACAGGAGGCCTATGGAGAGTCTGATCTTCCCTGCAGCACAGTTCGAAGGTGGTTCAAAATGCTTAAAGAGGGGAGACAGTCAATTTCTAAGAAACGTGGACCCGGTGCTCCAGTTACTGCTCTTTAGGAAGAAAACATCAACACCGCTGCTGTCATTGTGAGAGAGGATAGACGAATGACCTTAAGATCACTTTCTGAAATACTGCACATTTCATTGGGTGCCACCTACAAGTTGGTGACAAAAAAATTACACATGACACGTGTTTGTGCGCGATGAGTTCCTAGACTGTTGATTCCCGAACAAAAGCACATTCGCGTGCAGGTCTGCATGTAGTTAAAGTTGATGTTAGAGGAAGATTCGGAGTTACTTTCAATTGCAAACACTGCTGATGAAACTTGGCTACATCATTTTGATCCTGAGAGCAAACAGTGACGCTCAGTGTGGAAATCTTCTTCACCACCAACTCCCAAAAAAGCAAAAGTGGTTTCTTCTGCTGGGAAAGTTATGGTCACCTCATTCTTTGATATTCAGGGAATGGTTTATCAGCATGTTGTACCTGCACACACATCAATAACTGGACACAGGGTTGTCAGGGATGTCCTGAAAACATTGCAAGTCCATGTCAGACGCAAAAGACCACATTTCCGCGCGACCGCTACGGTCGCAAGTTCGAATCCTGCCTCGGGCATGGATGTGTGTGATGTCCTTAGGTTAGTTAGGTTTAAATAGTTCTATGCCCGCATCTCGTGGTCGTGCGGTAGCGTTCTCGCTTCCCACGCCCGGGTTCCCGGGTTCGATTCCCGGCGGGGTCAGGGATTTTCTCTGCCTCGTGATGGCTGGGTGTTGTGTGATGTCCTTAGGTTAGTTAGGTTTAAAGTAGTTCTAAGTTCTAGGGGACTGATGACCATAGATGTTAAGTCCCATAGTGCTCAGAGCCATTTGAACCATTTTTTTTCTAAGTTCTCGGGGACTGATGACCTCAGAGGTTAAGCCCCATAGTGCTCAGAACCAGTTGAACCACATTTCCGCGAAGCAGGCTGAATAATGCACACGATAATGGGGGTTGGGCTGTTTGGGAGAAGAGACCAAACAGCGAGGTCATCGGTCTCATCGGATTAGGGAAGGACGGGGAAGGAAGTTGGCCGTGCCCTTTCAAAGGAACCATCTCGGCATTTGCCTGGAGCGATTTAGGGAAATCACGGAAAACCTAAATCAGGATGGCAGGACGCGGGATTGAACTGTCGTCCTCCCAAATGAGAGTCTAGTGTGCTAAGCACTGCGCCACTTCGCTCGGTTGCACACGATAATGCTCGGCCGCATATTCCCAATGTTGTTGCTGAATATATTGCAAAAATCAACGTGAAGAGCATCCCTCACCCTACCTACAGTCCTCATTTAGCCCTATGTGACTTTTTTCTAATCCCTAAGAAGAAGAAATGCCTTCGTGGGAGGCATTATGAATCATCAGAAGGAGTGCTGAAGGCTGCGGAGGCGGTTTTAATGGACCGCTTGTCAGCTGCCCGCCAGTTATAGTGTGCAACTGCAGATCTTCCGTTGCTCTGGGCACCAATAGAAACCGTCTGACCTCAAGGTAGGTAATGTTCCCAACATCTTCACCAAACCCCGCACTGACTGTACAGCCTGCCGATCTCTGCGGCACAGCACGTTGTAGACTGGAACTTTTTTTTATTTACTTATCCTGTCGAGTAGCAACCCGATTTTGCCATCAATAACACTTACAAGGGAACCTCCCCATCGCACCCTCCTCAGATTTAGTTATAAGTTGGCACAGTGGATAGGCCTTGAAAAACTGAACACAGATCAATCGAGGAAACAGGAAGAAGTTGTGGGGAACTACAAAAAAATAAGCAAAATATACAAACTGAGTAGTCCATGTGCAAGATACGCAACATCAAGGCTAATGTAAACTCAGGAGCGCCGTGGCCCCGTGGTTAGCGTGAGCAGCTGCGGAGCGAGAGGTTCTTGTCTTGGTTCAAGTCTTCCCTCCAGTGAAAAGTTTAATTTTTTTTTCAGTTTATGTGACAAACTCTTATGTTTTCATCACTTTTTTGGGAGTGATTATCACATCCACAAGAAAACCGAAATCGGGTAAGGTAGAAGAATCTTTTTACCCATTCGCCAAGTGTACAAGTTAGGTGGGTCGACAACATATTCCTGTCATGTGGCGCACATGCCGTCACCAGTGTCGTATAGAATATATCAGACGCGTTTTCCTGTGGAGGAATCGGTTGACCTATGACCTTGCGATCAAATGTTTTCGGTTCCCATTGGAGAGGCACGTCCTTTCGTCTACTAATCGCACGGTTTCCCGGCGCGGTCGCAAAACACAGACACTAAACTTATTACAGTGAACAGAGACGTTAATGAACGAACGGACAGATCATAACTTTGCGAAAATAAAGAAATTAAAATTTTCAATGGAGGGATTATTTGAACCAAGGACCTCTCGCTCCGCTGCTGCTCACGCTAACCACGGGACCACGTACACCATTAAAACCTACAGATTGTGCCCAGTACTCTTAAGGAACCTAAAAATCACTTTATAAAGAAGAATGTCTTAATGTCTTTCGTAAATAAAAGAGAAGTAGCTGACTGAGGAGGGTGGTGTCCCATACTCAACGTTGCCTTCAGGAAGTCCAACCGTTCGCAGTCAGATCTGGGACACATAAACAACATGTGCCTGACATCAGCTTCGACTCAGTATCACACTCACAAGCCGGCGAAGCGTAAACTTTTATCCAAAGTAGATTTTGAGGAAAAAAGGCGTGACTGAAGAGAAGTCGTATGATAGTAGAAGTCGTAGATCGGTCCAAATGTGTCCTCATCAACCACGGCTGTGAAGAAAACCGAGACTGGAGGACTGGGTAATAACCGCCTTTCCTTTGCTGTGAAACGTTCCGCATCTCTTGCCATTGCCGGCCGTTGTGGCCGAGTGGTTCTAAGCGCTTCAGTCTGGAACCGCGCTGCTGCTGCGGTCGCAGGTTCGAATCCTGCCTCGGGCATGGATGTGTGTGATGTCCTTAGGCTAGTCAGGTTAAGTAGTTCTAAGTCTAGGGGACTGATGACCTCAGATGTTAAGTCCCATAGTGCTCAGAGCCATTTGAACCATTTTTCTCTTGCCACTGTTGACTTGCGTGACCCTCGACCTCACGTAAGTCGTCTGTCTAAGGTAATTTCAGATAGACTGGAACTTCCGTCTCGGTTGCTGGCCACGTACCAACTGTGGTCAGCTTCAGCTGTGGCCCGCGACGACAAATTGGGCCCGTCATGCTGCACCCAAAGCAAATCCAGAAAGTGCCCCATAGCAGCACCGGCAGCGCCCCATGACTCTCCATCTGCTCACCACTGCAATGGGAACTGATACATCTGTTGTCCGATCACCAATACGGACAGCCTAGACCACCGCGCCAATCCTTGGCTCCGACGACGCACAACAGGACTCCCCGCCGCTTGCGCCGCTGCGGTGGCGCTGACCTCCAGATGATGTTGTCAGTGCCACTCTGTGCTAGCTAGCTGACGTCAGACCTGTCACGACTCCCCAGATAGGCCGCAGCTGCGACTCAGACGCCGTCTAGCGCTCCCTCTGGCCACACCACGAGCGCCAGAGCAGCGCTGCCGCGGCTGGCTGGCTGGGTAGTAAGGAAGCCGTGCTGCGAACTTCAGTTTCACAGCACACTAGAAACATTTCTTTTTTTAAGGTTGAATAACAAGTATACTGTTTTTGTTCTACTGATTTTTGTTTATTTCAAACTAGTTTTTGGCTTATTGAGTCATCTTCAGGAAACAGCAGACAAGCGTCTCAAAGGGACACTAGTTCTGAAGTAACCAAACGCTATAAGCAAAATTGCAGTCCACTTGCATAGAGTGCTGTGCATCTGACTTGTTTCTTAACGTTGAAACTACACTTTACAGCCGCGCGGGATTAGCCGAGCGGTCAAAGGCGCTGCAGTCATGGACTGTGCGGCTGGTCCCGGCGGAGGTTCGAGTCGTCCCTCGGGCATGGGTGAGTGTGTTTGTCCTTAGGATAATTTAGGTTAAGTAGTGTTTAAGGTTGGGGACTGATGACTTAGCAGTTAAGTCCCATAAGATTTCACACACATTTGAACATTTGATCACTTTACACAATCGACAATATTAAGCAGCGTAAATAATTAAACTGTACAATGTTACAGGTAAAGTGGCTCTAATACCAAAGTCCTGACATTGACTGAGAAACTGTTAAACTGTGCACTCTTTATTTATGTCGTGCAACAAACATGTTTTTTAGCACTGTAAATCAAACTTTAGTCAGTGGATAGTATTATACACAGTAATTAAAACACGTAATCTTACAGTATTACAGGTTATACAGCTATGATGCCATAGTTTGTGAGGTCCTGACGTTGGCTAAGAAACTGTTAAACTGAGCACTCTTTATTTATGTTGTGCAACAAGCACGTTTTTTAACAGTGTAAATTAAAAATTAGGCAATGGATAATATTATACACAGCAATTAAAATAAACAAACTTACAGTACTACACATTATGTGATATGCTGGGAGGACACAGATACCAAGTCAACACAGAAGTACTATATATGGCCCAAAAGGAAGAAAACCAAGCCTGTTACAAGCATCTGAAGTAAACAAATATTTAGCTCAAAATCCCCAGGTGGCTCAAAATCCCCTGGTGGATCTAAATGATCAGTTACAGCTGAGCACTTACCCACTTTCAAGCTTCACATGATGCAGTTATCAAGCCTCATTCCCATAAACCACCACAATGGCACATACTGCTACGCAAAATTAAAACACAACAGTATTTCCTATTCCTTATCTTGCTTAACCTACAAATGTCAAACAATATAACCTGTTATATTGTAATGTGCATTTTAACCATGTACTGTGTTTAATAACGCCCATTGCATAACTTGTAATTTACAGTGTAAAACATGTTTGCTGCATAAGTTGTTAGTGCCCAGTTACAGAGTTCTCAACCAACGTCTCGGCTTCACAAGCTATGGCAACATAACGATATAACGTGTAATAATATGAGATTGTGTATTTTAATTACTGTGTATAATATTATCCATTGCCTAAAGTTTAATTTACAGCGTCAGAATACGTGTTTGTTGTACATCATAAAAGAAGAGTGCTTAGTTTAACAGTTTGTCAGTCAATGGACCTCAGCCAGTAGACCTCACAGACTTAAGCATTATAACCATTTTACCTATAATATTATATAATGATTTATTGTGCTTAATATTGTCCATTATGTAAAGTGTAATTTCAGCGTTAAGGAACTTGTTTGATGGACAACACTTTATGCAAGTAGATTGTATCTTCGCTTATAATATTTGAACACCTAAGAACTAGTGCCCCTCTCGGACGCTAGTCAGTTATTTCCTGAAGATATATCTTTGGCAAAATGTCTACGGGTCAGATGACGCATCAGTCTTCAAGAACGGAGTGTCATTCCTAGACAACAGTACGATCCAGAATTACACACATGGAAGCTGCGTAACGAAGACTTCATTACCAAACTTAAACTCTAGTACAGTAAAACATCGTCAGTATTGTGAGAAACGGATTCGTGAACCTGGATTATTCGAGAAAACGAAACTAGTATAGTGAACCAGAATTTTATTCGGCACCGTATTATCAGAGAGCAACAGCATAAGGTAAGCCGGAAGATAAAAATAAAACAAAAATGAACATTGGGTTATTTAAGGGTGGACCACAAGACACCTGAATTTGCCTGTTTGAACTTTGACTTGAGGTCTCTTATTCTTGAGAACCACTTCATCGCCTTAACCAAAGCGCCGCCTCACATTGAACGTAGTTCCGTAATCAACAATACGACCAAACACAAAATTAGGCTTTTCTCTCCATTGATCGCCGAAATGATGCCCTTGGGTCATTTTAATCTCGCCTTACAACAATGGTTTCCAAGCTTTTCCTCTGATAGAATCCCGGATCTCTGAGGGAACACTTCGTTTATTTTGCAGGTTAATAAAATTGTAGAAAATGAAACAAACTTGTTTTATCCAGTGATTACTTCAATTTTAAATCATAACTAATAACACAAAAAAGGAAGAAAAGTCAAAAAGCCATGTCATTAATAGTTTTTCTGTTGAGCAGTTATTCAGTTCCACGGAACACAGGTATTCCACGAAACACAGTTTGGAAAATCCTACTCTATAGCCATCTGAAACCTTAAAACTTGCGAAAACTTCACTGGAAGCACCTGTGTTCTCTTTCCGACGGTATACACAGACGTTAAACACTGCAGCATACGGAAGAAAGGAGAGTTCTTGGTCTGAAAAGTTGCACAAGGACTAGACCATGCCGTGCTCATAGGTAGTAAACCCGTATGTTTATTACGACTAACTCTTTCCCTAAGAACACAGGAACGTTAACTCACGAGAGGTATCTCGTGTATTATCTGCTTAGCGCTTCCGCTAGTTTCATATTTTAATTGGAAGGAATGCGTGCCGAGACGGTATCAAGGCAGGAGAGATACCAGCAGAACAGTAGAGTGCATTAAGCTGGAGGCTCTGAGTGCTGGGGCACTTCAGTGGGCTGCTTCTGGTAGCTGCTCTTTTACGGAACCATCACTCCTGCTGAGTGCGTTTGCACTGTTTGGCCCGCTATAGCAGAATAGTGAGTGTACTGAACCAGTGAATGATGCGCGGCTACAGCTGTCTTTGCCGACAGCAAGACAAGCTGAACATGTCACATCTGTTGCAACTGCGGTCTTATGCGAACGATTTACGGTGAACCTTCATCTAGTCGTTCGAGCCGTCTTACTGTTACAGCGTACATGCTCTTCCAGGACGATGCTCGAGTTGTATCTCTGGAATGGAGGAGTTTGTTTTAAATTGGTTACAATGAGCTGTGATGGCTGTGAAGATGGATGATCGCGTAACACTGAAGCAAATCGTTTACGTAGTAACTGGAAACAAAACTACCTAAAATAGTGTCCAGGGCCATTCCGATACGTTTTTATGTCGAATTATACTTCGAAAACACCATGTCCATTCGCATTTTCTCTTTCTTTTTGTTTTTGTCTGTAGAGTGACGTAAATTCGCGTCAGCGTGTCTTCTGGTCTTTATTCTTGTACAGTATTCTCCCATTCTCATACTTTGCAACCTTCTTCGCTCTTCTCTCCAAGCTGATTTTTGCCCTGGGTCTAATTCTGTTCCGGGAATAGATGACAAACGTGAATTTTCGACTTCAAAACCGCACGGTTGTAAATCTCTGTTTCCTGTATTCCCATTTCCTCAACAGATCTTTATACCTCTTCGACGTAGCATACTTTTGTCCTCGTGTTACCTGTTGTGTCAGCATCCCCTGATCCAGTCCAAGCACGTGTCCAGAACTCTGCAGTTCACGCTTCAGTGCCTGGCACGGGAGCTCTGATTTCTTTTATTTCATTACCTTGACAATTTCTCTTTGTGTATGTTGGCGACAATAAAATATTTTCACACTCAGAGGAAGAAGTTAGTGACTGACATTTCATGAAAAGATTTCGCCGGAAAGAAAAACGCCTTTGTTTTAATTATTGCCATCCCAATTCGCATGACAATATCTTCCCTTTTTCGCTGTAGTAAAAACCGAGCTGCCCTTCTCTGGACTTTTCTGCCGTCCTACGTCAATCCTACCTGCAATGCACTCCGTCTTCAGGCCACAAGTGACCCATCGGGACCATTCGACCGCCGTGTCATCCTCAGCTGAGGATGCGGATAGGAGGGGCGTGTGGTCAGCACCCCGCTCTCTGGGTCGTTATGATGGTTTTCTTTGATCAGAGCCGCTACTATTCGGTCGAGTAACTCCTCAATTGGCATCACGATGCTGAGTGCACCCCGAAAAATGGCAACAGCGCATGGCGGCCCGAATGGTCACCCATCCAAGGGCCGAATACGCCCGACAGCGCTTAACTTCGGTGATCTGATGGGAACTGGTGTATCCACTGCAGCAAGGTCGTTGCCCAATCCTACCTGCAAGGTTCTCCTTTTTTTAATAAGTGCTTTTCGTCCTCGTGTAAATGACGTCATACTGTTCTGTATTCAGCGACAATTGTCATTTTCGCAGCACATACTTGTAGATATGTCTAAATCATTTTTCAAGTGGTTTTGATCTTGTGATGACTTTAATATACGGTCATCATTTGCAAAAATCGTAAGCGGACTACTCAGATTGTCTCCTAAAACTTCTATGTGCGATTAGGAACAGGAGAAGAACTGCAACACTTCGTTGAGAACTCAGCCGGTTATCTCTTCAGTTTTAGTCCACTTTACGTCTTTTACAACGTACCTCGAGATTTCCTGATGCTGTCCGAAATACTCTCTGTATTGGTGCACAGTCCTTGGTTCGTTCGTCTTCTATACTGACCGTCACTTTTTCTTCGAGTTCCCAGTATCTAAGAATCTTTCGTTCCACAAATTCTGGCTTTCCGATTAACCTTGATAAGTGCCGGCTGTGTGTAAGGCTTTCAACTCCACATACTGTAAATACAAATACTCATATTTTATTCCGGAGCGTTTTTCATTTTGGTTTGTTGTCCGCAGTTTCACTGCTTATAGAACAAGTCTGTGTGGTACACCATTAATCAGCTACACATCAGTAACCAGCATATGAAATCAATATTACCAAAAACCAGTTAAAATTTAAAATATTTTGAAATAGAAGCTATACGTAGCTAACACAAATTTCCATTTCCGAGATAAGTAAAATTGTTAAGACATTAAAGAAACTCAGTTCTTTCTGACGTATCACGTGTTCCATGGTAGAAGACCTTCTTCCATTTCAAGTTACAAGATGTTGCACGATCATCCCCACGTTATACAACTACTTTAAAGAATCATAACATGTAAGCTTTCACGGCCGGCGTCTTCATTAATTAAAACTTCCGGGCTAAATTGCCGTGGTCCATATATAAAACTTCTTCTCCTTCCTGACGTTTCGTTGCCTACTGCGGGCAACATCTTCTGAGGTGAGAAGATACTGAACTTTACTCACCGCAAAAGTCTTGTAACTGAAGAACTAATAGTATCCTCCAAATAGCTTAAATGTATTATGCAGGGCTTAAATGTGTGGAATTCGTAATATATACACTACTGACCATTAAAGTTGCTACACCATGAAGATGACGTGCTACAGACGCGAAATTTAACCGACGGGAAGAAGATGCTGTGATATGCAAATGATTAGCTTTTCAGAGCATTCACACAAGGTTGGCGCCGGTGGCGACCCCTACAACGTGCTGACATGAGGAACGTTTCCAACCGATTTCTCATACACAAACAGCAGTTAACCGGCGTTGCCGGTGAAACGTTGTGATGCCTCGTGTAAGGAGGAGAAACGCGTACCATCACGTTTCCGACTTTGATACAGGTCGGATTGTAGCCTATCGCGATTGCGGTTTATCGTATCGCGACATTGCTGCTCGCGTTGGTTGAGATCCAATGACTGTTAGCAGAATATGAAATCGGTGGGTTCAGGAGGGTAATATGGAATGCCGTGCTGGATCCTAACGGCCTAGTATCACTAGCAGTCGAGATGACAGGCATCTTATCCGCATGGCTGTAACGGATCGTGCAGCCACGTCTCGATCCCTGAGTCAACAGACGGGGACGTTTGCAAGATCACAACCATCTGCACGAACAGTTCGACGACGTTTGCAGCAGCATGGACTATCAGCTCGGAGACCATGGCTGCGGTTACCCTTGACGCTGGTTCACAGACAAGAGCGCCTGCGATGTACTCAACGTCGAACCTGGGTGCACGAATGGCAAAACGTCATTTTTTCGGATGAATTCAGGTTCTGTTTACAGCATCATGATGGTCGCATCCGTGTTTGGCGACATCGCGGTGAACGCACAGTGGGAGCGTGTATTCGTCATCGCCATACTGGCGTATCACCCGGCGTAATGGTAAGGGGTGCCATTGGTTACACGTCTCGGTCACCTCTTGTTCGCACTGACGGCACTTCGAACAGTGAACGTTACATTTCAGATGTGTTACGACCCGTGGCTCTACCCTTCATTCGATCCCTGCGAAACGCTACGTTTCAGCAGGATAATGCATGACAAAATGTTACAGGTCCTGTACGGGCCTTTCTGGATACAGAAAATGTTCGACTGCTGCCCTGGCCAGCACATCCTCCAGATCTCTCGCCAATTGAAACGTCTGGTCAATGGTTGCCGAGGAACTGGCTCGTCACAATACGCCAGTCACTACTCTTGATGAACTGTGGTATCGTGTTGAAGCTGCATGGGCAGCTGTACTTGTACACACCATCCAAGCACTATTTGCCTGAATGCGCAGTCGTATCAAGGCCGTTATTACGGCAAGAGGTGGTTGTTATGGGTACTGATTTCACAGGATCTATGCACCCAAATTGCGTGAAAATGTAATCACATGTCAGTTCTAGTATAATATATTTGTCCAATGAATACCCGTTTATCATCTGCATTTCTTCTTGGTGTAGCAATTGTAATGGTCAGTAGTGTACAATAGAAACGCTGCACAAAACACAACATCATGTCCCACAACAACAAAAATAGCGAAAAATGACGGAAACTGAGTACGACTATTTTAAGGGTGCATTCTTTCATTTCCTTACAAAGCAGTCACTAGATTGAAACAGCGGCTAGAAAACATCACTACACTATCCTACAGGTACAACGATCTCCTCTACTTGACGTCAAGGAACCTGCCTTTAATATGACGTAATAATATTCATCATCTTAAGATGGTCGATTGACCGAAACCTGCTGTCGATAAATGAATACACATTACAGCAGCTTCTTGTAGTTTCGTGATTCCGTACTTTAGGCACTGACTGGTTGCATATGATGCTTTCGAATGTAGGTCGGCGAGTCCTTGGCCGGCGTCCTGCGCAACCGGCCATCAGTGGCGCTGTTGGCGGGCCGCGGCACGCCGTACGGCTTCTTCCGCAGGCAACGCCGTTGCTGGCTTCATTAGCGACGCCTGGGCGCTGTTTACGGGCGCCCTCGCTCGCGCCAAGCACCCTCCGCCACCGACCGCGGTAATTAGACCAAAGCCCGGGAGGTGTACAAAGCCCGCAGCCGCCACTCCACAACTACCACCCACTCCCCCGCCTTGCCCACTGTTCCGATCGTGCTGCGCACATAACTCCTGCTCCCCCTCCCCACCCCACCCCTTCCCACTTTTCCCCCTTCCACTCCTTACTCCACGTTCCTCCCCCTCCGTCTCCTTTATATTCCACAAAGTCGCTAGTAAGTGCCTGTTGCGCGGCGTTAATTAATCCCGTTCGTGACGACAGCAGTTTCGGCGAACAGCAGTCCTGTCTCGACAAGTCGGCTGCACCGGCAGCAGTGGCACCCACCACCCAACCCTCGACGGGCCGTCTGCCCGGGCCCTTCCGCAACACAAATCTCTCGCCACCTACAAACCGGTCGACAGGGAGACGGAGAAAAGGTTGCACCGCGCGGGGAAAGGGAAATTTGCATTTACAAGATACGCGGGGCCGTTCCGGAGACAGTAACGTCGGCGACTACATTAAAAAAAAAAAAAAAAAAGAAAGAGAGAGGGGAAAAGAAAAAGGCAGCACTGGGCCGCTGTAAAAGGTATACGCGGGAGGCATTTAAAGTATTGTAGGTATAGGTTCAGACAAAATATTTGTTTGCTGCTGCGGCGGCCGTATCTCAGCTGTCATCTCCGATAGCGAGCGCTGCCGCCCCCGCCGCCTCTCCCCTCCCCCCACGCCTCCTCACCCCTCCCTCGTCTGTCCGAAGCCTGTCTCTTGTGGGCCACGGAATATTTGGTAGGCCGACATACATCAGCCTCTTGTCCGCCGCCGACCCACCTGTAAAAAGTGGCACCTTTTTTGTGCGGCTTAACCTTCCTCCTGCTTCGCCTCCGCCCGCGTTTCACATTCTCTATTTATGTGTACAGCTAACGAGGGAGGGAGGGGGTAGCGTCGTAGCGATGCGCCGGTCATCCTTACCATTAGTCACCCAGTCGGGCGCAACCCGAGCGCGTTCCTGCATAGTTAAATCGCTTACTGCGCCTCTCTTCTCTTTTTTCCCTATTCCTTTTTTTTTTAAATTCCTATTTTCCTTACAGCCACATCGTCTCTCGGAATGAATATATACGCGTTGATGAATATACGATAAAGGTTTGAGTATATACTGTGTCGGTGTCACACCTACTGAGCTGAGAATCTTCAACTAACTCATCTACACTTACCCGTCCTTAGACAGTCACTACGTTTACATGCGACACGGCTTGCGGAAGACGAATATCGCATTTCAGAAACAGATTTTCGCTCTCGTGTTGGCGTGCTGGACCCGAGCCGATTTTGGCAGCTCCATGAAAGATCAGTTTCTCAAGCGTCATTGTTTTAAATGAATGGTGTCTCTAAACCAGCTGTTCTGTTTCCGTCAACACCGTGAATTGAGATTATCAGTAATTTCATAATTTTTTAACAGACAGACAGTAAGATTTCCTTACACAAGAGGCAGTCGAATGAGAAGGAGGAAGTTGGAAAAAATGGCTCTGAGCACTATGGGACTCAACTTCTGAGGTCATCAGTCCCATAGAACTTAGAACTACGTAAACCTAACTAACCTAACGACATCACACACATCCATGCCCGAGGCAGGATTCGAACCTGCGACCGTAGCGGTAGCGCGGTTCCACACAGTAGCGCCTAGAACCGCTCGGCCACTCGGGCCGGCGGAAGTTGGAAAAAATTAATGAACTCCAGAATGAGATTTTCACTCTGCAGCGGAGTGTGCGCTGATATGAAACTTCCTGGCAGATTAAAACTGTGTGCCCGACCGAGACTCGAACTCGGTCCTGAGTTCGGTCGGGCACACAGTTTTAATCTGCCAGGAAGTTTCAATTAATGAACTGTTTATTATTTCAAAAGAAATCACCATAACTGTTAATAGCTTTATCCACGAAGAGACAAGACAGTCTAGTAGCAAATGAAGCGGCTTTTCGTTAAAGACACACTGGCGTGCACAGATTTAGTGAATGTTTGATCGCTAAGCACTGACTGTGTACGAGGACATTAGCCACTAAAGGTGAGAATGAGCATAGCAGATTTCAAAACAGACAGATGTGCATGACGTATGGATGTTGTCAGTCAGTTCGAATTTGCTACTTCATCACATACGAGTATATCACCTTTTATGTATGTCCATCTAATAAGGATAAAATGTGATTTTTTCAGTTAAATAAAGGAAATCCCATTTATTTTTTAATATATACATAGACCAAGCACTGCAGGCTTTTCGCAAGCAGCAGACGAGATATGGAACACACCTTGGATAAACTGCAGAAGGAATACGCAAGATGAGGCCTCGACATTAATCTCGATAAGACAGAGTAGACTTTTATTAGTAAACAAGGAACAGATTTAGTTCTGGAAGTCGAAAAATTTAAAAAACTTTATTGACATTTTTAAATATTTAAGTTCCATTATGTCCAGAGACGGAACTCGAGACAGAGATGTTGAGACCAAAGTAACGGTGGGTAAACTATCCGAAAAGTCCCTACGTGGACTGATTGGGAGCAACATTATTAGTCGACAGGCTATTAACAGAATATTCCATAGTGTCACCGAGAATGTAATTACTAATGGTGTAGACATGTAGCCACTTTCGAATAAAGAAAGGGACAATATCGGGACAGTGGAATCAGATGTTATGTGAAGAAGCTTGCGGGTCACCCACGAAGATAAAATCAAAACACATAAAAAATGGAAGTGACAAGAGCAGAGTGGAGAATAAAAGTCCGCAGTTGTTTGGGCATTTTAAAAGAATGATCAGCGACAGGTGGCCTAAGAGGGTATAGATGTGGGCCGCGAGAAGAGCTTTTCGATTGAAATTACTGTCGTTTAGCCGGCAGCGGTGGCCGAGCGGTTCTGGGCGCTACAGTCTGGAACCGCGTAACCGATACGATCGCAGGTTCGAATCCTCCCTCGGGCATGGATGTGTGTGATGTCCTTAGGTTAGTTAGGTTTAAGTAGTTCTAAGTTCTAGGGGACTGATGACCTCAGAAGTTAAATCCCATAGTGCTCAGAGACATTTGAACTGTCGTTTTGGAAATCTCATTGCCTGTCGAATCCTGCCTCGGGCATGGATGTGTGTGATGTCCTTAGGGTAGTTAAGATTAAGTAGTTCTAAGTTCTAGGGGACTGATGACCTCAGAAGTTAAATCCCATAGTGCTCAGAGCCCTTTGAACTGTCGTTTTGGAAATCTCATTGCCTATCGTACTATCCCCTCGCGGCTGCCAGAGTATCTAATCAGACTGTATTCAGTGGGATCTTGACTGCAAATTGTGATCCACTAATTTGATCTGTCCGTTTATCGCTTTCCTTTATAGTCTTTCACTTGTTTCTCATTCGTTACGTTAGTAGTACACACTTACGTCTCTGTATTGTGTTTACTCCTTTTCCTAGAGGTTGGCGATCATCCCTGGCCGACCTTAAATACTACTATATCTTGCCAGTGGGTTATATACTACAGAATTGTGTTGTTTATTCAAGACTTTTTCTATGCAGTCAGTGAAATGTTTAATGAAGGGCGAGAAGACCTTACATTTTACAAACGACTCAATACTGATGTGACATCTTTGTGACTACCTAATGTCCTTCGTATGTTATAACTCGATGGAGTGCACCCACTCTTATAGCAGGAGAAATTGTACTCGTCTTTGGACATAGGACATTCCTTCACTTGGAGTTAATAATCCGGAACATTTTAATATAACTGTAACATCATTGGCCGAGGAACAATTAAATTTTATTATTCTAAATTTGTATGCGAGCGAAGTCTTACGAGGGCGTTGTTATCGTCAATAAAACTTCCAGGCTTATTACCCACGTAGTTATGCTTTTTTGAGACCAATGCTTTGATCATTTGTGATAGTGCCCTCATCGATGCGTTATTTTTGTTGATGGCAGCAATTTTCCGTTCTGGTAGTGATAACACTTTCCTGTTTTCACCGTACGTTATACACTAAACCATTCACTCTTGCAATATTTAGTTAATAAGGTAAAACAGCAGCAGATGTGAGCTGACTTATTCTGATATCCCACCAAAAGTACTGTAAAATGTCTTAAATCTACACTAAATGAAACCTTCCCAATACGAGTATTGTCCGCCCTCGGTAGCTGAATGGTCAGCGTGACGGTTTGTCAATCCTCTGGGCCCGGGTTCGATTCCCGACTGGGTCGGGGAATTTTCTCCACCCAGGGACTGGGTGTTGTGCTGTCCTCATCATCATCCTCATCGACTGCAGGTCGCCGAAGTGGCGTCAAATTGAAAGACCGGCACCCAGCGAACGGTCTGCCAGACGGGGGGCCCTAGCCATACGATTACAGTGTGTTAACTGTAAGACGGCAGAGTTGTGGAGGGAGTGCGGGGAGAGGAGGAAGCAAGCATTGGCTGGCGAGGGGAGAGGAACCGGGGGGGACAAGAAACGCCTACCAGTTGCAGTGCTGGCACTACAAATTGCGCGTCATGCTTACACGAAAGCAGACGAAAGGCTTGGAAGTAAAACTCGCTTTAAATGTTGTTCGTAAACGAAACTGAAATCGTCATGTTCATTAAAATCTATATATATAAAAATGAATGTATGAATGTTTGTCTACTATGTGCTCACAAACCATTTGGAAATGTACTGTATTTATGAATGTGTTTCGAAATAATACAGTAACCAGTGGTGTTTCCATGCAAAGCAATACGGTAGCAAGGAAAAATGAAATATAAGGTAATTCGGACGAAATAGGGGGCTCCTTCAAAGTGCTCGCGAACAAAATATGTGAAACGGAAACTCACCTTTTCTTGCCACGCTTTTGTGGTGATACGCCAGGATGATCCTTGGAAAACTGTTTGAATCTTCCAATGCTATGCATGCTTTGTCCTGTGTATGTAGCAGCTCTCACTGAAGATTTGTAAATGGGGTGAAGGAATTTTTTCTGCTCCCTTTCCCTTTCGCAGCATTCAATCACACGCAATATAATTTCGCCAGCATCGCTACGTAATACTGGTTCCTTCTAACCATAGGCCTACTGGTAGAGGTTGTTGGCGACTCCCGAGATGGGCCAGCAACTGCCTCTTCACTCATTTTGATAATGTTTAGCACAGCTGCATAATAAAAACACACAGAACAGTACAGCGCTAAACAATAACGAAGCAGACGACAACGGCTACCTTGTACAACACAGTCAGCTACGTAATGTTGGCAGCAGTCGAAACTGCGTGGCTACCGAAGACTCCCGACGTTTACCGACTTCTACCGATTCAGGACTAGGAAGAGGTCTGCCATCTAAAAGTTTACACGAGTATAGACCTGTAATACTTTCTTGTGTACACCACGCTGCCTTTACTTCTAATGGTGCCTGCCAACTAATTCTATTAAGATGGAGGTATGTAATCGATTCTAATGATACCTGCTTCTGTATTTAGTATGGTCGTATTTCGTTTACTAGACATCGGTGTGAGAACGTAATGAAGACATTCCTGGATTCGAGAAACATGGTGTCTACAGTATCTGCAGCTATCTGGTCCTCGTGTCCGAACAGCAGGCTAAGTTACATGGCATCGTTGCTTGCCGAAACCGCGATCATTCCTGCAGCGACATTAGTCAGTATTCATAGTGAAACGTCCCCTTAGAAAAATTAATGAATTACTGTGCTGATAAACCTCTTACATTATTTGATTTTCAAACAGCTGAGCAGAACTGAACGTACTCAGACATTTCGCTCTTTACCTATTCTGATCAACACTAAACTGACATACAATATTTTTAGCGCAACGCTATCTGACTTTCAATAATCCCTACAAAAGAATGGCCCTGACACATTAACCTATACCTTTCATGAATCACTTAACTCACAAAATTTTCGTTACTCGAACTACTGCAATACAGCGAGCGTCACTACTGCCAGCTAAATAAAAGATTCAAACTACTGAAGGCACTAACTACTGACAGGCATAGTTAGTAAATGAAAGATTTTGATAGAAAACAAACAATATATTTACCTTAGTAGTGTTCAAAAGTCATAACATATATATTAGTTCATGACATCCAGTCTTACAAATTTACTGTCTCTGATGGACACACGTCCAGATCATCCGCTCTCAAAACTCCGCCATCTCTCTCCCCACATCCACCACTGCTGGCGGCTCACCTCCAACTGCGCAACGCTATGCGCTATGCGCTGTTCACATCCAACTGCCCAACACTACAATAGCGATTATTTCAACAATGCCAACCAGCCACAGACTGCACACAGCACAGTCAGTGATTTTCATACAGAGCGCTACATGGCGTTACCAACATAAAAACCTAAACAGCCTACTTACAATAGAAGCCATCACACGCAAACACAAAATATGCTCCATAATTTTGCAACAAACTGACGACGCAGACTCATGGATTCAGCTATTTTGGGGCGATACAGATAAATAACCATGGATTCAGCTGCGTTTGGATGATATACATATAGATAACCATGGATTCAGCTGTGTTGGGGTCATATAGATACAGATACAAATAGCTGTACCACATCGGAGCCAGCCGCTGTGGCCGAGCGGTTCTAGACGCTTCAGTCCGGAGAACCTCGCTGCTGCTATGGTCGCAGGTTCGAATCCTGCCTCGGGCTTCGATGTGTGTGATGTCCTTAGGTTAGTTAGGTTTAAGTAGTTCTAAGTCTAGGGGACTGGTGACGTCAGATGTTAAGTCCCATAGTGCTCAGAGCCATTTGAACCGCATCGGAGTGATATCTGTCGAGAGGCCATACCAACATATGATATCTAGAGGGGGCACTCGATTTTGTGCTATTTGCAGGGGCAAGAGTCTGGATGATTGATCTGGCCTTGTAACATTAGCCCCCATGGCCTAACTATACTGGTACTGCTATCGGCCGAAAGTAGTGGAAACTTCAGTCGTATATTTCATGAAGGCATGTAGCTTTACTGGCCAACGGGATTGCTACAGGGTAACACTGGTTCCCGTCCGATCACCGAAGTTAAACGCTGTCTGGTTTGGCTGCCACTTGGAAGGGTCACTGTGGGGGTCTGCCGAGTGCTGTTGGCAAACAGAGTGCGTTCAGCCCTTGTGAGGCCAACAAGGAAGCTGCTTGACTGAGAAACAGCCGCACCGGTCACGAAAACTGACGACGGCCGGGAGAGCGGTGTGCTATTCACATGCTCCTCCATATCCGCATCTTGTGACGCCTAAGGGCTGAGGATGACATGGCGGCCGGTCGGTACGGTGCGCCTTCAAGGCCTGTTCGGGCGGTGTTTGTTTGTTTGAATATAGCTCTACTATACGGATTATCAATGACGTAATTCTCTTGTATAAAATTTTGCAGAGGTAAAATTATCTCTCATTCAGATCTCCAGGCGGGGAATACAAAGGAAGATTTGGAAGATTTATCGTCAGGAACACAGTTTTGAGGGGTACCGATGACATTTTATTTCTGTTAGAAAATGCAAAGAACATGGAAGAGCAGTTAACACGAATGGATTAAGGATTGAAAAGACGTTGTAAGATGAACATAATCAAAACTAAAACACAGGTAATGGAATATATTCAAACTAAAACACAGGTAATGGAATATGTACAAAGTAAGTCAAGAGATGCTATGGGAATAATAATAGAAAATGATACGCTAGAAGAAGTAGGTGAGTTGTGTTAGTTTGGGATAAATATAAGTGACGCTAGCTGAAGTAGAGAGGATACAAAATGCAGACTTTCAGTACCAATAAAAGCATTATGGAAAATGGCAAATTTGTTAACATCGATTAGGTTATTTCCGGAGGTATTTTTTGGGTTATAAAGTGGAGTGAAACGTGGACTATAAGCCGTTCCAACGAGAGGAATGTAGTAGCTTTTGAAATGTGATGCTACAGAAGTACGGTGAATATTAGATGGATAAATCTGATAACTAGTCAATGAATCGAACTGGGGAACAAGATATTTGTAGCAGAACTTGCCGAAAAAAGGTTCGTGTGATGGACAGATCTTGATACATCAAGGAATCTTTAATTTGATAAAGGAGGGAAGTATAGGAGGTACAATCTATAGAAGGATACCGCGACTTGATTACAATACGCAGGTTCACATGGATGCGTGCTAAAGTAGGTATGCATAGATGAAGATGCCTGCACAGGATGGACTTTTGTGGCGAGCTGCGTCAAACCCGTGTTCGCACTCAGGACCACAACAGCAACAGAAATAGTTTTTAGCATCTGCCTTACAAACCTCCTCACAAAGAAATTGGTTGTTGAAAGTGAAACGTCCCCTTTGAAAAATTATAAATGACTGTGCTTAAACTGACACACAATATTTTTAGCGCAACGCGATCTGACTTTCAATAATCCCTACAAAAGAATGGCCCTGACTAACAATAACCTGTACCTTTCATGAATCACTTACCTCACAAAAATCTTCGTTACTCGAACTACTGCAATACAGTGAGCGCCAATACTGCCAGCTAAATAAAGGATTATAACTACTGAAGGCACTAACTACTGATAGGCATAGTTAGCAAATAAGAGATTTTGATAGAGAATAAACAATGTATTTACCTTAATAGTGTTCAAAAGTCATAATATATACACTCCTGGAAATGGAAAAAAGAACACATTGACACCGGTGTGTCAGACCCACCATACTTGCTCCGGACAATGCGAGATGGCTGTACAAGCAATGATCACACGCACGGCACAGCGGACACACCAGGAACCGCGGTGTTGGCCGCCGAATGGCGCTAGCTGCGCAGCATTTGTGCACCGCCGCCGTCAGTGTCAGCCAGTTTGCCGTGGCATACGGAGCTCCATCGCAGTCTTTAACACTGGTAGCATGCCGCGACAGCGTGGACGTGAACCGTATGTGCAGTTGACGGACTTTGAGCGAGGGCGTATAGTGGGCATGCGGGAGGCCGGGTGGACGTACCGCCGAATTGCTCAACACGTGGGGCGTGGGGTCTCCACAGTACATCGATGTTGTCGCCAGTGGTCGGCGGAAGGTGCACGTGCCCGTCGACCTGGGACCGGACCGCAGCGACGCACGGATGCACGCCAAGACCGTAGGATCCTACGCAGTGCCGTAGGGGACCGCACCGCCACTTCCCAGCAAATTAGGGACACTGTTGCTCCTGGGGTATCGGCGAGGACCATTCGTAACCGTCTCCATGAAGCTGGGCTACGGTCCCGCACACCGTTAGGCCGTCTTCCGCTCAAGCCCCAACATCGTGCAGCCCGCCTCCAGTGGTGTCGCGACAGGCGTGAATGGAGGGACGAATGGAGACGTGTCGTCTTCAGCGATGAGAGTCGCTTCTGCCTTGGTGCCAATGATGGTCGTATGCGTGTTTGGCGCCGTGCAGGTGAGCGCCACAATCAGGACTGCATACGACCGAGGCACACAGGGCCAACACCCGGCATCATGGTGTGGGGAGCGATCTCCTACACTGGCCGTACACCACTGGTGATCGTCGAGGGGACACTGAATAGTGCACGGTACATCCAAACCGTCATCGAACCCATCGTTCTACCATTCCTAGACCGGCAAGGGAACTTGCTGTTCCAACAGGACAATGCACGTCCGCATGTATCCCGTGCCACCCAACGTGCTCTAGAAGGTGTACGTCAACTACCCTGGCCAGCAAGATCTCCGGATCTGTCCCCCATTGAGCATGTTTGGGACTGGATGAAGCGTCGTCTCACGCGGTCTGCACGTCCAGCACGAACGCTGGTCCAACTGAGGCGCCAGGTGGAAATGGCATGGCAAGCCGTTCCACAGGACTACATCCAGCATCTCTACGATCGTCTCCATGGGAGAATAGCAGCCTGCATTGCTGCGAAAGGTGGATATACACTGTGCTAGTGCCGACATTGTGCATGCTCTGATGCCTGTGTCTATGTGCCTGTGGTTCTGTCAGTGTGATCATGTGATGTATCTGACCCCAGGAATGTGTCAATAAAGTTTCCCCTTCCTGGGACAATGAATTCACGGTGTTCTTATTTCAATTTCCAGGAGTGTATATAAGTTCATGACATCCAGTCTTACAAATTTGCTGTCTCTGATGGACACATGTCCAGATCATCCGCTCTCGAAACTCCGCCATCTCTCTCCCCACATTCACCACTGCTGGCGGCTCACCTCCAACTGCGCAATGCTACGCGCTGTTAACAGCCAACTGCCCAACACTACAATAGCAAATTCCAACAATGACAACCAGCCACAGACTTCACACAGCACAGTCAGTGATTTTTATATAGAGCGCTACATGGCGTTACCAACATAAAAACCTAAACAGCCTACTTACAAAAGTGAACAGTTTATGATGGGTGTCTGGATTTTGCCGCTAAAGACTTGCATATAATGTAACATTGGCGACTTTGATGTTACACCAACTCATAACAGAGTGAATGCAGCTATTCGTACATAACCTCAAAATTACAAATGTAGTATTACTGTTAACCCAAGAGTGACAAGTCAACTACAGGTGAAGTGGTTACTCACGGGGAAGGTCTTGCTGACCGCTCGTCACACGGACAGCAGGAGGCACCGTTACTCTGAGCAGACCGCTCGTTGCGATAGCCACTCTTCCTCCTAAGGCGACAAGCTGGGCGCACGAAACACGAGGCACGGCTTGTAGCGGGCGGTGCATGCACGTCACGCCGCCACGCGCACGTCGCCGCCATACGAGAGCGACGGGCCGCCGTCAGCGGCGAGTTGCGCCCTGGCGAGGCCCATAGCGGGCCACTCTTGCTGCGTTTGGTGACGTAATGCGACGCCGCGTCGACAGCCAGCCTTCCCAAGTGGCTCGTCTCGTCATCCATGCCGCTCCGACCCGACGACGCCGCCGAGGCGTTAAGCTGGAAACGTATCCAGTCATCTTGTCGTGACTATAAGAGGAAATCACGAGAGATCTACGTTGAAGAAGAGAAAATTTTTTTTCTTATTATTGAAACGCCTGCCAGCAAGCTCTCAGTCTAATGAACAAAACTGCAGCGATTGGGAAAGATAACTACCATCTACGACTACGACAGGCGAAATACCCTCAGACTTCAAGAAGAATATAATAAGTCAAATCCCAAAGAAAGCGGGTGTTGAGGGATGTGAAAATTACCGAACTATCACTTTAATAAGTCACGGCTGCAAAATACTAACGCGAATTCTTTACAGACGAATGGAAAAACTGGTAGAAGCCGAGCTCGGGGAAGATCAGTTTGGATTCCGTAGAAATATTGGAACACGTGAGGCAATACTGACCCTACGACTTACCTTAGAAGCTAGATTAAGGAAAGGCAAACCTACGTTTCTAGCATCTGTAGACTCAGAGAAAGCTTTTGACAATGTTGACTGGAATACTCTCTCAAATTCTGAAGGTGGCAGGGGTAAAATACAGGGACCGAAAGGCTATTTACAATTCGTACAGAAACCAGATGGCAGTCATAAGAGTCGAGGGACATGAAAGGGAAGCAGTGGTTAGGAAGGGAGTGAGACAGGGTTGTAGCCTCTCCCCGATGTTATTCAATCTATATATTGAGCAAGCAGTGAAGAAAGCAAAAGAAAAATTCGGAATGAGTATTAAAATCCATGGAGAAGAAATAAAAACTTTGAGGTTCGCCGATGACATTGTAATTCTGTCAGAGACAGCAAAGGACTTGGAAGAGCAGTTGAACGGAATGGTTAACATGTTGAAAGGAGGATATAAGATGAGCATCAACAAAAGAAAAACGAAGATAACGGAATGTAGTCGAATTAAGTCGGGTGATGCTGAGGGATTTAGATTAGGAAATGAGACACTTAAAGTAGTAAAGGAGTTTTGCTATTTGGGGAGCAAAATAACTGATGGTGGTCGAAGTAGAGAGGATATAAAATGTACACTGGCAATGGCAAGGAAAAGGTTTCTGAAGAAGAGAAATTTGTTAACATCGAGAATAGATTTAAGTGTTAGGAAGTCGTTTCTGAAAGTATTTGTATGGAGTGTAGCCATGTATGGAAATGAAACATGGACGAAAAATTATTTGGACAAGAAGAGAATAGAAGCTTTCGAAATGTGGTGCTAAAGAAGAATGTTGAAGATTAGATGGATAGATCACATAACAAATGAGGAGGTATTGAATAGGATTGGGGAGATGAGAAGTTTGTGGCACAATTTGAGTAGAAGAAGGGATCGGTTGGTAGGACATGTTCTGAGGCATCAAGGGATCACCAATTTAGTATTGGAGGGCAGCGTGGAGGGTGAAAACCGTAGAGGGTGACCAAGAGATGAATACACTAAGCAGATTCAGAAGGATGTAGGTTGCAGTAGGTACTGGGAGATGAAGAAGCTGGCACAGGATAGAGTAGCATGGAGAGCTGCATCAAACTAGCCTCAGGACTGAAGACCACAACAACAACAATAACGTCTACGAAGGTCTCTCCGAAACGGTCTCGCATGTACTTTCATGGAAATACAACAGATACAGAAAGCACAAGAAAACAGTAACACAGAACAGGATTTCAGCTGTATATTGTCATTTTTACGCGTAGTCCGTCTTTTATAGGCCCACAGAAAAATGGCTCTGAGCACTATGGGACTTAACATCTGAGGTCATCAGTCCCCTACACTTAGAACTACTTAACCTAAGAACATCACACACATCCATGCCCGAGGCAGGATTCGAACCTGCGACCGTAGCGGCAGCGCGGTTCCTGACTGAAGCGCCTAGAACCACTCGGCAATAACGGCCGGCAGGCCCGCAGTGCTTGATATCTTCCTACATACCATTTCAGTGCATTAGTTGTTTCTCTCTCTCTCTCTCTCTCTCTCTCTCTCTCTCTCTCTCTCTGCATCCAACAGTCTTCAGTCTTCCCATAAACATATCTCATAATTTACTGCCTAGTGTTATTTGCGCAGTCGTAACCGCGCCGCAACGTGGATTACGCAAGTGGGTATAGACTATCAATTTTCCGTCCGTACATCTACAGTTCAGTACCTGACCTGCTGCCCAGGGGAAAATAAACTTTAATGGCTTGCTTGTGTCACGTGTACTTAGAGATACTAACCAACCTAAAAAAAATACTACTCGTATTAGCTTTAATTATTAGTCTGCAAATCGCGTGAACATTGATGAAATGTTGTTCAGTACATTATGCTCAATTATCAATACAAATACCTGCACTTATACCTTTAACTCCCTGTACAGTCAGTGCTAAGCTTTGTTTCTTCAGTTAACAGCTTCCGTAGCTTCCAAGACATTCAAAAGAACCACACTTTGCCGCTCTCTGACGAGTGTGCCCATTATTTTGCCTGTACATGGCTGTTTCTTCAACGCATTCGTTGCTGGATGATTCGCATTTCAACACTCGATGGACGGTCTTTTGGATTCCGCCTCACACAGATAACACCATGCCTCATTTCTGGTGATGATGATGCTCAGAAAATTGTCACCTGCAGCCTCATGTTGGTCCAGTAAGTCCCGACAATTAAGTCTCGGCAAGTAAGTCTCGATGCTATTCCTTTTGGTCTTTTATGAGTACCTGCAAAACGTATCACTCTCACACTTTGCGTTAACTGGTGTTGGGCAATATCTTGTCTGAGGCATTACAGGCGAAATTCAGTTCTCTATATAATTCATTGGTCGCAACCCACAGATAATCGGAAACGATTTGATCGAGACGCTACTTCTTATGATGGGTAGCAGCCGAGAAGGGACGGGGTTTGCCATGCGCACCCTTCCCAGTAACCACCACCTCACATTACTCACGCCTACTACAACCTCTCCATACACGTTTAGCAAGCATCGGTGGATTTCAGTTGGCACAGTTTGTTTATCAGTGAGGAATTCAATGACACATCTGTTTTATACGCACCTCGCTGCTGGATGCCGTTGCAGAACACTCAGGGTCAGTACTGCACGAAAATAAGCTAGGTCCGACACTCGAAGACAACGCAAAAAAATGGGAGGCATTAGTCTTGCTGAAAGCGTGTACGCCCATTGGACAACTAACCTAAACAAAGTCTTATGAGAAAGGTTTCAGGAGGCTTCCCCTGACTGTAACGCGAATACAAGAACTGGTATCGTTTCTCATTCTTCCGTCGCTTCTTGATAAAACTTCATAATTAGAAATAAAAAGCACAAAATTGCGTATGTTGTGCAGTACTGTAGAAAATACAAAAATTCTGTTTTTCATTTTTAAAAACTGGTCTCAATAACTTCTTTTAAAAAATTCCTGGTGAAGACATATAAGGCCGCCCTAACCCTTTGTATTATTCATGGTACGCACAATAAAGATACACAATGATCAGAAAACCAATGGTTGCAAAGAGTATTCCGTTTTGGAAGAAGGGAGAATTACGAAGAAAAGACTCAGAAAAAAGAGACGAAAATATTAGTCCGAAGAGCTAACTACGAGGAAGAGATCTCTTCGTGCAAAATGAAAGAATGGCAGGAGGTGATACAAGTACAATAGAAGGACGTATCTATTAGTTCTTTCCCGGTATGAGGGAATGAATCTGTAAACTTCCTTTTCATACAGGACATAAGTTTTACCACATATATCTAAATAAAACACTAACTGCGAATGTAAAAATTTGAGCGCCAGAATATGTTTTAGACTGTATTCACTTCATACTCTTAAACGAGTACGAAAGATAATAATAAGAAGGAATGAATAATGGGCAATCCCAAGGAGACATGACCTTTATATCCTACAGCACCGCCTTTACCACTGTTAATGACCACAATTCGGCAAGGAAGACATTCCACAAGTTCCTTCGGTTATGTCGCATCCAACTGAAGACACTTAACAGATGATTAAACCAGTAGTTCTAACAAATAGCGACGATGTTGATTGGTACGTTGCACCCAGTGTTCTAAATAGTCCCAGATATTTTCCTTATGATTAACACGTGGTGATTTAAAGGGTCAGTTGAGGTTAGAGAGGGTGCCTGAGTGTTCGTCAAACCAGCATCGTATGCGTACAGCACTTCTAATACAGTTGTTGGCATCTAGGTAGACGGAAATGCCTGCAACTTACTCGTCATGAAGATGAGGAAGAAAAGGGTAACACTTGGTCACCCAGAAAGTTAAAATAAATATCTTAGTTCATGTTCAGTGTAACCTGAATAAGTGGGCCGAAGTCATGGTAAGAAGACACTCCAAACGCATAGCATGCACCAAACCTTTCACACGCTTTGGATTAAAGGCGTCTTGCATCATTTCAAAAGAGGCAAAATCGCGTCTTGTCGGTCCAAACTAGAGGCCCCCAATCAGGTATCGTCTAGTTCCTGCGTCATTTGGCTCTGAATTCGTCTCCTGAGCCAATCTCATCTCAGAGTAACTCTTGCACCCCACGTCTTCAATTATTTGTTGGATGTATTCCACCCCTGTCTTCCCACTACAGTTTTGACCCTATATCACTCCCTCTAGTACCATACGAGTTATTTCTTGATGTTTTAACACATATTCTATCATCTTGTCCCTTCTTCTTATCAGTGTTTTCCGTATGTTCCTTTCTTCGCCGATTCCGCGGACAACCTCCTCATATCTTACATTATCAGTCCACCTCATTTTTAACATTCTTCTCTCGGGCCACATTTCAAACTCTTCGATTCAGTTTTTCCCACAGTCCATAATTCCCTATCATATAATACTCCAAGTGCACATACTCAGAAAGTTCTTCCACAAATAAAGACCTATGTTTGATGCTATCAGACTTCATTTGGCTAGGATCGTCCTTTAAATGGGAACATTTTAGGTTAGGCTTTACCGTGACTTTTATCGATATCGAATGAAAGAACAAGTTTACTGTTACCAGTAATTGTCTACTTATATCGACAACGCGTTTCGAATGGTTAAACTTCCAAAATCAGGTGGATTTACATGTGTTAGTATGACATATGTGTGTGCTATGTTACGATATTGATGTAAGCTGTGGCACTGTCTAGCGACGAAACAAAGACGCTATTTCAGAACATCTTGAGACGTAGGTTTTAATTTCAGTCAAAAAAAAAAAAAAAAAAAAAAAAAAACACTAAAACCATTTTCTGAAATAATATTTTTGTTTCTCCACTAGGCAGTGCCACAAGTTACACCAAAATCGTAACACAACACACACATATGTCATACTAATACACGTAGATCCATCTGATGATGGAGGTTAGACGTTTAAAACGCGTTGTGGATATAAATGAACAGTGGCTGGTACCAATAAACTTGTTTCATTCATAGGAAAGATCTATTTGTTATTGCTATTCTGCTTTTTATGTCCTCCTTGCTTCCCCCGATGTGCGTGATTTTGACTTCAAGGTAAAAGAATGCCTGATCACCAGTTCCTCCTTACGTCACACAAATGGCTCTCAAGTGGACATCCAGCCACCAAACGCTGGTATAAAGGGACGTACAGTTCACCAAGTCAACGAAAGAGAACCGATGTGTGAGTCATGCGAAATCATCCAAAGAAACCAAACCGGAGACTGGAGGAACAACAAAATTGTTCAGCCGCTGCTCAAACTGGGAAAATGAATCCCGACATTATGTCTCAGCAGCAGCAGCACTCAGATTCTATAAAGTTAGTTCGAAAGTATCAAAACCGTACCTCTCGACAGTACCGGAATCTATGTACCTACAGCTGTTGCCCTGAAAAGCCTAACTGGGCTTTCTACTAGTTATTTTACTCACCATTCACTGGATTCCGGGCTAGACCAGAGTTCAAAGATTGATCAGTGCAAGTGAGCAATGAATAACACTGGCACGCATCGTTTTTAGCACTCAAGATACTTAATGTACAATTTATATTAATAATTCGTTGTGCTGCAGTTTGCTTAAATGTGTTTGGCCCTGTGGCGAGGCTCCGTCCATCGTGCAAGCACGCCACCTTGAAGCAACTACTTCAGCTCCTAGTGGGTTCTCTTCTTGTCACATGTATACTTGAGGCCAAAGGTATTTTTTGTATACAACAGTCAGCAATGGCCTTTTGCTAGAACATTTTCCGGCATTTTCTTTAGGCGACTGTGAGAAGCCACAGAAAACTAAATCTAGGATGCCGAACGAATATTAAGAACCAGCGCCCTCTAGCATAAGAGTTCTGCACGTACGTAGCTCTGCACCTGCAACACCATCATGCATGCTACCTCAATGAGGTGTTTCAGTGACCGTTCCTGGCGATGACATCTTTAGCTAGAGGCAGCACGATTTTCGATACATTTAATGAGAGAAAAAGTTCCACGGCGTTACATCATGTGACCTTGAAGGCCACAGAAGGAATGAGCAGTCATGCTGACTTGCGCGTCCTATCTGAAGGAAAACCGTGATCACAGGGACTCCGTGATTGCAGCAGCTGCCGCCAGTAAGGACTCACTCAAAGATGTTTGCGAACAACGTCCAGATGGTTGGCCCCCACTTTTGAGGTAGTGCGTTGACTTCTTAGTGCGCTTGGCAGATGTCTTTACCACCAGTCCGATGGCCTCAGCTGTAAATGTTGACAGCCATTTCGTTACGCAATTACCAAGACCCTGGTACTTTTTTACGTAATCAGTTTTTCGCCTCATTTCGAGCTGTCACCCATCTTCTCCTATCCTTGTGCTAATCTTATTATCGATTCGCACGTACAAACATAATGTATAATATGTTTTGTATGTTCTAGTCTTCGTCGACCTCTACTATCTTTCCTCTCTTCTTCTTCTTACGGAGTCAAGTTAACTACTGCTGGATGTGTAGCAGATATCCTACGAACCTGCCCCTTCTTCTGCTAAGTGTCTTCCACAGGCATCTTTTCTGTCATTATTTTTAGTACCTCTTTATTTATCACTTTATCTGTCAACTTAATTTGTGACATTCTCTGAAAGCACTCAACTCCAAATGCTTCCACTTCTTCTTCACCGAGTTTCAGTTGGTCTACGCTCCCTTTCACACAAAGCCGTGCTGGACACATACACGTGCAGACATTCAGAATCTTCTTCCTTGGCCGGCCGCGGTGGTCTCGCGGTTCTAGGCGCGCAGTCCGGAACCGTGCGACTGCTACGGTCGCAGGTTCGAATCCTGCCTCGGGCATGGCTGTGTGTGATGTCCTTAGGTTAGTTAGGTTTAAGTAGTTCTAAGTTCTAGGGGACTGATGACCACAGCAGTTGAGTCCCATAGTGCTCAGAGCCATTTGAGCCATTTTCTTCTTCCTTATTTTCCTAACAATAACTGATAATGGAAGTGTTCTTTCCTCGAATGATGCCTTTTTTGGCCTTACTTCGGCCATCATGAGTAAAATTTCTACATGGGACAATTCTGTCAGTCCTTCAACTATTGCGACGTTCCTAATTTCCATAGCGAGCAACTAATTACTAACTTTTCTGTAAGCCTTCATCACCTTAGTCCTTCTTTGTGTATCCTTAAGCCATATTCTGTAGTATACGCTGTTCATTCCTTTTAAAAAAAATCTAAGTCTTCCTCCCATATCGGCCAGGAGAGCTATTCATCTGCGAAACTTCGCATGGGGGACTTGGTCTATCATACACGAACTACTTTGTTTGTGAATGAGTCTCGTCCTACTTTCACAACTGTTCCATGCAGTCATTCCATTAACAAGGGAGGCTACTCTTAATTGGTGAGCCTAAAATTTCACGGCACTTCTATTACGAATGACACTCGAATAGTTATTTGTCTACTAATTATCATTTTTTCTGTGGGTTATACCTACATTTCTGGACAACTAGTTTCCGAAACGATGGGCAGAATTGTGAAACACGTGATTTGAACCAAAGCTGTTTCTTTTTTGTAACTCGATACCGTGACACTTAGCCAAATAACGGATAAACTCAAGAAAAAGAGCGCAGTTCGTGTTTTTTTTTCACTACTTACTTAAGTCATTTGGTTCAAATGGCTCTAAGCACTATGGGACTTAACATCTTGAGGTCATCAGTCCCCTAGGCTCAAAACTACTTAAACCTAACTAAACTATGGACATCACACACATCCAAGCCCGAGGCAGGATTCGAAGCTGCGACTTTAGCAGCAACGCGGTTCCGTACTGAAGCGCCTAGAACCGCTCGACCACAGAGGTCGGCACTTAAGTCATTTCCACGCATTACACAACATTTTATAATTTTGTTTTTAAGTTCCTAGCTTTCCGTACATCGAATCAAATCGAATGTTAGTGGCAGAATGTTCTTGAGAGCGTAGAGGCGGCTCATATAACTGATTGTTTCACTACTGCCTTCCGTTATTTCAGCTATTTCTCCTCATATCTCCGACAAATCTTTGGTTCACCCCCAAGCTAGTATCACTTGACCACGTCGACCTGATAATGACAATGCTACTGACACTGGTAGTTAATGAATACAATCACGGTTCAGTTTCTCGGCCGTAATGCCCTTTTTTCATTCATTTGCAGTTGGTGAGAGACCAGTGCAAAGGCTGGCAGCTACCTCTCAACACAAAAAATGTAATGTACGTAAGTAACCGAATGGATTCGATTTCGTTTGACTAAGCGACCAGCCATCAGTCTATGGAATCAGTCACAAGCTTCAAATATCTGCGTGCTACTGTCGAATGATTTTTAAGGTGGAGCGACCGTAGCAGCAGCAGTAGTAGTAGTAGTAGTAGTAGTAATATCAGATTACAAACTCAGAATCGTTGGAAGAATCCTGAGTAAGTATAACTCATGCATGAAAGAGCTTTCTTACAAAATCGTCGTTCCGCCAATCCTTCAGTATTTTTCGTCAGTGTGGGACAATTACCATATTTGTGTCGTCATAAGACGTCGCTCAGCTACGGGGGTTTGAAAAGCAGTGCGAACATAGTGGCGACTGAGACAGAGCGACCCCATGAAGTCGCTGGCAGCGTGAGCGGCGCGACATTAGCACTGGCGCGACTAGGTGTGCGGTGTCCGCTGGACACACCGGCCAGAATTGGAAGCAAGCACGACCGAGCGAGGGACATGAGATGGAACCGTGGAGCACCAACCGAGCAGCCGGCCGGGATGGATTCGACTGGAAGGCTGGGTAGCCGTGGTTTAGTCGGCGGCCGATAAGAAGAGTGTGCTGTCCAAACAGTGAAAGTATGGCACGCCCGTAATTGTTTGTTGACAAGTAGTCTAAACCTGACGGTCCCTGCACCTGCAGCATCTTGAGTTGTGTGTGTTTTGTCATACAGTGCTTCCATCATGTCTGGTGCAAATTGTTAGCTATCTTCCTTATACGACAGATATCGTGCTTATAGGAATAGCAGGCACTATTACTGGTGTGCATACAGGTTCGTAGTCTGTACTCGTACTACAGTGGTTAATTACTAATGCATAGCTGTTAAGCATTCATAATAGTTTATTCCTGATTCGGTGAACTTGTATTATAATCATTTCGGCCACTTATGCAGTAGTAATGAACAATTGGATTACCGAGTGATTGTAATTAAACTTTCCCTACTTAACACGTTGTAACACGCAAACTAATTACCGTACGAGTACCAGACTTGGTAGTATTAATGTCCAGAGCATGGGGTGGATGATTTCCCTGCGCCACAGCGCCACCTCTAGTTCCAAATACGGCCACCAGGTGCCGTGATCAGCCGTCGTGATTCATAGTCTTACACATCTGACCAGTCGAATTGCACTTATTGGTGTGTCAACATGAGCTTGGACAAAAGAAGCAGGGATTTATTGAAGAAGCTCTATTATCAAAACAACAGAAATGCTGCAGCTGAACTTCGAGAATATCGCCGGCTGGTAGAATTATGGAAGGGACCTCCTTTTCCACAACCTGTGCGGAGCACGATGAAGAAGAACTGTGCGTCGCTCCGGGAAGAGGCCGACGACCGGTTGCACCACAGATGGTTGATGAAATCCTTGTTGCTACGGCAGACAACGCTGCGCGCAATTCGCGGTCGTCAGGCAGTGCGCGTGCTGTGTCACGACAGTTGAACATCCCGTGGTCCACTGCAAGGAAGGAACTTCGAACCATCCTCAGATGGTATCCGCACAAGGTCCATATCGTACAGCAGCTTGCACCACCGGACGCACATCGACGTGTTGACTTTGCTCTCCACTTTCTCGCAAGAACTGAAGTTGACGAGAGCAGACCCTGGACCATCCTATGCACAGACGAAGTTCATTTTTCTCCGACGGGTGAGCTGAATGCACAGAACTGCCAAGTGTAAGGATCTTCACTTCCAGTTGCTGTGCATGAAGTTCCTCTGTATGGTGAGCGTCTCACCGTATGTCGTGGCTACACGGCTATGTTCACCACGGCCCATTCTTGTTGGAACAGGCTGGAGCTCAAGGACCAAAGAGGTGCAGTGTGGCTGGCCAGCGTTACTGCAACAGTTTTCATGCAAGATGAGGCTCCACAGCACATCACTCGTGAAGTTCACCTGCTTCCCCGGAACACATGTGGAAACGGTCGAATTATCAGTCGATCGTTTCCACATGCTTGGCCGGCACGATCGCCTGACCTCACTCTCTGTGATTTCTGGTTGTGGGGCTACTTGAAGGACAGGGTTTACCACGGAAACATTCACACATGTGCTGATCTGAAGTGCAACATACCAAGAGAGGCAGCCAGAATACCCACGGACATATTTCGTTCTGCTGTGCATAATGCAGTGCTGTGCTTTCAGACTCTTCTAGACAGTAAAGGGCGCCACATTGAGCACCTTAGGTAGCAGTAATGATTCTGATATGTGACGGTACGATGTACCGTAGCACCACATTAAAGGTGTTTCAATTGTACTAATTCTGCATTATTTCTCTTCCCAACGTCATTGACATTACTGTTACCAAGTTGATCCTCGTACGGTAATTAGTTTCCGTGTTATAACATGTTAAATAGGGTGAGTTTAAGTATAAACACCTGCTATATTATTGTACATTTTGCCACGTGGTGTAAACACATCTAAGTAAGGGAAACACTTGACATTTTGATGCCTTAAATCTAATCTTGTAACTACCTCTCTGGTTCCGTTTGCAATGTGCAAGTTATGAACTTTGCATATAGCTGTTAAAGTTGTTGTCCAAAGCTCTGTTTTTCTCTTTCTTGTAATTTTGAACTTTGGATATTGTGTATGTTTTTCAATTGTTCTCATTGCGTGGTTTGTCCCAGTGTAATATCATTGTGTTATTTGTTTTTAGTATTATGATTAGCATTCGTGATCCCTGTTAGCAGATTTTAACTGTTAATTAACTGTAATGGTTCTCGCACTTTGCCCTGATTCAGAGGGCATTAGTCTATTAGTGAATACTTGTTATTCAGACAATGTATTCTGAAAGGTCTTGGTCGCAAATTAATTTATCGACACGCACTCGTCGTCAAGATTCTGTTTGACCACGTTTGACCACTAGAACGGATGATCGCCGTATTGTGCACGAATCACACTGTAACCCCTTCACGTCCGTGCTTGAGCTCCGAGAAGAAATAATGGACTACATGCAACATTCTGTGTCATCGGACACCAGCAGCAGTGGGACTAGGCTGCGCCTGCAGTGCTGCCGTGACTGGGAAGCATGGGCTGTTCAGGAATGGAAACGCATTGTGTTTAGCGATGACTCGTGGTTCTGCGCTGCCCCTGATGACCATCGATGGCGAGTACGGCGGCGACTAGGGAGAGGACCCATTTTACCGATGTTTTGGAGAGGCACTGTGATGTTACTCCCGGCGTCATAACGTGGAGGTCAGGCTGGTAGTGACTGAGGTCCTGGCTGACAGAGACTGAGTGTACACTCATGGCACAATGGTTTGTCAAAGACATGCTGCGTCCTTTCGTTTTACCTCTCATGCAGAAGTATCGTTTTTCAACAGGACAATGCTCGTCCACACATGGAATGTGTTTTTATGAACTTTCTGATTGATGTTGAAGTACTCCTGTGACCATTAAGATCGCCAGATCTGTCTCCGATAAGTCATGTTGGGACCTGTTCGGACGTCAACTTCCTTCCAGTGTCAGTATACGGCATACGAAGGCCCAGTTAGAACAGCTGTGGGCCAGATTGCCGCAGGAGAGGATACAGCGACATTATGACAACCTTCCCAACCTCTTCAGTGCATGTTTCGAGGCCAGGGGGGATGCAACGTCATATTAATGAGCGGGCTCGTAGTGCCAAGTTCATTGAAAATTTGACTCTATTTTCTAATCAGCACAGTAACATCTCATACCCTCTCAACCCGTAAAGTTTCATTTTGTTTCTTCCTCTACTTCTGGGTGCTTCGCTTTTGTCTGGCAGTGTATCTTGTAAGTCTATGCTAGAAACTTGGGATATGTTTTAACTTACGATTTGAAACTAAGATTTTACCTCGGAGACAGCTGTAAGTTCCCGGTCCAAGTGTTTGCCAGTAGGGGCCTGCATGGAGAGCTAGCTAGCTAGGTTGGTCGTTGCTTAGCTTTTACCCAGCGTGGGTCGAGTAGAGGAGACGATAACGCAGCAGTATTGGTGACAGTAAGGCGCTGCAACTCCTAAGGCGTTAGGAGCTTTGTGAAGCCGTATTGCGGCACTGGATTCATGGTCACGTGAGCTCACTGTTTTCGTTATAGATGTAACTCCTGGAATCATGACGTGGAGGTCAAGCTGGTAGTGACTGAGGTCCTGGCTGACAGAGACTGAGGGCACAACTGTCGTCTGGATATTTGTCGTCCCGTAAAGGCGTGCTCAACACTTGTGAAGTGTTTGGTCCTAACTTAATCAGAAAAAGAAATGAACCCGGGCCGGCCGCGGTGGTCTCGCGGTTCTAGGCGCGCAGTCCGGAACCGTGCGACTGCTACGGTCGCAGGTTCGAATCCTGCCTCGGGCATGGATGTGTATGATGTCCTTAGGTTAGTTAGGTTTAGGTAGTTCTAAGTTCTAGGGGACTTATGACCACAGGAGTTGAGTCCCATAGTGCTCAGAGCCATTTGAACCATTTGAACCAAATGAACCCGGATGTATAAGGTTCAGGCAGAGGAAAACAAGACAGATGGAAAAAAAAGTAGGTGAATTGTTTAATATTTCAAAATTAATCGCCATGACTGTTAATACATTTTTCCCACTGTGAGACAAGACGGTCAACACCTTCACGGAAAAGCGTTTGCCGTTGCCCATGGAACCATGATCGTACCCAGGCGTGCACTCTTCATCAGAAACAAATCTATGGCCACGAATAGCTTTCTTTGGGACTCCAAAACTATGGAAATCGCATGCGAAGAGATCGGGACTGTGTGAAGGACGTGCAAGAACTTTCCAATGAAACGTCTGTAACGTACTCGAAACAACCTTGGTAACACGTGTGCCAGGCGACACGAAGGCTTTAGCCGTCTTGTCTCACAGTGGGATAAATGTATTAACAGTTACGGAGATTCCTTTTGAGGTAATAAACAACTTACATTGTTATCGCTTTCCTTTTCGTTTGACTGCCTCTCATACGTGTTTGCATGTAAAAGATATGACCCTGTAAAATCGAATGGTTCGTATGAAAACAAAAAGTCAGTGTCCTATGGATAAGATGAAATCCACCCCTAGTTTCTATCTCCGCTCATGTAGAAGATATAATTTACATCTATAATATTATACAGCAACTGACAGAAGGTTCATATAACGACGTTCAGACTATTCCTGCATCACTCAACTTTCGAACAGCACGTGTAAAAAGTGGCCTCTGACTAATTTCATCACGAAGGTCATAACTCCCTAGGTAGGAGGCGACAAAATATTTTGGCATTCGGAAGAGGAAGTTTGTGATTGCAGCTTCGTGGATAAACTCGAGGTAACGAAAGTCGCCTTTCTTTTAATGATTGCCGCCCCGTATTCGCTTATTATATAGGCTACGTGACACACCATCCCTGAAACTTCCTGGCAAATTAAAACTGTGTGCCGGACCGAGACTCGAACTCGAGACCTTTGCCTTTCGCGGGCAAGTGCTCTACCATCTGAGCTACCCAAGCACGACTCACGCCCCTTCCTCACAGCTTTATTGCTGCCAGTACCTCGTCTCCTACCTTCTAAACTTTACAGAAGCTCTCCTGCGAACCTTGCAGAACTAGCACTCCTGAAAGAAAGGATATTGCGGAGACATGGCTTAGCCACAGCCTAGGGGATGTTTCCAGATGAGATTTTTACTCTATAGCGGAGTGTGCGCTGATATGAAACTTCCTGACAGATTAAAAATGTGTTCGAGTCTCGGTCCGGCACACAGTTTTAATCTGCCAGGAAGTTTCATATCAGCGCACACTCCACTGCTGAGTGAAAATCTCATTCACACCATCCCTGTTTGCTGATAACGCAAAACCAGCTCTACTCCTTCGAACTTTCGTGAAGTCCTTTGTGGGTCCTATCTGGTAAGGATCCCGTGTCGCGCAGCAGTACCCAGCAACAGGACGGACAAGCGTAGTGTGGTCAATCTTTGTAGTAGATTTGTTACATCAACTAACTTATCTGCGAAGTAAACGCCGTCTTGGTTCGCCTTCAGCAAAACATGTTCCCTGTGACGGTTGTAATTTAAGCTGTTCGTGATTGTAATCCTTAGGTAAAAAGCGAAATCAAATTAATCTTATTGAAACAACTGGTATGTCTTCTGTGATAACAAATTCGTGCTGACTTACTTTCTTCGCTCGTGCCAACCGATAATGAAAAAGGAAAAGATGATATGAAACTGTTATACTATGTCCCCTAAACCAAAGGTTGTACGTAGAATGTATACAGATGAGAGAGTGGACGTTCTGCCGGGCGAACAGTGGCAGCGGCTGCGGTTGCGGCGCAGCTGCGAGCAGCGAGCGACCAGTGAACTCTGGGGGCGTTCCCACGGCTCACCGGCCGCGGGCGGCAGCGATAGCGGGCCGTTGCTTCTTGCTCGCCCTCCACCAGCTAACAGGCAATTAGACTGCCCGCCTCGGCCGCGGCGGCACGCCTTATCTCGCGGCCATTTGTCCGCGGACGCAATAAATCGCCGCGGGCAGCGCGCACTCTGTCTCCCCCCGCACACTCGTCAACACGACTCAGTGGGCGTCACCGAGCGTTGTACTGGCTAAGCGATGACCTCTGACGAGTTTTGCAGTACGCCCACACCAGCCGCCAATACGTACTATTCCTTCCGCAGCAACGGAATGTGTAATAAACTGCCAGAGAGCTGACGAAGCAGAAAAGCCACATTCGGCCAAATCTCGATATAAGGATACGAGCACGTCTACAGTTCTCATGCCGTAACACCGATGTCCTACCTGTGATTTCGGGGCCACGTCTTTGATTAGACATCGAAACGTCCTAGGTCCAAGGTTCCAATACAATCACTGAGCCGTGTGCGGCTCGCTTTCTTGCCGTTCATAACTTGGAGTCTTGTAAAAGCGGTAGTGACTTCTTGTTTCCTTGTTGTGTTAATGGCACCACTGAGTTTGTTTGTCCACGAGTGGCAGCAGCAGTGGTTATCGATTGCCAGCACTGTGGTACTACCTTTGGTGCCACGGCTAGTATTTCCGGGTCGTCGTGTGTGTGAGGCAGTTCGGTTTGAGACGGAGCAGCGAGGAGGTCCGCAGCGCAAGGGCAGGCCGGGACCGCTGGCGGCGTGCAGACACTGTCGGACCGAGGGGCTGAAGTCGACGACCGAACCCAGGAAGTTTGAAGATGAGTGACACAGTGTCTAGTACTGAAATCCACTGTCTGAGATCTCGCTATTGTTTGCATGTTGCTGCTCCTAGGGTCGGTGAGACCAACCGCAACAAGTGGAGTCTGACAGGGTGGCTGAAGCTATTAGCCGTCTTCTACTCCTTCATATTAGTTTGGATATAGTATTATTATTATTAGTGAAGTGCAACCAGCGGTATTGTCTGCCTTGTGGCCACTAACGTTCCAGTTACCTGCCATGGAGGATAGCGTACTTTTCCGCCAGCGTACCTCTCCTCGTCGTGTTGATGCTGTCCGACACGGCGCGTACTTCGACAGCCTCTTGAATTGTACTGTGCATATGTTTTTGGGAGGTCTACCTTGGTTCTAGTGTTTCCTTCGGCCTCGGAAGACGTGGTACTGGCCGTCTCTTCGCCTTTGCCTAAAAATATTCCATCGTTGTACCGGTGATCGGACGTCAGGCGGATTGGTTAGTCTGACAGTCGGCGCTTAAGCTACCCCTAGTGTGAGTTGCCATCCTGTTACGTGAGTACAACTCTTGGCTGCGTGTCTCGCCGCTTACACAGCTGTAGTCATCTTCCTCAGGTCGACCCAGGTATCTGTGAATCATTCTGTCTGACTTCGATAACTTGTCATAATTGTTTAAAATTTACCCTAATGTTTTAACACGTTATTGCATTCCCGACTTGTAATTCCGGCCTTCAGCCGTTAATTGTTTGTAACACTGCTTCTGACCTTCAGCCGACAAATTATTTTCAATTTTCTCTTAATAGGGCCTGCAGGCGTCACTATAGCCTGTTACAGTTTAAGATTTTTTTTTAAAAAGGTTTTAGTATTTTAGCATGTAACTGCCTTCCTTACTTGTAATTGAGCCCTTCAGCCGTTGAGTATTCTGAAAACTGCTTGTGGTCTCCAGCCCCCAATAATTTTGAATACTTTCTTAATCAGGCGTTCAGCTGTTAATTGTAACATTGCTTGTGGCATTCAGCCGACAAATAAATTTTAATCCTGGTTTAGTTAAGCCTTCAGCCGTCACGATATCTTGTTACAAGTTATTAAGATTATTAGAAAGGGTTTTAGTATTTTTAAGGTGTAATTGTCCATCTTATTTGTAAGTCAGGTCTTCAGCCACTATGTATAATGAAATTGCTGCTGGTCTTCAGCCGTTAATTGTTTGTAACATTGCTTGTGGCTTTCAGCCGACAAATAATTTCAGTTCTGTCTTGATAAGGCCTTCAGCCGTCACTATAACTTGTTGCAGTTATTAAGATTGTTAAAAGGGTTTTTGGTATTTTTAACACGTAATTGTCTACCTTATTGGTAATTCAGGCCTTCAGCCGTAGCGTATTTATGAAATTGCCGACAAATAATTCTGAACCTCCTTAATCCGGCCTTCAGCCGTTGTTTGTGTATTGCATTGCTTGTGGCCTTCAGCCGACAATAACTTGCAATTCTTCTAATAAGGCTTTCAGCCGCCAATGTAGTAAAATCTTTTAAAAATGATTGTTGAGAGTTTTGTTTTTTAAAAATAAAGTTTAAGTGTTTTCTGTGCAACCAACGGTAACTGATTAGGCCCCGTCCACACCTTTCCTGCTTTCCCTAAGTCCCACGTCTCAGTCACCGAAAGCAGCCACTGTTTAAATTCTAAATATAAATCATTAGCAATGTCAGTCGAAGATTCCTGGTATAAAGAGTCACACTCGTTCTGCCAAGGACCTTGTAAAGCAGAGTACAAGGAAGGAAAGAGTTTCAGAGCCACCGCTACCCCTCAGCGTGGAAACGGCCCTAAAGGGCGGAAGAATCAGGGGTGATCAACAGGACGAGAATGCAGAAGACACTGGACGCCACTGCATTAAAGAAACACAATGTGTATCCACAGAGCATCAGGAACTAACCGAAAAAATGTTTTATGGTAGTCGGCTTTCGGATCTCCAGAAGAGAACTACCACGATGAGGGGGGGGGGGGGGGGTAACCATAAGAAAAACTGAATAACCATTTACAGGAGCGTGGAATATCAGAAGTCTGATCGTAGTATGGAAACTCGAAAAAGTGAAATGGGAAATGCAAAAGCTCAGTCTGGATATAACGGAGGTCGTTGCAGTGAAGTGAATAGAGATAAAGATATCTGTCCAGACGAATATAGGGTAATGTCAACAGCAGCAGAAAATCATACAACATGCTTATAATTCGTTATGACTAGGTAGGTGGGGCAGAAAATGAGTTACTGTGAACAGTTCAGCGACAGGGTTGTTCTTTTCAGAATCAACAACAAACCAACGCCAATAACACTAGCTCAGTTATACATGGCGACGTCACAAGCAGAAGATGAGAGTGAGAAGCTATATAACGGTACTGAACGGCAGTATGTACAGGGAGATAATAGTTCAAGTAGTCATGGATGAGTGGAATGCGGTATTCTTGGAAGGGATAGAAAGCATAGTTACGGTAGAATATGGTATTGATAGTAGTAATAAAATAGGTGAAAGACTATTTGAGTTCTGTAATAAATTTCACATAGTAACAGCGAACACGTTGTTTAAAAATCGCTAGAGCGGAACTGGAAATGGAGTTGAGACACGGGAAGATTTCCGCTAGACTACGTCACGGCCAGATAATGATACAAAAGTCAGATATTAGATTGTAAGAGGTACTCAGGCAGAGAAATAGACTCGGACCACAATTTAGCAATGAGCACGCTAAAGTTTCAGAGAAGCATCCGGAAGTTCAGTCTGGAACCGCGTGACCGCTACGGTCGCAGGTTCGAATCCTGCCTCGGGCATGGATGTGAGTGATGTCCTTAGGTTAGTTAGGTTTAAGTAGTTCTAAGTTCTAGGGGACTGATGACCTCAGATGTTAAGTCCCATAGTGCTCAGAGCATCCGGAAGAATCTATGTTCAAAGAAGTGGGACACTGAAGTACTGTGAATAATGAGATGTGTCTGAAGTCCTCTAAGGCTGTAGATACTGTGATAATCAAGAGAAATGGATAACTCTGAAAGCGGTAAGGAAGGTAACTTACGGGTAGCAGAAGAAATACTTCAATTAATGGATGACGACAGTACAAAAACGTTCGGGAAAATTCAAGATTGCTGTTATATAAGTGACTTAGGAATGAAATAATTAGAAAGTGCAGGATTATCATGGCGAAACGGCTTCAGCAAAAAAGTGAATAAATCGAAAAAGAAACGGTCTTCGGATGAGTTGATTCAGCATGTAGGAAAGTCCAAACACTTTACGGTGAAATTAAAGTCAAGAGCTTCAGCATTAAGAGTGCAATGGGAGTTCCACTGCCAAGAACAGTGGAGAGAGCGGATAGGTGGGAAGACTGCGCTGACGGTCTCTATGAGAAGGTCTCCTCTAATGACAAAGTTGAGGAAGAAAAGATAATCGATACTAAAGGCATGGGGGATCCACTATTACAGTTTAAGACTACTGTGGAAGAGTTTGCTACAAGATGATCAGTTGGCTTTCGACAAGGATAAAAGCACCAGAGAGGCAGTTCTGACGTAACAACCGATGATGAAACCCAAACAAGAAAAATGAAGACACAGACACATGAGTTGTTACCTTGGAAAAACTTTCGAAGATGTAAAATATTGCACAATGTCAGAAATCTTCAGTAAAAAAATGGTAAGAAAAATAGGTGTAAGTGACAGGAAAAGACGGTAATATACACTAAATACAAGAACCATGAGGGAACAATTAGAATATATGACCAAGGACGCATTACTCGGATTAAAAAGATGTGTATGGCAGGTATATAGTCTCACACCTCTACTGGTGAGTCTGTGCATTGCAATGTCGAAATAAAAGAGGGAAGCAGCATTCGGATTAAGATTCAAGAGCAAATGATATCAATGACAAGGTTCGCCTATGACATTGCTGTGCTCACTGAAAGTGAAGCAGAATTGCAGAAACTGTTGAATGGAATGAAGAATCTAAGGATCAGACACTGTAGATTGAGAATAAACCGAAGAAAGGTGAATGTAATGAAGAGTAGCACAAATGCGATTAGCAATAAACTAAACATTAGGATCTGGGACCATGAAGTAAGTGAGGAAATCTACTACCTTGGAAGTAAATTAACACATGAGTAGGAAACTAGGAAGGTATCAAAAGCAGACTATCATAAGGATAGAAGGATTTTCTGGTCAAGACAAGACACACATCGGCTTTAATTTGAGGAGGAATTGTCTGAGTTAGCACCTTTGAGTCACTGCATTGTATAGCACTGAATCATAGACTCTGGGGAAAACCAGGAAAGAAGAGAATCGCACTGTTTAACACGTCGGACTACAGAAATATCTTGAAAACTAGGATGACTGATGAGGATCTCCGCAGATTCGGCGGGAAAAAGTATGGAAAATATTCACAAGAGGAAGAGACTGAGTTATATGACATGCGTTAAGACATCAGGTACTAGAGGTGGCTGTACAAGATAAAAACATTAGGGGGAAACAGCGATTAGAATACATCCAATAAATAAATAATTGAGGCCGTAAGGAAATGCTACCGGAGATGAAGAGGTTCATCAAGAAGTGGTAAACGATGTTGTTACAAGTATCATTGACTGGTTTTCTGTGAATGGTCTCACTCTCAATTTTAAAAAGACACCTTATATTAAGTAATGCATATCTGCAGTATGTGTAACACGTAGTTGGTAAACAATAGCGTGGAAACTTCATTATTCTTAAGTGTCCATACTGATGAGATTTTGAACTGTAATAAGCACAATTTGGAACTGCTAAAACAACTTAGTTCAGCCGCACTTGCACTTGAAAGCACTGAAAATTTTGGGAAGAGAAAAGTCAGTAAATTGACAAATTGTGCATGTTTTCATTCCGTAGTACCATATGGAAAAATTTTATTGGGTAAATCATTTTTGAGAAAAGAAGTCGTCATTGCCCAAAAACGTGCTGTAAGAATAGTATATGGTGATCATACACGATCATCTTGTAGACATCTGTTTAGGGAGTTAGGTGCTACGACTACTGCTTCACAGCATGTTTATTCTTTAATGAAGCTTGTCGTAAATAATCTGCTGCAGATAAAAAGGAACAAGGATGCACATAATTACAATAACAGAAGAAAAAAATACATTTATTACTCCCCGTTATGAGTGGTTTTAGAATAAAAAAGGGTTACCAATCCTGCAACCAAAATTTTCGTTAACTTTCCTAGGGATATAAAATGTCTCAGACAGAAAACCGAACAAGGTGGAGCAGTGGTTAGCAAACTGGACTCTCATTCGGGAGGACGGCGGTTCAACCCCTCGTCCGGCCATCTTGATTTAGGTTTTCCGTGATTTCCCTAAATTGCTTCAGGGAAATTCAGGGATGGTTCCTTTGAAAGGGCACGGCCGACTTCCTTCCCCATCCTTCCCTACTCCGATGAGACCGATGACCCCACTGTTTGGTCTCTTCCACCAAATCAACCCCCCTCAACAGACAGAAAAATAAAATCTGAAAACAAACTAAAACTGGTGATGGGTTATAAACTCGAAAACCAATTTTTGCAAATATAACAATTCTTGTGTAGCTCATGGAGTATTGAAGATGTCTTTTAATAGATATCTGAAAGCTTCGGAGCACCAAACATTGAAGTTTTTATATATTTTTGGGTTGGTTAAACGTATCTTTCCGATGTAGGGCCTTACTATGTGTTTCTCTACGAAACTCATTCCCATTTCTAATCTCATACTTCTGATCTTGATTTTTTTAATGCTGAAAATTCCCTGCATGTTATCAAATAACACACAAATTCATAATTCTATATACTCCTCGAGGAGTTATACTTTAAATACGTAAAAAATGTTCCTGCATAATTTCCTCTTTGTAATCGCTTTCATTATTGCTCCTTTTTTAACCAGAAATATCTGATTTTTATTCAAAAAGGTAGACTTTATCTCATTTATCACTTCGATATTATTATATAAAAGCTGTTCTTAGGTTCGTTGGGAATGTTTATGTGCTAGGTGAAACATTCATGATACGAGTTAAAATATTATTACCCACTCTTTTCTTATGTTAAGTCTCTGCGACTAAAACGAAATTATTAATGGGTGATGTGGTTTATTCGATTTTCTTCGTACGCGTATAGAGTGATAAAAACTCGTTTCTGTTTTTAATCAGCAACTCTCATATCAGCTTCAGCTCTCAAGAATACGGAAGTCATTCTAAGAACTCAGAGTGAGCAGTTGGGAGATGGCCTGGTATTTGGGGAGCCTCGTGGGCAAAAGATGATTCAGAAACAACTAATTAAGTTTTAACGATCCTGTCATTCATGTTATCAGCTGAGGCGTTGAACTACTAGCCTGCGTAGGTGATCGGGCCTTAATCTGCTTCTGACTTTAAAGATAGTGCAGCTATTTTGTGCGTTCGAGCTGTGTTGAGGAATAGCTGAAGGTCGTTTAGGGAGCGCATACGAGGGAGGCGCAACAAAAATAAATGATTCGCCGTATATACACTCCTGGAAATTGAAATAAGAACACCGTGAATTCATTGTCCCAGGAAGGGGAAACTTTATTGACACATTCCTGGGGTCAGATACATCACATGATCACACTGACAGAACCACAGGCACATAGACACAGGCAACAGAGCATGCACAATGTCGGCACTAGTACAGTGTATATCCACCTTTCGCAGCAATGCAGGCTGCTATTCTCCCATGGAGACGATCGTAGAGATGCTGGATGTAGTCCTGTGGAACGGCTTGCCATACCATTTCCACCTGGCGCCTCAGTTGGACCAGCGTTCGTGCTGGACGTGCAGACCGCGTGAGACGACGCTTCATCCAGTCCCAAACATGCTCAATGGGGGACAGATCCGGAGATCTTGCTGGCCAGGGTAGTTGACTTACACCTTCTAGAGCACGTTGGGTGGCACGGGATACATGCGGACGTGCATTGTCCTGTTGGAACAGCAAGTTCCCTTGCCGGTCTAGGAATGGTAGAACGATGGGTTCGATGACGGTTTGGATGTACCGTGCACTATTCAGTGTCCCCTCGACGATCACCAGTGGTGTACGGCCAGTGTAGGAGATCGCTCCCCACACCATGATGCCGGGTGTTGGCCCTGTGTGCCTCGGTCGTATGCAGTCCTGATTGTGGCGCTCACCTGCACGGCGCCAAACACGCATACGACCATCATTGGCACCAAGGCAGAAGCGACTCTCATCGCTGAAGACGACACGTCTCCATTCGTCCCTCCATTCACGCCTGTCGCGATACCACTGGAGGCGGGCTGCACGATGTTGGGGCGTGAGCGGAAGACGGCCTAACGGTGTGCGGGACCGTAGCCCAGCTTCATGGAGACGGTTGCGAATGGTCCTCGCCGATACCCCAGGAGCAACAGTGTCCCTAATTTGCTGGGAAGTGGCGGTGCGGTCCCCTACGGCACTGCGTAGGATCCTACGGTCTTGGCGTGCATCCGTGCGTCGCTGCGGTCCGGTCCCAGGTCGACGGGCACGTGCACCTTCCGCCGACCACTGGCGACAACATCGATGTACTGTGGAGACCTCACGCCCCACGTGTTGAGCAATTCGGCGGTACGTCCACCCGGCCTCCCGCATGCCCACTATACGCCCTCGCTCAAAGTCCGTCAACTGCACATACGGTTCACGTCCACGCTGTCGCGGCATGCTACCAGTGTTAAAGACTGCGATGGAGCTCCGTATGCCACGGCAAACTGGCTGACACTGACGGCGGCGGTGCACAAATGCTGCGCAGCTAGCGCCATTCGACGGCCAACACCGCGGTTCCTGGTGTGTCCGCTGTGCCGTGCGTGTGATCATTGCTTGTACAGCCCTCTCGCAGTGTCCGGAGCAAGTATGGTGGGTCTGACACACTGGTGTCAATGTGTTCTTTTTTCCATTTCCAGGAGTGTATATTTACAGTACATATGATAGTAAAGAAATCAGGCAAAGGAAAGTATATTCACTCTCAGATTATGGGCCTTATTCTCCGAAAGTCGTCGGATAAATAGTTTGGAACCAAGGTGGTAGTAAATCACGTCAGGCAGCAATTTGTTGATTAAGTATTTACTAATTCCGGTTTTGTTTGCATTATGTCCCAACTGGGCTGACGTTAACTTCAATAAATATTGGTCATACTTCTTTTTATTACGTTTTGCCTCGAAGAACTGATGCTGGTGGTTTTATTTTGATTTCGTTTTGCCGCCAGGTCAAGGTGATCTATGTCTGGAGCGAATAGAGTGGCAGACTGGAACTTGCGAGACCCCTGCCCCAAAATGATGATAAGCCAGTCTATCGCCGATAGATAATATTTCATAGCTGAAATCTCTGATTAACGATTGTTGAAGACGGTATGTGGATGTCATTATGCGACTGCTCTGATGCTAAGCTTCATCACAACCAGTCTCGCTTATTTGTCTGGGTCGTGGTGGCCGAATCTCATAGGCTCAAAACGTTTTTCTGGTAATTGCAAACAATTATTTGTCAGACATCATGCATGAGAAATTCAGTCCACAATGCCAAATACGATATCGACAAGAAAAAAGTAATGATTACATTACGTCTGAAACTATTACGTACACGCTATGATGCTGACAAATCTGTGTTTTCAGAGTGTTTCATTTCATATGAGCTTTAGCCGCCTCACACCAACGATGGAACGCAGATATTCGTTAACAAATGCTCGAAGCTACCGCTTTATTCATTTGAATTCCCTCGATACTTCGCAGTCTCAGAAAAATCGTCGTCGTTTTGTTGACTTGGAGGGAGGCGACCAAACAGCGAGGTCATCGGTCCCATCGGATTAGGGACGGATGGGGGAAGGAAGGCGGCCTTGTCCTTTCAAAGGAATCATGCCCGGTAAGAAAAGTGTAGCTTTCATATTATTTAGAACATCCTGAACCTCAGTTTCTGTTCATAGCTTTTGATCTCCTGACTGCTCTTAGATCTGTGTAGGCTCCACTGTCATGACGCAACTATATTAATGGAAAGACTATCTTCACTTTGACTATTGCCTCCGCCCCTTTCTTGTTCATTCGTTATGTTTCCGTCTTACTAGTGACAGCTATAAGAAGACATGCTGTTTCGACTTCTCTGGACAATTATGATTCAAAAATTTCAGTACATTACTTTTTTAACATTTGGCATTGTAAAAAATTGAAGCTCATATTTCCAAATGTTGGGCATAATTGTAACGGATGCTGATGTCCTTAACTGTATGTAAAGAATCTGTAGATTCAGCCTAAGCCAGAGACTAATGTAAAGTAAACAGTGATTTGGCGAAAGTGAAAGTGTATACAAACTAAACAATCATAAAGAGAATTAAAGCTGTTTTTTCGATGGGAAACATGACGGCCTCTGTGTTTCGAGACACACTGGCTGCACTAATGACAGTTTGGAAAGAATTAAACATAGATCGGCTCTAACAATGTAAAATTAGTGAACCCTAATCACAGTGAGTTGTAATAGAGACGAACTAAGGTAGAAAGCAAATAAGATGTTCTAGCAGCAAAAGTGTGCACCTACATATATCGAAGGTTGGGATGCCAGATGTCCTTGTACTGGTCTTCGAAATAATAAATTCCAGATATGACCCAAAATGTGAATTTTCTCTGCTTCATAACCTCTCTTGGAGGGGAAAAAATTTCTCTGACTAAGGGACACAATCCGCAAAGACGTAATCTTCGGGATTGTCCTCAAGCAGGAAGTAGCTTTTCTCTTTATTCGAACAGATTCCTGCTAAACACTACCAGAGCCAATCATAAAAATGTACAAGAGACGAACGACTTACAAATGTATCACTTAACTGATACTCTCGTGACGTTACAAGCAATAGTTCATATACGTATATTTGTCAAAGAACAGAAGGTACAGCAAGCTGCCGCTCGGTGCGAGGGGCCGCACAAGCCGAAAGATGAAATGAGTAGTTTCATGACGAGCCAATGAATATACAGGCTGATCCATTGATCGTGGCCGGGCCAAATATCTCACGAAATAAACGTCAAACGAAAAAACTATAAAGAATGAAACTTGTCTAGCTTGAAGGGGGAAACCATATGGCGCTATGGTTGGCCCGCGATACTGCAGAGGCATGAAGAATGGATGTGATCTTGACTATGTTCCTGCAGTTACGATTTGTAGCGTAAAAAAGTCATCTAAAGAAATGATTTCAGCTATGTATAAAATTAATCTGCGTGCTAATGGGATGGAAATGAATTTTGAAGGTATGTTTTATTTGTTTCTAGCGGAAGATGTCGAGAGTTTCTAAGTAAATTCGAATGGTGGTCTCGAACTTAAGAGGGAGCAGGCAGAGGTGGTAGGAGACGTCTTTGGGTCACAGTTCTTGGTAGGGTAAGGTGATGACGTGTGTTTCGTCCTATGAGCCGTGTGTTTAAGTGCTTTTTTAAGTGATTTTGTGCGACTATTTGTAAATTTGGGAGTATTCACCGGGTGTATACATTTGTTACTGAACTCTGTCTAAAGAATCAGTTTTTGCTAATAGACGTGAGTGAATGGGTTGAATGTTAGGATTTTGTTCAAACTGATTATCTGACGCATGCGTAATACCTTAGGCAGACATTAGTCCTTGCCTGTGTATGCTCCGCTATGACAATTTTTTTCTGATTTCATTTATTGCAGTGTGTATAGTATTATCCTGTGAAGTGATATAGTGTCGCCTGTGAATAAACTGACCACGAAGTATAACAGTGTGCTTAGCCTATATTAATATCCTGGGGAATCATAACATTTAATTCCTTTTGAATTTAATCACTTTATTTTCTTAAACCTCCCAAATAAACATTAGAGGCTTTCATACGGGCACAGTGCAACAGTGGACAACAAAACCCCTAGATTTGCAGTCGAACCACTGAATTAATAAATGATTGTACGCTCGCCCTCCAGTGGCAGGGTAGAAACAAATTACGTTCATCGGACGAGTAATTTCACTTCATAATTTTACTACCATTAACCACCCCTGTACGTTGCAGATGTGCTCCAACACGCCGGCCGGAGTGGCCGTCCGGTTCTAGGCGTTACAGTCTGGAGCCGGGCGACCACTACGGTCGCAGGTTCGAATCCTGCCTCGGGCATGGATGTGTGTGATGTCCTTAGGTTAGTTAGGTTTAATTAGTTCTGAATTTTAGGTGACTGATGACCTCAGAAGTTAAGTCGCATAGTGGTCAGAGCCATTTTAACCATTTTTGTGCTCCAACATGTCTACATCTCATCCATGAAGTTTTGTCTGAAGCTGCTCCTTGCATCTTGAGACATCCGGTGTTCCTTCGATGTCGTTTTTTAGCCAAATAACGACAAATCACTGGAAGAATACTAGACCCCTTAACTGCCCGAGACAGATTCAGATGAAACAACGTAAATGATATGCAGACCTGATGGAGCATAGCATACGAGCCCAGTTAATCGGAAAACATTGTAAAGTTAATGTTGCCTATCAAAGCATCATCTCGTATTATCTTTTATTTTTCATAAACTTCCTGAATGCATTTTCTTTCGCCTTTACACAAACGGCCCTCGGGAATATCAGGTTAACATGACGCGGAAAGCTGTCTCTGTATGTTTGTACAGTTCATGCATGAATAAACCATGTACCAGCTTTTATGCAACCCCATTACACTTGTTAACGTGAACGTAATCTGAATTGCCAATTTTTTGTACAGAGTGAATTTTGACAAGGTAGGTCTAACTTTCTATTAGTTTTATTAGATACTTACTTCAATGTATATCAGCAAAAATGTTCTTTGTTAGTATCATTATCTTTAATACACATTTCTGTTGGAAGAACTTTTGATGACTGAGCTTTGCAATAGCATGAAAGAGAACGACTTACGAGAAGCGCCTCACCTACTACTGATAACAGCGGATGTCGAAAAGGAGAGCAAGCTTTTTCAAACGCCACAGACCCTCCTAAGCTATTTGAGGTAACAAATGGGAACCTGAGGCACAATAACCGACGAGAAGTCGACTACGTGGGTTCAAGAGGTAAAAGCAATTACGTCAGATTCGTTAATTTTGGGTAGGTTCAAAATGGTTCAAATGGCTCTGAGCACTATGGGACTTAACTTCTGAGGTCATCAGTCCCCTAGAACTTAGAACTACTTAAACCTAACTAACCTAAGGTCATCACACACATCCATGCTCGAGGCAGGATTCGAACCTGCGACCGTAGCGGTCGCGCGGTTCCAGACTGTAGCGCCTATAACCGCTCGGCCACTCTGTGCGGCAATTTGGGGTAGGCATGTGCATTTTGGTTTCATCGTTTTTGTTGCTATATACACTGCCCGAAAAGAGGATGAAGCACAGAAGAAGACCGAAGAAACGAAATGAAAGTACGCAGGTTGAAAGAGTGTGTGCAATGTTATTTCGGTCATTATAACGTCGAGTCAAATTAACAAGGAAGAACCAAACAAAGACTCAACGGTACTGACCGTCCGCCGTGTCATGCTAAACCCATAGGCGTCACCAGATACGGGTACGAAGGGGCACGTGGTCAACACTCCGCTCTTCTGGTCGTTGTCAGTTTCCATGACCGGTGCCGCTATTTATCAGTCAAGTGGCTCCTCAATTGGCCTCACAAGGGCTGAGTGGACCCCGCTTATCAACAGCACTTGGCTGACCCAGACGGTGACCCATCCAACTGTTAACCAAACCCCAGCAGGGCTTAACTTCGGTGATTTGCCGGGAACCGGTGATACCACTGCAGCAAGCCCCTTGGCAAATTTACAAAGAACTTGGCCGTATTAGCCCACATAGCGTTGCACCCCGCTCTGGCCTGGACGCAAACACTGATTCGATTGGGTGCCGTTTCATAAAACCTTTGCATTCTCTCCTGGGGCTAGTTGGGCAACAACAACTGTACTCGGATGTCATGGATACTGGCATTGGGACGAATTGATGTCTGTATTGGCCCCACGCATGTTCTGTCGGGGACAGATCTGGTGTCTTGCTGGACGCGAGAACATCTCAACTTCACGAACACAGTTCATAGAGACACGTTCCATATGCTGACGAGCATTGTTCTGCAGACAAATAGAACTACTATACTGTCGCATGAGAGGTAACACACGAAGACACAGGATGTCCAAGATACACCACTGTGGCGTTAGAGCGGTACCTCAATCAGTACCAGCTGTGACATGAAGTCATACACGATGACTTCCCACACCATGCCTACCCAAATCACTTTAAGAATGGGCGCTGACCCGTAGTCGCCGCCATATTCGCCGACAGTGGTCATCCGAGATAGTGCAGAAAGCGATACGTCGCTGAAGTCCGTGCGACACCATTGATCAGCAGTCCATTCTTCCCAGTCACGGAACCACTTCAAACGCCGCAGTTTGTCCTGTGGTCTTAACGGCAACCTATGCATGGAACTGCAGTTCCATAGTCCGGGTGCTACTAGTCTCTGACCAATGATGCGAGATAACACAGAATGTTGCAAGGAGTCCATTACTAGTTCTCGGATGGCAGGCGGAAATGAGAAGGGATTACGATGTGCCTGGGGAACAATATGGCGACCCTCCCTTGTTGTGGTTGGATGCGATCGACCAGACGAGTACGTCTGCTCTCACGTTGCATGTTATCCAACGTCGGGACGTTATCACATCCGAATGACCTACAAATCTGGATATTGCACGATTCGAGCAGCGGGACAAATGGAGACCCACCATGAGCACTCTTTCAAACTGTCAGGTGCTGATAATGCTACCTCACTAAAGAATGCAGCATCTCCGTGTCCTTCACAGTTATCATTTACCATCTGACGTTTCTCACTCCGCTTATATATGCGACCAGGCTTGGTAACAACACTAAACACAGACAACACTGAAGTACTCTGATGACTGTTCTACTAGTTAGAGAACTGGAACTCTAATCGTTTACATACCCACTGATGGTGAGTACGTTTCTTAATTTACATTGACATGCGATCAAGTCTTCTGGATGGTTCATTTTTGTCACATAATGTATATTATTTTTTCCTAATAACATCACTAGCATGTATCAAAACAAATACACTGAATCCAAGATATTTCAGACAGGAAAAGAAGCTTTATAGATGTGGCGTTACAGGAGAGTGCTGAAGATTAGGCATGTAGTCTCTGTGTCTAATGAGGAGAAACTGAATGCAAGGATAATCTACCGCAGAGAGCTGCGTTAAACCAGTCGTCCGAATGAAGACCATAAATTTATATGAAATAGAGAATGGAGAACGAAAGGAATGGCATCGGTAGCAATTCGTGAGTTCCAGCCGCTCTCAGCACTGTGGTAACGAATAATCGAAAGATAAAAATTTGTGCCGGATCGGGACTCGGATCCGCATTTAACGCTTGTCGTGAACGGGACCTTAACCGCTTCTTTAAAGTTTTATTTTATATTTTGCCGGACCGGGACTCGAGTCAGGATCTCCAACTTATCGTGAGTGGTCGCCTTGCCATTTTTTTCGTGAACGATCGCCTTAACCGCTTTTCTTTATTTTCTCCTTTTTTTATTTTTTTATGTATTTTTTTTTTTTAGGAAAGTAGAGCACTCAGCTTCAAGCTGGTGGAGACAAGATGGCAGGGGTCAAAATGCGCGGCCTGTCCATGAACCAACCACTTGGTATTTTTTGTATTTTTTTTTTGCAGGAAGGCATATTTGACAAATCATCTTTATTCGATCAATTGTGTCTAGGGGCAAAGGAAGTAACTAAACAACAAAAACTAAATTAAGGAATAAATACAACGTAAAAGCTGCCCTTCCGTCGGAGACGACATTAGACATTAAACCCGGTGCTACCAGCGATCAGCACGTCCAACCCGTCATTGGGGCCGGGCATGTTTTCACAAGAAAACGGTCCATACGGTTCTGTCACTTTTCCGGCCCGTTTCATAAAATTGGCATGCACGTGAGGTTAAATCCTCATACCCGACACGCCCCAGCTGTGGGGAGGGTTCAACCGAGGTAATTAGCAGAGTATTGGCGCTAGCATGGGTAGCTTCAGAGACGAGTGAATCGTTCCAGTGGCCAATGTCCAAAAATCGAAGAAGTGTTCATGACAATTGCGGTAAAGATTCGATGTCGTCAAACTCTTGTTCCATCTTAGTACGTGGATGAAACGTCTTATCTCGGGCCGGCCGGTGTGACCGATCGGTTCTAGGCGCGTCAGTCTGGAACCGCGTGACCGCTACGGTCGCAGGTTCGAATCCTGCCTCGGGCATGGATGTGCGTGATGTCCTTAAGTTAGTTAGGTTTAAGTAGTTCTAAGTTCTAGGGGACTGATGACCTCAGATGTTAAGTCCCATAGTGCTCAGAGCCATTTGAACCATTTTCTTATCTGGGAATAGAAGGGATGTCAGAGTCACTGCTGTTGGCTCGTTCGCCGAATAACAGCCAAAATCTCTCTCGTGAATCTCCATACCTCCACGGTAGACCTTCATTCCAGAAGCGTTCATCTGGAGACATAAAGGATAATCTGCCGTACGTATGGAATGGAGACTCTGGAGATTCGTATATTTTTGCTTGACCACCAAATACCAGGCTGCTCAGGCGTCCGAAACGATAAGATCACCGTGCACTGAATGTCAGACCACCGGCGAAATAACCGAGGGTAGACGGCTTTCGATCTGATTTAGGGGATAGCTTCGTATCGGTTGGCAGTAAACATCACAGGCCCTCTGCAGCCGCTCACTCAGCAGGTCGGCGTTGATGTATCTCGTATCTACAAAAAAAACTCCGTAAGGTGGGATAGTGTTGGAACATATTTTCCACTGCAATTTCTGCGTCTTGAGAGGTGAGGGCTAGATCTTCAGTCAGAATTTCCGTGAAGCTGTGAGAGTCCAAATCTTCATCAGTGTGCCGACACGTAAAGCAGATGGTCTAACCCGCACAATGACCATTCCGAGACTACCTTCTGTGATAGGGAGTGTGAGTGTATTGTATCATACTTCGAAGATCATTCCTTCTCTGGCGAAGTATCCAAAGATTGCCTGTAAACTGCAAGAAGTAATCTTCGGTATGAGGAGGACAGTAGCCAGATGGGGTATCCAGGAGGCCACATAGATCGTTGGTGTAAGTCACCCACTGGACCGTGTTCAAAGATCGCAGCAAACTGCTACTGACATCCATATGCATCTCTTGCTGGAGACGAGTATAGGTAAGGTGCGTCGTCCATCGTCTGTCATGCCTAAAGATAATTCCAAAAAGAAATTGATCATATCCAGTAATGGGTATGGGGCCAAGTCCGGTCCAGGAGGCTGCCGATGACCATCGCCCCAGACTTCTGCGCGTTCACATTGCTTCCAGCTATGGCACCATATTAGGCAATCCAGGCCACTATGGCACCATATTAGGCAATCCAGGCCAGTGATCTTTGGTCTTCGTCTGGTGTACGCACTAAAAACAATAGATAGTCCGCATATCTGTGGTAGGCGAAGCTATGGTCTCTCAACATAAGTCCCTGCAGGATGCATCGTAATCTGTGTAAACAGTGGCTCCATGACAACGATTTACTTAACCACTGACAGGGATCAAGCTTGCCTCACATAGTCGGTGATAGTGATTGTGCCCACTGTATGTCTGTTGATATTAACCTGTGAAATCACTCCATGCAGAAGGCGCATGACAGTGTTAATAAAGGACTGGGGGAAAGCCAGACGCTGTAGCATCTTCCCGAGATAGCTGTGACATACCCTATCGAAAACATGATCAAAGTCCAGCAACACTGAAGCTCCATGCACACAACATACCTCAGCCAGTGCAATGATAATGCAGTAATCACTGAGTGCCATTTGGATGTTGCTGTTACCGCCGAGACACATATAGCCTGTAGGGAAGAGTTGGGGCAAGACTCTTTAAATGTGGGCAGCGTTCATCCTCGTTAAGATCTTGAAATCATTGTTGAGCAGCGTAAGAGGGCGGTAATAGTAAACTCCCTTTCAGCAGACAGCTCGGGGACTGTTTATAAGCATTCTGTTGACAAAGACAGGTGACATTTGCACTGCACGGTTCATAAGTTCTTGGTACATTGTAACCAATCAGGACATCATAACATCATGGAATGTATGATAAAACTCTATCGATAGACCATTTGGGCCCGGCAGTTTGTTGGTCAGCCCTTGTGGAAGGCGTCAGCCACGTCCTCCCCCTTTATGGGGGTCTGTGACGGTCACCACTGCATCTACATCGAGCCCCCAAGGCAACAATTGGAGGACTTCATCTGTCTCTGGAGCTCTGTGGTCGTCTTTTGCTTAGAACAGACAGAAGTGATCCAAGAAAGCGTTGGAAATATCCTTTTGGGCCAGCAGGCGCCGACCACCTGGGATATCTAGCACGGGAATGAATGCACTTCAACATCTGCAATTCAGAATGTGAGGCACAGCTAGCAGTTCACCTACGATGCAGTCCAGACTACGTGCATGCACAAGCATGCCATCGAGACAGTGTCGTGTAAGCACAGAAATCTTTGTTTGCAGTTGTCGAAACACAGCCTGACGTCCTGGAGATGGAAGTTAGCTGGATGTATCCCACAGCAGCATAAAATGATATTCCATAGTATGCCGTTACCAACACATAGCCTCTCGACCACATTGCATCATCGCGCGCTGCAGAGCAGATCTTACGCAATCGAGCCACCATCGGATCGTGGAAGGAAATTCGGATGCCGCCTCTCAGACATCTTTCATATCTCCACTGTCTTCTGCCAGCAATCTAGACCCTCGAAGAGCATGACATTCATCTTCCACAAGCTCCTGTTCCACCACATCCTCTGTCTTGGGAGGGAGATGGTGACAAGATAGGCATCGTAACCAGTGAAGGCTGTCAGCCATATCTCAGCATCAAGCGTCTCTGAGAGACATAGACCCATTCAACGCAACCTGCCGAATGCTTGCCAAATGTCCAGTAACGTATGTGTATCCCTGTCTTCAGCTGTGAATACTCCACCAGATATCGAAGAGGCAAAGGTTTTGTACCAGCCATTGCAGTTCCCTGCATGTGCTAAAGAGTGACGTTTGATCTTGTGGTGACAGGACACAACTGCAATTGCCCCCTTGGATGATATGATTATAGCATCCCTCGAATAAAGGCGCGACCTCGTTCGCATAAAACCTCAAAAGGTCTCTGCTGGTGTTCATAATGGAGGGGGCATATACATTCACAGTCCTGATGCCCTGATATGTGGTAGCATGTCCTCGTGCCGACTGGAGGTATGTCACACCATTGATCATGATGCCTTCCTTCACAAGAATGGCTGTGCCACTGTTGTCGTCCGTCCATAGTGCTTGTTAAACGCCATATCCATAAATAGACACGAACTGGTCGAGCCGCACTTCCTGTAGGAGTGATGTTAAGATCTGCCGCCTGCAAAATGTCATGAAACATGTGCAGCTTGACCTTGGAAATGATGGCACTGCGGTTGATGGTGCCAATCCTGTAGGCCAGGCATGGAGAAGCAGTATTGTTGGCATATGTTGGGAAGGGTGAAGATGGGAGACCTGTAGTAGGCCTTGTCATCAACAATGGGTCCCTGCGTAAGACCAGTGTAATTTTACTATCGTAATGTGAATCAAATGCAATTGCCTTAGCTACGGCAGCAGACGTTGCGTTCTTGAATCACTGGTCCACGCAGTCAGGCTTGTGCTGCGACCATCCTTTGGAATTAATGGGGTGGCTGGAGGCTGCAACACACCTATGATGAGCAGATACTGAATCCATCCACTATCCATCATCCAGAAGCATAGCTCTGTGAGAGGGTTCACCAAATCTGCTGCTCATTGAATCCCTTCAGTGGGTCTGATGATCATACCTTCCTGCTGGGGATGTTAGACACTGTCCTGCAGGTATTGGACAGCACCAGTCAGCATTTCTTCTGTCGTTGCTGAACCCATTGTTTTCGGACGTGAGTGTCAGTATCCAACAATGACTGTGGTCTTTGCCACTGGGGACAAAAGCGTCGGTTCTCACCATCAAATCAGCGTTGGATATCCTCTACCGTCAGGCTGTTCCTTTTTCACTTTGCAAGACCGGTGCTAGGAGTGCTCTGGCAGTGCGGATTATCTGTCCTTTGTTCCTTGCCACCACATTAGGGCTGCTGAGGGTCCACTGACGGCGTCACTGCTGTCGACAGTAGATGATCAGATGGAAAAGAGAGAAGGGCCCCCACGTACGTCAACGGGAGCATCGTCAGATCGGGTCGGCAGTTGCATGGTCCAACATTGCTTACAACTTGTCTGAGCTGTTCTTCTTGCCTGCATTCCGAACAGGTCTTCAGCTGGCTGTCGTAAATTACTATGGCATGGCATCTGCCTAAATTCAAATAGCATGGGATCACCATCTCTGTTGGAACCTCAAACGGCTACCTGAACACTGACTGTCCTCTGGCTGATACCTGCATGTGTCACTGTCATAGGGCCAACGTGTCCATCCGGGTGTGAACTGAAAGTCACTCGTCTTACTAAGACTCCCTTCAAAAGTCGCATCATCTACCAGTTTCAGATAGATCACACTACTCACGATTGAGAGGTGAACCCCTACTAGCTCAGTAATCAGTATGAACGTCATCTCATACAAAATTGTTAAAATTTCATTGCTTTTGATCTCACATACCTGATCGTAAAACTGAACTTCAACGTCGAGTTTCGATGTGAAACTATAATGGTGCGTTGAAGGACGTAAGCTGCATGGAAACGTCTCCAAACAGCAGCAAAAGCGCGGATGTGCTAGTGCAGCAGGGATGTAAACAAAACGTCTGTGTGATTCCCCTGCCGAAGGCAGAATGCACTGCTTCAGTCATCTGAACATGGTCACCGGCCGACTCAAATTTCAAACTTCACGCACGCTAGAACGTAGCGTCCCTCGTCCATTAACCCTCTACTCGTAAATTATTTGATTCCACAATATACATCCTTTAGTGAAGATTTCTCCGTATCAGTAGGTACAATCATACATTTAATAATGTCGTATTAGGTTAAAGGAAAGGAACTGATGTAGCAGGCACATCAATGTCATAACCCACATGGACAAAACTGTGTGCCAATGAGAGTCAGCAAATAGCAGCATCGCTTTGTAAGAAAATTATTGTATAACGGGACTCATGTAACACGGTAAACCCTACAGCTTCACTGATTTTCGTAATTTGGTTCCATTTGCTGTTTAGAATCTTTTCCTTACAAAACGTAGTGGTGTTTCATAGCATTAACAAGTTAAATTAGCCTCGTGTTATTAAAACGCATATTAAATTCGTTGGGGTTTTTTATTATTGGTTCTGTAGAAGACTTGCATCAAACACATACATCTAGTAAAATAGTTTCTGGAAAGGAGGATGATAGAGATTACGTAAGAAAAAGAGTTTGAAGAGGTCCACAAGATGAATGGAGATCTCTGTGTTGTACGTTCTATGTCGAAGAACGTAGTACGAAAAGAAAAAGAAATTATTGGGTGTAATATGAATACATACAATGAAATATTGAGAATTGGTGTAAGTATACTGTGATAATGTAGCTGAAAAAGATCGGAAATGAACACATGATACCAGCAGTAAGTCTGGTTACAAAACAAAAAAGTAAAAAAGAAGCGACTGCAGCAACCTTTCAGTGCTTTTGGATGTAAGAGTTATACCTTTTCTGCAGCTGCAAATTATTAGACTAAAACAAAAACACCTGGTGCCCGCCATGGGTGTG